>NW_027361696.1:39513214-40158928 GCF_039654945.1 Dendrobates tinctorius | reverse complement strand
ATATTGGCTAATAAACAAGCAACTCTGGTAAATCGGTTGCTTGAGGCATTCCCAGCACACAGCAGCGGTGATGGTTCTCACACGAGCAGTACGGGCCGGGGGCAGCTTGGCAGAGGTGTTCATGGTGCACACAGCAGAAGTGGCGTTGGAGACAGGGGTTTCATGACAATGTTGTGGACTGATTTTTTAAGTACCGCTCACACAACTAGTAATACAGCATTGATGGAAAGTGACAGGAGACAGCAGTTGTCAACTATGGTTACAAACTACTTTTCCTCCCATATCGATGTTCTCCCACACAGGTCATTCCCCTTTGACTATTGGGCCGCTAAACTGGACACCTGGCCTGAATTGGCACAATATGCCTTACAGGAGCTCGCTTGCCCAGCTGCAAGTGTGCTATCGGAAAGAGTCTTCAGTGCAGGTGGATCAATCCTGACAGAAAAAAGGACCCGTCTGTCAACCCAAAATGTGGATGATCTAACCTTCATTAAAATGAACCATGCATGGGTTTCCAAGGATTTTGTCCCACCTTCCCCTGATGACACATAGGGTGACAGAAAAATGGCTTGCTTTGGTCCACCTCTTCCTGGGACTTGACCTATTTCGCCTTTTGCATCAGCTGAATGTCCAACATCAACATATGCCACTTTCTAAAACTCCCTAACTGTGCTGCCTCCCCCCCCCCATGGCCGGGGTCACCACCTAGCGCACGACACCGTGCCAGTGCCGTTGCCCTGGACAGGTGGGTAGGCCGACTCTTGGGCGCGGGCACTGGCACAGGGTCCCTCATAGTGCAATCAAGTGTCTCTGACGGGGGTGGTGCACACCCGCCGTCAGACACACCGCCGTACTATGAGGGGCCCAGTGCCAGTACCGACGCCCACGAGTGGGCCCCCCTTGCTTGGGCAGGGCCCCAGCATTTGCAATCTTTACCTCTCCCTGCTCCTCCGCTGTGTAGTCTGGGCCGTCAAATCCATACTGTGCCTGACACCGTCTGAGCCTGCCTCCTGATGTATAGACATATCTTTTGAATGTGTACGCTATCCATACATGTTATCCGGGGATACGGTACCCTTTCTAACCTTTGTGCAATCACTTGCAAGCCATACTGGGCCTAACACCGTCTGAGCCTGCCTCCTGATGTATAGACATATCTTTTGAATGTGTACGCTATCCATACATGTTGTCCGGGGATACGGTACCCTTTCTCACCTTTGTGCAATCACTTGCAAGCCATACTGGGCCTAACACCGTCTGAGCCTGCCTCCTGATGTATAGACATATCTTTTGAATGTGTACGCTATCCATACATGTTATCCGGGGATACGGTACCCTTTCTCACCTTTGTGCAATCACGTGCAAGCCATACTGGGCCTAACACCGTCTGAGCCTGCCTCCTGATGTATAGACATATCTTTTGAATGTGTACGCTATCCATACATGTTATCCGGGGATACGGTACCCTTTCTAACCTTTGTGCAATCACTTGCAAGCCATACTGGGCCTAACACCGTCTGAGCCTGCCTCCTGATGTATAGACATATCTTTTGAATGTGTACGCTATCCATACATGTTATCCGGGGATACGGTACCCTCTCACCTTTGTGCAATCACGTGTAATCCATACTGGGCGTGAGAACGGCTGGCGAGCTGTTAAGCAAGCTACAGCACCTGTGGTTTGCACACGTAAGTTTTTCATTTTTTCAGGAATGACGGTTAGGCCTAATTCCGGAACTGCGGTTGACCTGCACTTACTGGGAAATCATCGTTCGCGAGTAATAATTGTAGTCAGTGATCCCCATCACTAACGTTGTTCAGCGGGTTATCTGCACCTGTAAGCGACAAACGCTGGCCTTTTCAGTGTAGCGCACATGCAGCCACGGACATGTAAGGGCATGACACACCAGTTATTGGCCAATCTCATGTGCCAGAGCCTCACGTGTCCCTCTAGTAAGCCGGACTCGGACCGCGGGGCATGACGGAGTCTCGTTCGTTAACGGAATTAAGCTTGCAATGTGTGCATCTTTTCTGTAGCTGGTTGAGGTTTCCCAGGTGGAGTCGAATTTAACCGTAGGCTCCACTCCTGGTGGTGCCCTTCTGGACATTCCTTTAAGGTTCAGCTTTGCAACCATACTGCCCACGTAAAACAAACACTTTGCCTTCATGAACGCTGTTTGGAGGGTCATGACTCGTGGGAATAACGCCGCCCAATCAGTTAACCTGCTAGAGAGATCCTTCGTTGCTCCCAAGCATGACATCACACTCCCTAGGAGGAAGGTAATACCACTGTGGCGACCGTACTCCTGGGGGCGACACAAGTGCACTGATGCCCAGCCACTGCTCGATGAATCTGCTGGTACATTGACCCAGACCACTACATTCCCCTCGCACGCTACACGGCCTGAATCTGACCCTGATGAAACTCAGGTTACCCTTCCCATATACAGTTCCATCTTACACAGTGACAAAGAGGAAGCTGCAGATGAAAGTGCAGGTTCGGCCCACCCGCCATCAGACACACCACCGTACTATCAGGGGCCCTGTGCCAGTGCTGTCGCCAACGAGTGGGCCCCCCCTGCTTGCTCAGGATCACAGCACTTGCAAGGTTGAAATACTGTGCAGTGAGATGGAAGATGGGGACGACGAGGAGTCCAGACTAGTACAGGGATTCCCTAGCGAGGAGACTTATTTGATTGTTTTCAATGTTGGGACAGCAATTTTTGGGGAGCACTATACTCTGGAGAATGATAGATGGGGCCCACCATACACTGGAACATTCCAAAGGTGGACATCAGACACTGGAGCAGCATTTACAGGGCCCATTATACACTAGAGCATTAGAAATGGGGCCCATTATGTTTGGAGCATTATTTGGGCCCATAAGACAGTGGAGCTTCATCCATGGGGACCAACATATACTGTAGCATTATGTGGAGCTCATCATATACTGTTTCAAACATTATATGGGACCAATGATTCTGTATGGAGAAATAGATGGGCCTCCTCATGAGATGTAAAAAGTGAACTATTTTTCATTGCACTATACCGCTATTTCTCTGCCGTATCGGAGCATGATGAGTTGTGGTATGTATTAAAGGGGCGCTCTTTCGCCCAGGGCACATGAAAACCTGGAGCCAGCCCTACCCCCCCACAACTTTAGCCAAATAACCCCCATTTTTCAGTGCGTAACTTGTATTATGAAGTTAATTAAGGTTGACAAGCTTAAGTAAGAAGAATTGATGCTTTTGGCATTCAAATGGGCACTGTAGGTGTGTTTCCTGTCCTCCTCTCACTGCCGACTTTTATTCCCCATTGACTTACATTGGGTTTCATGTTTCGGGACGACCCCGACTTTTCCCTGTAATCGGCCGATCTTGCTCGACCCAACTTTTGGAAAAGTCGGGTTTCACGAAACGAAACTCGACCATAAAAAAACAAAAGTCGCTCAACTCTACAGGAACCTTCACAGTCCACAATTCCAGCTATCATCATAGTCCATCACAGAATGTACCACCGCAGTCCACCACTCCAAGTGCTACTAAAGTACATCACTCCAAGTATCATTACAGTCCACCACACCATGTACCACCACAGTCCACAACTCCAGGTAACACCACTGTCATCCACTCCAGGTACCACCAGAGTCAGCCCCTCCAGGTCCCATCAAAGTCCACCACACTAGGTACCATCACAGTCTACCACTCCAGGTTTCACCACAGTTAGCCACTCTGGGTACCACCACAGTCCACCACTCCAGGTAACATGACAGTCCAATTTCACCAGTTGGTGTAGGACCTAATGGCAACTAGTTTGCTGCAGTTGATAGGGCAGGGACCGGTGGCAGGCTTATCTGACCTTAGTCGATCTCGCCAGTTTTCTGATCACTTTCTGATTACTATAAAGCTTCTGTCAAGATATTTTAAGGCCAGAGAGATGAATTGTGAATTATTCAGGTGCGGATACAGGACGTTTATTTGAATGGTTGATTCCAGGTGAGTGCTGCCTTCCATCCCTTACATCATCGTACAATGCAGAGCGGCCAAACAGACAAACAGTCTCCCATAAAAGTTTCTTTCCTGCAGGAAAAGCCATAAATAATGGATCACTCAGAAAGCCTGCGTTAGCATTAAAAATTGCTTACCCCTCAATCCCAGTCCATCAGTACCAGACTAACGAGCTTAATTAATTAGCCGACTCTTTCTCAATGCCATATCTAGTTTTCAACGTCCTAGAGCTTGATGCATTCTGAGATCTGTACTTTTTACGCTCGCCTCTTAGGAAAGTGTTTATTGCAAAGCGAGACGCAGCGTCTGTCACTGCGATTATGCACACAAATAATTACAGAGTAGGTTGGATTCATTTCTCTGTGAAAACAAGTTGACATCGCGCATTTACAGTGTAGGAGATGCGGAAGATTATTTGATTAGCCTATAGATCAACATCTAAATCCTTCTGGAAAATATCATCTGTTTGGCTAAAATACTAAATGAACTCTTTGTGGTGGTAATTAAAGGAGAATTTCATCCTTCCCTGTGCTCTGACATTAGATTGTCAATGGTAAACAAAAACACTTGGCTGAAAATGTCAACGCTCATCCAGAGGCCTCCAGTTGTGGACATTGGCATAAAGACTCGGATGATTTTGGAAAACTTGGCCAATTTGAGAGATTTACTGGTCATTAAAATTCAATTTTGCATTACATTGTTTGTTGGATAGAATCACATTTCGCCAAAAAGTTTCAACTCTTCCAAGTCTTGAACAGAGTAGTTTTTCCTTTGCTCCTTTAGACTCTTGATCCTGGACAATTGGACAAATTGAGTAATGTCATGATCAAATGAATCAATGTCAATGGAAGTAAAAAATAATCAATTTTCAACCATTTCATGTCCAGTGGTTGCCATTTGGAAGAAGATAGTTGGCTGATCCTTGAAAAATTGGCTAAATAAGGCTACTTTCACACATCAGGTTTTCGGCGTCAGGCGCGATCCGGCGTCCTGCCGGAACGCCGGATCCGGCAAATGTTTTGTAAAACCTGATGTGCCGGATCCGTTTTTCTGCCGGATCCGTCTTGTTCTTGACAGAAAAAAACGGATCCGTCTCATCCGGTTCATCCGTTTTTCTATCCGTTTTTCGACGGATTACGCCGGATCCGGTTTTTAAAATTGACCCTTGTGGCCTTCCGAACGGGATTGGCTACTGGAAAACTATATATAGCGTGTTCCTACAGCCCTTCTTTGACAGGTTGGAGAGGAGAAAGTGCAGGTTGGAGAGAAGAGCAAGTTACTGGCGAAGATGGATGTTGTGATTGGAAATATTTTGAAGAATATGGCGGATTTTATAGCGGAGGCGAATCGTTTGAGGGTGATTGTTCTGGAGAAGGAGAGAGCGAGACAGCAGCGCATCAGGCATCGTAGACGACGTTTGTGGATCCACCCCATCACAGCCAAGAGAATGACGCGTGGGGTCTATTCTACACTCTGCATGGACCTTAGACGAAACCCGGATACATTTTTTGGATATGTTCGGATGAAAATGGAGAATTTTGATTACTTGGTGGAGCGCATTGCACACCTCATAAGAAAAGCGGACACCTATTGCCGCTTCTCTGTTTCACCCGCAGAGCGTCTGATGGTGACTTTAAGGTAAGCCACATTTATTGGATATGCTCGCATCAGAGCACACTTTCACTGCAATCTTGTTGGTGGTAGTTTGTATCTCCAAGTGTTATAGCTCAGTTTTGGTATGTAATGCTGTGATTTAAAACTAATTTATTGTTTTTTAATTCCCCACAGATTTCTTGCAACTGGAGAATCCCTTTCGTCACTGCATTTCCAGTACAGACTCGGGATTTCCACCATATCTGGAATAGTGAAGTACACATGCCGTGCACTGTGGGACTCCTTAGCTGAAGAGTTTTTACCAGAGCCCACAACAGAGAGGTGGATTGAAATTGCTGACAAGTTTCAACAGATATGTCAGTTTCCCAACTGCTTGGGCGCTGTGGACGGGAAACATATCCGCATTGTAAAGCCAGCCGGATCGGGATCGGAATATTTCAATTACAAGAAATATTTTTCAATTGTCCTCATGGCCATCGCTGACGCGGAATACAAATTTATTGCTGTTGATATTGGGGCCTATGGCCGCTCCAATGACTCTCAAGTTTTCAAACTGTCTGCCATGGGGCGTAAACTGTATGGAAACACCTTCCAGTTCCCACCACCTAGACCGCTGCCGCAAACATCTGGTCCACCTATGCCATTTGTCTGTGTAGGGGATGAAGCCTTCCAGCTGTCAGAACACCTTTTGAAACCGTACTCTAGCAGAGGATTGACAAGACCAAAACGCATTTTTAATTACCGCCTCACAAGAGCAAGAAGAATGGTTGAATGTACCTTTGGTATTCTGACAGCCAAATGGCGGGTCCTATTGACTGCGATCAACCTCAAGACAGAAACTGTTGACGAGGTGATCAAAGCTCGCGTGGTACTCCACAATTTTGTTATCTGCAAGGAACCCATTTCCATTGAGGACACCTCTGAAGAAACCACCTTGCAAGATTACCATGACGTTACCACTAGAAGTTCTGTGTCGGTTTCAGTAATGAGGGACAATTTTGCACTATACTTTATGTCACCTCAAGGCAGAGTACACTGGCAGGATGACAGAGTGTGAAAGATTTGTGCCCAACCAAACTTGTGTACCTTCTGTACCAACAGTATATACCTTTGCCAACCAAAGTTGGCTATCTTGTCATGGTCTCTATTTTTAGCTTTAGGCCACAGGTGTGTACCTGGTTGTGTTTTATGCAAAGTATTTCACCTTTTAACAAAAGTTGTGTACATTGTTAGGAAATCACCAACAATAAACACAACTTTTTAGGTGAAATACTTTGCTTCAAACACAACCAGGAACACAACTGTGGCAAAAAGCTCAAATTTACCCACAGTTATATACCTGGTTTTGAATACCTTTTTACCTTTTAAATACCCTGTATTTAACCTTTTTTTTAAACATATTTCGCCGCAGAAAGAAATGACAGACAACCAGTGTAAACAATAATTTAACTTTTATTTAAAATATTTTTTTTTTGTAAACTGTTTTTAAAGTTAAAAAAACTTTTTTAATAAAGGTTTGAAAAAAAACTGGGCATTTTTATTACAAAACACACATTACAAATCTGTGTAGTGTGGGGTGGAAATACTGCTGGAGGGGCTGCGGGACACTTCGACACTGGGAGTGTGGAGAGAGGACTGGGATCGTGGTAGGGAAGGAACAGTTAGAGGTGATGGTGTGGAAAAAGCTACAGAATGGGTGGACATGTGGGAGGCAGAAGAGGTGGTGGGCGGTGGAGTGGAGGGTTGGGCAGGGACTGTAGGAGCAGATGATGTTGATGGAAAGTTGTATGGGGAAGGAGTTTGGTACGGGGAAGGAGTTTGGTACGGGGAAGGAGTTTGGTACGGGGCAGGTTGCTGGAAGTGGGGAGATGTCTGGTACTGGGGAGGTTGCTGGTACTGGGGAGGTTGCTGGTATGTAATAGGAGGGGGAGGATGGAAAGTGGCTGGAGGGGGTGCAGATGTAATAGGAGGGGGAGGATGGAAAGTGGCTGGAGGGGGTGCAGATGTAATAGGAGGGGGAGGATGGAAAGTGGCTGGAGGGGGTGCAGGTGGAGGAACTACAGTGGTGGGAGGTGGAGGTTGGGAGGTAACCTGCTGTAGAGCACCGTGGCACAAATTCATTACATGCATCTGCTGGGTAGGAGATAGTGTTGCCATGCGCTCCACAACAGACCTGAAAAAGGTGTGGTTTGGCGAAGATCTTGCTTCTGAATGCATGGTTTGCAGAAGTGTCTTCACCTCCAGAATGCTGGAGTTGATCTGCTGAAAGCCTGCGGAGATTTGCTCTGACAAGACTTTTAGACAGTTCTGGAAAGATGCATTCAGATGCAAGAACTCTGGCGCATAAGTCTTTTCCTGACCCCTCTGCCGCTGCCGCCCAGTACCCGCAGGTGTACTAGAGGTGGCAGGGGCAGAAGGGTGGGGTAAAGGGAAAGCGATCTCCTCACCAGCAGCTTCATGTAATGTAGGCGGCCACGATGCTCCTGTGCTGGTGGATGTGACAGATGGGTCGAATGTGTGGGAAGGCTGGGAAGGTGCAGATGTACCGGGGCGGTCGAAGTGTCCCTCGGTGACGGTCTCCTCAGGGATCGCCTCAGAAGGGTCCAATCATGCAGGCTCCCGAGTGCTGCTCACCGTGCTGTGGAATAAAGAGAAAAAAAAACAATTAAAATAGTGACATGGTATGGCCCTGGCTGAAAAAAAAAAAGTTACATCTAAACATTTTTTTGTCACATGTGGTGTGTAATATTTACCTTCTGGTGAGCATTGTCTCCCGGAGGAACGACAGGGCTCGTGCGTACTTGTACTTGCTCCTGCGTCCTCCAGATCCACTCGGGGCCCGCATCTCTTTATTGAACTCCTTCTTGAAACGATCCCTCACAGACCGCCACCGCTTCACAATTCTCTCCCCTGAAACGAGAAAGGACAAAGTGGTTAGTATACAACATCAGTGTTTCCCAAACTCCAGTCCTCATGGTCCCCAGGGGTCATGTTTTCAGGATTTCCAAAGTAAATAGAAATCCTGAACACATGATCCGTGGGGACCACGAGGACTGGAGTTCGGGAAACACTGGTTTAAATCAAGCAACCGGTACTGTATATACTTACGCTCTTTAATCTGGGCCCGAGCTTCGAGGTCCTCCCAGCGGTCCACAAGGAGCGAACAGATTTCTTCCCAGAGTCGTCGGGTAACGATCAGGTCAGCGTGGCGGCGGTCAGCCATATTCCAGAGCGGCTCCCTTTCTCTGACGAGATCGATGAGGCGGTTCACATCAATCCCTCCATCCTCACCGTCAGAGTCGGGAGCACGCTGTGAAGGCTGTTAAAGAAAAAGACAAAAATAACATAATTAGCCTCCACAAAAGAAATGAAATAAAAAGTGCAAAAAAAACAAAGCAAAAATATTTATACTTACACGCTGGTGACCGCCGCGTTGCTGTCGCCGACGACCCCGGGAGGCACTGCGAGGACCTCTTGGCCGAGCACCAGATTGGGAAGACTAGAGAAGAAAACAAAAAATGTTATGTCTTTGGATGTAGGCATTTGTTTGCTGTGTGTGGTCTGCAGAACATTGTTTTCTATGTGTTGTGTGTAGTGTGATGTTGTGTTTCTGCGTTTGATGCAAAAAACTTACCAATTGTGAGCCCACTCCAAGTGTCTGTCCACCCCTTCCTTCTTCTTCTGGGAGCTCCTCTTCATCTTGTGATTCCTGTTTTGAAATAAAAGGCAATGAATAGACATATATTCCAGAGATGATGGATTTTGGAAATAAAAACTTACTGTCAAACGCTGACGATGCGAGGGAGGGCTCCCAGAAGAAGATGTGCTGTCTTCCTCATGGCCAGACTCCATGGCTGTGGGTGGTGTTCCTGCTGCTGCCATTGCTGCTGCTGCTGCATCTATTGGGCGGCTGTTGAATAAAGAGAAACAAAGGGCCAATGAATATCTTGATATTCCATAGCCCTAGTTTGGAGGAATGGGGGATTTGATAATTACCGTCTCTCATCTGCTGCTGGACTCCCCTCCCGTTGTTCAGCATGCTGCTCCATTTAGGGTGGTGCTGATGGTGCTGCTGCTGCAGATGTCTGCTGCCTTCTCCTGCTCCTGGTTCTTGGCTTGGGTGGCATGTTGGGTGTGGCTGAGGGTCACACTGTCTTGCTTTTATATATGTCTTGTGGGCAGAGCTACTGAGCATGCTCAGACCAAAAAAACCGCCGGATCAGGCACATTGCGGCGCTCATAGGCTTTCATTGTATGAAAAAGCCAGACATGCCGGATCCGGCGTGTCCGGCTTTTTCGCCGGAGACAAAAAACGTTACAGTAGCCGTTTTTTCCAGACGCCGGATCGCGTCACATTGCCGGATCCGGCGAAAATCGGATGAAACGCATGGCCATCCGGCTCGATCTGGCTCTAATGCAAGTCAATGGGGGGGAAACCGGATCCGGCATTGCATTTCGCCGGATCCGGTTTTTGTGAAAAGCGCCGGATCGCGCCTGACGGCGAAAACCTGATGTGTGAAAGAGGCCTTAAGTTGCTACTAAACAAATGGTTTTGACTCTTTTCCAACTTTTGACCCGAGATGTCCAGTGGTGGACATTGACAGGAAGACTGTTGCTTGACATTGACCAGATTGAGAGATTTCCTTCGCATTGAAAATATTTTTGCATCAGATTGTGTGTGAAAAACAAAAAAAATTGGTGTTGGTGAAGGCTTAGGAGATAGAGAACCTTCGGTATTGATTCAGCTTCCAAAGAACACATGGAATAGTGGGGCTAGGACTAATTAGAAATTTAGGAGCAGGGATGGAAGCAATTTGAAATACAGTTCCACATATATTGGTGCATACACAGAAAACTAGAGTACCAATCTGAAGACATAGGTGTGTGCTTTACATAAGTCTAGAGAGATGATCCTCTCTTGGCAACTTGCAAAACCCTACATGGAGCACAACAAAGGGCAATGGACCAAGGTGAAGAGAGCAGAGACCGGGATACCCGGAATAAGTGTGTAACATGCACTTATCATGTTTTAGACTGGTGGTCATTCACGGTTGGCCATGTCTCGATAACCATCACATGCACCAGCTCCCAGCAATAACATGCTATTGACCTTAGCCTTGGATCATTGAATCCACCAGAATTCTTCAAAATTGGGCACCATAGCTCCATGTGCAATGTCTGAAACTTTCAGGCTATTTTTCTTAACTTTGGAATGTTTCATTAGACCAATCTTGGATTTGTCTTTTAACGCTTTCTTTTCTGTATTCAGAGAGCCTGTCACAAAGCTTCCACCCATGAAATTACCTTGAAAATAGCACTGGGAATGTAGGGTAAAATTTTGTTTTGAAAGGAATACTAAGGGAAAATAGTGGAACAGAACAGCAATGGTAATAAATGATGGCAAAGTACAAAGATGTCAGAGTCACAGCCCAAGACCATTGCCACAGCCATAAAGATGGCAGCTATTTTCCATATCATTAGTGGAAGTTTGGAACACATTTTTGGTGTATTTTATTATTTTTTAATTAAAAGATACATCTTAGGTTTGGTTTTTGGCCAGCAATTTCTATGAACAGGAAGGCTCACCAAGGATTCTTTCACCAGATGAAATATCCAACCATCTTCTGATGGTAACATCACATCCAACACTGGAGGAAGGCTGACGTAGTATAGCTGAGGTTGTCTTCTGTTAGAAGTTATGGTAGTATCCTGATATTCTGCTATAACCTTGGAACCTAGACAAACCGAAGTGGTGGGAGCCTGAAGATAAAGTCAATCCTGATACATCTACAATTTCTCAGTCTGCTGGATAAAATGTTAAGAAAAGGATATTAACATAGTTGAAAAATGTGGTGTTGCTGGAAATGAAGGTTTTCAAATAAGGAGGTAAGGTGAATGGAAGGCTTTTATTTCCTGATGTGTTTTGGTCCGATTTTGAAACACGTAGGAAATTAAAAAACTTTCATTCATTCACCTCACCCTTTCTTCTGAAGACCCACCAGTTTGACTAATGCAATGTTTTTCAACCATGTTAATATCCTTTTCTTCATATCCTCGGTAACAAGCATATGTGGAGCAAGGCTGGTCCTGTTTCAGGTCCACAATGATCTGTAAAGCTGAGTAATAGCCCAGGCATGGAGTGCAATTTCTCACACTTGCTTAGCGTTCGCTTCCTTGTTGCCTGCAGATGTTTATCAGATGACTTATGATAATAAGACCCTATGTAAATTGGCGCATTGTGCACTTGTCATAGATAACACCACATTGCTATAAGTCTACATCACCAGGTAAGGAACCTGTCATTGTATAATCCATTTGCAGCCCCAGCTGACATCTCCATTGCCTTCCAGGGTTTCTATGATTCTATATATAGCTTCATGGATGAATGAATAGAGGGCTTCAATGGAATAAAAAAACACATCTGTGGGGCCTGGGAACATGAAGGGCCCATCCAATCTACATAAACATAAAACAGATCCAGGTGGGCACACAGGCAACTGGTGTCAGCGCACCAGTTAGTTGAGGCACACAGAAAATAGAAGAGGTCCTGGAAACAGCAGACAAGTAACAGAAGTCCTGGAGACTGCAGGCAGATTGCAGAGGTCCTGAAGACCGCAGACAAGTAACAGAGGTCCTTTAGACTGCAGGCAGTTTAAAGAGATCCTGGAGACAGCAGGCAGGTTTCAGAGGTCCTGGAGACTGCAAACAAGTAACAGAGAACAAGCCTTGAGATTGCAGACAGGTAGCAGAGGTCCTGGAAAATACAGTCAGGTAGCAGAGGTCCTGGAGAGTGCATACAAGTAGAAGAGGTCCTGGAGAATTCAGACAGTTGGCAGGGGTCCTGTAGACAGCAGACACGTAACAGAGTACATGGAGAGAGCAGACAAGTAACAGAGGTCCTGGAGACTGCAGGCAAGTAACAGAAGTCCTGAAGACGTCAATCAGGTAGCAGATTTCTTGGAGACAGCAGTCATGTAACAAAGGTCCTGTAGACTTCAGACAGGTAGCAAAGGTCCTGGAGACTGCAATCTGGTAGCTGAGGTCCTGGAGAATGCATACAGATAGCAGATGTCCTGGAGACTTCGGACAAGCAACAGAGGTCCTGGAGACTTTACACAGGTAGCAGATGTCCCGGAGGCCGCAGTTAGATAGCAGAGGTCTTGGAGACCACAGGTGGGTAGCAGAGGTCCTGGCGACTGCAGAGAGGTAGCAGAGATCCTGGAGAATGCAGAAAGGTAGCAGAGGTCCTGGAGAATGCAGACAGGTAGCAGAGGTCCTGGAGAATGCAGACAGGTAGCAGAGGTCCTGAAGAATGCAGACAGGTAGCCGAGGTCCTGGAGACTGCAGACAGGTACTGAGCACGCCATGGTGCACAGACAAAATACAAGTGTTATAAAGGCCTAGGTAGATGAACACATGGGAGCACATCAGTCTAATTTCATAGTCAGACGAGGAGCGCAGAAAAGTTTAGCGGACCAGGGTGAAGGGAGCAGAGCCCAGACCGGGAAAAGGTGTAATGACGTACTATAGTGTGTTAAGTGTTGTCCTAACAAGACATCCCATTGTAGTAAGGTGGCCCAGCTTGGGGGAGTGTTCCCCTGTTTACCGCGAACAGACGTCACAGACACGAGACGGAGGCAGATTTCAGGTACAACAGGTCCGAGTTTATTGGCCGTCCTCCTGACGACCTCAGCAATACACCACAGCACTTCCACAGCTCTCCGTATTCAGGCCCGGGTACCTACACCTTTCTTCTGTTGTAGTGACGTTACTCACGGCTCTGTCACTGGGACCGCCCTAGGCCTATCTACTGCCAGCACTTCACTGGTCAGAGGTCGTCGTCAATTTGGTACCCCCCCGGGGCATCGTCTGTTCTGCGGTTCTTCGTGTCGGGGCCACCCCCCTGACTTCTTTTCTCCTCAGTCCCCTAGTTGAGCTCCCCACACTGTTCGTACTCCTTCACTGACTCCTCTCCTACTGAGCTCCCCCCGGGACTGGAACTTTCTGGAACTCTTCGGTCCTATTTATCACCTTCCCGGGTACCTGTAACCCCGCCCCCCATGACTAGCGGTTTCTAGAGCCATAAGCTGCTGGCAAGTCCTGTACTCACACTCCCCCCTGCCATCTTGTGGTCAAACCAAGGTACTGCACTCATTCTACCCTTTTTCCCAGCTGTTTCCCTTCTGTCATTACTAACATCTGTCTAAAGTGCACAAACCGTCCCTTCTTCCTTCTGACAAGTCCGTTCGTCTGGTCACCTTCCCCACACCATATCCCCATGACCATTTAGTAATTTGCACTTCATAAATGAGTGTCCACTACTCAATTACCTACAAGGTTGGCTCCTACACTCATCATGTTGTATAGGTCCACATTTATTTCTAATGATTCCACATACAACCTGAGCTGGCCACTATATTGTAAATGAAATTATATACTGTATATACCGTAAGACACACAATGCAAAGATTGAGCCAACTTATCCTCTTTTTATCTGGTTTCAGGTGTGATTTCCATATTGACCACACCTGTCACTTTCCACAAGTGAGTTGGGACGAGCATCACATGCTTGTAACAAAGTTGTTTACCCACAATTTTGGAAAGATGCCAACAATTTTGTCTGGACCATTTTGGAGGTTTTGTGTGAATTTATGTCCAATTTGACTTTTTTCGCAGTATTTTTGTGCTGTTCCAATACACACAAAGGAAATAAACATGTATATAGCAAAATGTATGCAATGAAATAATATTGTGGGAGAAATAATTCATTTTCTGCCAACACTTTCGGCCACTGCTGTACATTAAAACAACTTATTCCAGTGATATCATTATAGAATTGAAAAATTCAGACATGCGACGATCACACGGCCATTAGCTAATGTAGATGACTCATTACGGAAAAGATATTGACATCCCCTTAAAATGACACCGTCATCTCGGCTACATCTGTAAATGTGTTAGCCATTGTCCGTGCGCGCTCCAGATAATGGTCCTGGGTGAGTGACAGACAGTGAGATGCTTCCCGGTCATATAGATAAAAAACTGAATGTGAAATGGGAATTTGAACACGTATTTCGCATTTACAAGACTTTGCCTCCGGTCTCTATGGGCCAAGCTGTTCATATCTGGAAGCTGCGGGGCCGTCGTGGGAATTTGCACGTGCGGCGTATGCTTTGTGTTCTGTGCTCATTGTGTGAACTGAGGAGACTGTGCCGATAATGTAACACAGCTGAGCTAGTCAATGAATATATGGGAGTCCAAAAATGAACACGTCAGTCTTTACGGGACCCTCCGCTGTGTTACCTGACATAGGAATTAGATTAACACAGACTTGACAACTTTTGACCTTGTCCATCCAGAAGTCACTGAAGTACGACCTCCTTTTAGACTATGCACTTTTTCCCATTTTTTTGTATGTTTAGATGCCGAGGTTCCATTTGTTAACGGAACATATCGGCATTATGTGCAAGAAACCTTATGGAAACGCTAAGCGAGTATCTTTGGCATGCTCGAAAAATATGTTCAAGTCCCCTTGACTGCATGTCTCGCGGCTGTTTGACAGCCACAACATATACATGGATTGCCTGTTAGACACTCCTTGCATGTGTTGTGTATATCAAACAGCCATTATTATTATAGTGGTTTGAAAAAACCACTATATTGTAATCCGAACGCTGCTAACTTCTTCTTCTTCTTCTTCTTCTTCTTCTTCTTCTTCTTCTTATTAAGTTGATTTCCGCAATTAATACAGCCCGAACCGCTACACGCACAGACTCCGTTGAGGTGTCGTTTCGAAGCCAGCGTCCATGAGAGGTGTGCTAAGTATTTTTCGTGTCGATCAGATTTGTAGTTTTTGCGCAATTTGCGTTAGAAAATTTTTTTTCCCGTCATTGGAATGCACTGTCTCCAATGCTTTTGAATGGGGAAATGGCAAAACGTGCCCTGAGGCGATTGAAATGGCAGTTGAGCTCATTGATATGCGCAGGCAGAACCAGTTACTATGCCAACGCCTACGAACGTCACATGACATCTCCAGAACAGGGCTTCTGCCACATAATATCAGCTCTTAAAGCGAAACCCACAGCACAAATGCAAATCTAGCTTCATCACATGACACATGCCCCTGAGAGAGAATGTGCGCCAAAGTGTATTTAGAAGCCCAGTGAGCCAAACTAGCTCTTAAAGGGCCGAAGCGCCAAAGTGATTCTTAAAGGGCTGCCGCACCGAAATGAGTCTTAAAGGGCCGACGCGCCAAATCGAAAGCTGAGTGACCCCAGGCTCCAAATCGGAGGCTGAGCCACCCCGGCCTTAAAATCGGAGGCTGAGCCACCCTGGCCTCCAAATCGGACCCAGAGTGGCCCCGCCCACCAAAAACGGACCCAGAGTGGCACAGCCCACCAAATCGGACACTGAGGGCCCCCGCCCACCAAATCAGACTCAGAGTGGCCCCACCCACCAAATCGGACCCTGAAAGGACCCGCCCACCAAATCGGACCCAGAGGGGCCCTGCCCACCAAATCGGACCCTGAGGAGCTCCGTCCACCAAATCGGACCCAGAGTGACCCCGCCCACCAAATCGGACCATGAAGGGCCCCGCCCACCACATCGGAAGCAGAGGGGCCCCACCCACCAAATTGGACCCTGAGGGGCCCCGCCCACCGAATCGGACCCTGAGGGGCACTGCCCACTAAATCGGACCAAGAGAGGCCACGCCCACCAAATTGGACCCTGAGGAGCCCCGCCCACCAAATCAGACCCCGAGGGGCCCCGCCCACCAAATCGGACACTGAGGGCCCCCGCCCACCAAATCAGACTCAGAGTGGCCCCACCCACCAAATCGGACCCTGAAAGGACCCGCCCACCAAATCGGACCCAGAGGGGCCCTGCCCACCAAATCGGACCCTGAGGAGCTCCGTCCACCAAATCGGACCCAGAGTGACCCCGCCCACCAAATCGGACCATGAAGGGCCCCGCCCACCACATCGGAAGCAGAGGGGCCCCACCCACCAAATTGGACCCTGAGGGGCCCCGCCCACCGAATCGGACCCTGAGGGGCACTGCCCACTAAATCGGACCAAGAGAGGCCACGCCCACCAAATTGGACCCTGAGGAGCCCCGCCCACCAAATCAGACCCCCGAGGGGCCCCGCCCACCAAATCAGACCCTGAGGGGCCCCGCCCACCAAATCGGACCCAGAGTGGCCCCGCCCACCAAAATGGATCCAGGGGGTCCACAAAATCAGACCCTAAGGGGCCCCACCCACAAAATCGGACCCTGAGTAGACCCGGCCACAAAATCAGACCCTGAGGGGCCCCAACCACAAAATCTGACCCTGAGGGACCCCGGCCACAAAATCGGACCCTGAGGGGCCCCACCCACAAAATCGGACCCTGAGGGGCCCCGGCCTCAAAATCGGACCATAAGCGGCCCATCCACAAAATCGGACCCTGAGGACCCCAGCCACAAAATCGAACCATGAGGGGCCCCGGCCACGGAATCGGACCCTGAGGGGCCCCGGCCACGAAATAGGACACTGAGGGGCGCTGGCCACAAAATCGGACCCTGAGGGGCCCCAACCACGAAATAAGACCCTGAGGGGCCCCGGACACAAAATCGGACCCTGAGGGCCCCCAACCACAAAATCGGACCCTGAGGGGCCACAACCACAAAATCTAACCCTGAGGGGCCCCAACCACAAAATCGGACCCTGAGGGGCCCCGGCCACAAAATCGGACCCTGAGAGACCCCGGCCACAAAATCGAACCCAGAGGGGCCCCACCCACAAAATTGGACCCTGAGTGGCCCCGCCCACCAAATCGGACCCTCAGGGGCCCCGCCCACAAAATCGGACCCTGAGGGGCCTCGCCCTCAAAATCGGACCCTGAGAGGCCCCGCCCACCAAATCGGACCCTGAGGGGCCCCGCCAACCAAATCGGACTCTGAGGGGCCCCACCCACAAAATCGGACCCTGAGGGCCCTCAATCACAAAATCGGACCCTGAGGGGCCCCATCCACAAAATCGGACCCTGAGGGGCCCCGGCCACAAAATCGGACCCTGAGAGATCCCGGCCACAAAATCGAACCCAGAGGGGCCCCACCCACAAACTTGGACCCTGGGGACCCCGCTCACCAAATCGGACCCTGAGGGGCGCCGCCCACAAAATCGGACCCTGAGGGGCCCCGCCCTCAAAATCTGACCCTGAGTAGACCCGGCCACAAAATCAGACCCTGAGGGGCCCCAACCACAAAATCGGACCCTGTGGGACCCCGGCCACAAAATCGGACCATGAGGGGCCCCACCCTCAAAATCGGATCCTGAGGGGCCCAACCAACAAAATCGGACCCTGAGGGGCCCCAGCCACAAAATCGGACCCTCAGGGGCCCCACCCACAAAATCGGACCCTGAGGGGTCCCAGCCACAAAATCGCACCCTGAGGGACCCCGGCCACGAAATCGGACCCTGAGGGGCCCCGGCCACGAAATCGGACCCTGAGGGGAGCTGGCCACAAAATCGGACCCTGAGGGGCCCCAACCACAAAATCGGACCCTGAGGGCCTCCAACCACAAAATCGGACCCTGAGGGACCCCGGCCACAAAATCGGACCCTGAGGGGCCCCGCCCTCAAAATCGGACCCTGAGTAGACCCGGCCACAAAATCAGACCCTGAGGGGCCCCAACCACAAAATCGGACCCTGAGGGGCCCAGGCCACAAAATCAAACCCTGAGGGGCCCCACCCTCAAAATCGGATCCTGAGGGGCCCAACCAACAAAATCGGACCCTGAGGGGCCCCAGCCACAAAATCGGACACTGAGGGGCCCCACCCACAAAATCGGACCCTGAGGGGCCGGCCACAAAATTGGAACCTGAGGGGCCCCGGCCACAAAATTGGAACCTGAGGGGCCCCGGCCACAAAATCGGACCCTGAGGGGTCCCAACCACGAAATCAGACCCTGAGGGGCCCCGGACTCAAAATCGGACCGTGAGGGCCCCCAACCACAAAATCGGACCCTGAGGGGCCCCAACCACAAAATCGGACCCTGAGAGACCCCGGCCACAAAATCGGACCCTGAGGGGCCCCGGCCACAAAATCGGACCTTGAGAGGCCCCGGCCACAAAATCGGACCCTGAGGGGCCCCGGCCACAAAATCGGACCCTGCGGGGTGCCGGCCACAAAATCAGACCCTGAGGGGTCCCAACCACAAAATCGGATGCTGAGGGGCCCCACCCACAAAATCGGACCCTGAGGGGCCCCGGCCACAAAATTGGAACCTGAGGGGCCCCGGCCACAAAATCGGACCCTGAGGGGTCCCAACCACGAAATCAGACCCTGAGGGGCCCCGGACTCAAAATCGGACCGTGAGGGCCCCCAACCACAAAATCGGACCCTGAGGGGCCCCAACCACAAAATCGGACCCTGAGAGACCCCGGCCACAAAATCGGACCCTGAGGGGCCCCGGCCACAAAATCGGACCTTGAGAGGCCCCGGCCACAAAATCGGACCCTGAGGGGCCCCGGCCACAAAATCGGACCCTGCGGGGTGCCGGCCACAAAATCAGACCCTGAGGGGTCCCAACCACAAAATCAGACCCTGAGGGGCCCCAGTCACAAAATCAGACCCTGAGCGACCCCAACCACAAAATCGGACCCTGAGGGGCCCCGGCCACAAAATCGGACACTGAGGGGCCCCAACCACAAAATCGGACCCTGAGGGGCCCCAGCCACGAAATCAGACTCAGAGGGGCGCCGGCCACAAAATCGGACCCTGAGGGCCCCCAACCACAAAACTGGACTCTGAGGGGCCCCAACCACAAAATCGGACCCTGAGGGGCCCCAACCACAAAATCGGACCCTGAGGGGCCCCGGCCACAATATCGGACCCTGAGAGACCCCGGCCACAAAATCGAACCCAGAGGGGCCCCACCCACAAAATTGGACCCTGAGTGGCCCCGCCCACCAAATCGGACCCTGAGGGTCCCCGCCCACAAAATCGGACCCTGAGGGGCCCCGCCCTCAAAATCGGACCCTGAGGGGCCCCACCCACAAAATCGGACCCTGAGGGGCCCCACCCTCAAAATCGGACCCTGAGGGGTCCAACCAAGAAAATCGCCACAAAATCGGACCATGAGGGTCTCCGGCCACAAAATCGGACCCTGAGGGGCCCCGGCCACAAAATCGGACCCTGAGGGGTCCTGGCCACAAAATCAGGCCCTGAGGGGCCCCACCCACAAAATCAGACCCTGAGGGGCCCCGGCCATAAAATCAGACCCTGAGGGGCCCCGGCCATAAAATCGTACCCTGAGGGGCCCCGGCCACAAAATCGTACCCTGAGGGGCCCCACCCACAAAATCAGACCATGAGGGGCCCCACCCACAAAATCGGACCCTGAGGGGCCCCACCCATAAAATCGGACCCTGAGGGGACCCACCCACAAAATCGGACCCTGAGGGTCCACACCCACAAAATCGGACCCTGAGAGGCCACACCCACAAAATCAGACCCTGAGGGGCCCCACCCACAAAATTGGACCCTGAGGAATCCCGGCCACTAATTCAAATCCTGAGGAGCCCAGGCCACCGAATCGGATCCTGAGGGGCCCCACCCACCAAATCAGACCCTGAGGCCAAAGTGGCCCCTGAGAGGCACCCACATTTAAAACGGATACTGAGTTGAAAGTCTTGCAGGGGCAGCAGCCAAGTCTCTCTTAAAGGGGCAGCCCAGGCACCATTTCAAACCACTATCTGTACTTCCTTCAGGAAATACACATCTAGTTATAGTGGTTTGAAAAAACCACTATATTGTAATATTATTATTACTATTCAGTTGATTTCCGCAATTAATGCGGCCCGAACCGCTACACGCACAGACTCCGTTGAGGTGTCGTTTCGAAGCCAGCATCCACGAGAGGTGTGCTAAGTATTTTTCGTGTTGATCGGATTTGTAGTTTTTGCGCAATTTGCATTTGAAAAACATTTTCCTGTCATTGGAATGCACAGTCTCAATGCATTTTAACGGGAAAATGTTGCCATAGGGAAAACATGGGGCAATTGCGGGGCCCTGGCGAGATGGGAGGGCCCACTCACGCTGTCTGGGATACCCGCCGGCCGCCGCCACGCCCCCCCATGTACTGACCCCATCCTGCGCCCTCCGCGAGAGACCCACGCAGTGATTCAGCCCCTTAGGCTGAGTGCATACGACTTTTTAGCCCTGCGGATTTCTTCCATTTTTCCTGCGGTTTTATTGCGGTTTTTGTGCGGTTTTCCCCCTGCGGATTTGGAGACAGGGGAGATGGAAAACCGCACAAAAGAAGTAACATGCTGCGGATTTTGTACCGCAGGAAAACCGCGCCGAAAAATCCGCAGCGGCTGCACAGCGTTTTTTTTTTCCACTGATTTTAAGGCTACTGTACATCACAATGCGGATATGCAACGCTTCTGCGCGGTAAAATCCACTGCGGATCCGCTGCAAATCTGCATCGTGTGCACACAGCCTTAGGGCCAGCAATGATCATCGCTTCCTTCGGCTGTAATCTGGTGTGCGGTGCCGGCACAGGACCTGTGATGAGGTCACAGGAGGGGAGGAGTCAGGGGTCACATGATCAGGGCGGCTGCAGGACTCTGCTGTGCTGGTCGCTTGTCATTATGGTGCTAGTCTGGATGGATGAGGTAACGTTTATGTGTGGGACAGTGGGGTCAGGGAGGTGTTTACAAGGTGGATGTAGCAGAGCTGTGTGTGTACTTGTGTGGGGTCAGGAGGGGTTTACAAGGTGGATGTAGCAGAGCTGTGTGTGCACTTGTGTGGGGTCAGGGAGGTGTTTTACAAGGTGGATGTAGCAGAGCCGTGTGTGTACTTTGTGTGGGGTTAGGAGGGGTTTACAAGGTGGATGTAGCAGAGCCACGTGTGTACTTGTGTGGGGTCAGGGAGGGGTTTTACAAGGTGGTAGTAGCAGAGCCGTGTGTGTACTTATGTGGGATCAGGAGGGGTTTACAAGGTGGATGTAGCAGAGCCGTGTGTGTACTTGTGTGGGGTCAGGAGGGGTTTACAAGGTGGATGTAGCAGAGCCGTGTACTTGTGTGGGGTCAGGAGGGGTTTACAAGGTGGATGAAGCAGAGCCGTGTGTGTACTTGTGTGGGGTCAGGAGGGGTTTTACAAGGTGGATGTAGCAGAGCCGCGTGTGTACTTGTGTGGGGTCGGGAGGGTTTTACAAGGTGGATGTAGCAGTGCCATGTGTGTACTTGTGTGGGGTCAGGAGGGGTTTTACAAGGTGGTAGTAGCAGAGCCGTGTGTGTACTTGTGTGGGGTCAGGAGGGGTTTACAAGGTGGATGTAGCAGAGCCGTGTGTGTACTTGTGTGGGGTCAGGAGGGGTTTACAAGGTGGATGTAGCAGAGCCGTGTGTGTACTTGTGTGGGGTCAGGAGGGGTTTACAAGGTGGATGAAGCAGAGCCGTGTGTGTACTTGTGTGGGGTCAGGAGGGGTTTAACAAGGTGGATGTAGCAGAGCCGTGTGTGTACTTGTGTGGTTCAGGAGGTGTTTTACAAGGTGGATGTAGCAGTGCCGTGTGTGTACTTGTGTTGGGTCAGGAGGGGTTTAACAAGGTGGATGTAGCAGAGCCGTGTGTGTACTTGCGTGGGGTCTGGAGGTGTTTTACAAGGTGGATGTAGCAGAGCCGTGTGTGTTCTTGGGTGGGGTCAGGAGGGGTTTACAAGGTGGATGTAGCAGAGCCGTGTGTGTACTTGGGTGGGGTCAGGAGGGGTTTTACAAGGTGGATGTAGCAGAGCCGTGTGTTCTTGTGTGGGGTCAGGAGGGGTTTACAAGGTGTACGGAGCAGAGCCGTGTATGTACGAGGTGTACAGAGCGGAGCCGTCTGTTTATGGAGCAGAGCTGTGTGTTTATGGAGCGGAGCAGAGCCGGGGGTGTACGGAGTGAAGCTGCATGTGTACAAGGTGTATGAAGCGGAGCTGTGTGTGTACGAGGTGTATGGTGGGGAGCATTTATACCTCCCGAGTCCCAACCGTCCCGGATCCAGCGAGACAGTCCCGATTTTGAGAGAGAGACTGCCCCAGCCGGGAGCTTACCTTCCCCACGGGACACAGGAGTACACAGCAGAGCCCCAAGGAGCAATTTAAAACTTGCACGTAACGTTCTGCCGGAATTGACGTGCTGGAAGCTGACCAGAAATTAGGTAATTTCAGTAGGAGATTGTGACGGAACCATGGAGGCACTTCAGGGAATGCTTCAGATCCATCACCGTGTCCTCCTCTGACAGCGGACAGCGAGATCGCCTTGGAATCGGGGATGTCGGCCATGTGAGCGGATCATGATATGTCCTGCACCAAGAGGCTCAGGTAGGAACTACAATGGGAGCTGGGCTGCTATAGTATCTTTATAGAATCTTTCTGTCTCTGTTCTCTCTCTCTCTCTCTCTGGCCCCGCCCACCAAATCGGCCCCCGAGTGGCCCCCACAGTTAAAATGGATCCAGAGTTGAAAGTCTTGCAGGGGCAGCAGGCAAGTCTCTCTTAAAGGGGCAGCCCGGGCACCATTTCAAACCACTATCTGTACTTCCTTCAGGAAATACACATCTAGTTATAGTGGTTTGAAAAAACCACTATATTGTAATCCGAACGCTGCTAACTTATTCTTCTTCTTCTTCTTCTTATTATTAAGTTGATTTCCGCAATTAATGCGGCCCGAACCGCTACACGCACAGACTCCGTTGAGGTGTTGTTTCGAAGCCAGCGTCCATGAGAGGTGTGCTAAGTATTTTTCGTGTCGATCGGATTTGTAGTTTTTGCGCAATTTGCGTTTGAAAATTTTTTTTCCCGTCATTGGAATGCACTGTGTCAATGCTTTTCAATGGGAAGCTTAAAACGTGCCCTGAGGCGATTGAAATGGCAGTTGAGCTCATTGATATGCGCAGGCAGACCCAGTTACTATGCCAACGCCTACGAACGTCACATGACATCTCCAGAACAGAGCTTTTGCCACATAATATCAGCTCTTAAAGCGAAACCCACGGCACAAATGCAAATCTAGCTTCATCACATGACGCATGCCCCTGAGAGAGAATGTGTGCGCCAAAGTGGATTTAGAAGCCCAGTGAGCCACCCTGGCTCTTAAAGGGCCGACGCGCCAAAGTGATTCTTAAAGAGCCGGCGCACCAAAATGAGTCTTAAAGGGCCGGCGTGCCAAATCGAAAGCTGAGTGACCCAAGGCTCCAAATCGGAGGCTGATAGACCCTGGCCTACAAAAAGGAGGCTGAGCAACCCTGGCATCCAAATTGGACCCAGAGTGGCCCCGCCCACGAAATCGGACCCAGAGTGGCCTCGCCCACCAAATCAGACCCAGAGTGGCCCCGCCCACCAAATTGGACCCTGAGGAGCCCCACCCACAAAATCGGACCCTGAAGGCCCCACCCACAAAATCGGACCCTGAGGGGCCCCACCCACAAAATCGGACCCTGAGGGGCCCCGGCCACAAAATCGGACCCTGAGAGACCCCGGCCACAAAATCGAACCCAGAGGGGCCCCACCCACAAAATTGGACCCTGAGCGCCCCCAACCACAAAATCGGACCCTGAGGGGCCCCAACCCCAAAATCGGACCCTGAGGGGCCCCGGCCACAAAATTGGACCCTCAGGGGCCCCGCCCTCAAAATCGGACCCTGAGGGGCCCCTCCCTCAAAAATCGGACCCTGAGAGGCCCCGCCCACCAAATCAGACCCTGAGGGGCTCCGCCAACCAAATCGGACTCTAAAGGGCCCCACCCACAAAATCAGACCCTGAGGGCCCCCAACCACAAAATAGGACCCTAAGGGGCCCCACCCTCAAAATCGGACCCTGAGTAGAACCGGCCACAAAATCAGACCCTGAGGGGCCCCAACCACAAAATCGGACCCTGAGGGGCCCAGGCCACAAAATCGAACCCTGAGGGGCCCCACCCTCAAAATCGGATCCTGAGGGGCCCAAACAACAAAATCGGACCCTGAGGGGCCCCAGCCACAAAATCGGACACTGAGGGGCCCCACCCACAAAATCGGACCCTGAGGGGCCCCGGCCACAAAATTGGAACCTGAGGGGCCCCGGCCACAAAATCGGACCCTGAGGGGTCCCAACCACGAAATCAGACCCTGAGGGGCCCCGGACTCAAAATCGGACCGTGAGGGCCCCCAACCACAAAATCGGACCCTGAGGGGCCCCAACCACAAAATCGGACCCTGAGAGACCCCGGCCACAAAATCGGACCCTGAGGGGCCCCGGCCACAAAATCGGACCTTGAGAGGCCCCGGCCACAAAATCGGACCCTGAGGGGCCCCGGCCACAAAATCGGACCCTGCGGGGTGCCGGCAACAAAATCAGACCCTGAGGGGTCCCAACCACAAAATCAGACCCTGAGGGGCCCCAGTCACAAAATCAGACCCTGAGCGACCCCAACCACAAAATCGGACCCTGAGGGGCCCCGGCCACAAAATCGGACACTGAGGGGCCCCAACCACAAAATCGGACCCTGAGGGGCGCCGGCCACAAAATCGGACCCTGAGGGCCCCCAACCACAAAATCAGACCCTGAGGGGCCCCGCCACAAAATCGGACCCTGAGGGCCCCCAACCACAAAACTGGACTCTGAGGGGCCCCAACCACAAAATCGGACCCTGAGGGGCCCCAACCACAAAATCGGACCCTGAAGGGCCCCGGCCACAATATCGGACCCTGAGAGACCCCGGCCACAAAATCGAACCCAGAGGGGCCCCACCCACAAAATTGGACCCTGAGTGGCCCCGCCCACCAAATCGGACCCTGAGGGTCCCCGCCCACAAAATCGGACCCTGAGGGGCCCCGCCCTCAAAATCGGACCCTGAGGGGCCCCACCCACAAAATCGGACCCTGAGGGGCCCCACCCTCAAAATTGGACCCTGAGGGGTCCAACTAAGAAAATCGCCACAAAATCAGACCATGAGGGGCCCCGGCCACAAAATCGGACCCTGAGGGGCCCCGGCCACAAAATCGGACCCTGAGGGGTCCTGGCCACAAAATCAGGCCCTGAGGGGCCCCACCCACAAAATCAGACCCTGAGGGGCCCCGGCCATAAAATCAGACCCTGAGGGGCCCCGGCCATAAAATCGTACCCTGAGGGGCCCCGGCCACAAAATCGTACCATGAGGGGCCCCACCCACAAAATCAGACCATGAGGGGCCCCACCCACAAAATCGGACCCTGAGGGGCCCCACCCATAAAATCGGACCCTGAGGGTCCACACCCACAAAATCGGACCCTGAGAGACCACACCCACAAAATCAGACCCTGAGGGGCCCCACCCACAAAATTGGACCCTGAGGAATCCCGGCCACTAATTCAAATCCTGAGGAGCCCAGGCCACCGAATCGGATCCTGAGGGGCCCCACCCACCAAATCAGACCCTGAGGCCAAAGTGGCCCCTGAGAGGCACCCACATTTAAAACGGATACTGAGTTGAAAGTCTTGCAGGGGCAGCAGTCAAGTCTCTCTTAAAGGGGCAGCCCAGGCACCATTTCAAACCACTATCTGTACTTCCTTCAGGAAATACACATCTAGTGTTAATTTTGTTATCTTTATTCAGTTGATTTCCGCAATTAATGCGGCCCGAACCGCTACATGCACAGACACCGTTGAGGTGTCGTTTCGAAGCCACCGTCCACTAGAGGTGTGCTAAGTATTTTTCGTGTCATTCGGATTTGTAACTTTTGAGCAATTTGCATTTGAAACATTTTTTTCTCGTCATTGGAATGCATTGTCTCAATGCATTTCAATGGGAAAATTTTGCCATATTAAGACATGGGGCAGCTTCATCACATGATGCATGCCCCTGAGAGAAAATGTGCACCAAAGTGGATTTAGAAGCCCAGTGAGCCAAACTGGCTCTTAAAGGGCCGACGCGCCAAAGTGATTCTTAAAGGGCCGGCGCGCCAAATCGAAAGCTTAGTGACCCCAGGCTCCAAATCGGAGGCTGATTGAACCCAGCATCAAAATCGGAGTCTGAGCCACCCTGGCCTCCAAATCAGAGGCTGAGCCACCACTGCCTCCAAATCGGAGGCTGAGCCACTCCGGCCTCCAAATCAGGCTGATCGACCCCTGCCTCCAAATCGGAGGCTGATCAACCCCGGCCTCCAAATCGGAGGCTGAGCCACCCCGGCCTCCAAATCAGAGGCTGAGCCACCCCGGCCTCCAAATCAGAGGCTGATCGACCCCGGCCTCCAAATCAGAGGCTGATCCACCCCGGCCTCCAAATCGGAGGCTGATCCACCCCGGCCTCCAAATCGGAGGCTGATCGACACCGGCCTCCAAATCGGAGGCTGATCCACCCCGGCCTCCAAACCGGAGGCTGATCCACCCCGGCCTCCAAACAGGAGGCTGAGCCACCCCGGCCTCCAAATAGGAGGCTGAGCCACCCCGGCCTCCAAATCGGAGGCTGAGCCACCCCGGCCTCCAAATCGGAGGCTGAGCCACCCCGGCCTCCAAATCGGAGGCTGATCGACCCCGGCCTCCAAATCGGAGGCTGAGCCACCCCGGCCTCCAAATCGGAGGCTGATCGACCCCGGCCTCCAAATCGGAGGCTGATCGACCCCGGCCTCCAAATCGGAGGCTGATCGACCCCGGCCTCCAAATCGGAGGCTGAGCCACCCCGGCCTCCAAATCGGAGGCTGAGCCACCCCGGCCTCCAAATCGGAGGCTGAGCCACCCCGACCTCCAAATCAGAGGCTGAGCCACCCCGACCTCCAAATCGGACCCCAAGGGGACCCGCCCACCAAATCAGACCCTGAGTAGCCCCGCCCACCAAATCGGACCCAGAGTGGCCCCACCCACCAAATCGGACCCAGAGTAGCCCCACCCACAAAATCGGACCCTGAGGGGCCCCACCCACAAAATCGGACCCTGAGGGGCCCCACCCACAAAATCGGACCCTGAGGGGATCCGGCCACAAAATCAGACCCTGAGGGGCCCCAGCCACAAAATCGAACCCTGAGGGGCCCCACTCACAAAATCGGACCCTGAGGGGCCCCACCCACAAAATCAGACCCTGAGGGGCCACACCCACAAAATCGTACCCTGAGGGGCCACACCCACAAAATCGGAGCCTCAGGGATCCCCGCCAACAATTCAAGCCCTGAGGAGCCCAGGCCAAGGAATCAGATCCTGAGGGGCCCCACCCACCAAATCAGACCCTGAGGCCAAAGTGGCCCCTGAGAGGCTCTCACAGTTAAAACGGATTCTGAGTTGAAAGTCTTGCCGGGGCAGCCCGAGCACTATTTCAAACCACTATCTGTACTTCCTTCAGGAAATACACATCTAGTTATAGTGGTTTGAAAAAACCACTATATTGTAATCCGAACGCTGCTAACTTATTCTTCTTCTTCTTCTTCTTATTATTATTATTAAGTTGATTTCCGCAATTAATGCGGCCCGAACCGCTACACGCACAGACTCCGTTGAGGTGTCGTTTCGAAGCCAGCGTCCATGAGAGGTGTGCTAAGTATTTTTCGTGTCGATCGGATTTGTAGTTTTTGCGCAATTTGCGTTTGAAAATTTTTTTTCCCGTCATTGGAATGCACTGTCTCCAATGCTTTTCAATAGGAAATGGCAAAACGTGAACTGAGGCGATTGAAATGACAGTTGAGCTCATTGATATGTGCAGGCACACCCAGTTACTATGCCAACGCCTACGAACTTCACTTGAACCCCAGCACAGAGCCTCTGCCACATAATATCAGCTCTTAAAGCGAAACTCACAGCACAAATGCAAATCTAGCTTCATCACATGACACATGCCCCTGAGAGAGAATGTGTGCGCCAAAGTGGATTTAAAAGAAGCCCAGTCAGCCAACCTAGCTCTTAAAGGGCCAACGCGCCAAAGTGATTGTTAAAGGGCCAGCGCACCCAAATGAGTCTTAAAGGGCCGACACACCAAATCGGAGACTGAGCCACCCCGGCCTCCAAATCGGAGGCTGAGCCATCCCGGCCTCCAAATCGGAGGCTGAGCCACCCCGGCATCCAAATCGGAGGCTGAGCCACCCCGGCCTCCAAATCGGAGGCTGATCCACCCCGGCCACCAAATCGGAGCCTGATCCACCACGGCCTCCAAATCGGAGCCTGATCCACCCCGGCCTCCAAATCGGAGGCTGATCGACCCAGGCCTCCAAATCAGAGGCTGAGCCACCCCGGCCTCCAAATAGGAGGCTGAGCCACCCCGGCCTCCAAATCGGAGGCTGATCGACCCCGGCCTCCAAATCGGAGACTGATCCACCCCGACCTCCAAATAGGAGGCTGAGCCACCCCGGCCTCCAAATCGGAGGCTGATCGACCCCGGCCTCCAAATCGGAGGCTGATCGACCCCGGCCTCCAAATCGGAGGCTGATCGACCCCGGCCTCCAAATCGGAGGCTGAGCCACCCCGGCCTCCAAATCGGAGGCTGAGCCACCCCGGCTTCCAAATCGGAGGCTGAGCCACTCCGGCCTCCAAATCGGAGGCTGAGCCACCCCGGCCTCCAAATCGGAGGCTGAGCCACCCCGGCCTCCAAATCGGAGGCTGATCGACCCCGGCCTCCAAATCGGAGGCTGATCGACCCCGGCCTCCAAATCGGAGGCTGATCGACCCCGGCCTCCAAATCGGAGGCTGAGCCACCCCGGCCTCCAAATCGGAGGCTGAGCCACTCCGGCCTCCAAATCGGAGGCTGAGCCACCCCGGCCTCCAAATCGGAGGCTGAGCCACCCCGGCCTCCAAATCGGAGGCTGATCCACCCCGGCCTCCAAATCGGAGGCTGATCCACCCCGGCCTCCAAATCGGAGGCTGAGCCACCCCGGCCTCCAAATCGGAGGCTGAGCCACCCCGGCCTCCAAATCGGAGGCTGAGCCACCCCGGCCTCCAAATCGGAGGCTGAGCCACCCCGGCCTCTAAATCGGAGGCTGAGCCACCCCGGCCTCCAAATCGGAGGCTGATCCACCCCGGCCTCCAAATCGGAGGCTGATCCACCCCGGCCTCCAAATCGGAGGCTGAGCCACCCCGGCCTCCAAATCGGAGGCTGAGCCACCCCGGCCTCCAAATAGGAGGCTGAGCCACCCCGGCCTCCAAATCGGAGGCTGAGCCACCCCGGCCTCCAAATCGGAGGCTGAGCCACCCCGGCCTCCAAATCGGAGGCTGAGCCACCCCGGCCTCTAAATCGGAGGCTGAGCCACCCCGGCCTCCAAATCGGAGGCTGATCCACCCCGGCCTCCAAATCGGAGGCTGATCCACCCCGGCCTCCAAATCGGAGGCTGATCCACCCCGGCCTCCAAATCGGAGGCTGATCCACCCCGGCCTCCAAATCGGAGGCTGAGCCACCCCGGCCTCCAAATCGGAGGCTGATCCACTCCGGCCTCCAAATCGGAGGCTGAGCCACCCCGGCCTCCAAATCGGAGGCTGAGCCACCCCGGCCTCCAAATCGGAGGCTGAGCCACCCCGGCCTCCAAATCGGAGGCTGAGCCATCCCGGCCTCCAAATCGGAGGCTGAGCCACCCCGGCCTCCAAATCGGAGGCTGAGCCACCCCGGCCTCCAAATCGGAGGCTGAGCCACCCCGGCCTCCAAATCGGAGGCTGATCCACCCCGGCCTCCAAATCGGAGGCTGATCCACCCCGGCCTCCAAATCGGAGACTGAGCCACCCCGGCCTCCAAATCGGAGGCTGAGCCACCCCGGCCTCCAAATCGGAAGCTCATCGACCCCGGCCTCCAAATCGGAGGCTCTTTGACCTCGGCCTCCAAATCGGAAGCTCAACGACCCCGGCCTCCAAATTGGAGGCTGAGCGACCCCAGCCTCCAAATCTTACCCAGAGTGGCCCCACCCACCAAATCAGACCCAGAGAGGCCACACCCACAAAATAGGAGCCTGAGGGATCCCAGCCAACAATTCAAGCCCTGAGGGGCCCCACCCTCAAAATCGGACCCTGAGGGGCCCAATCAACAAAATCGGACCCTGAGGGGCCCCAGCCACAAAATCGGACCCTGAGGGGCCCCAGCCACAAAATCGGACCCTGAGGGGCCCCACCCACAAAATCGGACCCTGAGAGGCCCCACCCGCAAAATCAGACCCTGAGGGGCCCCGGCCATAAAATCAGACCCTGAGGGGCCCCGGCCATAAAATCGGACCCTGAGGGGCCCCGGACACAAAATCATACCCTGAGGGGCCCCACCCACAAAATCAGACCATGAGGGGCCCCACCCACAAAATCGGACCCTGAGGGTCCCCACCCATAAAATCGGACCCTGAGGGGACCCACCCTCAAAATCAGACCCTGAGGGGCAAACACCCACAAAATCCGACCCTGAGGGGCCACACCCACAAAATTGGACCCTGAGGAATCCCGGCAACTAATTCAAATCCTGAGGAGCCCAGGCCACCGAATCGGATCCTCAGGGGCCCCACCCACCAAATCAGACCCTGAGGCCAAAGTGGCCCCTGAGAGGCACCCACATTTAAAACGGATCCTGAGTTGAAAGTCTTGCAGGGGCAGCAGGCAAGTCTCTCTTAAAGGGGCAGACCGGGCACCATTTCAAACCACTATCTGTACTTCCTTCAGGAAATACACATCTAGTATTAATGTTGTAATCCGAACGCTGCTAACTTATTCTTATTTTTCAGTTGATTTCCGCAATTAATGCGGCCCGAACCGCTACACGCACCGACTCCGTTCAGGTGTTGTTTCAAAGCCAGCGTCCACGAGAGGTGTGCTAAGTATTTTTCGTATCGATCGGATTTGTAGTTTTTGTGCAATTTGCGTTTGAAAATTTTTTTTTCCTGTCATTGGAATGCACTGTCTCAATGCATTTGAATGGGAAACTTAAAACGTGCCCTGAGGCGATTGAAATGGCAGTAAAGCTCATTGATATGCACAGGAATACCCAGTTACTATGCCAATGTCTACGAACGTCACATGACACCCCCAGGACAGAGCTTCTGCCACATAATATCAGCTCTTAAAGCAAAACCCACAGCACAAATGCAAATCTAGCTTGATCACATGATGCATGCCCCTGAGAGAGAATGTGCGCCAAAGTGCGCCCCCCGCCCACCAAATCGGACCCTGAGGGGCCCCAACCACAAAATCGAACCCAGAGTGGCCCAGCCCACCATCTCGGACCCTGAGGGGCCCCACCAACAAAATCGGACACTGAGGGGCCCCGGCCACAAAATCGTTCCCTGAGGGGCCCCGCTCACCAAATTGAACTCTGAGAGGCCCCGCTCACCAAATCGGACCCTGAGGAGCCCCGCCCACCAAATCAGATTCTGAGTGGCCCCGCCCACCAAATCGGACCCTGAGGGACCCCGCCCACCAAATCGGATTCTGAAGGGCCCCAACCACAAAATCGGACCCCGAGGGGTCCCGACACAAAATCAGACCATGAGGGGCCCCGCCCACAAAATCAGACCCTGAGGGGCCCCAACCACAAATTCGGACCCTGAGGAGCCCCACCCACCAAATCTGACCCTGAGGGGCCCCTCAATTAATTGGACCCAGAGTGGCCCCGCCCACCAAATCAGACCCAGGGGGCCCCACCCACAAAATCTGACCCTGAGTGGCCCCGGCCACGAAATCGGACCCTGAGGGGCCCCGCCCACTAAATCGGACCCTGAGGAGCCCCCCAATTAATTGGACCCAGAGTGGCCCTGCCCACCAAATCAGACCCAGGGGGCCCCACCCACAAAATCGGACCCTGAGGGGACCCGACCACAAAATTGGACCCTGAGGAGCCCAGGCCACAAAATCGGACCCTTAGGGGCTCCACCCACCAAATCGGACCCTGAGGGGCCCCACCCACAAAATCGGGCCCTGAGGGGCCCCACCCACAAAATCAGACCCTGAGGTCAAAGTGGCCCCTGAGAGGCACCCACAGTTAAAACGGATCCTGAGTTGAAAGTCTTGCAGGGGCAGCAGGCAAGTCTCTCTTAAAGGGGCAGCCCGGGCACCATTTCAAACCACTATCTGTACTTCCTTCAGGAAATACACATCTAGTATTATTATTACTATTCAGTTGATTTCCGCAATTAATGCGGCCTGAACCGCTACACGCACAGACTCCATTGAGGTTTCTTTTCGAAGCCAGCGTTCACGAGAGGTGTGCTAAGTATTTTTCATGTCGATCAGATTTATAGTTTTTGCGCAATTTGAGTTTGAAAAAACATTTTCCTGTCATTGGAATGCACTGTCTCAATGCATTTCAAATGGAAAATTTTGCCATAGGGAAAACATGGGGCAGTCGTGAGGTGATTCAAATAGCAGTTAAGCTCATTGATATGCGCAGGCACACCCAGTTACTATACCAACGCCTACAAACTTTTCATGAGCCCTCCAGGACACAGTTTCTGGCAGATAATATCAGCTCTTAAAGCGAAACCCAGAGCACAAATGCAAATCTAGTTTTATCACATGACGCATGCCCCTGAGAGAGAATATGCGCCAAAGTAGATTAAGAAGCCCAGTGCACCAAACTGGCTCTTAAACGGCCGACGCGCCTAAGTGATTATTAAAGGGCCGGCGCACCAAAATGAGTCTTAAAGGGCCGGCGCGCCAAATCGAAAGCTGAGTGACCCCAGGCTCCAAATCAGAGGCTGATTGACCCTGGCCTACAAATCGGAGGCTGATCGACCCTGGCCTACAAAACGGAGACTGAGCCACCCTGGCCTCCAAATCGGACCAAGAGTGGCACAGCCCACCAAATCAGACCCTGAGGGGCCCCGCCCACCAAATCAAACCCTGAGGGGCCCCACCCACCAAGTCAGACCCAGAGTTGCCCCGCCCACTAAATCGGACCCTGAGGGGCTCCGACCAAAAAATCGGACTCAGAGCGGCCCCGCCCACCAAATCAGACCCAGAGTGGCCCCACCCACCAAATCAGACCCTGAGAGGCCCTGCCCACCAAATCAGACCCAGAGTGGCCCCGCCCACCAAATCAGACCCAGAGTGGCCCCGCCCACCAAATCAGACCCTGAGGGGCCCCACCCACAAAATCGGACCCTGAGGGGCCCCGCCCACCAAATTAGACCCTGAGGGGCCCCACCCTCAAAATTGGACCCAGAGGGGCCCCAGCCACAAAATCAGACCCCGAGGGGCCCCGGCCACAAAATCGGACCCTGAGAGACCCCAGCCACAAAATCGGACCCTGAGGGGCCCCAACCACAAAATCAGACCCTGAGGGGCCCCGGTCACAAAATCGGACCCTGAGGGGCCCCACCCACAGAATCGGACCCTGAGCGGCCCCACCCACAAAATCAGACCCTGAGGGGCCCCGGCCACAAAATCGGACCCTGAGGGGCCCCGGCCACAAAATCGGACCCTGAGGGGCCCCGGCCACAAAATCGGACCCTGAGGGGCCCCGGCCACAAAATCGGACTCTGAGGGGCCCCGGCCACAAAATCGGAGCCTGAGGGGCCCCGGCCACAAAATCGGACCCTGAGGGGCCCCGGCCACAAAATCGGACCCTGAGGGGCTCCGGCCACAAAATCGGACCCCGAGGGGCCCCACCCGCAAAATCGGACCCTGAGGGGCCTCACCCGCAAAATCGGACCCTGAGGGGCCCCGGCCACAAAATCGGACCCTGAGGGGCCCCGGCCACAAAATCGGACCCTGAGGGGCCCCAGCCACAAAATCGGACCCTGAGGGGCCCCGGCCACAAAATCGGACCCTGAGGGGCCCCACCCACAAAATCGGACCATAAGGGGCCCCACCCACAAAATTGGACCCTGAGGGGCCCCACCCACAAAATCAGACCATGAGGGGCCCCACCCACAAAACTGGAACCTGAGGCATCCCGGCCACCAATACAAACCCTGAGGAGCCCACGCCACTGAATCGGATCCTGAGGGCCCCACCCACCAAATCAGACCCTGAGGCCAAAGTGGCCCCTGAGAGGCACCCACAGTTAAAACGGATCCTGAGTTGAAAGTCTTGCAGGGGCAGCAGGCAAGTCTCTCTTAAAGGGGCAGCCCGGGCACCATTTCAAACCACTATCTGTACTTCCTTCAGGAAATACACATCTAGTTCTTCTTATTATTATTTTCCAGTTGATTTCCGCAATTAATGCGGCCCGAACCGCTACACGCACAGACGCCCTTGAGGTGTCGTTTTGAAGCCAGCGTCCATGAGAGGTGTGCTAAGTATTTTTCGTGTCGATTGGATTTGTAGTTTTTGCGCAATTTGCGTTTGAAATTTTTTTTTCCCGTCATTGGAATGCACTGTCTCAATGCATTTGAATGGGGAAATTTTGCTATAGACAAAACATGCCCTGAGGCGATTGAAATGGCAGTTAAGCTCATTGATATGCGCAGGCAGACCCAGTTACTATGCCAACGCCTACGAACGTCACATGACCTCTCCAAGACAGAGCTTCTGCCACATAATATCAGCTCTTAAAGCAAAACCCACAGCACAAATGCAAATCTAGCTTCATCACATGACACATGCCCCTGAGAGAGAATGTGCGCCAAAGTGGATTTAGAAGCCCATTGAGCCACCCTGGCTCTTAAAGGGGCGACGCGCCAAAGTGATTCTTAAAGAGCTGGCGCACCAAAATGAGTCTTAAAGGGCCGGCGTGCCAAATCGAAAGCTGAGTGACCCCAGGCTCCAAATCGGAGGCTGATAGACCCGGCCTACAAAAAGGAGGCTGAGCCACCCTGGCATCCAAATTGGACCCAGAGTGGCCCCGCCCGCCAAATCAGACCCAGAGTGGCCCCACCCACCAAATTGGACCCTGAGGGGCCCCACCCACAAAATCGGACCCTAAGGGGCCCCACCCACAAAATCGGACCCTGAGGGGCCCTGGCCACAAAATCGGACCCTGAGGGGCCCCACCCACAAAATCGGACCCTGAGGGGATCCGGCCACAAAATCAGACCCTGAGGGGACCCGGCCACAACATCGGACCCTGAGGGGCCCCACTCACAAAATCGGACCCTAAGGGGCCCCACCCACAAAATCGGACCCTGAGGGGCCCCAATCACAAAATCGGACCCTGAGGGGCCCCGGCCACAAAATCGGACCCTGAGGGGCCCCGGCCACAAAATTGAACCCTGAGGGGCCCCAACCACAAAATCGGATCCTGAGGGGCCCCACCCACAAAATCGGATCCTGAGGGGCCCCAACCACAATATCGGACCCTGAGGGGCCCCACCCACAAAATCAGACCCTGAGGGCCCCGGTCACAAAATTGGATCCTGAGGGGCCCCAACCACAAAATTGAACCCTGAGGGGCCCCAACCACAAAATCGGACCCTGAGGGGCCCCACCCACAAAATTGGACCCTGAGGGGCCCCACCCACAAAATTGGACCCTGAGGGGCCCCGGCCAAAAAACTGGACCCTGAGGGGCCCCACCCACAAAATTGGACCCTGAGGGGCCCCGGCCACAAAATCAGATCCTGAGGGGCCCCAACCACAAAATCGGACCCTGAGAGGCTCCGGACACAAAATCGGACCCTGAGGGGCCCCAACCACAAAATCGGACCCTGAGAGGCACCGGCCACAAAATCAGACCCTGAGGGGCCCAACCCACAAAATCACTCAGTGTCCCCGCCCACCAAATTGGACCCTGAAGTGTCCCGCCCACCAAATCGGACCCAGAGTGGCCCCGCCCACCAAATCAGACCCAGAGTGGCCCCGCCCACCAAATCGGACCCTGAGGGGCCCCGCCCACCAAATCGGACCCTGAGGGGCCCCTCCCATCAAATCGGACCCTGAGGGGCCCCGCCCATCAAATCGAACCCTGAGGGGCCCCGCCCACCAATTCGGACCCTGAGGGGCCCCGCCCACCAATTCGGACCCTGAGGGCCCCCCCACTAAATCGGATTCTGAAAGGCCCCAACCACAAAATCGGACCCTGAGGGGCCCCGCTGACCAAATTGAACTCTGAGGGGCCCCACTCACCAAATCGGACCCTGAGTGGCCCCGCCCACCAAATTGGACCCTGAGTGGCCCCGCCCACCGAATCGGACCCTGAGTGGCCCCATCCACCAAATCGGACCCTAAGGGGCCCACCCACAAAATCGGACCCTGAGGTGCCCCGGCCACAAAATAGGACCCAGAGGGGCCCCACCCACAAAATCGGGCCCTGAGGGGTCCCACCCACAAAATCAGACCCTGAGGCCAAAGTGGCCCCTGAGAGGCACCCACAGTTAAAATGGATCCTGAGTTGAAAGTCTTGCAGGGGCAGCAGGCAAGTCTCTCTTAAAGGGGCAGCCCGGGCACCATTTCAAACCACTATCTGTACTTCCTTCAGGAAATACACATCTAGTTATTATTATAATTATTATTATTAGTAGTAGTAGTATTAGTAGTAGTAGTAGTAGTATAGTTTGCTATTCTATTATATGTTGTATTTTAGCTACTTCTTCTTATTGTATTTATTATTATTATTATTATTATTATTAATAAATTATTTTTGATTATTCTAATGGTCATATGTTACATTCATATGATTATCATTATACACTATGTTATTTTACTATATAATATACAATGACAATCATGTTAATGTAACCTATGAACATTTGAATAATCAAAAGTATATTATTTGATAATATAATATATTTTAGATTATTATTATAGTTTATGTTCTTTTATGTTATATTATACTTTAAATAAATCTTTATAATAATAATAGTAATCTATAATAATAAATGCCCTAAGCAGCTTCCGGTTGTAACAACTTCCGTCCAGTTGTAACCGGTGACGTCACCACACACACGCACATGTTAACCCTCAACACACCACACCGCCTCAACACACACTCCTCTCACCTTTCACCTCCACTCACGTCCACTCACTCTTTCACTCCACATACGTTCCTTTCTCTCACTCCGTTTCTCATACTCACACCGTCATCGTCGCTGCCCCGACATCTTCCTCCGCCGCCACGATCCTGGATCCAGACGTTCTCCAGGCCGCCGACATGTTCTTGCGGCGACGCCATCTTGGATTTCGTGAAATCCCGCGATATTCAAGATGGCGTCGCCGCAAGAACATGTCGCTGGCGTGGACGACTCGGGATCCAAAAAGATGGCGTCGGTGAAATCTCGCGAGATTACGCCGACGCCATTTTGGATCCCGATGTCGTCCACGCCAGCGACATGTTCTTGCGGCGACGCCATCTTGAATATCGCGGGATTTCACGAAATCCAAGATGGCGTCGCCGCAAGAACATGTCGGCGGCCTGGAGAACGTCTGGATCCAGGATCGCGGCGGCGGAGGAAGATGTCGGGGCAGCGACGATAACGGTGTGAGTATGAGAGATGGAGTGAGAGAGAAAAGGTCGTATGTGGAGTGAAAGAGTGAGTGGACGTGAGTGGAGATGGTGAAAGGTGAGAGGAGTGTGTGTTGAGGAAGTGTGTGTGTATTGAGGGTTAACATGGCAAGAGGTGTGTCACTATCCTCTCGATGCGATAGCATCGGGCCTTAATCTAGTATTAATATAATTGGGTTATGATTAGCATTATTATCGTGATATTTTGTTATTCTGTGATTTATTATTATTATTATATTTTATGTTATTCTATGATATATCATTATTATTATTATATTTTATGTTATCTAATTGAATATGGGATGGAGGATGTGTGATGGGTATATGGGCACTTGACTATGGGATGGAGGATATGTATGACGGGTATATGGGCACGGGACTATGGGATGGAGGATGTATGATGGGTATATGGGCACTTGACTATGGGATGGAGGATATGTATGACGGGTATATGGGCACGGGACTACGGGATGGCGGATATGTATAATGTGTATATGGGCATGGGACTATGAGATGAAGGATGTGTGATGGGTATATGGGCACTTGACTATGGGATGGAGGATATGCATGACGGGTATATGGGCACGGGACTATGGGATGGCGGATATGTATGATGATGGGTATATGGGCACGGGACTATGGTATGGAGGATATGTATGATGGGTATATGGGCATGGGACTATGAGATGAAGGATGTGTGATGGGTATATGGGCACGGGACTATGGGATGGAGGATGTGTGATGGGTATATGGGCACTCAACTATGGGATGGCGAATATGTATGATGGGTATATGGGCATGGGACTATGGGATGGCGAATATGTATGATGGGTATATGGGCATGGGACTATGGGATGAAGAATATGTATGATGGGTATATGGGCATGGGACTATGGGATGAAGAATATGTATGATGGGTATATGGGCATGGGACTATGGGATGGAGGATATGTATGATGGGTATATGGGCACGGGTCTATGGGATGGTGGATATGTATGATGGGTATATAGGCACAGGACTATGGGATGAAGGATAATTATAATTTGTTATAACTAACCACAGTTAGTTACTATGCCCGGGCAGCGCCAGGCTCTTCAGCTAGTTCTATGATATATCAGTATTATTATTATTATTATTATATTATTCTATTATATATTATCAGTATTATTATTATTACTATTATATTTTATGCTATTCTATGATAAATTATATTATTATGACTAAAATAAATAAATGCTACATTATTATATTTGTCAATATATTACTATAACTGTTATTATTATGATTTATCCTCATTTATTGTAACTATTTGGACTCTTGGCTCAGAACTAGGGATGGGCGAATCCTAAATTACTCAGAATCACTAGACTCTAACAAGTCCGAGTGCAGGACTCGCTACTCGTTGCGAGTCTAGCGAGTCCAATGTTAATTAATGGGGAAGCGAGTTTGCAGCGATTCCTCTGCTGCTGGACCCGGATTGACTGTCAAAAATGATCCTACAGTGATAGCGAGTTAGCAAAACTCTGAATGCTCTCGGATTTAAACTCTGAAAGCAAAACTCGGATTTAAACTCTGAAAGCAAAACTCTGATTTAAACTCTGAAAGCAAAACTCGGATTTAAACTCTGAAAGCAAAACTCGGATTTAAACTCAGAAAGCAGAAAGCATTGATCTGAGAATCTGAGTAGAATACAAAACGGACCAAAACTAGGATTGCCATTGATTTACTTTGGACTCGTTACTGTGCGAGTAATCGCTTGGAAACTCGCAGAGTACCGAGTCCTGCGAGTCCCCTACTACTCGCAGAGTAACGAGTCCTAACGAGTAGATTCGCCCATCCCTACTCAGAACCGGAAGCCTCATTAATGATACATGGATCATAATCTGTCAAGAAGCATCTGAAAAAGTGTTGAGTAATTTGGTGATAATCCGTCTGGTGTGGACTCTCCTTGTGTTGTGAGAAATAAAACCATTAATATGTGGAATTGTCTCCCATGGAGGAATACAATGGATCATCCGAGCGACACTTACAGGAATACACTGGTAATGGATGGCGATGGCAATTCTCACTGTACAGCGCCTGTATACGATCCAGAAGATAACTAGTCCATCAATGCATTGGGAGTTGTTTCTGAAATTGTCTTATGAGCAATTGTATGATTCAGTGTCATTACTGGAGCCACTCTGCGCTGCTGTGAGGGCATGCGCTTTATAAAACACCTGAACAAGATGTCGGCTGTACCAGTGCTGCCAGTGTTGGGAAAGGGTTAAAGAGGCTTCCCCAAAACAACACATATCCACATGATACATTATGCACATATAATGCTGTGGGACATCCCGCGGGGACCTCCACTGATCCCCAGACTGGAGTAGTAGTGAGCAGCAGGGACAGACTGGGAGTGAAATTCAGCCCTGGCATTTGAAAGCATATAGGCCAATGTTGTTCCTCCCCCTGATGCCCCATCTCAACTGCACCCTGAGGACACTGATACTGTTAACAGCATAGCTGACAATGCTGCCCACGGCTGGACCAGCCCATCTTCATTTGCCAGAATTGCCAGATGGCCAGTCCGGCTCTGGTGAGCAGGTTTGACCGCTGCTCTTTCTCTTTATTGCTTACAGGAGTGGTGGCTGCACTTGCTCATTACCACTCTATTCACTGTCTGCAGGAGCATAGATTGCACTTACTCATCACCTCTCTATTCACTATCTATAGGAACACAGTTCACACTTGCTCCTTACTACTCCAGTCACTGTATAGGAGCATTTGTTGCAATTGCTCATTACCACTTTATTCACTGTCTATAAGAGCAGTGGCTGCACTTGCTCATTATCACTCTATTTACTCACTACAGGACCAGTGATTGCACTTGCTCATTACCTCTCCATTCACTGTCTATAGGAACAGTGGTCACCCCCTGATGAAGAGGACGAAACGCGCGTCGGGGTGAGGGACGTGGCACAAAACACTTTATATGTGAGTTTTCATTGCTATTGTAATGCGGTTACTGTGTCCTTGAGGTGGGGAAATAAATAAGAGTACTCCATTAATTTTTTATGTGTATTGGCTATGGCTTGCCGGGCTTTAATGCATCTATTTGGAGATTTTGTAAACCCTTTATGGTTATAATTAAAGGGCCAGTACCGTTTTAGTATTATATGTTTATATTCTCATATTTAGAGTGGTCTGTAGCCTCTCTTTGTCCTGCCACAGAGGTGATTTTGGCTTGTATAATTCTTTTTCTGTGTTTGTGATATTTTAAAAAATTTTCCATGTGGAATAATAAAATAATTTTATATATTGTTCAAATATTGTGCCAGTTTCTGTTCAACAAATAAATATATGAAACAGATGGGTTTGCTAATATATCCAAATGGCACAAGTCCATACTTCTGCTTGCTGTTTGTCTTTTGCTGCTTTACCATTTTTGCGACATATTTTAATGTGCCTGCTAAAGCTTTGGTATAATTCATTTGTTGCACTGTATTTATTACTTACTGCTTTATATCCGTGACTGGGGCCTCTCTAGATCTTATCAGGTGGAAGGTGCTATAGCAAATAGATGCAGCCTGGACTCGTGCCTTTTATCATCTAACCACCCCCTGGTGTGCTGGCCCCAGCTGCCAATTTATCCCAAACCAGCTCCCACAATCCCTCTCTCCTGACCCTGTAGTGTGGCCTATATATTTAGTAGTTTCTAAGGGGAAGCATGCAGTGTGGGGTGCAGCACGCAAGCATTTCATAAGCAAAGCATCACAGAAGCTAAGCATCAAGAAAACTGCAGTTATCCATGGCAGTTAATCATGGCAGGAATCAGGTAACTCACACTTTGCTCTCCCCTTTAACCATTTGCTTTATTTCTATCCTCCTGTGCTCCCTTGCCATCCACATTCACCACCCAATCCCCCCTCCATCACTACTCATACACATCAGCCCCTCTATACTTCCCTCTCCCATGTACAGCTCCCATGCACTCCTCACCTTCCTGAGAAACCTCAGCCCATCTTGCCCAAACACATCACAGAAAAAAAATACTTACAATTCCAACAACTATTTGCTCTTTATCTTCCTACTCCTACTGATTTCAGGGGACATCTCCCCTAACCCTGGTCCACCATCCCCCAACCTCAACCCCTACCCTACCTAATATTGAAACCATAATAATCTTATTAATATTACTTGCACTCCCTCATCTCCATCTTTCAATTGTGCCCTCTGGAATCCGTGGTCTGTATGTAACAAGCTTCCTTTCCTGCACAACTACTTTCTGAACAACTCTCTTAATCTGTTGGCCCTCACTGAAACCTGGATTCAGGATTCTGACACTGTCTCTCCTGATGCCATTTCCTATGGTGGCTTACAATTCTCTCATACCCCGAGACCCACAAACAGACATGGTGGCGGAGTCTGCATACTTCTGTCCCCACAATGCACTTTGCAGGTCATCCCCCCAGTTCCATCACTCTCATTCCCTTCTTTTGAGGTCCAGACCATCAGGCTCTTCCACCCCCTCTCCCTCAGAGTAGTGGTCATATACCGGCCCCCAGGCTCAGCCACCCACTTCCTTGACCACTTTTCATCCTGGCTGCCGCACTTCATGTCCTCAGAATTACCAACTCTTATCCTGGGAGACTTCAACATCCCCATTAACAGTCCTACTTCCACATCTGCATCCCAGCTTCTATCACTAACCACCTCTCTAGGCCTCTCGCAGCTTTCAACTTCTGAGACACACAAGGACGGTAACACCCTTGATCTGGTCTTTGTCCGGCTCTGTTCAATCTCCCACCTAAATAACTCACCGCTTCCACTCTCTGACCACAACATTCTCTCCTTCACGCTCACAAATCCTTGCCCACTCCAGCTCACTCCTACCTACCACACAGTCAGAAATCTACAAACCATTAACCCTCAGACACTTTCAAACTCCCTACACTCATCACTGTCCCCAATCTCCTCTTTTTCCTGTCCTGATCTGGCTGTTCGTCACTACAACGACACTCTTAGAAGCACCCTTTACAAAGTAGCTCCCCTCACCCTCAGAACCTCCAAGCACAGAGTATATCAGCCCTGGCTCACATCGCAAACTCGACTTCTCTAGCGATGCTCTAGGAGTGCTGAACGCCAATGGAGAAAAACCCGCACACCAGAAGACTTCATCCACTTCAAATTTATGTTAAGAACCTATAACGCTGCCCTTCACCTCGCCAAACAGACCTACTTCACCACATTGATCTCCTCACTAGCCAACAACCCCAAGAAACTTTTTGACACTTTTCATTCCCTCCTCAGGCCTAAAGCACAAGCCCTTATCACAGACATTTTTGCTGACGCCTCCCACTTTACAGAAAAAATAGATAATATCCGTCAGGAAATCTGCTCCCAACCACCAAGTGCTAAAAAAATAGATAATATCCGTCAGGAAATCTGCTCCCAACCACCAAGTGCTGTGACTCCCATCCCTTCTTGCATCTCCCCTGGCTCACTTTCCACCTTTGATCCCATCACAGAAGAAGAAGTCTCCAGACTCCTCTCTTCCTCTCATCCGACCACATGCACTACTGACCCCATTCCCTCACATCTCCTCCAGTCTCTCCAGTCGTCACAACTCACCTAACTGCAATCTTTAATTTCTCCCTCTCCTCAGACATTTTCCCATCCTCCTTCAAACATGCCATCGTTACTCCATTACTAAAGAAACCTGCTCTCGACCCATCCTGCACAAACAACTACAGTCCAGTCTCCAATCTCCCCTTCATCTCTAAACTTTTGGAGCGCCTAGTTTACTCCCGCCTTACCCATTACCTCTCCACTCACTCCCTCCTAGACCCTTCACAGTCCGGCTTCCGCCCCCTACATTCGACTGAAACTGCACTCATCAAAGTGACCAATGACCTTCTGACAGCAAAACGTAATGGTGACCACTCTCTGCTCATTCTTCTTGACCTATCTGCAGCTTTTGAAATTGTTGACCACCATCTTCTACTCTCTAGGCTCCAGTCACTTGGCATTAAGGACACTGCTCTCTCCTGGTTCTCTTCCTATCTTTCTGACCGCTCGTTCAGTGTTTTGTTCTATGGCTCCACGTCATCTCCTCTTCCTCTCGCTGTCGGGGTACCTCAGGGCTCAGTCGTTGGCCCCCTTCTCGTCTCTGTCTACACGGCCCCAATTGGACAGACTATCAGCAGATTTAGCTTTCAGTACCATCTTTATGCTGATGACACACAACTATATACGTCATTCCCCGACCTTACCCCCGCTATACTAAAGAACGCCAGTGACTGTCTGTCCGCAGTCTCCAACATCATGTCCGCTCTCTATCTGAAACTCAACCTCTCCAAAACTGAACTTCTGCTCCCGCCATTTACACACCTCCCCAAATCTGACACTCTCTGTGGGCGGCACCACAATAACACCCCGGCAGCAGGCGCGCTGTCTGGGTGTTATGTTTGACTCCAATATCTCCTTCACATCCCATATACAATCTCTTGCCCACTCTTGCCGCTTGCACCTAAAGAACATCTCTAGAATCCATCTGTTTCTCACCATGGAAACAACAAAATCCCTCACTGTAGCATAGATCCACTCCCGCCTGGATTACTGCAACGCTCTATTAATTGGCCTCCCCGTTACTCGACTATCGCATCTCCAGTCCATACTGAATGCAGCGGTCAGGATCGTCCATCTGGCTAATCGGTACTCAGACACGTCCGCTCTTTGCCAGTCTTTACATTGGCTGCCCATTCATTATAGGATCCAATTCAAAGTACTTGTTCTCACCCACAAAGCTCTCCACAGTGCAGCACCCCCCTACATCTCCTCCCTCATTTCTGTCTATCGGCCTAACTGACCGCTGCGCTCTGCAAATCACTTTCGACTAACCTCTGCACTAATCCGTACCTCCCACTCCCGAATCCAAGACTTCTCCCGTGCTGCGCCAATCCTCTGTAATGCTCTACTCCAAGAAATTAGGACTATCCACAATTTGCATAGTTTCAGGTGCTCCCTCAAAACACATTTGTTCAGAGCGGCTTATCACGTTCACTAATCACAGTCATTCTATGTGTAAGTGTGCGTGTGTAGCCCATTCACTATCTCCATCCATCCCTCACACCCTCAAGATGGCTGGACCATCATTGTAAATACATCATTGTAAATACACACCTGTACTCTGTATCTCCCCCACCTCATTGTAGATTGTAAGCTCTCACGAGCAGGGTCGTCTTATTTTGCTTTAATTATTGTATTGTTAACGTTGTTACTTATGACTTATGTTTGGAACTGTTAAACTGTAAAGTGCTGCGGAGTATGCTGGCGCTATATGATTAAAGATTATTATTATTATTATTACTTACTACTCCAGTCACTGTGTATAGGAGCATTTGTTGCAATTGCTCATTACCACTTTATTCACTGTCTATAAGAGCAGTGGCTGCACTTGCTCATTATCACTTTATTTACTGTCTATAAGAGCAGTGGCTGCACTTGCTCATTATCACTGTATTTCCTGTCTGTAGGAGCAGTGTCTGTCCTTGCTCATTATCACTCTATTTACTGTCTATAGGAGCAGTGGCTGCACTTGCTCATTATCACTCTATTTACTATCTATAGCAGCAGTGGCTGCACTTGCTCATTATCACTCTATTCTCTACTGGAGCAGTGGCAGCACTTGGTCATTACCACTCTATTTACTGTCTATAGGTGCAGTGGTTGCATTTGCTCATTATCACTCTATTTACTTTCTATAGGAGCAGTGGCTGCACTTGCTCATTTTCACTCTATTTACTATCTGCTGGAGCAGTGGCTGCACTTGCTCATTAGCACTACTTACTGTCTTTAGGAGCAGTGGCTGCAGTTGCTCAATATCACTCTACTTACTGTCTATAGGAACAGTGGCTGCACTTGCTCATTATCATTCTATTTACTGTCTATAGGAGCAATAGCTACACTTGCTTATTATCACTCTACTGTCTATAGGAGCAGTGGCTGCACTTGCTCATTTTCACTCTATTTACTATCTGCTGGAGCAGTGGCTGCACTTGCTCATTAACACTCTACTTACTGTCTATAGGAGCAGTGGCTGCAGTTGCTCAATATCACTCTATTTACTGTCTATAGGAACAGTGGCTGCACTTGCTCATTACCTTTCCATTCACAAAGCGGATTTTATGAGCTTTCTTCTTGGGATTTATGAGGGTTTCAATATCCGGACTCACCCAGAGGTCATCCATTTTTTTATCTAGCTCGTGGATACAGAGCAAATATTGTTTATGGGACAAGCATTTTGCAAGCAAGGTCTCTAGAAAAGCTGAGTCTATGTGGGATATGAAAATGTGGGATTTTAAAGTGAAGGAGGTATTTACAGCAGCTGAGGGTACCTGATCCTGGGCTGCACTTTGTGCTCCATTGCGGACATCCTGCGTTCTTTTCTATAGGATTTGGTCTCTTGTTAAAGGTGATTTTTACTTCTGTTATCATGAAGAGCTCCACACGATCTACTAAGGGCTATTCGTCACACTCCAGAGCCAGAATCAGAAGTAGGCCAAAATGACGGCACATTATTTTTTTTTTGCTGACGTTCGGAAAAGAACATTATGTTGTAAGATGTTAGGAAGCTACGGACCTGGAGGGTCTTTAATCACAGAGCGAAAAATGGAATAGGAGGAGAGAATGCAGATTCACCCATTGTCCATGGTCCTTTTGGGCCCCTACATTGGGGTCAGTGAATTAAAGGACCAAAAACTAAATTCACCATCTTATATTTCTGCATATATTCCAAGTCTATGTGTGTATGAATATTACATACATTTATTCTGATTGACACCAAACACGACATTAAAGCCGACCAATAGGCCATTATGGGGTCAACTTGAAGTGAGGGTCCCAAATCTTGCTGACCTCTCTCTTATTGAAATCAATCAAACAAAAAAAGAGATAAAAAACAAAAAAAAGAAGCCTATAACATCTACATATAAAAAGCACAATGAAAAGGCTCACAAAAATATTTACGTATGGTAAAAACAATAAAAAAGTAAAAGAAAAAGAGAAAACACCATAAAAAATGGCCAAATAAAATCGATAATTAATATATTATTTATGAAGTATCATCTAAAGTCACAACATTCTATTGTACAAGGGGCGCCTGAAAAGTTCGAGGCCCACCCATGAAATCTTTTTTGCATGGTCTTGTTTTGCAATGCAATATGTTATTTAGTTAGTTGAATGGTCTCATGAGCAATCTGGATTTATTTTGATTTTTTTTGTTTACGTTACAGCATTTTAAAGTTGCAAAGCTGAAATATGGAAATGGAGAAGTTGGCAAAGTTCACACATCGGCTGTTGCAATGGCTGCAATTCCACCTTCCACCAAGATGCTTTTTCATCTGTGGGAATAGGTGATAGTCCGAGGGAGCCAAATCATGGGAATAGGGTGGGTCCTGAAGCAGTTGGAAACCACAGGAGTGAATTGCAGCAGCCGATGTGTGAACTTTGCCAACTTCTCCATTTCCATATTTCAGCCTTGCGTCCCAACTTTAAAATGCTGTAACGGAAACAAAAAAAAATCAAAATAAATCCAGATTGCTCATGAGACCATTCAACTAACTAAATAACATATTGCATTGCAAAACAAGACCATGCAAAAAAGATTTCATGGGTGGTCCTCGAAGTTTTCAGGCGCCCCTCGTATTTGTAGATAAGAGAACTGATTCGATGCAAAACGAATTCAAGACAAATTTTAGGAAATTCACTGCTGAATTTGATTTTTGTGAATGACCAAAGAAATGCCTGCTACCTCAGAAGACTGCATCGGTCAGAAAAGGCTCACATGACCTTGAACGTGCCCAGGCTCGGACTGGCCCATAGGGTAACAGGGGAATCCCCCGGTGGGCCCCAGTGCAGATCTGGGCCCCTAACCCCACTATATGGTCAGTACTTTGCATAATTCACTTGATTCACTCTGTTCAGAAAAAAGCAGCACCTCATCACTCATTAACCAAACTAGCCAGTTTATTATTAAATAGAGATATAGGTAAGTTTGTGAATGAGGGTATTGTAATATTTGTATGCACATGAAACTGGGCCCCCCCAAAGATAATGATACTGGTGGGCCCTTGGCACCCCAGTCCGACACTGAATGAGCCTGTGTGGGTTTCCCAATAATTCCTTGGAGCTATCACATCACATGGTATAGAGTAGCCAATCAGGAAGGATTGTCATAGCCAGTATAAAAGCTGAGGCAGGGAATGCAGTGGTGCTGTAGAATTTGTTGGTGCTTTAGAAATAAAAATTTGTAGTAGTAGCATCCAGTTTGCAGTGAATCTCGATAATGAGAGCTCACAGTTAAGCCTAGGGCCGCCATCATTACCTCCCTGACTGGCGTATGGTGCCCGGTCACCAGACCGGGCCCGCTTCGGACCCTGTCTCTTCTGCTGATCATGCCCCACTGGCAGAATTCTCTGGTGCAGTAACTGAAACCTGCATCCGAGGCGCAAGGCAATAGTTAAAGTCACCAGCCAATCGGAGGCTGGCAGTGACATCAGTGTGCATGTCGCTAGCATTTGACGTCATTGTCATTCGCCGGCAAGTGTGCGCTTGAAACACCGGGAGAGATCATCGCCGCAGGAGCGCAGCCAGGTAAGAGGAAAGTTTTTTTTATTTTTTATTGAAAGCGGCAACCACACTATATTCACAGGCAGGATGGAGGCACATGGACTATGGACCATGTGTCTCCATCCTGCCCGGGTCAGAATGGAGACATGGGGGCAGAATGGAGACACAGGGGCAGGATTGGAGACACGGGGGCAGAATGGAGACATGGGGCAGAATGGAGACACAGGGCAGGATTGGAGACACAGGGGCAGGATGGGAGACATGGCAGAATAGCGACAGGGGGGCCGAATGGAGACAGGGGGCAGGATCATGGGGCAGGATGGATATGATGGAGACAGATGGGGCAGGATCATAGGACAGATGGGGCAGGATTATGGGACAGATGGGGCAGGATCATGGGGCAGGATGGAGACAGATGGTGTAGGATTATAGGGCTGTATGGATATGATGGAGACAGATGAGGCAGGACCATGGGACAGATGGGGCAGGATGGAGACAGATGGTGTATGATCATGGGGCAGGATGGATATGATGGAGACAGATGGGGCAGGATCATGGGGCAGATGGGGCAGGATCATGGGACAGATGGGGCAGGATCATGGGGCAGATGGGGCAGGATCATGGGACAGATGGGGCAGGATCATGGGACAGGATGGAGACAGATGGTGTATGATCATGGGGCAGAATGGATATGATGGAGACAGATGGGGCAGGATCATGGGACAGATGGGGCAGGATCATGGGACAGATGGGGCAGGTTCATGGGAGAGATGGGCCAGGATCATGGGAGAGATGGGGCAGGATCATGGGACAGATGGAGCAGGATCATGGGGCAGGATCATGGGACAGATGGGGCAGGATGGGGAGATCATATGGGGCAGGATAAGAGAACATATGGCTGGAGCCAGGAATGAGACACACGGGAGCCAGGATGGGGGATATTATTACCATAGGGGCTAATTAAGGGATATTATTACTGCAGTGATATATTTATTTTATTTTTTGATTGTTTTAAATGGGGGGTGGTCCTGTACTGTGCAGAGCAACACTGTCACCTTTTTTTCTTCATCTGGTGTAGTTTAGAATTTGGAAAAAAAATAAGTAATGTGTTCTGCAAGTGGTGCTCTAGGTAACTGTGTTATTTCCTGTAGAGACGAGCCCTAGCTGGAAGAAGTGAAGGCAGCCTGTGCTGGATGAAGATTAAAAGTGAAGATGAAGGACTTCACCTAGAGACATTACTGGTGAGTCAGTGTGTTAGGCCTGTTTCACATTTCCGTTTTTTTACATCAGTCAAAATCCGCCAGTTTCTGAAAAAACGGATCCGCCCCTTTTTTGGCAGATCTGCTTTTTTCCCCACATAGACTTGCATTAATGGCGGATGTTGAATGACGGTCGTCCATTGGATCCGTATTTTGACGGATCCTTGAAAATTTTAGCGGTTCCCGGGCGGACCAGACGGACCCTGCAATGTTTTTTTCGGTTGACGGTCCGCTATTATTTAGTGCGCATGCCCGGACTCTTTGCTCCGGGAAACATTTTCACCCTGAAATATCGTCCTGAAATATCTCTCTCTCTCCTTTTCCAGGCCGCGGTCACTTTAAATTTCAGCACATTGCATCTTCTGTGGATCCGTCCGGAAAAGTGGTCCGCTGACATCCGTATATCACTAAACGGAGGCGGATCCGTTGTTTTTTACCTTTGGCGGATTTCAGCTGACCACCGACAATGGAAATGTGAAACAGGCCTTACCTGTATTATGACACTACACACTGTATACCATATACAGCGGCCCTGTATACAATGTCACCAGTGATCACTGTATTACCTCTACATTATACACTATATACAGAGCTCCTGTGTATAATGTGACAGTGATCAGTGTATTACCTGTACACAGACACTGCATACTAAGTACAGATCTCCTGTGTATAATGGCACTTATGGTGACATTAGTATTGTGTTTTTTTATTACTGATCAGTATTGTAGTATTCAGTCACTATGTGGTGGTAATATGTTGTTTGGCCATAGTGTGGCAGTATTTGTTCCTTGTATGTGGTATGATTCGGTCACTGTGGTGGTAATATGTGGTCTGGACATGGTGTGGCGGTATTTGTTCCATGTATGTGGTATTATTGGTCATCAGATGGTGGTAATATGTGGTCTGGACATGGTGTGGGAGTATTTGTTCCTTGTATGTAGTATTATAGGTCACTATGTGGTGGTAATATGGTGTCTGGTCATGGTGCGGTGGTATTTGTCCCATGCATGTGATATTATTGGTCATTTTAAAAATTGAAAAATAAATAAAAATGTACCTACATTTTATTGGATATTTTAAAAAATGTTTAATAGGTTAGAGTAGAGTAGTGCCTGGCTAAAAGAGTCTGCCTTGTCATGATGGCGGCTTAAAAAATCTTTTGACTGTGAACAGTTCGAGGGGTGGAGGTGGGGCTGGGGTAGAGCCTGGGCAGAGTCTTAAGGAGGCCCCGAAAATTTTGCCAGTATGGGGCCCCGAAATTCCTAGTGGCAGCTCTGGTTAAGCCATATAGATAGTTAGAAAAGCCATAAAATACTACAAAAACAATACTGATAGTGTGTGACAGCAAAGCAGTGAAAAACAGCTATCATCTGTGTAGCAACAGCCATATATACTGCTCAAAAAATAAAGGGAACACATCCTAGTACATTGTGTTGGTTAAGTGTTCCCTTTATTTTTTTTGAGCAGTATATATATGCAGGTCACTTTGACATTACTAAGGTTGAATGTGAAGAACTTGAAAGGGCTTGGATACAGTCCTAGGATTCCTCAGAGTGTTACAATACTAGAAATATTTGATGAAGCCGGTGACTTCAAATTTTAAGAGATTTACTCATCTTGAATATATATATATATATACAGTAGTTATTTTTTATCACTTTGTTACTTTTCTTACAGTGTTTTTATGAGGTTCAGCTGCTTTGTTATATTTTACTATATTCTCTTCTTTTACATTATTGTATCATCGTTCTATAAATTTGATCATTTTACATAGACACATCCACTCACTCCATTATCATTTTAAGCAAATCAATTAGCTCTTCCCCACAATTCCCTCCAGAGCTGGAACTCTCTGACATTCCCCCTATTAGCCTGTGACAGATCTAAATCAATATATTCATGAATCTCTACGTTCACTGCCGGGACGGGCTCAGGCTTTTTAGTCTGGTTGTCAGGGCTGTAATAGCCACAGACGTAGCAGAATTTATTATAAACATTTAGTATTGGGTCAAAATCCAACCCCCAAAATTTGAAGAGTGTAGAATATCTCATATTCAGGATCTGTAAGTGTTAGATGCCACAAATCCACATTGCGCTATAAGTAAACCCAGCCCTGCGCTTACTCTGCTTTGACCCTCCATCTTGTAGTGAATGTAGGAAAGTAGATGAGTCAATCAATTCATGGTGAACTGAACTCTCTTGGAATTTCACCCAAAAATTGGATTTGCCAGAACCTAATTTTTCTTCTTTAAATTGGGCAAAACTATTTTGATACTTGAACAAGCACCCCAATGCTTGATCGAGAAGCAAGAAGTGCTGAGCACACTGCCCCATCACTACTGTCTAGTCCTTCAGATTGTCACCGCTTGCGCTGAATTTCCCAGACCTCTTACACTGGATTGAGGCCCAGGAGGATTTTGTGGCGTATGCCATGACTTTGCGCACATGCACAGAACCCTCTAAGGCTTTATCAAAGCCCAAAGTCTCGGCCCAGTTTGAGAGACCAGAAGAACGTAGCACGAGCGGTGGAAATCTCAAGACATGGTGAGGACCAAATTGGTGACAGTGAGGAGCAGCCGGAGAGGTGAGCGGTGGAGTGAAAATAACGCGTTTTCTTATTTTTTACACACTATGTGTATTATGCTCTGAAGTCTGGAGAGATTAGAGATATTAAAATTGTGGAGAATAACTTTTATACAAATCAAAATTCTTGGGAAAATCCACACAAACAGGTGACTTAACATTTTTCCTGATCCACTCATCTCCGTGGTGCCTCCAGTGAGCACTGGAGGCACAAATGAGAAAGAAAGACTGGAGACAAGACAGAAGTCAGGAGAGAAAGTGAGCCAACTGAGGGACAGGCAGGGGGCTGTGGCCCCAGTCAAGGGTGATATGAGCATAATATATACTGTATATGTTTTTAATGTTTTGACCCATCTGTTTAATACTCTGAAATCTGGAGAACACAGTAAAAGGCAATAAAACGCGCATCAAATAAATAAGATGAAATGTGATTTTAAAGACCAAATTATAGCGAATCTGCTAAGATTCACTCATATCCCATTGAATGGTTAATGTTCTCTCCAACGTCTAGAAGTTGAGTAACTTAGAAATACTTTTCAATTTTTGCAAGTCTTTTTTTTCTTTCCAAAGACCCCACATGTGAGATTTATGGGGTAAATGTACCTCATGCTCCCACAATGCAATGCTCTGTGGAATAAAGAAACCAGTGGCATTCTGGATGCATCTTTGGATGTGATTAGAGAGGAAATAATCACGTGATTGTGAATTAGTACATGATGAATAAGGCCAAGTCCTCCCGTAGATTTTATCGGAGGAATGCTGGAAATTGTGCACTTTTTCTCTTCTTCTCCCTGACGCTCGGGTCCATTGATTGCCGGTGACTGCTGCCTATAGCTGCCCGTGACAAAGCAACTACCTAACGGGGGATTAACCCCATGTGTTTTTCATTAGCAGAAGATCAATGGTTGGAATCAGGAATGAACGAGGATCTACATGAAAACTGATATGGATGTTTCTCCTGGGACCATGAAGCTGAGATATAAGGAGCTGTTTGTTATAAGGTGGCTGTTCATTTAATGGCAGAAATTGAATAATCAGAGACAATTTATTTCTCCAGTGCAAACAACTCCATATATCTCAGCTTCTTAGATGTTTGTGGTTATGACATGGATTTTCAGACTCTTCTTGAATGAAACTGAATTGTCACATAATCAGGTTTTCTAATACTAGTTGTTAAGCTCTTCACCATATTCATTTTCAAATAATTAATTAGATTTTTCTTTCTTTCATTTTTTTTACAATGTGATTAAATATGAAATGCAATCATTGGATGAATCATACAAATACAAAGGTGAAAAACCTTGGGTAAAACAATAACTAAGGAGTACAATGGTAGAACGCTTCATTTCACATCAGAAGATTGAACCACGGAAAAGTGGCAACAAAGTAAGAAGAATCAGAGGGAAGAGTAAAAAGTGCGAAGACAAAGGGAGAAGAAGACAAAGGGAAGGAAGGAAGACGGGACATGAAGGGAGAAAAAGAAGTAAGGAGATAAAAGAAAATAAGAGGAAGAAGTAGGAGAAGGAGACAAAGAAGAAGAAGGAGAAGGAGATGAAGAAGGAGAAATAGATGAAAAAGAAGGAGAAAGAGACGAAGAAGAATGAGGAAGTAAAAGAGAAGAAGATGGAGAAGAAGAAGAATGAGATGAAGGAGAAAAGGAATTTAGAAGAAGGGGATCAAGAAGAAAAATAAACAGAAGAAGATGAAAAAGAAGAAGAAAAAGAAGTAGGAGCAAGAGAAAAAAACAAAGAAACAGGAGGAGCTAGAAGAAGAAAGAGAAGGAAAAGGAGAAAGATAAAAATGAAAAGAAGAAATAAAAAAATAGGGGCAAAGTGCAGATTATAAAACAAAGGAAGGAAGACGCAGAGGTATGGAGGAGGAAGAAGATTGATCAAAATGAGAAGGAGATGATACAGGAAAACATGGAAGAGGATGAAGAAGAAGAATGAAAGGAAGGAGGAGGAGAAGAAGGAGAAGAAGAAGGAGAAGAAGAAGATGAAGAAAAAGAAGATGAAGAAGTGTTAGAAAAGCGAGAAGAAGGAGACGAAAGAAAAGGAGGAGGAGAAGAAGACGAAGAAAGAGGAGAAGAACGAGAAGAAGGAGTAGAAATATGAGGAGAAAAAGAAGGAGAAGGAGAGAAAGGAGAAGAGGAAGGTGAAGGATAAGAAGAAGGAGGAGGAGAAAAAGGAGAAGGAGAACAAGGAGGAGAAGGAGGAGGAGGAGAAGAATAAGAAGAAAAAGAAGGAGGAGAGGAAGAAGAAGATGAAAAAGGAGGAGAATGAGAAGGAGGAGAGGAAGAAGGAGAAACAATATAGATGGAAAAGAAGAAAGAGATGAATGAGAAGATTGAGACGAATAAGGAGGAGAAGGAGAAGATGGAGAAGAAGAAAAAGGATAAGCAAAAGATAAAGGAGATGAAGTTGTAAAAAAGGGCAAAGTGCAGAATATAAATCAAAGGAAGGAAAAAGCAGAGCTATGGAGGTGGAAGAAGATTGATCAAAATGAGTGGAAGATGATACAGGAAAAGGTGGAAGAGGAAAATGAAAAAGGATAAGATAAAGAAGATAAATGAATCTAAATGGAAGGAGTACAAAATGGAAGGAAAGAAGAAGAACGAGAAGGAAATGAAGCAGAATGAGAACATGATGTTATAGGAAAAGAAAGATGAAGATGACACATAAAATAAGAAAGAAGACAAAAGAAAGAACAAAGATATAAGAAAACGAGGGAAGAAGAAGGAAGAAGACGAGTAAGAGAAAAAGAAATGAGAAAGAGAAGAAGATTATAAACGAGGGAAAAAGAAAGAAGACGATAAAGGAAAGACATATAAGATGATGGAGGAAAAGAAATGAAGATGTAAGACAAAAGAAGAAAGAGAACAAAAAAGAAGAAACAGAAAGAGGAAAAGGAATGACCCAAAAGTTAGAGAAGTAAAAATGAAAGAAAGTGAAGGGTAATGAGGAAAAATAAAAGAAAAACCATGAAATAAAACAAAAGGAGGAAGAAGTAAGAAAGGACAGAGAGAAAGGAGTAAGATGGAGTAGCAAGAAGACAAGGAAGGGGAGAGGGAATGAGAAATACGGGGTGTAACAGGGGAAGAGGTAAATGGGGCATGAGGGAAGAAACTAGAATTGTGTCATTTTCTAAAAGCTCCAGGACCTTAACACTATATTAATATATTTTTCTTTTGCTGATACATTGTAACAAACGATCAAGACCGGAAACAGGTCATTGATGTTACTACACTGGTTTCAGGAGTTCTTAGATATTTCTTGATTAAACTTCTTGTGTCCTCCTCATTCCTATGCCTAAACCCCAAATACTGAGGACGAGGTCTGGACGGGTCTTTTGCTGCTGACTGTGAGCTCCATGTTGATATTCATTTCCAGCCAGCAGACATCTGGACATTTCTGCAGTTTACAATAACTGGAAAAACCCCTTTAATGGCCGGATTGAGTTTTCTTCTAATCTTCAGCCTGAAGTTTGGAACGTCTTGTGATTTCGGGTCGTGCGAGGGAGAGGAGCGCTACTTACAGGAAGTAGAGAACAGAACCGCGTCCATTGTAACGAGATCATTGTATAAGGAGGCAGAGAAATGCAATACAAAATAAAATCCATAATCTGCTTTCCGCTGGTGTCTCCTTCCAGCACTAAGACCCTTTTCTGAAAGGCAATGCCGGCCGGAGGGTTAAGCAGCCTGGCTGAGGATTGATCGCATCCTGAAACCAACCGTCCATCTTAAGACAGAAAACTTTCCGCCGCATGGGATCAATGGCATTATAAATTGGTGCATTGATTTCCTATAGTAATGGCAGAGGTGGTTACACACAGGAGCCTGCAGCCAAGGCCGCTGTCCAAGGAATCTCTAACGAGACCGTCACTGACCCAGACACTTTCATATGTAGCAGAGTTCAGCCGCCTTCGTCGTATCACTGGCTACTGCAAAGGTTTACGTCCACTAAGTGGAAAAATCGGGGCATTAGTACAGAACAGAGCCCATGGCCCCACTTCTTGCACAGGTTCATATCCATATACATATTTGTCAACTTTTTTGGAAAATTAAAGACTTCCAAAACATTTTTGATATTTGAGGCGTCCCTCAACATTTTCTTTGGCATCCAAGGGGTACTTTGCATGCTACAATAGAGCCGTCCGATGTATCCCAGAATGGCTGGTCCGCAGCCTACATTGCCATCTCAATGAATAGTGAGAGCCTTCCTCAGGCTCCTACCCCCAGTGGCTCCTAGGGTCTGCCATTTCTGGCTACAGGCTGCCCTTTGATGGCGCAGGATGACTTCTCCCGCCGGTGACTTCTTTCTTGCTTCATCTTTGCCCAAGAACGATCTAACCACACTGCACCATAAAGGCTTATCCTACAGATGGTCAGACGGCCTCCATTGGTAACACAACTTTTCCTAATTACCTGGAGCTGCATTTTAGAATATCTGCCATAATTAGGACATTCGACTGAGAAAGTCCAATCCTTCTGGAGGGAGGTAAAGGGAAGACATCATCAAAAATTACCTATTGTGTGAATCAGTTTTCTATGTATTTTCTAGCATAGTACATTCAGATGTTCTTTTTCCTTGTCACTATCCATAATTAAAAATGCTTAAAATAATCAGGTGTTCCAGCTCAGTATAAATCACTTCTCAGTAGTCATTATCATCACAGGCATGAATACAAAGACTGAAAACTCCTCTATATACAGGAGGTGTTATCACACAGGATCCATCATCCACTTTTACATTCAGAATAGGTGATGTCACAGCTCACCTCCTCCTCCTCCTGTACAGTGACTGATAACTCCTCTATGTACAGAAGAAAACACAGGAACCATCATTCACAATTGGTGATATCACAACTCACCTCCTCCAACTACAGTACAATGACTGATAACACCTCTATATAAAGTAGATAACACAGGACCCACCATTCACAATAGGTCATATAACAGCTCCCCTTCTCCCCCTCCTGTACAATGACTGATAATTCCTCCATATAGAGTAGATAACACAGGATCCACCATTCACAATAGGTGATGTCACAGCTCACCTCCTCCTCCTGTAGAATGACTGATAACACCTCAATATACAGTAGTTAAACAGGGTCCACCATTCACAATAGGTGATGTCACAGCTCACATCCTCCTCCCTTCTGTACAATGACTGATAACACCTCTATGCACAGCAGATAACACAGGATCCACCATTCACAATAGGTCCTCACTGGTCACAGCTCACCTTCTCCTCCTGTACAATGACTGATAATACCTCTATGTACAGTAGATAACACAGGATCCACCATTCACAATAGGTGATGTTACAGCTCACCTCCTGCTCCTCCTGTGCAATGACTGATAACACCTCTGTATACAGTATAAACACAGGATCCACCATTCACAAAAGGTGATGTCACAGCTCACCTCCTGCTCATCCTGTACAATAACTGATAACACCTGTATATACTGTAGATAACACAGGATCCACCAATCACAATAGATTATGTCACAGCTCGGCTCCTCCTCCTATACAATGACTGATAACACCTCTGTATACAGTAGATAACACAGGATCCACCATTCACAATAGGTGATGTCACAGCTCACCTCCTCCTCCTGTACAATGACTGATAACACCTCTGTATACAGTAGATAACTCAGGATCCACCATTCACAATAGGTGATGTCACAGCTCACCTCCTCCTCCTGTACAATGACTGATACCACCTCTATATACTGTAGATAGCAGAGGATCCACCATTCAGAATAGATTGCCACAGCTCACCTTCTGCTCCACCTGTACAATGACTGATAACACTATTATATACAGTAGATAACACAGGATCCACCATTCACAATAGGTGATGTCACAGCTCGCCTTCCCCTTCTCCCTTGGCACAGGTCACAGAGCATGGACACAATATTCTCCTATAGAAATGAACGTGTCACCTGTAGACTTTTGCTGTCTGTGGCTGATGTGTTTGCTCTAAAGCCTATCTCTAAATACTGTAATCATGTGAGAAGGTAGAGTACTCTGCATAGGAGTCAATGGCATTGAAAAAACATGTACAGTAAATTCATTGACTTCTATGGGAAGAATACAGATTCCTGTTTTTAGAGTTTATTGGGGAGAATTTGTTTCTTTAATATTATTTCTAAGGAGAAAGCTGAGACAAAGTTTTGGGCAAAAAGTTGCTCTTCTCCAGATCATCATCACAGTGCAGCAATTAAGGGTTAAATGGCGGATTCGGGGCTCCTGCATGTGCGTCTCCCACCCTGCTGTTTTCCATCTCCGCGTTGCTCCCTGCCTCCTACTTCTTCTTTTTTGCTCTCTTTCTAAGACAATTATCTCTGACTCTTGCGGTGACACGTACGGCTCATTGCGGCTCCTCCACCGCCAACAGCTGTCTCTCCGTCTGCCATTGGCCTACTGTGATCTACACAGCTATCTGCAGCTCGGCTTCCTCTGACAATCACTGAGACATCGTTCTGGCGTTCATTGTGATCACATACGACTCTGTCCTCCATTCTTCTCATGACTCTCACTTGCTGCCAATCAGTCGCGTTATCTCCCCGTGACATACACAAGCCCTGATGACAGGCGGAAAATCAGCGGCTCCAACAGACAATGACAAAAGCGTAAAAGTGCAATAAAAATGTAAGGAATGAAAGACAAACACGAGGATGGATCCAACGCTGCGGGGACGTCTACAAGACTATCAAAGTGTCAGCGATCGTGCTGTCTGAAGCCAAGGAGGGGGGGACACATCGTGAAGAGGGGACAGATATTTTATCATCTTTTTCTGTTTTTGCTTTTTTGTGTTACTTTCTCATCTATGTGATCCATGACGGGATCAGCATAAAACAATTTTAAAAGTTGCATAAGAAAAAGTCACGTCCTACAAGTTCCTTGGATGTCTAATATAAGCGTCATAACAACAGCATTCAACCTTTCTTGGTTTACTGCAACTGAATGGTTTCCACAGTGTGGTTGTTATTTCTTTAAAGGGAAATCGTCAGTAATTTTTAACAAGCCAAACCTTTATGACCTCAAAATGTCGCTCCAGAAATCATGTTTTGCCGCTCTGGCTCACAATGACCATCTTCGGTAAGGAAAGGGGCCCACAAACTGTCCCTGAAACTGGGACACTAACTATCCCTGTCTCAGGTGTACTCTTGAAGGTAGAGAGGCCTGGGTCTCTGACTTTATTATGCTCTTGTTAAACTCTGATCTGTCCCTTCCCCCACCCCATAAGGCATGGGACAGAAATGTAATGTAAACAAGACACAAAGACAAAACAGGCATAAGAGAAAGCATCTATCATACAAAAGCACTAACCAACAATAGGGAGGAGGATAGGGACAGAGAGGAATAAACTAAATGGGAACAGTGACCTGGAGATATTCACATGTGTACGACAGCAAACCACAGAACAATAACTATAACAACTCCACTCCAATCACTTAGATTAGCACACAGCACAGGAAAACAAATCTTTTATGGGCATGGACAAGACGGTCTGACCAGTTTACATAGGAAGAGGTAATGACCAAATCTGAAGCAGCTGAAATGGAGCTGCATGTTTCCAACCAACATGGAAGAGGCTGTTAACCTCTTCAGCACAAATCCCAAAATCTCTAAAGAAGACCTGAGATTCTTTTCCCGACATGACCATCTAACTCCAGGTCTTCCAGGGGGACATGACACCCCCATGACAAGTTCAATCTGTAAGTGCATAGGGGAGTAATGATGCACTTACAGTTTCTCAGCCTCACAATGTATTTCTTATTTAGGGAAGAGTCAGACAGACATATAATTCAGATGCGTAATGCATTCTTTTGACTGGCTGTCGGCTCTCCCAACCCGAGCGTGACAGTGTCTTAGAAACACTTGCTGTCACATTCAGGTCGGGGGAGCCAACAGCCAGTCCAAGCATCTTTTTCTGAGTTATATGGCCATCTGACTCTTCTCTTAGCAGTCACCCTCTCCTTACTGATTGACAGGTCACTGGCCAGTGTACCAGAGCAACTAACCTGTCAATCAGCCAGGGAAGGGTGCTGCTAAGTGCGTAAAACAGCAAGAGGCTGAGAAGCTGTAAGTGCATTATGACTTTCCAATGCACTTACAGACTGAACTTAAAAACATCATTTCTTGCTGTTGAAGAAGCTGTCGGGAACATTAAGAAATCAACTGACTTATACAAGGTTTGGAGAGTGTAAAACTTGCTGGCAGGTTCCTGTTAAGAGATTGTTTTCTCCCCAGTTGATAAGATATGCACTGGTCATGTGATGAATAAGAATTGCCAGATTGAGATGGAGTAAAAAACACAGAATTTTCAAAATTTCTCATTTTTGGGTCCCAGCAATAAACATGATGGTTGGTATTATTAATGTACAAGAGCTATAAAAATGATATACGCGATGCTCTATAGCTCCAACCCATATTGTCAATACAGGAGAGAATGCAAATTGAGGTCCGCTCTTCTGGAAAGGATGGGCTAAGCCCAGATTCAGCAAGCAAATCAGTGTCTGCTCATCTGGAGAGATTGTGCTTACTCCAGGCACAACAATGTAAATGAGGGTCCACTCATCTGAAAAGGTTATGCCAACCCCAAGCCCAATAATGCTGATGCGGTTCTGCTCATCTGGAGAGGTTGTGCTAAGCCCAAACACAACAATGGAAGCAACGGTCCACTCATTTAGAGGGGTTGTGCAAAGCCTGGGCACAACAATGCAAATGTGAGTCTGCTCATCTGAAGAGGGTATGCTAACTTGAAGCACAAACATGCAAGCTGAGGTCTGTTCTTCTGGAGTCGTTGTGCTAACCCCAGGCACAACAAGTTAATTGAGGGTCCACTTATCTGGAAAGGCTGTCCTAAGCCCAAGAAGAACAACACAAACGAGGGTCCACTCATTTGTAGGGGTTGTACAAAACTGATGCAGAACAATGCAAATGGGAGACAGCTCATCTGAAGAGGTTATTCTAACCCCAAACTCAAATGAGGGTCCGCTCATCTGGAGAGGTTGTGCTAGCTGCAGACACTACATTGCAAACAGGGGTCCAGTCTTCTGGAGAGAATCTGCTAACACCAAAGTATCCATGGCAGTAGCACCAACGAGCCAACTCAAGTCCCCAGAAAAACTATAAGTAATGGTGGGCGGCCACTAGTTGGCTTCACACTAGAAAATGACCAGGTGGTGTTTTAAACAAGATAATATTTATTTTTCACCTCCTCCTCCTTAATGTCCTACAAGTCTTTCCATAACCATCATATCTCTAGATTTACTCCTTTCCACAGAAGAGACAATCTTTTGAAATTAAAATTTGGTACTTTAGTGAATTTTTTTTAAAAAAAGGATTGGCAACAAAAAAATTAGTCACAAATCACCAATAATCCACCTGCCCTGAAAAGACATGAGTAACACTTCGAGGTCCCTGGGACTGTAATCAATGACCTTCTTGATATTCAACAGAAATGCAGCTTTAGTAATTTCATAGTTTTAGGGTTGAAGGTAGACATAAGTCCATCGAGTTCAACCTATAGCCTAACATGGTGATCCAGAGTAAGACAAACACCCTATAAGATAGATGTTAATTGCCACATATTAGGGGAAAATTCTTTCCAGGCTCCACATACGGCAGTCAGACTAGTTACCTGGATCAATGTCACATAACAAAATCTAGTGCCTATGTAAGGAAGTGGACTGACCTATGGACCTGTCTGCAGCAGGAAAGTGAATGTCAGATGTGCAACAAATATACTTGACGTGAACTGGTATATACATGTGGGGAGACAGCTAGAAATAGTGACAGATGGAGAAGTACTGGGTTTTGACCACTAGGGGGAGGCCAAGAACAGCAGGAAAAGGAAACGGTGCAGTAGTAAAGTTTGGCCACAAGATGGAGGCAGAGAGCAATGAGAAAAGGGCTTAACAACAGCTTAAGGCTAGGAAACCGCATAGTCATGGTGGGCGCAGTTACAAGGGCTCTAGAGGGGAATTCCCGGGGAGGGGAATAAATAGGCAGAGAGAGTGCCAGAAGGAAGCCAGTCCAGGAGGAGGAGTTCAGCAGAGCAGGAGACTGAAGACGGAAGAGACGGAAGAGACAGAGAGGAAGAACTCCGGGAGGGACTGGAAGGAGAAGCGGTCAGGGGGGGTGGCTCTGACAGGAGAGCCGCAGGACAGAGAAAGCCCGAGGGTACCAGACGGACGGACTCAGACAGGTGAAGCACTGTGGTGGTGGGCCTAAGGCAGCCACAGTGAAAGAGCCGCGAGGGCCATCACTGTAAAGGACAGAGAAGAAGGCGAAAGGTACACGGGCCTGTGCGTAGAACCTGTCGTGCTGCTGTTGAGCTGCTGTGGTTGTCGGGAGGGTGGTCAATAAAGAGGACCTGTTGAATGCACATTGGTTTCTGTCTCCAGTCTGTTCGCGGCGAAAAAGGGACCACCACCCAGTCAGCACATGTACCTACACCCATAACCCATAATATTATAATTTTCAAGAAAGGTGTCCAAGCCTCCTTTTACTTGTTTAATAAGTCAACCTTTACAACATCATGTGGCAGAGAGTAGAGTTAAATAATCTGCAAATCAAATCTCAAATTATTCAAGTTGGACAGATCACCCAAATTTCCAAAAATTTGACACAAATTCGACTCTCACCAAATCTGTTCGCTCATCTCCACTCCTTACATATCTTCAGATGTCTATCACTACTCCTTTAGTCTCTACATGGCTTCACATTATTACTCCCAATCAGTGTCTTCTTCCTTACTTTTTCTCTTGGAGATATCTCAAAATATCTCAGGTTGTCTAAATTTATTTAGAAATATCTCAAGCCACAAGCAAAAGTAAGGAAGGACATGTTATATAAGGCTTCAGATGCCCATAATTTCACCTTCTTTATGCCCGCCATAGCTTAGGATTTCAATCAATACTCCTCCTTTACCCCTGACATGTTTTCAAATATCCATCATCACTCCTCTTTTATTTCTTTCTTTCCCTGTGACTCAATTTATCTTGAAATATTTCAGGACATCTTGATCAGTCAGAATATTTCAAACTGTGAGAAAAGATAATGAAGGACACGTTTGTGTATGACTTTAGATAATCATCGTTTCTCCTCCTCTTGGTCCTACATAGCATCTGATTTTACATGGCCATCATTTCTTCTGCTTTACTCCATAATTGGTTCACATGTCCATCATCATATGGGCAGCACGGTGGCTCAGTGGTTAGCACTGCAGACTTGCAGCACTGGGGTCCTGGGTTTGAATCCCACCAAGGACAACATCTCCAAGGAGTTTGTATGTTCTCCCCGTGTTTGCGTGGGTTTCCTCCCACACTCCAAAGACATACTGATAGGGAATTTAGATTGAGAGCCCCATTGGGGACAGTGATGATAATGTGTGCAAACTGTAAAGCGCTGTGGAATATGTTAGCGCTATATAAAAATAAAGCTTTTATTATTATCATTAGTCCATCTTTACCTCCAAACTATCTTCAGATGTCCATCATTACTCCTCCTTTACTCTCTACAAATATGTGTTCCTTTACCTTTCATCTTGACTTGAGATACTTCAAAATACCTCAGGATATCTTGAATCATCTCAGAGTATTTCAAGCCATGAGGAATGGCATGGATAGACACATCAGTATTTGGCTTCCGATGTCCATCATTGCTCCTTCTTTACTCTCTAAGGATATGTCTCTCCTTGCTTTTCCTCTTGACTTGAGATATCTCAAAATATCTCTGGATATCTTGAATTATCCTGGAATATTTCAAACCATGAGAAATGACTTGGAAGGACACATCAGCATATAGCTTCAGAAATCCATCATTACTCCTCCTTTATGCTCTACAGTTTTAGAATCAGATGATGGCTCTTCCCTCACTCTATTTGGCTTCAGATGTACATCATTACTCCTCCTTTACACTATACAGTTTTAGATTTCGAAGATGGCTCTTCCTTTACTCTACTTGGCCTCAGATGTTCTATACATTCTTCTTGCCATATATTTTGGCGCAAGCCACCTCAAGATAGCCCAAGAAAGTTAAAGACATCTGGAACCAAAATGAAATACTAATCCGTTTATGTCTTCAAATGGCCACCATTACTACTGTAGACTAGGGTTACATAAAGACTTTGATCAAGAATCAGTCAAGAGGTGTCAAAATTGCATTACTCCTCCTTAACACTCTTCATGGTTTCACATGACCATCATTTCTTCTCCTTTATTCCCTACTTAACTTCACATTTCCATCATTACTCCATTTTTACCCCCTAAATATCTTCAGATGTCCACATTTTCTCATTCTTTACTTTCTAATGATACGTCATTCCTTTCTTTTTCTACCGGCTTGAGATATCTTTAAGTATTTCTAAATATCTCAATCCTGCTCAGTATATTTTGGACCAAGAGGACAGGTTGTCCACCTTTTGAGACAATTACTTTTTTTTTTTCTTTATTGCATGCATCTGGGGCTAAACAAATGTTCCTTTCAGCTTATTAATGACCACAGACCACATCAAAGTGTAATGTAAAGACTTGCAACCAAAATTATAATTTTTGGTCACAGTAATGACAGGCGCATCAGTGCGACCACATTAGCAATCATTTGAATCAATGTTACGATGCTATATTCTGATCATCATGCCATGCAGCCAGTTCCATCCAAGTGGTGCCTAGTTTTGCCCTCTGACTATTTTCGGAGAACTCTTCTCTCTCATTTCCTGATTACGTCTTATTTGTCTAGACTCGTGACATTTACACTTAATATATCGGCTGTTCTCACTACATCCCTTTGGATATGACGATTTCTAATCAATATCCTGCGCGGCTGCTCTTATTACTGTGGCTCGGCATCTGTTTTCGATATTGTTTTATGTTCTCTTTCTTTTAATATTGTTTTTGTTGTCGCTGTGTATCCACAATTACGTTAAAGCTCCATTATTCCTCTTCTTATCACCTATCTCCTCGTCTGCGCTCAGTCACGAGGATGACATTGGTCAAAATGATATTATTTCCCAATAGAAAACAAAAACTTATAAAACTTCCTTCCTTTCCAGCTGCCACATCACCATACAAATTGCGTCTATATCTCACCCAATATCCGATTTTACATGATTACCTTGGATTTTCATGACTTCTGTTGGTCCATCATTATGGGTTACTATCTATGACGGGACACCGGTTGCCAACCATACCGGTGTGACTGATCCTTATCCCAACACATACACTGCTATATCGTAAAGGAGCAAAGTAGTGACCGATCATATAAACTTCTCATTCTCAGATCTGCCCTCCTTGATTATTTGGATTGGACCAAGACTTTTCCTTGACTTTTCTGTCTCTAACATATCATATTACATGAAATGTGTCAGCCCTGACTTCAGATTTTAATGACCATGCTGTATTTACTGCTTTTGGCGCCATCTGCAACTTGAAGAGTCAACCTGGTACAGCTTGGTGAATCTGCTCTATATATATGCTGCTACAACCAGGTAGTCAACATCAGGTGAGGCAAGCTCAAGAGCTAACCTGGCACCATCCATAGTGGAGGCAGCATAAACTCTTCTGCTATGGTCACTAACAGAGGTAACCCTGATCCTAACTGTTAAACCTTTTAGATGCAATGGTCTGACAGCAGCATTTAAAGGAGTTAGTAAAAAAAAAGTCATCTAATCTTTATCTGACCTCTTGTTCTTCTACATCTGACAGCTGACCCTTTGATATCAGGGTGCTGATGGGATTACATGACATCAGAGTGCAGCTATTAGGATGCTTTTCAGGTTTTAATGATAGGCATGATAAATTGCATAACAGAAGTATTATAAGAGGGATAGCAAACATAAGTCTCCAAAGGGGACTAAAAAGGATGTAAAAAATATGGTAAAATAACTTAAAATAGATCCAGAATGTTTCATTATATGTAATAAAATACAAAACTATTTTTAGTTACTAATGGCATACTACAAAAACTGAAGAATGGCAGAATTGCTAAATTTCCGTTTATCCATAATAAAAATAAATCAAAAGGTCGTATTTAATCCAAAATGTTAGGAAAGATTAGCAAAGCTCAGTGATGAAGACTGTGTATTACCAGTACTCTCATTGGAGCTTTGATTCCAGCCAAAAGTATCAGATAATACCAAAAGTTTTCACATGTGAGTGATAGAAGGGGTGGCACAATGGCAAAGTGGTTAGCATTGCTGGGTGTGTTCAAATCTAACCAAGTACAATACCTGCTAAAGTTTGTATGTTCTCTCTGTTTTTAGGTATGTTTCCTCCAGGTACCTCTCAGTGTTTGCGTGGATTTTCTCCAGGTACCTCTCAGTGTTTGTGTGGATTTTCTCTAGGTACCTCCCAGTGTTTCTGTGGGTTTTCTCCAGGTACCTCCCAGTGTTTGTGTGGGCTTCCTCTGGGTACCTCACAATGTTTCTGTAGATTTTCTTCGGGTACCTCCCAGTGTTTGTGTGCGCTTCCTTTGAATACCTCCCAGTGTTTCTGTGGATTTTCTCTGGGTACTCCCCAGTGTTTGTGTGGGTTTTCTTTGGGTACCTACCAGTGTTCTGTGGGCTTCCTCCGCTCACCCCCCAGTGTTTGGATTTTCTCTGGGTACCTCCTAGTGTTTGTGTGGGATTCCTCTGGGTACCTCAAAGTGTTTGTATGGGCTTCCTCTAGGTCCCTCCCAATGTTTCTGTGGATTTTCTCTTGGTAACACACAGTGTTTGCATGAGTTTTGTCGGGCACCTCCCAGTGTTTGTGTGTGCTTCCTCTGGGTACCTCCCAGTGTTTCTGTGGATTTTCTCCAGGTACCTCCCAGTGTTTCTTTGGATTTTTTCCGGGTACCTCCCAGTGTTTGTGTGGGTTTTCTATGGGTACCTCCCGGTGTTTGTGTGGGCTTCCTCTGGGTACCTCCCAGTGATTCTGTAGATTTTCTCCGGGTACCTCCCAGTGTTTGTGTGGGTTTTCTCCGAGTACCTCCCTGTGTTTGTCTGGGCTTCCTCTGGATACCTCCCAGTGTTTGTGTGGGCTTTCTCTGAGTACCTCCCTGTGTTTGTGTGGGTTTTTTCCAGGTACCTCCCAGCGTTTGTGTGGGCTGCCTCTGGCTACCTCCAAGTGCTTGCGTGGAATTTCTCCGAGTACCTCCCTGTGTTTGTGTGGATTTTCTTCGAGTACCTCCCAGTTCTTGCGTGGATTTTCTTCCGGTACCTCTCTTTGTTTGCATTGGTTTGCTGACCGTACATTCCAATGTTTGCGTGGGTTTTCCTCTGGCTTCTACCAGTGTTCGCGTGGGTTTCCACTAAGTGTTGCCTAGTGTTTGTGTTTCCTCCAACTTCTTCTAGGGTTTCCGTAGGTTTCCTGCTAGTTCTTCAATTTCCTCGCACACTCCAAAGACATACTGATAGGGAACAGAGATGAAGATGTCTGTAAAGTGCTATGGATTTAATGGCGCTGTAAAAGCAAGTAAGATAAATAATCAATAAACCAACCAATTTCTGTAATTGATACAATGGTGGTAAATGGTTTCTTGGGGTGCAGCATGGTGGCTCGGTGGTTAGCACAGTTTCCTTGCATTCAAGTTTTGGCGAGGGCCACATTTCTATGCAGCTTGTCATTTTTAGGGATTTTGGTCCCAGTCCATGGATGAATAGTGAACAGAATTGCAGAAGGGGTCATAATGACCCCTTGCCTAAAGTAAAATTACTGAAAGTTAAGGGGTCATTATGACCCCTCCCGAAGCTCTAGTGTTAGATTGTTGGTTACGTAAGCAGAATTAATAAGGATTTCAGCACCTTGGATAGGGCCAGTTATAGACCAATATGGACCATTATGCCGAATATCACGCTGCTATAAAGGGTGATTATTATGATTTTGCAGTGGTAAGCAGCACCCAGCCCCATTACGGAGGCAATTGTAGCACATACTATAAACTCATCTGAATACAACGTAGCAGAAGCAAATAAATGACTTATCATCCCAATCTTCAACCCTCTTATCACGGCGACAGCAGACTTCATCTAGAAGAGCCACGATACATCCCTGGGCATATTGCACTAGCCCTTCCGTCCCGCTCCTCCCCCGTCCGTACCCTTTAATCCCGTCCGGCATGTTGAGTACAAGAAAACTTCCAGATAAATTGCTTTTTCGCCATTCCAGGCTGATCACCGCCGTGCACCTCAGTCCTTAGCTGAAATATTAGTCTGACAGATGTGCCCGCCATTCCTTAGAGATATACTCAAAAATGTTTTATAAAGCGCCGAAACATTATTAATTCCAAACTGGGAAGATTTTTTTTTTTTTAACTAATTATCTAATAAACTGATTACAGAAATTTCTAATAATACTAACTAATTTTTTACTTTGTAGTGTTTAAGAATCCGAGAGCTGTACAGATGCCCGCGGGGCCCGTAATCCCCTTCAAAATACCTTCCTGCGCAAAACAGCTTAAAGGAGCCCAACGGATGGAAAGAAATTAACTCTTCCAAATCCTCCCACGTTCCGGACGTGCACCGAAATACTGAAAGGGATTGGAGCAAAGATAAAAAAAAAGGGTCATCTGAAAAAAATGGAAACTCTTATTTTCCGTCTGCATCATGTGCATTGGGAAAATGTGGAGCAGGTCACATACATAAGTGCCAACTTTTGCCCCAAATCTGCATTGAATGCTATTGCTACAGATTTAATCCAAAAGCATATCTAACTCGTGGTTTTATCCTTAAAGGGATTGCCCACTTTTTTAAATTAAATGCATTTATTTGAGTTGAAAAGATCATTTTTGCAATTGGGTTTCATCAAAAAAATATTGCATTCGGCTTTTACAGTCTCCTTGTGTCCCTGAATATACAATAGTGTTACTAAATCAGCTAAGGGGAGCTCAGAAAAAGATAGATAAGCTCTAAGAAGGCGCTCACTGACAGATTCTCAGTTGACTCATCAAGCCATCAATATACAGTGCAGAGGGTATAAAAGACAAATTATTGCTAAAACAAAATTGCAAACAAAGTGATTTCTAGCCCCAAATACATGAATTTAAAGGGATTGTTTACTACTTGGAAAACTGTTTTTAATGCTCGAGTTGATGGTATAAAATAACAAAAGCTTACATTCACTACTTGTAACCGGGATGTTCTAGAAATGTTGGAGACGGGTCTCTCAAGACTAATGATCTGCAAACACCAGGAAACACTGCACTGATACTGAAGGAATGGCGCCAGTGCCGGAGATGAATATAAGCTTTTCTTTATTTTATCCCGAGACTTGTGCATTTCAAGAAAGTTTTGCCAAAGTAGTGGAAAATTCTTTTACGTAATAAAACATGTCCTGAAAGGGCGACAACCCATCGGGCAAACTTACATATGAAAATATAGATGAAATATGGATTTTTTTTTTGTTCTTCTACAACGTTCCATCTTTATTCCTTATTTTGTTTGTCAATATTTTGTTTATTTTTTATTTCTTGCTGTTTTTGTAATTCCTAAACAGATGAAAAAAAGAATGTATCAAATTTACATAGAACATACAGTTCTGTGAAAAAGTGTTTGCCCCCTTCCTGAGTTCCTATTCTTTTGCATGTTTGCCACACTTAAATGTTTCAGATCACCAAACAAATGTACATTTTAGACAAAGATAGCACAAGTAATCACAAAATGCAGTTTATAAATGAAGGTCACACCTACAGGGCCATATGTGAAAAAAGTGATTGCCCCTGCCTCCCTTAAAACATAACTTAACTGTGGTTTATCACATCTTTGGGAAGCTGAGTTCACTCTCCCTAGTCACACCCAGGCCTGATTACAGCCACACCTGTTCCCAATCAAGAAATCACTTAAATAGGACCTGCCTGACAAAGTGAGGAAGACCAAAAAACCATCAAAAGCTAGACATCATGCTGTGATCCAAAGAAAATCTGGAACAAATGAGAAACAAAGCAATGGAGATGTATCAGTCTGGAAAAGCCATTTCTAATGCTTTGTAACTCCAGCGAATCACAGTGAGTGCAATTATCCACAAATGGTGAAAACGTGAAATAGCGTTGAACCTTCCCAGGCATGGCCGGCTGACCAAAATAACCCCAAGAGAGCAGTGATGACTCATCCAAGAGGTCACAAAAGTTCCCACAACAACATCCAATGAACTGCAAACCTCACTTGCCTCAGGTAAGTTCAGTGCTCATGACAAAGAGACTGGGCAAAAATGGCTTGCCTGCCAGAGTTCCAAGACAAAATACACTGCTGAGCAGTAACAAATAAAGGCTTGTCTCACTTTTGCCAGGAAACATCTTGATGATCCCCAAGACTTTAAGGAGAATATTCTGTGGACTGATGAGGCAAAGGTTGATCTTTTTGGATGGTGTATGTCCCATTATATCTTTGGAGAAGTAACAGCATTTCAGAAAAGGAACATCATACCAACAGTAAAATATGGTGGAGGTAGTCTGATGATCTGGGGCTGTTTCACTGCTTCAAGACCTGGAAGACTTGCGGTGGTAAATGGAACCATGAATTCTGCTGTCTCCCAAAAAATCCTGAAGGAGAATAACTGGCGATCTGTTCATGACTACAGGCTGAAGCGCACTTGCGTTATGCAGCAGGACAATTATCCAAAATACACCAGAGAGTCCACCTCTGAATGGCTTAAGAGAAACAAAATTAATACTTTGGAGTGGCCTAGACAAATTCCTAACCTTAATGCAATTGAGATGCTGTAATGACCTTAAAAAAGGTGATTCATGCTCGGAAACCCTCCAATATGACTAAATTGCGACAATTCTGTAAAGATGAGTGTCCAAAGCTCCTCCAGAGCGTTGTAAAAGACTCATTGCGAATTACTGAAATGCTTGAATGCAGTTGTTGCTGCTAAGAGTCCAGCTAGTTATTAGGTTTAGGGGGAAATCACTTTTTTGCACAGTGCCCTGTAGGTTTGGATTTCTTTTTCCAGTATTAATGAAGACCTTTATTTATAAACTGCAATTTGTGATTACTTGTGTTGTCTTTGTCTAATATTTACATTTGTTTGGTGATCTGGAACATTTAAGTGCGACAAACATGCAAAAGAATGGGAAATCAGGAAAGAGGCAAACACTTTTTCACAATACTGTAGAACATGCATTTCCAACAATTCAACCCCCGAGCTTGGAAATTGTGCAAAAAATAGAAATACATCATTTCTTAGTAAACCTGATGCAATGTATCATATTTACATGTGCTGTTTTTTAAAGGGGGTATTTAAATAAAAAAAATATATATATAAATTAAAACTTTCTGTTTTTTTTATATAGAAAACTAGAAATCATCCAGATCTTGTAAGGTTAACATTCAGGAAATAAAAAAAATAAAAGAGACATGGAAAGAAATAAAATAGAGACTGAGATAGAAGGTGGAAAGGTGCTGCCTGCGCTGATGTGTTTCTCAGATATGAGGAGCCGGGCAGTGAGCGCTGTCAAGCCTGAGCCGTAATCAGACAGGCCCCTCACTCACCGATACAGAGGGGGCCGAGGATCCTCACAGCTGCAGATAAACTACAACCTGCGCTCACAAGAGAGAAGCAAGAGATAACCGAGAGGAAGAAATAAAAAATGTCAACCTGTTTACCAGGCTGAGCGCTCCGTCACTCAGAGTCTCGGCCTTAGATGGCCCAGGATTTACATAGCGAGGCGGCCATGAGATGAGATTGTAGATCCTGATGAGCGGCTGCACCCGGGAAATGGTTCTGACATTTGTAGACATTATTACAGAATTCATGCACAATAAACACATAGAGGATGAGGCTGCCACCACCAAAGCCACCGGGGGGCGCCGAGGAGGGAGAAAGTCTGACTGCCATCAAAGGGGAAAAGAATAACATTTATATAGATGGAGAGGGGGGAATCAGTCACAGGCCGAGAGCCAGGAGGTTACATGGAGCTCTAGAGCTGGAATATGGGAGATAATATAGGGATCTAGAGTTGGAATATGGTAGAAAACATTGGGGCTGTAGAGCAGGAATATGAGAGATTACATGGGGCGCTAGAGCTGTAATATGGGAAATAACATGAAGCTCTGGAGCAGGAATATGGGCTATAACATGGGGCTTTAGACCTGGAATATGAGCAATAACGTGGGATCTAGAGCAGGGATCTAAGAATTAGCATGGAGCTCTAGAGATAGGGTGTAAAGAGTAGCATGGAGTTCTAGAGCAGGAATATGGAATATAACATGGGGCTGTAGAGAAAAAGATATAATAAAAACATGGGGCTCTAGAGCAAGGGTGTAAGGAGTAACATGAGGCTCTAAAACACAAGTGTAGAAGGCAGAGCAGGCGTTACGGGCAGGCAGCCCAGACAGCTGCCTAGGGCCCTGGCTCCCCAAGGGGCCCCCAGCTGGCGGCACATCACACAGCCGCTATGGGGCCCGTGAGGCAGGGGGCCCGCCTGCCTCCAGTGCCGACTCCCCCCGCCGCCGCATTGAGCTATACCGGTGTCACAGACGCCAGTACAGTTCAAAGAAATGATGAAGAGATAGCATCAGCTGATGCTCCTTCTCCCATCATTCCCCACTCTGCCTCTGACACTGCGGGTGCGCGATGACATCATCACGCACTCACTGTGTGCCAGGCAGCACAGGCTGAGACAGGAGACAGCCGGGAGCAGCGCGGGCACGAGGAGAGGTGAGGAGTGTGGGTTTTTTTTTTTTTTTTTAATGTAACAGTGAGTACTGGACTATGGAGCCACTCTCTGGTGGGGAGAGATGCAGGCTGTGCTGTATACCATGTGGTGCTGTGTTATATACCATGTGGGGCTGTGCTGTATGCCATGGTGCTGTGCTATATAACATGTGGTGCTGTGCTATATACCATTGTGCTGTGCTGTATACCATGTAGGGCTGTGCTGTATACCATGTGGTGCAGTGCTCTATAACATGTGGTGCTGTGCTATATACCATGGTGCTGGGCTGTATACCATGTGGTGCTGTGCTGTATACCATGTGGTGCTGTACTACATACCATGTGGGGCTGTGCTATATACCATGTGGTGCTGTGCTATATATCATGGTGCTGTGCTGTATGCCATGTGGGGCTGTGCTGTATACCATGTGGTGCTGTGATGTATACCATGTGGTGCTGTGCTATATACCATGTGTTGCTGTGCTATATACCATTGTTCTGTGCTGTATACCATGTGGTGCTGTGCTATATACCATGTGGGGTTGTGCTATATACCATGTGGGGCTGTGCTATATACCATGTGGTGCTGTGCTGTATACCATGTGGTGCTGTGCTATATACCATGTGGAGCTGTGCTGTATACCATGTGGGCTGTGCTATGTACCATGGTGCTGTGCTGTATACCATGTGGTGCTGTGCTGTATACCATGTGAGGCTGTGCTATATACCATGTGGTGCGGTGCTGTACACCATGTGGTGCTGTGCTGTATACCATGTGGTGCAGTGCTATATACCATGTGGTGCTGTGCTATATACCATGTGGTGATGTGCTATATACCATGTGGGGCTGTGCTATATACCATGTGGTGCTGTGTTATATAATATGTGGGCTGTGTTATATACTTTGTGGCTGTACTATATACTATGTGGCTGTGATATATACCATAGGGGGCCACATTATATTATATGGGGAGGTGGGCTGTATTATATTCTATTCGGGGTTACATTATATTCTATGGGGGGCTATATTATATTTAATCTATGGGGGGTGATTGCATCATACTCTATGAGGGGGATACATTATGCTATATGAGGAGTCTACATTGTATTCTATGGGGGGCGGCATTATATTCTATGGGGGGCTAGATTATATTGTATGGGGACTTCATTATACTTTATGAGGGGGCTACATTATATTCTATTGGGGCTGCATTATACTATATGAGGAGGGCTATACTGTATTCTATGAAGGGGCTACATTATACTATATAAGGGGTTGCATTACATTCTATGGAGGGGCTGTATTATACTATATGAGGGGGGCTGCATTATATTCTATGGGGGGGTTACATTATATTCTGTGGGGTGGCTGCATTATGCTCTAAGGGGTGGCTGCATTATTCTATAAGAGGGGGGACTGCATTATATTCTATGGGGGTTACATTATATTGTATGGCAGGGCTGCATTATACTCTGTGGGGTGGCTGCATTATGCTCTATGGGGTGGCTGCATTATACTATATGTGAGCTGCTTTATACTGTATCAAGGACTATGGTGAATACATTATACTATATAAAGAACTATGGGGTGCATTATACTATGGGAAGTGAATTGTACTACATGGATGACTGGCGGTGTATTATACTATATGGAGCACTATGAGGAGTGTATTATACTATATGGAGGACTGAGCAGTGTATTTTAATACATGGAGGACTATGAGGAGGGTATTATATTATATGGAGGACTGAGGAGTGTATTATACTATATGGAGGACTGAGTGTATTTTAAAATATGGAGGGCTATGAGGAGTGTATTATACTATATGGAGGACTATGAGGAGTGTATTATACTATATGGAGGACTATGGGGTGTGTATTATACTATATGGAGGACTGAGAAGTGTATTATACTATATGGAGGACTATGGGGCACATTACATTATATGGAGGACTATAGGGAGTGTATTTTACTATATGGAGGACAATGGGGCACATTATATTATATGGAGGACTATGGGGTGTAAACTGTAGATGAGCTGCTGATAACATGATACTGTATGGGGACAGATTGATTCATTAGTGATCGTTCTGTCCCCATCATTCTCAGAAGGTGGAAAGAGGCTGGGAAACAAGTGTTGAACGACTTCAATATTGTCGATCACACTCATTTTGCGGCCTGAACTCAGCGCATGTAAATGCAACAGAAATGCTTCTGTATGATGTGCAATATGTTAGCATTTGGGGCCCCATTTTAAACTTTGCCTAGGGCCCCACTTTGCCTAAAACTGGCCCTGGTAGAAGGTAATATTGGGTCATTGAGGTATACTAAAGGAAAAGTAACCCAGCAATACATGTCCGATACCTGTTGCCACCGCTAGGGGCAGACTAAGAAGTTCACACTGGTCCTGTATGGAGACGCATAACAGAGAATCTTTTGCAGGGCAGCAGTCCGTGCAGATGACCGGAGTCAGGACTGGACGTTTCCCAGTTTTCTTCAGATATAAACATAATTATTATATAATGAAAGTTTGGCAATTTTCTAATATTATTTTTCAATTCATCACATTTTTCGTTATTTCTGCCTTCCACAGTAATTTGAGATTTTTTTTTGGCATCCAGAATCTGAAATCGTGATTATTTTCAATTCCAGCCCAATGTCACGACCCGTTCGGCTGTGCGCTCAGCCACGCCGGCAGATTCTATTGACGTTCTCTGATGGTTTTCCACCAGGGTCACCTTTCCAGGAGTACAAGGGGTTAAGACGAGACCCCCATTTTTAATAGAAGAATTTGTCCAAGAGTTGGGACCTGCATCTATCACACATTTATAACTTTCTGAGCCTTGGGGCCCATGTAGTCAGTGTCACTTGTGGCGCCCCTGAGGCTCACTCGGCACACAGGTACTGCACCTTCTCCTAAGGTGTAGTGCCCCACCATCCAGGTAAGGTGGGAACTCCTTGCCACACTCCAACACCTGCATCCCACACACAGGATAGCTCAGCAGAGGACCAGATTGCAGCTCAATGCTTAGTGGGTAGCAGAGCACCTTTCGTGTATCCTTGCGTCGTAACACGAGATGTGCTGGGAGGTGGGTGGAGTTAGTATAAAAGAAGGGGAAAGATAGGATCTAGAGTTCAGTCAGTTCAGTCAATCAGTATGACTGGAGAGGAGAGAGCAGGCTGACAGGAGGTCAGCCTGCCGGGAGGTCAGGCGGAGGAAAGACAGTCAGTCAGGAGAGGCTGAGGACTGGTCTTAGTGGAGAGCTCCCGAGGAAAGGAATAGAAGAAGGAGTGCTTCAGCTGCCTCAGTGATCTGAGCCAGCTGGCACGGGAATGGAAGGAGAAGGAGAGAGACGTAGAACTGTAACCTGCATTTCCATAAGAGAGAGAAAGACAAGTACGGAACGAAGAAGGAGAGAGAATTGAGAGGAGGAGTGGGTTGGATAGGAACCCTGCCTATAGGTTCTCAGCGCAAGGCCCGGACCCCGAAGTTGTATGGACACTTATGGTTCTGCAGCAGACACCGGTGGAGTAGTTGGCTGTAAATGCACTACTCCCATCCAAGTCTTGGGACACAACAGCAAACGGATAGAGAGCCGGGATCCAGGAGGACCCTGGTCAGGCTACAGCTGTCTGTCATACAAGTGAGAGTTCTAGGAACATCTAGACAGGAGGTATTCCAGGGTAACTAAGTACTGGAGTGCTTCACCATTAAAGGCGCATTGGCAGAGTCGTTCAGAAAGGCACATGTTGGTAGAGTGTTGGCAGGGAGAGTCCTATCTCACCTGGAGGTTGGCTGGGCCTCTGCCCCGGAGGACACGGTACTGAAGCAGGCACCTGTGTGCACTACGAACTGTGAGTAAAGCTTTGAAACTGCAAGCTTTGGTGTCCTCCATTCATTCTCGCATCAGCACCGCTACATCTGGGTATCAGCATCCACACCATTCTGTGCCTCTCCTTAGCCATTGCACCCACACTGCCCTGGGACTACAGCTCCACCTGTGGGGAGCTATACCATCTTTGCTGCCTCACACCTTCAGTCCCAGTGGATCTGCAAGCAGCGTTGGCTTAACATCTTATTTGCCAAACACCACGGGTGGCGTCACGAACTATCCATATAAACTACATTACAAACATCATCCGCCATCGACTTGGGCGCCCAGGGCCACGGACTGGGTCACCACTGCTGTGACACATTCTCCCCCTGACACCGGCCCGGTACCGAGTACCCCACAGCCCTGGGAGGGCGACCCACACCCTCTAGAAAAGCTCAGGTCTGCCATCACTCCACATTGTGGCCGATTAGTCCCTCAGTGCAGTCTATTGTGGAGCCTTCCGATTCCAACATGATGGACCCCGAAGACTGAGCAGAAGGACCCAGCTGGGTGCTGGTAATAAGGCTCTCAGTACCACGGATAGCTCTGGTTATAGCACCACGGCTGCTGAGAAACTACAACTCACAACATACACCGTTATATACAGGGTAGCTATGACACAGCAGAGCTGAGTGAGCCATTGATTGAGCTGTATCGCATGTGCACAGATCACACGCTCAGTACTGCTACATCTGCACTTCTTACCGTTACCATCTGATTAGCTCCTTTTATGTTATAGGAATTAAACAGGGTGGTCATAAATCCGTATGTAGCACCTATAGCCGCTATCACACGCCAGCAGGGCAGCCGCTATCTTCAAGGGTGCACATTAATGTGAATACACAACTGTACTGCACTGATAACGGGGAGATCAATTCATTACCGGAGTGTAATATTACTAGAAGGGAAATACTGGAGGAATTTACCAACTGTGGACAGCTTCTATTACAGGAATCCTTATCTATCTATTGTATCTATTCTATGTCACAACTGTGTCACGTCCTCCTGGGAGATCTGGGGTTAGAAGATCATGGTGTATTGTGAATCACAGATCTTCCATTTAGCCTGTGTGTTTGTTTCCCGTATAAAATTAATTTGGTTTCCTTTGGTGCTAAAGAGATTAATGACCCTTTCGATGCTGGTCAGAAACTTGCAGCTCCATTTTCAGCTGCTTCTGATCTGGTCATTACCTCTCCCTATAAAACCTGGACAGATCTTCTCTGTCTTGCCAATGAAAGCTTTGCTTCCTAACTCCTTTGAGACGCTGTGGTGAATAAGAGTTAATAATAATAATAATAATAAATTTTATTTTTATAGCGCCGACATATTCCGCAGCACTTTACATTTCAGAGGGGATTTGTACAGACAATAGACATTACAGCATAACAATAATCACATACAGTAGATTATAACAAATACCAAGAGGAGTGAGGGCCCTGCTCGCAAGCTTACAGTCTATGAGGAAAGAGGTAGACACGAAAGGTGGGTGGTAACAGTTGCCCTGATTGTATGGACCAGCCATAATGTTAAGTGTGTAACAGTACAGACACAGAGGGCTAATGGATGCATAAAACATGTGGGAACATGATGCTGGGAACCTGGTTATGGTAAAATTTTTGGCTCTGCCACACAGGGATAGGTTAGGTTAATGTGTTGAGGCGATAGGCCAGTCTGAATAAATGCGTTTTCAGGACACGCTTAAAATTGTGGGGACTGGGGACTAATCATATTGACCTGGGAAGTGCATTCCAAAGAATTGGCGCGGCACGTGTAAAGTCTTGGAGACGGGAGTGGGAGGTTCTGACTATTGAGGATACCAACCTCAGGTCATCAGCAGAACGGAGGGCGCGGGTAGGGTGGTATACTGAAACAAGGGAGGAGATGTAGGGTGGTGCTGAGCCATGGAGGGCTTTGTGGGTGAGGGTAATAAGTTTATACTGAATTCTGGAGTGGATGGGTAGCCAGTGTAATGACTGGCACAAGGTAGAGGCATCGGTGTAACAATTGGTGAGGAATATGATCCTGGCTGCAGCATTCAAGACAGATTGGAGAGGGGAGAGTTTTGTAAGAGGGAGACCGATTAGAAGAGAGTTACAATAGTCGAGACGAGAATGAATAAGAGAAACAGTAAGAGTTTTTGCAGAGTCAAAAGTAAGAAAAGGTCGAATTCTAGAAATGTTTTTGAGGTGCAGATGACAAGAGCGAGCCAGTGATCGAATGTGGGGGGCAAAGGAAAGCTCGGAATCAAGTATGACCCCAAGACAGCGGGCATGTTGCTGGGGAGTAATAGTGGAACCACAGACGGAAATGGCAATGTCGGGTGTAGGTACATTAGTAGCGGGAGGAAACACAAGGAGTTCAGTCTTTGACAGGTTCAGTTTCAGATATAGTGAGGACATGATATTAGACACAGCGTTTAGACAATCGCCAGTGTTTTCTAGAAAGGCTGGCGTGATGTCAGGAGAAGAAGCGTATAATTGGGTGTCATCAGCATAGAGATGGTACTGGAAACCAAATCTACTGATTGTTTGACCAATAGGGGCAGTGTACAAGGAGAAGAGGAGGGGGCCTAGAACCGATCCTTGAGGAACCCCAACAGTAAGGGGAAGGTGAGAGGAGGAGGAACCGGCAAAAGAAACAGTAAAGGAGCGGTCGGAGAGATAGGAGGAGAACCAGGAGAGAACGGTGTCCTTGAGGCCAATGGAATGGAGCATAGTGAGGAGGAGCTGATGATCCACAGTGTCGAATGCTGCAGAGAGATCCAAGAGAATTAGCATGGAGTAATGACCATTTGATTTAGCTGTTAGCAGATCATTAGAGACTTTAGTGAGGGCAGTTTCAGTGGAGTGTAAAGAGCGGAAACCGGATTGGAGAGGGTCGAGAACAGAGTTTTCTGAGAGATAGCGGATAAGACGGGAGTGGACTAGGCGTTCCAGGAGTTTAGAGATGAAGGGAAGATTAGAGACAGGTCTATAGTTAGCGGCACAATTTTGGTCGAGGGATGGTTTTTTAAGTAGTGGATGTATGATGGCATGCTTAAATGAGGAGGGAAAAATACCAGAAGAGAGAGAGAGGTTAAATATTTTAGTTAGGTGAGGGGTGACAGCAGGGGAAAGGGACTGGAGGAGATGTGACGGAAATGGGTCACTGGTGCAAGTAGTTGGGCGAGAAGATGCAAGGAGCCTGCTTACTTCTTCTTCTGTGACTGGTTCAAAATCAGAGAGTGAGTTAGATGCAGTGGGGGAGGGAGGACAGTGCATGGTATGAGGGGATTTGGAGATAATTTCCTGTCGGATCTGGTCAATTTTTTCTTTGAAGTAATTGGCCAGATCGTCAGCTCGGAGCTCAGTGGTTGGGGCCTGTACTCTTGGATTGAGTAGAGAATGAAAAGTGTCAAAGAGACGTTTCGGGTTATTGGACAGTGAGATGATGAGGGTGTTGAAATAGGTTTGTTTGGAGAGGTGAAGGGCAGTGTTGTATGTTCTAAGCATAAACTTAAAATGGATGAAATCTTCGTGTAGATTGGATTTTCTCCACAGACGTTCGGCGCACCTGGAGCACCGCTGGAGCACCGCACCACATAGATTATGGAGTTCATCTTTACCCCTTCAGGGATCCTAAAGGGGCCAACAATCTCTCTCCCCATGATTCCAGCCCAAAACATTACTCCACCTCCTCCTTGTTGGCGCCTTAGCTGGGTTTTCATGGGGTGTCCATCAACCAGCCATCCTCCACTCCATCCATCTGGACCATCGAGCGTTGCACGGCACTCATCGGTGAACAAAACAGTTTGGAAGTCAGTCTTCATGTATCGTTTGGCCCACTGGAGCCCTTTCTGCTTGTGTGCAGTGGATAGAGGTGGTCGACAGGATGGCTTACGCACAGCTGCAAACCTCTGAAGGACCCTGCATCTTGTTGTTCGGGGGATGTTGGAGGCACCAGCAGCTTCAAAAACTTGTCTGCTGCTATGACAAGGGATTTTTGCAGTTGCGCTTTTAACCTGACACAATTGCCTGTTGGAAAGAGTTCACTGTTGCTACTGGTTTGTGCTGCTTTTGGATGTATGCTTTCCTCATTTTCTTATTCCCATTTGGTTAGTACAATCCTATCATTCCCTATATACCTCTCTACCTTTGGTGAATGTTTGTACAGTTAGCTCCATATATATTTGGACAGAGACAACATTTTTCTAATTTTGGTTCATTACCACAATGAATTTTAAACAAAACAATTCATATACAGTTGAAGTTCAGACTTTCAGTTTTCATTTGAGGGTATCCGCATTAAAATTGGATGAAGGGTTTAGGAGTTTCAGCTCCTTAACATGTGCCACCCTGTTTTAAAGGGACCAAAAGTAATTGGACAATTGACTCAAAGGCTATTTCAAGGACACGTGTGGGCAATCCCTTCGTTATGTCATTCTCAATTAAGCAGATAAAATGCCTGGAGTTGATTTGAGGTTTGATGCTTGCATTTGGAAGGTTTTACTGTGAAGGAAACAAGCGGTCAAAGGAGCTCTCCATGCAGGTGAAACAAGGCATCCTTAAGCTGCAAAAACAGAAAAAACCCATCCGAGAAATTGCTACAACATTAGCAGTTGCAAAATCTACAGTTTGGTATATCCTGAGAAAGAAAGAAAGCACTGGTGAATAGTGTTGAGCATTCCAAAACTGCAATATCAGGTATCGGCCGATATTCGCGGTATCGGAATTCGATACTGAGTTCCGATACTTTTAGTATATCGAATACTGGAATCTGAAGTTCCCATAATGCAATGAGCCAGTTTGATTTTATTCAGCCAATGAGGATCCTAAGAAGTGTGGGCACATCCTGTTAGCGCATGTTAGGCATGCAACTACTGGCATGGCTGTGATTGGCTGCTGAAATGATGTCATGATGCAGTATAAAAGCCGCCGCCGCCATTTTGGGTTCACTCTGCTGTGAATTCAGTTAGGGATAGGACGCTGCTGTTCTGAGGGACAGTGTGACCTAGAGATTTGCTATACTGTATTGTGCTTTACCCAGGCTACTTTATCAACCGCTGTAGCTTTCTTTTGCCTTGCAGCGCTGTTCACGGCTGTCTGTGAGGTCTCTGTGTCTGAGTGCAGCTCACGCTGTAGTGTGTTCTGCAGCCAGCCACTCAGCATGCGTCACTGCCTCATACATTGTCCTTTTTTGCATTAGTGCTGCTCATTTTTCCAGATTTCTCCTACTAGTGTGGTTCCATCCATATCCAGCTAGAATATTTTCAAACACTATATAGGAGTAGATAGAGGAGCCTTTCTGCTGGCTTGTGCCCTGCAGCCCCAGCCAGATTAGTATTAGCCTATTGTTTGAAGCCTCATCTATTGCATTGTAGGTTACCTTCCTGCATTGTAATAGCTACAAAAAGTTTGTGATACTATCGGTGTTACATCTTTGGGCACATCCAGTGTCTTTTTGTGAAGAAAAAAAAAAGTTAATAAAGTTCACCAAACACTCCACTTTACAGTTGTGTAGGCCACATTAGCTCATATTAAAGTCGAGTCCACACTTTATAAAATTAGTGTTTCTTATACCTGTTAGCAGCTGTTCAGGAATAAGCACACTAAGCCCTTGGTACTTTTCTGCCTATCTTTATCAGTCACCCAAGATGAAGAAGGCAGGGAGTAAGGCACGTGGTCGTGGGCGTCGAGTTTCTGCAGGGAGAGGACATGGGGATTCTGTGCCTGCTGCGGGCACCAGTGAATCAGCATCCCCCAGTTTTCCCAGGGAACAGTCCTTTATGCGCAGCTTTGTAGGAGCTCACCCTACCCCACTGCTGCGGGACGAACAAATTGAAGCCATTGTCGGATGGATGGCAGCTAACGCATTGACTTCAATTAGTTCCAGATCCTCTCAGGTCCAGAGCACTGAAGAGCACCCATCTGTCTCTTCACCACCTGCCAAATTGCCCAGGCAGTCAGAGAGCCCTGGACAGGAGCCATCTATACTTCTGTTCTCTGAATCTGTTGGCTTGGAAAGAGGGGGCCAGACAAGCAGCATTCGAGAATTTGAAGAAGAGGTAGTATGCAGTTGTGGCGCCCCTGAGGCTCAGTCGCCACAGAGGTACTGCACCTTCTCCTAAGTTGTGGTGCCCCACCATCCAGGTAAGGTGGGAACTCCCTGCCACACTCCAACACCTGCATCCCACACACAGGATAGTTCAGCAGGGACACCTAGCAGCTTCAGGCTGGGGGTAGCAGAGCACCCTTCGTGGAACAATGCTTCGTAACACGAGATGTGCTGGGAGGTGGGTGGAGTTAGTATAAAAAGAATGGGAAAGATAGAATTACAGGTCAGTCTCCCAGAGGGGAGTCAGAGTCAGTCTCCCGGACGGGAGTCGAAGTCAGTCCCTTACGGGGGCCGACAGGAGAGTTAGGAGAGGCTGACAGAAGGTCAGTCGGGACGGAAGCCCCTCAGAGAGGAGTGAGGGTCCCTGGAAGAAGAGAGAGACGTAGAACTGAAACCTGCATTTCCATAAGAGAGAGAAAGTACGGAACGAAGTGGAAGGAGAACAGAGAGGAGGAGTGGGTTGGATAGGAACCCTGCCTATAAGTTCTCAGCGCACGGCCGGGGCCCAGTCCCCAAGGTTGTATGGACACTTATGGTTCTGCAGCAGACACCGGTGGAGTAGTTGGCTGTAAATGCACTACTCCCATCCAAGACTTGGGACACAACAGCGAAACAGATAGAGAGCCAGGACTCAGGAGAAGGGAGTCCCCGAAGCAGGCTACAGCTGTCTGTCATACAAGTGAGAGAGTTGTTAGGAACATCTGACAGGAGGAACTCCAGAGAACCATGGTGCTGGAGTTCTTCACATCAATAGGTGCTATAGAGGAGTCGTTCAGCAAAGGAACCTGTTGGAGGGGTGCTGGCGGAGAGAGCCCTATCTTGCCTGGAGGTCGGCTGGGCCTCTGACCCGGAGGACACGGTACCGAAGTGGGCACTTGTGTGCACTACGAACTGTGAGTAAAGCTTTGAAACTGCAAGCCCTGATGTCCTCCATTCATTCCCGCATCAGCACCGCTACATTGGGGGTATCAACATCTACACCATTCTGTGCCCCTACTCCTCCATCGCACCTATACACTGCCCTGGGACTACAGCGCCACCTGTGGGGAGCTACACCATCTCAGCTGCATCACACCATCAGTCCAAGTGGACCTGCAAGCAGCGTTGGCTATCATCTTATTTGCCAAATACCATGGTTGGCATCACGAACTTTACATTACAACCAAACACCACCGCCATTGATATTGGGGCCCAGGGCCACGGACCGGGTCACCGCTGCTGTGAAACATCATCCCCCTGACACCGGCCTGGTACCGAGTACCCCTCAGCCCTGGGTGAAGCCAGTGACGGGGCGACCCACAGTGATGCGCAACAGCTTTGCCTCTCTGAATCTGAAGAGGTGGGTGGGCCAGTGCCTATGGTCAGCACACCTAAGTACGCATCTGATGATGAGACTCAGGTGCCAATTTCTAGTGTGTACTGTGCTGTCGAGACTACCCAGGAGAAGCAGTCATTTGAAGAGGGTAGTGTAGATGATGAGGTCCTTGACCCATCATGGCGTGAGGTACAGGAAGGTGGTGGGAGCAGCTCTGAGGAAGAGATTCCCCGAATGGCCAAAAAGGAGGGAGAGGGAGGAGGCAGACTCAGTTGCCTGTAGCCTCCACTTCGGCACCCATTAGGAGCATGCCTCTTCCAAAACCCAAAACGGGCGCTCCCAAGACTTGCAGTGCCTGGTCCTTTTTTGACACAGTTGCAGATGACATTTGCTTTGTCAAATGCAAGCTGTGTAATCAGAAAGTGAAAAGAGGGAAAAATGTCAGCAACCTCAATACCACAAATATGTGGAAACATTTGCTGACCAAGCACGTGGTGGAGTTACAAAGACACACTGAAGACCTAGGCCAACCTACAGCGCCACCTACCACCTCTTCAGCTCGTGTTGTAGCCTCTTCCTCCAGCTCACACACAGCTGGTTCGGCTTCCTCACAGGATCGCCATGGAAGAACCTCTGGCACTGTTGTACAGAGACACAGTGTCATTCCACCCACAGCACCATGTTGCCTGTCATTCTCACACTCCCAGGCCAGTCTACAGCCATCGGTAGCACAGGCATGGGAGAAAAGGCGCCCATACTCGGCAAACCACCCCCGAGCACAGGCTCTGAATGCTGGCATTGCAAAACTACTGTCCCTTGAATTGCTCTCATTCAGGCTGGTGGAGACTGACACCTTCCGTAACTTCATGGCATTGGCAGTCCCACAATACAACGTGCCCAGCCGCTTTTATTTCAGCAGGCAAGCCGTCCCTGCCCTGCAAAAGCATGTGGAGGGAAAAATTAAACATGCGCTACTAAACGCTGTCAGTAGCAAGGACCACCGATGCGTGGACCAGTAACCATGGACAGGGACGATATCTTTCCCTCACTGCCCATTGGGTAAATGTTGTGGAGCCGGGTACAGATCTTGAGAGTGGCGCTGTACGTGTTCTGCCAACTCCAAGGATTGCAGGAATCCAGTCTGTATACATTGACTCCTCCTCTTACTCCAGTTCCTCTGAATCAGCGCTGCAGGAGCTGTCACAGTCTACCTCCACATGGACCCGTGAACGCTTACCTGTTACGACCAATATGAGCACAGCCGTGGCCAAACGTCAACAGGCCGTATTGAAATTAACTTCTTTGGGGAATCGAAGCCACACAGCGCAGGAGCTCTGGAATGCCATCAAGCAGGAGAGCGACGTGTGGTTTGTGCCAGCGAATCTCCAGCCAGACATGGTAGTGTGTGACAATGGCCGAAATCTGGTGGTAGCTCTGGGCCTAGGCAACCTCATTCACATCCCATGTCTGGCACATGTGCTCAACTTGGTCGTGCAGAGATTTTTGAGGGACTATCCGGATCTTGATGCACTGCTACAAAAGGTCCGCATAGAGTGCGCTCACTTGCGGCGTTCCAGCATGGCAAGATCGCGCATTGCAGCTCTGCAGCGCCGATTCTGCCTTCCGGAACATCGCATCATATGTGACCTACCCACCAGGTGGAATTCAACGTTACATATGTTGGAGAGGTTGTGTGAGCAGCAGGCGGCAGTAATGGAGTACCAGCTGCATCAAGCGCAAACAAGTCGCACTGCGCGCCGTTCACACTTCTACACCCCTGAGTGGGCCTCTATGAAGGACATCTGCCACGTTTTGCGTGCCTTCGATGATTCCACGCGGATGGCGAGTGCAGATGATGCACTAGTCAGCATGACTATCCCCCTTATCTGCCTGCTTCAAAAAACACTGCAAGCACTAAGGGAGGAGGTTGTGGAAGATGTGGAGGATGAGGAGTCACAAATGCCATCTGCTTCTGGACAGTCTGCGCAACGTGGTTCCTCACAAAGGCCTAGGCAGGGGACACTTTGTGAGGAGGATGAGCAGGAGTCAATGGATGAGGAAGACATCTGTCCAGAGGAGGGAGGTACACAATGCTCTAGTAGTAAGTATGTAGAGCGAGGGTGTGGTGATGCAGAGCAGGCAGAGATGACGCCTCAAGCAGGGGACAGCGTTTCTTGGCCAGTTGGCAGTCTGCAGCACATGGTTGATTTCATGCTGCAGTGCCTGAGAAACAACCGCCGCATCGCCCACATTCTCAACACGGCTGATTATTGGGTGTACACCCTCCTAGATTCTCGCTACCAGGACAAATTACAAAGCCGCATAACACCATTGAACCGGGAGCGTAAAATGCAGGAGTACCAAGACACACTGGTGCATTCCATCATGTTCTCCATTCCACCCGAGAGCAGTGATGATAGTGCTTTACAAAGCAGCTCAGTGCGTCGAGGCAGTGGAGGAAGCTCTGCACAAAGAGGGAGCAGAGGCAGCGCCTCAGCACAAGGCAAGACCAGTATGGCCCAAATGTGGCAAAGTTTTGTGTCCCCGCCACAAATGTCTACACCATCACAGACGGCTCCAGTCAGCAGGAGGCAACGATTCCGTCAGATGGTGACAGACTACATGTCTTGCCCTCTCAGTGTTCTCCCACACGGCTCTTCCCCCTTCAAGTTTTGGGTCTCTAAGCTGGATACATGGCCAGAGCTTAGCCAGTATTCATTGGAGGTGCTGGCTTGCCCTGCTGCTAGTGTATTATCGGAACGCGTCTTTAGTGCCGCAGGTGGTGTACTAACAGACCGTCGCATGCGACTATCCACAGATAACGTTGACCAGCTTACTTTTCTGAAAATGAACAAGGCCTGGATCTCGCAGGAATTTGCCAGTCCTCTTCCAGATTAAAAAATTGGTTGACAACAGTATCCAGGTCTCCTGTTGTGTTCATGTTTCTACCACCTGCACTGTAATCCCTGGGCTCCAACACCGCCAGTTGCTGCTCAGAAGTGCTGTCTGCACAGTCAACACTTGCTCCTGTGTTATTGGAGTTCAGTAAGGTCAGCTGATCCCCTGCTGTGTGTCCGGCAATTTCTCCTGCTCCGACCACATTCACACTACTACAGATTTTAAACTTGCTCCAATTAGGCCTCTGGCTACACTCTGTTTCTACTGTAATCCCTGGGCTCCAACACCGCCAGTTGCTGCTCAGAAGTGTCTTTGGCACGAGTACTCCCTCCTGCCCAGCCTGGTCCCAGCAGGCCAGCTGTTTCTGGGTAGTGTCAACGTCACTTTGCCTCCAATACGTTGTCCTGTCGTGTTGCGGTCGGGTTAGCCGACTCTATGGTGCCTGCAGTTTAGGTGCTTCCTATGTGAGCTGCGGGATCTGGCAATAAAGGCTGGTTCTGTAGTGCCAATAGGACAAGCTCCCCCTGTAGGACTGTGGGTTTCGGTAACTCCGGCCGGCTCGCGGCCTTGCAACTTTTTTTCCATGTATACCTTCTGCTGCCTATCTGAGTTCCAGTACCATTAGCTGGTTCTTTGGAAGTCAATCTTGAATACGTCCCCCTGGGTTCCAGTAACGTCAGCTGGTTCCAGGCAGAGCCTTTGGCTTAGGTGCCTCCTTCTCGGTATCCGCGTTCCACCAACGTCTGCTGGTCCTTGGTAGTGCTTTCTGGCACAGGTACCTCCTGCTTAGTAACTGGGCTCCAGTACCATCAGCTGGTCCTCGGTAGTTCCATTGGCTCTTGTACCTTCAGCTACCCATCCAGGTTCCAGTACCGTCAGCTGGTTCTCAGCAGTTCCTCAGCCTTCTTGTACCTTCTGCTACATTTCCAAGTTCAAGCTTTTTGAAATGGTTTTTGGTGATCACTCTGGATCTCCCTGACGACGACCCTAAAGACGACGACCCTGAAGAACACCCTGAAGAAGACGACGACCCCGAAAACGACGACCCTGGAGACGACGACCCTGAAGACCACCCCGAAGAAGACGACAACCCAGAAAACGACGACCCTGGAGACGACGACCCTGAAGACCACCCCGAAGAAGACGACAACCCGGAAAACGACGACCCTGGAGACGACGACCCTGAAGACCACCCCGAAGAAGACCAAGAAGATGACCCTGAAGAGGATGATGAAGGAGAAAGTGTGGGAGAAGTAAAAAAAAGGTGAAGAGCATGGAAGTAGTGAAACATATATATCTGACAAAATATAAAAAAGCTTAACATAGTCAATATCTTTGTAACTCCTAACGTCTTAAAAAAAAATTAATTCCTGCTATTCCATTTGATTGGGCTAAACCTCTATGCCTTTAATGTCTCCTCCACCTCCCCCAATACATTCAACATTATTCTTAGCTATTTTCCTTCATGTAGAATTAACCTACAAGGAAAGTAAGGGTTTATTTTTATTCCGATATTTGTGTCCCATTGACGTGCATTAGTTTCCGGTATCGGAATTGGCGATATCCGATATTTTTGGGGTATCGGTCCGATCCAATCCGATCCGATATTTCCCAATATCGGAAGGTATCGCTCAACACTACTGGTGAACTCATCAATGCAAAAAGACCTGGGCGCCCACGGACGACAACAGTGGTGGATGATTGCGGAATAATCTCCATGATGAAGAGAAACCCCTTCACAACAGCCAACCAAGTGACCAACACTCTCCAGGAGGTAGGCGTATCAATATCCAAATCTACCATAAAGAGAAGATTGCATGAAAGTAAATACAGAGGGTTCACTGCACGGTGCAAGCCACTCATAAGCATCAAGAATGAAAAGGCTAGACTGGACTTTGCTAAAAAACATCTAAAAAAGTCAGCACAGTTCTGGAAGAACATTCTTTGGACAGATGAAACCAAGATCAACCTCTACCACAATGATGGAAAGAGAAAAGTATGGCGAAGGCGTGGTACAGCTCATGATCCAAAGCATACCACATCATCTGAAAAACACGACGGAGGCAGTGTGATGGCTTGGGCATGCATGGCTGCCAGTGGCACTGGGTCACTAGTGTTTATTGACGATTTGACACAGGACAGAAGCAGCCGAATGAATTCTGAGGTATTCAGAGCCATACTGTGTGCTCAGATCCAGCCAAATGCAGCCAAACTGATTGGTCATCGTTTCACATTACAGTTGGACATTGACCCAAAACATAAAGCCAAAGCAACCCAGGAGTTTATTAAAGCAAAGAAGTGGAATATTCTTGAATGGCCAAGTCAGTCATCTGATCTCAACCCAATTGAGCATGCATTTCACTTGTTAAAGACTAAACTTCAGACAGAAAGGCCCACAAACAAATAGCAACTGAAAACCACTGCAGTGAAGACCTGGCAGAGCATCAAAAAGGAGGAAACACAGCGTCTGGTGATGTCCATGAGTTCAAGACTTCAGGCAGTCATTGCCAACAAAGGGTTTTCAACCAAGTACTAGAAATGAACATTTTATTTACAATTATTGAATCTGTCCAATTACTTTTGGTCCCTTTAAAAACAGGGTGGCACATGTTAAGGAGCTGGAACTCCTAAACCCTTCATCCAATTTTAATGTGGATACCATCAAATGAAAGCTGAAAGTCTGAACTTCAACTGCATCTGAATTGTTTTGTTTAAAATTCATTGTGGTAATGTCTAGAACCAAAATTAGAAAAATGTTTTCTCTGTCCAAATATATATGGACCTAACTGTATGTTTGCTGCTTTCTCTTATTCCTGTTTTGTCTTTTGTGTCTGGTTTTCCTTATATTTCTGTCCCAGGCTCCATGGGGTAATAGAGGGGACAGATCAGGGTTTAACAGGAGCATAGTAAGGTTAGTGACTCAGGCCTCTCTACCTTCAAGAGTACCACAGGACAGAGATAGTCCATTCTGGCTTCAAAACAGTGTTACAAGCTTATTAGAAAAGAGTTTGCATGAACTGTGTATGTCCTCTTGCCTAACATCAGTGGTCGGTCTCCAAGGCAACGAGCTACAAACAAAAACTGTTAATATCTCCAGAACGGCTGAAGATTTTAACAAGCAGTAAATTGGAAAAATTGCTTGTTTTTACAAGCACTATCCAACAATACACATTTATAAAGGTGGTAAAAAATCCCTTTAAGTAAAAAAAGTTCCCAAAACTGGACAACCCATTTTAACCCTCCTAGCCTCACACTTTGTCGCTTCTTTCACATCCTTACCGGTTATATAAATGTAAAATGGATTCTATTCTCTTCTTAGAATAATTACAAACTGAGACTGGAAGAGTTGTCATAGGGACGCTGGCAAAGAAGATCAAAGAAAGAATGTTTTTGCATTTCTGAAACAATAGTCAAGTTACATATTGAGTTCATCCTGGGGGTCCGAAGTTTGCACCTGGCGCTGGGGTCCTGGATGACTAATATGTGAAGCAATAAGCAGTCAGACATTTTTATTCTTTTCCATATTTATCGTCGCCCCACTCAGTGACCCCAGAAGAAGCGGACGGCCATATCCAGCGTGGGCATTGTGCTCCTGGACACATCTCACTTCCTCCATGATTTACTTAAGCTTCTCTGTCATTGTATTTAATTATGCAGAAGACGAATGCGGTGAGGAAAATCCAGCTGTCACCGCGTCCGCAATTAAACTGTAAATGATGGGGGTCTGGGGTGGCGGCTGCAAGGATGGGGGAGAATCATCCTCCAGATTCTTCATAGGTTCACTTTTTTTTACATATAAATCTAATAGCATTGTTCATCCTGAGCCTCCTGATGCAGAACCGGAGTGCAAGAGCTGTAGAAAAGTCAGAGACAGAACATCGACTACGTCCCATACAACTTCATCTAGGTTCCCCATTTCTAATTTTTTTTTTGGACAACATCAGGATTCTATTGGGCTTATCCTGCACCTCCTGGTTCATGAACAGAATGGAAGAACTGCAGAACAGATATAACTTATTGTTTAAAGTGCATGATATAACATCCATAGGTGGCTAATTGGTGACCCCCTTTATTAGTCCACTAGTACCAGGGACACCCCCATGCACGGCTATGCCCCCACTTTCTGTGCACTGACCATCTGTGCAATCTGAAAAGCAAAGATGCAGTGTAAAGCAGGAGGAAGAGGGACAGTGGCCTGCTAGGCAGGACACATTCTACTTTCTCCTGCCCATATTGACTTGCAAACGTCTGACTGACTGCCTGAGGTTATATAGGTGGAAAAAAAGACCTAAGTCCATCAGGTTCAACTTTTCTCCACCCATTATATTAGTCTGTGCTTAATGATTTCAGGCGACCTGAGGTCTCCAATAGACAATGCAACAAAACTGGAGTCACCGATCATAGGTGTCCCATAATGGAGCAGAGCAGAAATGTAAAGCACGGTGAAGAACATTGATGAAACCAGACTCTTTGATATGACAGGAGATCGATATTAGGCGACATCATATTGCAATAGACCAGGTAGCTAAACTAAAGTCACTAATCATAGTTGTGTCATAAAGGAGCAGAGATGGGATGTAAAGCATGGTGGAAAGCACTGGAGCAGTCTGACCCTTTTACTGAACATGGGTTAAGTTTATGACTACCTGCAACTTCAACAGACCATGCTACATAGCTGGAGTCACTGATCATAGTTATGTCACTAAGGAGCAGAGCTGAGATATAAATCATGGTGGAGGGTACTGGAGTTGTCCTTTCCACCATAAGACTACCTGAGACTCCAATACACGATGCCTCATGGTGACACAACTATGATCAGTGACACTAGCTATGTTGCATGGTCTATTGGAGGCTTATGGTGGGAAGAACTACTCCTGCCCCCTCCACCATGATTTATATCTCAGCTCTACTCCTTTATAGCATAAGTATTGTTAGTTACTTTAGCTTTGATGTATGGTCTATTGGAGTCAGGTTGTCTCATGGTGGAGGGGACTACTTACTCCTGTCCCCTCCAGTATGCTTTATATCTCAGCTCTGCTCATTCATGACACAAATATGATCAGTGACTCCAGTTAAGGAGCAGAGCTGAGATATAAAGCATGGTGTAGGGGACAGCAGTAGTCCCCTGCACAACAACTACCTGAGACTCCAATAGACAATGAAACTAGACAGAAGTCACTAATGATATAGATGTGTCATAAAGGAGCAGGGCTGAGATTTAAAGCATGGTGGAGGGCATTGGAGTAGATGAGTCCTTTAATTGAAAAGGAAGTGGGTTTCAGACTACCTGAAACTAAAATAGATAATGCTGCTAAGTTGAAGTTACAAATCATAGTTTTGTCTTAATGGAGCAGAGCTAATAGGTAAAGCATGGTGGAGGACAAGGAGGGGTCTGATTATGTGACTGGATAATAGTTTTGAGACTCCAAAAGACTCTGCTGCTAAGCTGGAGTCACAGATCCTAGTGATACTCATTATGGATCAGAGCTGAGGTGTAAAGCATGGTGAAAAGCGTCGGAGCATCCTGACATTGCAACTGAGCTTCAGACTCCCTTAGATGCCAATAGGCAATCCAGCTAAGCTGAAGTCACTGATCATAGTCGTGCTCTAATGAAGCAAAGCTGAGATGTAAAGCATGGTGGACAGACACTGGGGTTGCTTAACCCTTTGATTGGCCTACAGAAGATGGAGCCTGAGTCGTGAGCTGTCTACAAGTGTAATGAGGAGCCCTGCTCAGGATATTCTGGGATGTACATGGAAGGTTAATAACGGTGCGGGAGGAGGAGGGGGATGCGGATGCAATAATTGAGCCGTGTGTTTGTTCGGAGGCCACTAATGGAACAGCAGCAATAGTTGTAGGGTGGAATTAAGTGGCGGAAGCATCATAGCATGAAGGGGTTTGCTAGGGAAAGGTCAAGGGTTGCTTGAGGATATAATTAAAACCCAATTCCACTAAGGCGTCCAGAATGTGTTTCCTACCCCGCCTCGTGCCGCCGAGCGCAACGCTCTTCAGCTCAGTGGGAAATCCGGCTGAGGCGTCCGCGTCGATTTAATCTCTGTGTCACAAATCAAAGTGCAGGGAAAAATTAAAAAACGTAAAAAAAATTAAAAAATGCAAAATATTTCCAGGGAAGACAAAAACAAGTCAAGAATGTTGAAACGGCAGCCGGTACGCATGGCATTGTGACAATGTAACAGCCGGGTTCCATTCAGAACGTTGAGCCTTCCCTCATTCCAGAAAGGTCAACTTTACGTGACCCCATGGAACAAGTAGTCATGCTCCCTTCCTCCATTGCCTTTTTTTAGAGTTTTCTCAAATATTCGAAAGCAGTGGGCGGTATAGAAATAATAGGTACTTAAAAAGCTCATATAATGGCGCCACATAGTCCCCACATAATGCGCTGATTTTGTGGGATTTCCTGGTAAATATTGGTGCCCACCTCCATTTTATTCTACCAATTACCCAAGAGTGCTCAAAAAATAATAAAAAGCCTATTTGCCCATCGCCGCTCCTTTTTACTGATGTATTTATCCCCTGTGGGTCCCTTGTCTACATCTCCCACAGTTGTCAGCCTTTGACCAGCACAGCTCCCTAACACTCCAGAAGAGAAGGAATCTAAAGTGGTGAAAGGCTTACTACGAACAACCCTGGTGGTCTGGAGCAGTGAAGGGGATGTTAGATGGTCTCATGTAAGGGATGGTTAAATGTTGACTTACCTGATGGTCTGTGGGGTGTAAAGTGATTAGTGATGGCATCCCAAGCAGTCTAAAGTAGTGAAAGGATCAGTAAGAACAATCTTGGTGGTCAAGAGTAGTGGATGGGTCAGTAAGGACAATCCTGGTGTTAAGAGTGTTGAGGAGGTCAGTAAGGACAATCCTGGTGATCAAGAGTAGTGAATGGGTCAATAAGGAACATCTTGGTGATCAAGAGTAGTGAATGCGTCAGTATGGACAATCCTGGTGGTTAAGAGCAGTGAATTGGTCAGTATGGACAATCCTGGTGGTTAAGAGCAGTGAATTGGTCAGTAAGGACAATCCTGGTGGTCTAGAGTAGTGAATAGGTAAAGTAAGGACAATCCTTGTGGTCAAGTGTGGTGAATGGGGAATTAGGGATAATCCTGGTGGTCAAGAGAAGTGAATGGGTCAGTAATAGCAATTGTGGTGGTCAATTGTAGTGAATGGGTCAGTAAGGACAATCTTGGTAGTAAGAGCAGCAAATGGGTCAGTATGGACACTCCTGGTGGTCAAGAGTAGTGAATGAGTCAGCAAGGACAATCCTGGTGGTCAAGAGCAGTGAATGGGTCACTAAGGACAATCCTGGGGGACAAGAGTAGTAGATGGGTAAGTCAGGACAATCCTGGTGGTCAAAAGTAGTGAATGGGGAATTACAGACAATCCTGGTAGTCAAGAGTAGTAAAAGGGTCAGTATGGACAATCATGGTGGTCAAGAGTAGTAAAAGAGTCAGTATGGACAATCCTGTTAGTCAAGAGTAGTGAATGAGTCAGTATGGACAATCCTGGTGGTCATGAGCAGTGAATGGGTCAGTAAGGAAAATCCTGGTGGTCAAGAGTAGTTAATGGGTAAGTAAGGACAATCCTGGTGGTCAATAGTAGTGAATGAGTAATTAGGGACAATCCTGGTGGTCAAAAGTAGTGAATGGGTCAGTAAGAGCAATCCTGTTGGTCAAGTGTACTGAATGGGTCAGTATGGACAAACCTGGTAGTCAAGAGTAGTGAATGGGTCAGTAAGGACAATCATGGTGGTCAAGAGTAGTGAATGAGTCAGTCTGGATAATCCTGGTGGACAAAAGCAGTGAATTGGTCAACAAGGACAGTACTGGTGGTCTAGAGTAGTAAATATGTAAGTAAGGACAATCCTTGTGGTCAAGAGTAGTGGATAGGTCAGTATGGACAATCCTGGTGGTCAAGAGAAGTGAATAAGTCAGTATGGACAATCCTGGTGGTCAAGAGCAGTGAATGGGTCACTAAGGACAATCCTGGGGGACAAGAGTAGTAGATGGGTAAGTAAGGACAATCCTAGTGGTCAAAAGTAGTGAATGGGGAATTACAGACAATCCTGGTAGTCAAGAGTAGTAAAAGGGTCAGTATGGACAATCCTGGTAGTCAAGAGTAGTGAATGAGTCAGTATGGACAATCCTGGTGGTCATGAGCAGTCAATGGGTCAGTAAGGAAAATCCTGGTGGTCAAGAGTAGTTAATGGGTAAGTAAGGACAATCCTGGTGATCAAGAGTAGTGAATGAGTAATTAGGGACAATCCTGGTGGTCAAAAGTAGTGAATGGGTCAGTAAGAGCAATCCTGTTGGTCAAGTGTACTGAATGGGTCAGTATGGACAATCCTGGTAGTCAAGAGTAGTGAATGGGTCAGTAAGGACAATCATGGTAGTCAAGAGTAGTGAATGAGTCAGTCTGGATAATCCTGGTGGACAAGAGCAGTGAATTGGTCAACAAGGACAGTACTGGTGGTCTAGAGTAGTAAATATGTAAGTAAGGACAAGGTCAGTATGGACAATCCTGGTGGTCAAGAGAAGTGAATAAGTCAGTATGGACAATCCTGGTGGTCAAGAGCAGTGAATGGGTCACTAAGGACAATCCTAGGGGACAAGAGAAGTAGGTGGGTAAGTAAGGACAATCCTGGTGGTCAAATGTAGTGAATGGGGAATTACAGACAATCCTGGTAGTCAAGAGTAGTAAAAGGGTCAGTATGGACAATCCTGGTGGTCAAGAGTAGTGAATGAGTCAGTATGGACAATCCTGGTGGTCATGAGCAGTGAATGGGTCAGTACGGAAAATCCTGGTGGTCAAGAGTAGTTAATGGGTAAGTAAGGACAATCCTGGTGGTCAAGAGTAGTGAATGAGTAATTAGGGACAATCCAGGTGGTCAAAAGTAGTGAATGGGTCAGTAAGAGCAATCCTATTGGTCAAGTGTACTGAATGGGTCAGTATGGACAATCCTGGTAGTCAAGAGTAGTGAATGGGTCAGTAAGGACAATCATGGTGGTCAAGAGTAGTGAATGAGTCAGTCTGGATAATCCTGGTGGACAAGAGCAGTGAATTGGTCAACAAGGACAGTACTGGTGGTCTAGAGTAGTAAATATGTAAGTAAGGACAATCCTTGTGGTCAAGAGTAGTGAATGGGGAACTAGGGATAATCCTGATGGTCAAGAGTAGTGAGTGGATCTGTATGGACAATCCTGGTGGTTAAGAGTAGTGAATGAGTCAGTATGGACAATCCTGGTGGTCAAGAGTAGTGAATGGTTAAGTAGGGACAATCTTGGTGGTCAAGACTAGTGAATGGGTTAGTAAGGACAGTCCTGGTGGTCAGGAGTAGTGAATGAGTCAGTATGGACAATCTTGGTCGTCAAAAGTAGTGAATGGGTCGGTAAGGCCAATCTTGGTGGTCACGAGTAGTGTATTGGAAAGTAAGGACTATTATAGTGATCAAGAGTAGTGAAGTGGTCAGTAAGAGAATTCTTGGTAGACAAGAATAATGAATGGGTCATTAAGGACAATTATGGCGGTCAAGAGTAGTGAATGGGTCAGTATGGACAATCCTGGTGGTCAAGAGAGTAGTGAATGTGTCAGTAAGGACAATCGGACAATTCTGGTGGTCAAGAGAGTAGTGAATGGGTCAGTAAGGACAAGTCTGGTGGCCAAGAGTAGGGAATCGGTTAGTAATTTTTGGAGACCTTGAGTCTTCCTTAGTGGCTTTGCTATTTAGTTTAGTGTAGGGACCCGTAAGCATGAGGAACTTTGGCGCAGTTTACGGGCTCAAGTATTTTGGCCAAAATATCAGCTAATACCTCACTAATTGTGTACTTTTTGCACTATATTAAGTTTCAGGGTGCAGCCGAGCCCAAACACGTTTGGTCTCCTATGAGGGGTGATCCCACTGGGATGCATTGAGGGTGTGCTGGCCAGCCCACCTAGTCAAATAGTAGGGGCGTGACTAATAGGCTGTGAGCCAGACACTGTGTAGTTCCCTTGTGTGAACAGCGCCCTATGCGGGCCTTTATTGTTCAATTTTATACTGGGCAGTCACCCCCTCCAGGAATGGGTGGGTGGAGAGTGGCTGTTAATCTGGTATTTTGCACCTGTGTTGCTAACATCTTGCTTTCTGGGCTGGCTGCACCCTGCAGTGCATTTGTTCTTAGACCTGGGCAGGTAAGTGTTGCTGCCTTTTTTTCTGCTGCTTAAAAATGAATTTTTGGAGACCTTGAGTCTTCCTTAGTGGCTTTGCTATTTAGAATAGGTTAGTAAGGACAATCATTGTGGTCATGAATAGTTAATGGGTAAGGGCGATCCTGGTTGTCAAGAGTAGTGAATGGGTGAGTAAGGGCAATCTGTGTGGTCAAAAGTAGTGAATTCATGGTCTTAAGAGTGTTGAGGAGGTCAGTAAGGACAATCCTGGTGGTCAAGAGTAGTGAATGGGAAAGTAAGGACTATCCTGGTGGGCAAAAGTGGTGAACTGGTCAGTAAGGCAATCCTAGTGGTCAAAAAAATTGAATAGGTCTTTAAGGACAATTATGGTGGTCAAGAGTACTGAATGGGGAATTAAGGACAATGGTAGTCAAGAGTTATGAATGGGTCAATATGGATAATCCTGGTGGTCAAGAGTAGTGAATGGGTCAGTAAGGACAATCGGACAATTCTGGTGGTTAAGAGTAATGAATTGGTCAGTAAGGAGAATCCTGGTGGTCAAGAGTAGTGAATGTGTCAGTAAGGAGTATCCTGGTGGTCAAGATTGGTAAAGAGGTCAGGAAGGACAATCTAGATGGTCAAGAGTAGTGAATGGGTCACTAAGGACAATGCTGGTGGTCAAGAGTAGTGAATGGGTCAGGAAGGACAATCAGACAATCCTGGTGGTCAAGACAGAGTACTGAATGGGTCAGTTCGGACAATCCTGGTGGACAAGAGTAGTGAATGGGGAATTAAGGACAATTCTGGTGGTCAAGAGTAGTAAATGGGTCAGTAAGAACAATCCTGGTGGTCAAGAATAGTAAATGGGTAAGAAGTAGTGTTGAGCGATACCGTTCGATACCCAAAAATATCGTATCGGATGGTATCGCCCAATACGGAAAAAATATCGGGTATCGCCGAATCCGATACCGGAAGTCCCATTCAAGTCAATGGGACTTCCGGTATCGGAATTAAAAAAAGCCCTTTATTTCCTTGTTGGCTAATTCTACATAATTGAAAACAAATAAGAATCATGTAGAATGTATTGTGGGAGGTGGAGGAGACATTAAAAGCATAGTGGTTTATTCAAATCACATGGCATAGCATTAATTCCAATTTTTTTTTTCAATACGTTCGGAGTTAAAAAGATATTGACTATGTTAACCTTTTTTATATTTAGTCAGATATGTATGTTTCACAACTTCCATGCTCTTCACCTTCTTTTGTACTTCTCCCACACTTTCTCCTTCATGATCCGCAGCAGTAGCATTTTTTTCATCAACTTTTTCTTCACCTTATTCATCTTCTTCTTCTTCATCTTCTTCCCATTAATTTTTTTTTCCATTCTTCATATTCTTCTTATTCAGCTATTATTAATTTTAATATGCTATTTCTTCATCTTCTTCCTATTCTTCTTTGTCTTCATTTTCTTATGGTGACAGACATTCCTGTAGTACTTATCAATAAAAGTTATAAGATTACACCTTACGTTCTGCCTGTCACTAAAGATTTACAACAGGATTTGTCCGCGTTCAGTTTGGCCTGCAGCAGCAGGCATTTTCCAGGGGCACCACGAGGAGGAACGGACTCACCCCCATTTACTGCTTAGCCTTCTTCTGCTTATAATTTTGATTTCTTCTATGCTGATTTTTAGTCTTATGCTTAATGTTCTTCTGCTTTCTGTTCTTCTGCTTTTGCTTCTTCTGCTTCTTGTTCTTCTGTCTTTTGTTCTGTATCTTGGTGGTTGTCTTCATGTTCTTTGTCCTCTTGGTCTTATTATTTAGGGTCATATTTCTGGTCTTCTTTGGTGTGGTCGTCAGGGTCGTCATCAGGGTCGTCGTCATGGAGATCAATAAGGATTACCAAAGACAATTTCAAAAAGCTTGATCTTGGAAATGTAGCAGAAGGTACAAGAAGGCTGAGAAACTGGCGAGAATCAGCAGACAGTGCTGGCACCCGGATGGGTAGCAGAAGGAACAAGAGCCAATGGCACTACCGAGGACCAACTGACGGTGCTGGACCACGGTTACTAAGCAGAAGGTACCTGTGCTAAAAAGCACTACCAAGGACCAGCTGACGGTGCTGGACCTCGGATACCGAGATGGAGGCACCTAGGCCAAAGGCTGTGGTGAGAACCAGCAGACAGTGCTGGCACCCGGATGGGTAGCAGAAGGAACAAGAGCCAATGGCACTACCGAGGACCAACTGACGGTGCTGGACCACGGTTACTAAGCAGAAGGTACCTGTGCTAAAAATGCACTACCAAGGACCAGCTGACGGTGCTGGACCTCGGATACCGAGATGGAGGCACCTAGGCCAAAGGCTGTGGCGAGAACCAGCAGACAGTGCTGGCACCCGGATGGGTAGCAGAAGGAACAAGAGCCAATGGCACTACCGAGGACCAACTGACGGTGCTGGACCACGGTTAGTAAGCAGAAGGTACCTGTGCTAAAAAGCACTACCAAGGACCAGCTGACGGTGCTGGACCTCAGATACCGAGATGGAGGCACCTAGGCCAAAGGCTGTGGCCAGAACCAGCAGACAGTGCTGGCACCCGGATGGGTAGCAGAAGGAACAAGAGCCAATGGCACTACCGAGGACCAACTGACAGTGCTGGACCACGGTTACTAAGCAGAAGGTACCTGTGCTAAAAAGCACTACCAAGGACCAGCTGACGGTGCTGGACCTCGGATACCGAGATGGAGGCACAGAGGCCAAAGGCTCTGGCGAGAACCAGCAGACAGTGCTGGCACCCGGATGAGTAGCAGAAGGAACAAGAGCCAATGGCACTACCGAGGACCAACTGATGGTGCTGGACCACGGTTACTAAGCAGAAGGTACCTGTGCTAAAAAGCACTACCAAGGACCAGCTGACGGTGCTGGACCTCGGATACCGAGATGGAGGCACCTAGGCCAAAGGCTCTGGCGAGAACCAGCAGACAGTGCTGGCACCCAGATGGGTAGCAGAAGGAACAAGAGCCAATGGCACTACCGAGGACCAACTGACGGTGCTGGACCACGGTTACTAAGCAGAAGGTACCTGTGCTAAAAAGCACTACCAAGGACCAGCTGACGGTGCTGGACCACGGTTACTAAGCAGAAGGTACCTGTGCTAAAAAGCACTACCAAGGACCAGCTGACGGTGCTGGACCTCGGATACCGAGATGGAGGCACCTAGGCCAAAGGCTGTGGCGAGAACCAGCGGACAGTGCTGGCACCCGGATGGGTAGCAGAAGGTACCCATTCAAAGCAAAGTAGCCAGGCCGCAAGCCGGCCGCAGTTACCGAAACCCACAGTCCTACAGGGGGTCCATGTCCCATTGGCACTACGGATCCAGCCTTCAGTGCCAGTTCCCGCAGCCCACATAGGAGTCACCTAAACTGCAGGCACCGTAGAGTCGGCTAACCCGGCCGCAAGAATACAGGACAACGGATTGGTGGCATAGTGACCTTGACACTACCCGGAAACAGCAGGCGTGCTGAAAAGAGGCTGGGCAACAGGGAGTACCCGTGCCAAAGACACTGCCGAGAACCAGCTGATGGTGCTGGAACCCAGATGGGTAGCAAAAGCTACAAGAGCCAATGGCACTACCGAGGAACAGCTGACGGTGCTGGACCACGGTTACTAGGTACCTGTGCTAGAAAGCACTACCAAGGACCAGCTGACGGTGCTGGACTTCGGATACCGAGATGGAGGCACCTAGGCCAAAGGCTCTGGCGAGAACCAGCAGACAGTGCTGGAACCCGGGTGGGTAGCAGAAGGTACCCATTCAAAGCAAAGTAGCCAGGCCGCAAGCCGGCCGCAGTTACCGAAACCCACAGTCCTACAGGGGGTCCATGTCCCATTGGCACTACGGATCCAGCCTTCAGTGCCAGTTCCCGCAGCCCACATAGGAGTCACCTAAACTGCAGGCACCGTAGAGTCGGCTAACCCGGCCGCAAGACGACAGGACAACGGATTGGTGGCATAGTGACCTTGACACTACCCGGAAACAGCAGGCGTGCTGAAAACAGGCTGGGCAACAGGGAGTACCCGTGCCAAAAACACTGCCGAGAACCAGCTGACGGTGCTGGAACCCAGATGGGTAGCAAAAGCTACAAGAGCCAATGGCACTACCGAGGAACAGCTGACGGTGCTGGACCACGGTTACTAGGTACCTGTGCTAGAAAGCACTACCAAGGACCAGCTGACGGTGCTGGAATTCGGATACCGAGATGGAGGCACCTAGGCCAAAGGCTCTGGCGAGAACCAGCAGACAGTGTTGGAACCCGGGTGGGTAGCAGAAGGTACCCATTCAAAGCAAGTTACCGAAACCCACAGTCCTACAGGGGGTCCATGTCCCATTGGCACTACGGATCCAGCCTTCAGTGCCAGTTCCCGCAGCCCACATAGGAGTCACCTAAACTGCAGGCACTGTAGAATCGGCTAACCCGGCCGCAAGACGACAGGAAACGGATTGGTGGCATAGTGACCTTGACACTACCCGGAAACAGCAGGCGTGCTGGAACCAGGCTGGGCAACAGGGAGTCCCCGTGCCAAAGACACTGCCGAGCACCAACTGGCGTTGTTGGAGCCCAGGGACAATCATGGTGTAGGCCGAGGCCTACTTGGTGGTAGTTTTAGATTGTTTGTAGGCTACAACAGACTGTCAACGTGCTCCAATTAGGCATCTGTCTCCACTCTGTTTCCAGGATTTCACGTGACCACCAACACCGCCAGTTTATGCATACAGCAGCCGTCTACCCAATCCACACGTGTTCCTGAGTTACTGGGGTTCTGTAATGTCAGCATATCCCCTGATGAGTGTCTGCCACTGTCTCCTGCTCTGTCCACATTCCCACCGCTTGCAGTGGGAAGGTGGACAGCGCAGGAGACAGTGGCGGACACATATTGGGGGATCTGCTGACGTTACAGAACCCCAGTAACACAGGAACACGTGTGGAGTGCGTGGATGGCAACTGTGAGCAGGAACTGGCGGTGTTGGAGGTCAGGGGAAATACTAGAGACAGAGTGGAGACAGAGGCCAAATCAGAGAATGTTTAAATCTGAAGTAGTTACAATTTGGAGGCAGCAGCACTTTGCCCTCCACACAGCAGGGGATCAGCTGACGTTACCGACCCCCATTTTCACATGAATGAGTGTTTTTTTCTGTGTGGACAGCACTTCCGAGCAACAACTGACGATGTTGGAGCCCAGGGATAGTCATTTTGTAGGCTGAGGCCTACTTGGAGGCAGTTTAAGATAAGACGTTGTTTGAATTTGGAGGCAGCAGCAGTTTGCCCTCCACACAGCAGGGGATCAGCTGACGTTACTGACCCCCATTTTCACATGAACGAGTGTGTTTTTCTGTGTGGACAGCACTTCCGAGCACCAACTAGCATTGTTGGAACCCAGGGACAATCAGGGTGCAGGCCGAAGCCTACTAGGAGCCAGGTGTAAAGCTGAGGTATTTTGACTTTGGAGGGAGCAGGACACTTTGCCCTCCACACAGCAGGGGATCAGCCGACGTTACCGACCCCCACTTTCACATGAACAAGTGTTTTTTTCTGTGTGGACAGCACTTCCGAGCACCAACTAGCGTTGTTGGAGCCCAGGGAGAACCAGGGTGCAGGCCGAGGCCTACTAGGAGCCAGGTGTAAATCGGAGTTATTTTGACTTTGGAGGCAGCAGCAGTTTGCCCTCCACACAGCAGGGGATCAGCTGACGTTACCGAACCCCACTTTCACATGAACGAGTGTTTTTTTCTGTGTGGACAGCACTTCCGAGCACCAACTAGCGTTGTTGGAGCCCAGGGAGAACCAGGGTGCAGGCCGAGGCCTACTTGGTGGCAGTTTTAGATTGTTTGTAGGCTACAACAGACTGTCAACGTGCTCCAATTAGGCATCTCCCTCCACTCTGTTTCCAGGATTTCACGTGACCACCAACACCGCCAGTTTATGCGTACAGCAGCCGTCTGCCCAATCCACACGTGTTCCTGTGTTACTGGGGTTCTGTAATGTCAGCAGATCCCCTGATGTGTGTCTGCCACTGTCTCCTGCTCTGTCCACATTCCCACCGCTTGCAGTGGGAAGGTGGACAGCGCAGGAGACAGTGGCGGACACATATTGGGGGATCTGCTGACGTTACAGAACCCCAGTAACACAAGAACACGTGTGGAATGCGTGGACGGCAACTGTGAGCAGGAACTGGCGGTGTTGGAGGTCAGGGGAAATACTAGAGACAGAGTGGAGACAGAGGCCAAATCAGAGAATGTTTAAATCTGAAGTAGTTACAATTTGGAGGCAGCAGCACTTTGCCCTCCACACAGCAGGGGATCAGCTGACGTTACCGAACCCCACTTACACATGAGCGAGTGTTTTGTCTGTGCGGACAGCACTTCTGAGCACCAACTGGCGGTGTCGGAGCCCAGGGAAAATCAGGTAGTAGGCCGAGGCCTACTTGGAGCCAGGTGTAAATCTGAGTTTGTTTGACTGTGGAGGGAGCAGGACACTTTGCCATACACACAGCAGGGGATCAGCTGACGTTACCGAACCCCACTTACACATGAGCGAGTGTTTTGTCTGTGCGGACAGCACTTCTGAGCACCAACTGGCGGTGTCGGAGCCCAGGGAAAATCAGGTAGTAGGCCGAGGCCTACTTGGAGCCAGGTGTAAATCTGAGTTTGTTTGACTGTGGAGGGAGCAGGACACTTTGCCATTCACACAGCAGGGGATCAGCTGACGTTACCGAACCCCACTTACACATGAGCGAGTGTTTTGTCTGTGCGGACAGCACTTCTGAGCACCAACTGGCGGTGTCGGAGCCCAGGGAAAATCAGGTAGTAGGCCGAGGCCTACTTGGAGCCAGGTGTAAATCTGAGTTTGTTTGACTGTGGAGGGAGCAGGACACTTTGCCATACACACAGCAGGGGATCAGCTGACGTTACTGAACCCCACTTACACATGAGCGAGTGTTTTGTCTGTGCGGTCAGCACTTCTGAGCAACAACGGGCGTTGCTGTAGCCCAGGAAATAAAGTTCAGGTCATAGAAACATGAACACAACAGGAGACCTGGATCCTGTTGCCAGCCAATCATTTATTCTGGAAGAGGACTGGCAAATTCAGGTGAGATCCAGGCCTTGTTCATTTTCAGAAAAGTAAGCCGGTCAACACTATCGGCGGATAGTCGCGTGCGACGGTCTGTTACCACACCACCTGCAGCACTAAAGACACGTTCCGATAATACACTGGCAGCAGGGCAAGCCAGCACCTCCAATGCATACTGGCTAAGCTCTGGCCATGTATCCAGCTTAGAGACCCAATACTTGAACGGGGAAGAGCCGTCTGGGAGAACACTAACAGGGCACGACAAGTAGTCTGTCACCATCTGACGGAAACGTTGCCTCCTGCTGACTGGAGCTGTCTGTGATGGTGTAGCCGTTTGTGGCGGTCCCACAAAACTTATCCACATTTGGGCCATACTGGCCTTGCCTTGTCCTGCGGCACTGCCTCTGCTACCTCTTTGTGCAGTGCTTCCTCCACTGCCTCTACCCACATGGCTGCTTTGAAAAGCACTACCAGCAACACTTGCGGGGGGAATGGAGAACATGATGGCCTGCACAAGTGTTTCTTGGTACTCCCGCATTTTTCGCTCCCGGTTCAACAGTGGTATGAGGCTTTGTAAGTTGTCCCGGTAGCGAGGATCTAGGAGGGTGTACACCCAATAATCAGCCGTGTGGAGAATGTTGGTGATGCGGTGGTCATTTAACAAGCACTGCAGCATGAAATCAACCATGTGCTGCAGACTGCCAACTGGACCGGAAACGCTGTCCCCAGCTTGAGGCAGCATCTCTGCCTGCTCAGCATCACCCCACCCTCACGCAGTGCTGATTCCGAGGAACTAGAGTAGGAGGAGGACTCAATATGTACAGACTGCATTCCTGCAATCCTTGGAGTTGGCAGAATACGTACAGAGCCACTCTCCAGATCTGTACCTGGCTCCACAACATTGACCCAATGGGCAGTGAGGGAAAGGTATCGTCCCTGTCCATGGCTACTGGTCCACGCATCGGTGGTCAGGTGGACCTTGCTACTGACGGCATTTAGTAGCGCATTTTTAATTTTTCCCTCCACATGCTTTTGCAGGGCAGGGACGGCTTGCCTGCTGAAATAAAAGCGGCTGGGCACATTGTATTGTGGAACTGCCAATGACATAAAGTTCCGGAAGGTGTCAGTCTCCACCAGCCTGAATGACAGCATCTCAAGGGCCAGTAGTTTGGCAATGCCGGCATTCAGAGCCAGTGCTCGGGGATGGTTTGCCGAATATGGCCGCTTTTTCTCCCATGCCTGTGCTACCGATTGCTGGTGAGTGGCCTGGGAGTGTGCTGATGACTGCGAACGTGGTTCAGTGGGTGGAATTTCACTGGGTCTCTGGACAACAGTGGCAGTGGTTCTTCCATGGCGTTCCAGTGAGGAAGCCGAACCAGCTGTGTGTGAGCTGGAGGAAGAGGCCCCAACACGAGCTGAAGAGGTGGTAGGTGCTGCTGAAGGTTGGCCTACATCTTCAGTGTGTCTGTGTAACTCCACCTCGTGCTTGGTACGCACATGTTTCCACATATTTGTGGTATTGAGGTTGCTCACATTTTTCCCTCATTTCACTTTCTGATGACACAGCTTGCATTTGACAAAGCAAATGTCATCTGCAACTGTGTCAAAAAAAAGACCACGCACTGCAAGTCCTGGGAGCGCCCGTTTTGTGTTTTGGAAGAGGATTGCTCCTCACGGGTGCCAAAGTGGAGGCTACAGGCAACCAAGTCTGCCCCCGCCCTCTCCCTCCTCTTTTGGCCGTTCGGGGAATCTCTTCCTCAGAGCTGCTCCCACCACCTTCCTGTGGCTGACGCCATGATGGGTCAAGGACCTCATCATCTCCACTCCCCTCTTCAAGCACCGGCTGGTCCTGGGATGTCTCGCCAGCACCGTACGCACCAGAAATTGGCAACTGAGTCTCATCATCATCAGATGAGCACTGAGGTGTGCTGACAATAGGCACTGGCCCACCCGCCTCTTCAGATTCAGAGGGACAAAGCAGTTGCGCATCACTGCATACTCCCTCTTCTTCACGCTCTAGAATGCTGCTTGGCTGGCCACCTCTTTCCAAGCCAACAGATTCTGAGAACAGAAGTAAAGATTGAGATGGCTCCTGTCCAGGGCTCTCAGACTGCCTGGGCAATTTGGCAGGTGGTGAAGAGACAGATGGTTGCTCTTCAGTGCTCTGGCCTTGGGAGGATGCGGAAGTCATTGAAGTGGATGCGTTAGCTGCCATCCATCCGACAACGGCTTCAATTTGTTCGTCACGCAGCAGTGGGGTACGGCGAGGTCCTACAAAGCTGCGCATGAAGGAATGTTGCCTGGTAAAAGTGGGGGATGCCGGGTCACTGGTGGCCGCAGCAGACACCGAATCCCCATGTCCTCTCCCTGCTGAATCCCCCTGTCCTCTCCCTGCTGAATCTCCACGGCCACGACCACGTGCCTTACTCCCTGCCTTCTTCATCTTGGTAGACTGATAAAGATAGGCAGAAAAGTAAAAAAGGGGTGGCTAAGTGTTCTTATTCCTGAACACCTGCTAACCAGTATAAGAAACACTAATTTGGCTAAGAGTGTGTGTACAACACTTTAATATGATCTAATGTGGCCTAGACAACTGTAAAGTGGAGTGTTTGGTGAACTTTATTTCCTTTTTTTTTGGGGGGGGGGAAAGAAGAGGATGTGACCAAAGTTTGAAAGCTATAGTATCACAAACTTTTTGGAGCGATTACAATGCAGGAAGCTAACCTACAATGCAATTGATGAGGCTCCAAAAAATAGGGTGATACTAGTCTGGCTGGCCCTGAAGGGCACAAGCCAGCAAAAAGGCTCCTCTATCTAATCCTATATAGTGTTTGCAACCAACCAATGACAATGGATGCGGTTGGAAGCACACTAATATAGGAGCAAAAATCTGGCTAAATTAGCTGCAAAAAAGGACTATGTATGAGGCAGTGACGCACGCTGAGCGGACTACAGCTAGCGGTGGCTGTAGAACACACTGCAACGTGAGCTGCACTCACACACAGAGAGACCAATCAGACAGCCAAAAACAGTGCAGAGAAATGGGCTATAGCACTGAAAGGCTGCTGAAAGGCTCCGCTGTCCACTCCTTTAGTGTTTGCAACCAACGTATATGGATACGTATGGAAGCACACTATACAGGAGAAAAAAAAAGCAGCAATAAAAGAAAAATGTGTATGAGGCAGAGACACACGCTGGGCGGCCTACAAGCAGACGTGCCTGCAGGACACACTACACAGCGTGGGTCTGCACTCACACAGCCCTTGCAGACAGCTGTGAAAACAGCGCTGCTAGGGAAAAGCAAGCTACAGTGATGGTTTATGTAGCCTGGGTTAAGCACTATATGTGTTTTGAGAATCGCTATTTCTAACTGTCCCTCGCAGTCTTCAACAGCAGCCTGTCCCTAACTGAATTCACAGCAGAGTGACGAGAAATGGCGGCTGCAGCGGTTTTTATAGTGCATCATGACATCATTTCAGCAGCCAATCACAGCCATGCCAGTAGTTAACATGCCTACATGCCTAACAGGATGTGCCCACACTTCTGAGGATCCCCATTGGCTGAATCAAATCGAGCGGGCTCCTAGCATTATGGGAACTTCCGATTCCGGTATTCGATATGAAAAAAGTATCGGAACTAAGTATCGGAATTCCGATACAGCTAATATCGGCCGATACCCGATTCTTGCGGTATCGGAATGCTCAACACTAGTAAGAAGCAAAAAACTTGGGGATATAAGACAATGTAGGGAGTTTTAGATGATCTCAGATAGGGTATGGCTAAATGTTGACTTACCTGATCGTAGATTGTGAGCCCTTGTGGGCAGGGTCCTCTCTCCTCATGTACCAGTCTTGACCTGTGTTGTTTAAGATTACTATACTTGCTTTTATTATGTATACCCCTCCTAACATGTAAAGTGCCATAGAAAAAATGGCGCTATATTAATAAATAATAATAATAATTGTCTTTGAACTGATTATGGATGACATCCCTGGTAGTCTAGAATAGAGTGGGTTATTAGGGACAACCCTGGTGGTCTGAAGAAGTGAATGGGTTAGTAGGGACAACCCTGGTGGTCTGGAGTAGTGAATGGGTCAGTAGGGACAACTCTTGTGATCTACAGTGGTCTATGGATTGGCAGGGACAAGCATAGAAATCATGAGTCTATGGATTAGTAGAGACAACCCTGGTGGACTAGAGCAGTGAAGGGTTTTCTATATGGTCTCAGGTAGTGTCTGTCTAGATGGTGACCTTCCTGATGGTCTGTGGATTGTGAAGTGATCAGTGATGACAGCCCTGGCACTATAGAGTAGTGAATGGCTTGGTGGTGACAACCCTTGTGGTCTGTATCAGTGAAGAGGATTGTTGACAGTCTAAGTTAGATAATGGTTGAATGTGGACACCTAGAGGCCCAGAGTGTTTAATCCCCTGGTGGCCTAGGGTAGCAAAAACATTAAAGATTTTATACCAAGATTAGGCGTTTATTCCTATCTCAGAAATCAGGACACTATCACCTACTGTGTGGATGGGCATAACTTGCAGTCTCAGTGCAAGCTCTCTAAAGATGACATCCCTGGTGGGCAAGGGTTTAAAAAAAATATATGGATTTACTGTTTTCCTGTTCTAGGGTATTAAAAGGCTAATTAAAAGTTTCCTGCTTCTCTAGGTCAATGGTGCAGGGATACAATGTAACAATCTCTCGCCAACATCTGGAATCAAATGTCTTGGGCTTTTTTGCTTTTTTCTTAGGTTGGCCATTTCTCATTGCCTTAAATTGGTCCTGACCTAAAAATGGCTTAGAAGCATTTGCAATAACATGTTGGGTTATTTTTTTTTATAAAAAAATAAATAAATAAATAAATAAATAGTAAATAAAATTAAAAAGTTAAAAAATGAAAACACTAGGATAAAAAAATTAATTTGAATTTAATGCGATTTTATAACTTCATTGGCATAAAATGCTCCTGACGGGTGCCAGACCCGTAGCGCCATAAAAAGGGCAAAACAAGGCAAACGAGAAGTCTAGATAAAGTGTTTCTGGGAGAAATGAGGAGAGATATTCACTCAGGATGGAGCATTTACGATGCGCTATTAAATTACAGGATGTTAATTCACAATGACGGCTCCATTTCAATTTATGTCACCTTTATACCGCAAGAATTGCTTCAAACCACGACAGAACAAGGAGTCGGACTGTATAAACTCTTCTCGAACAGATGTAGCCGAACTGAGTTGTCAATTAGCGGGATTTGTGCTGATATTGATATGTGTTATCTGTCTTCTATGAACAAAACATTGTGTGACAAGCAAATACCGCACCAATAATACGGTATAGTCCCCAAAGAAAAGCCACAATGCAGCACCCCTAAAAAGGGACATTATGTACTGTTCAATATTATACTATACAATGATGAAACAATTCACCATACAGAGATTATATAATACCACCTTATTGTTAATAAATATTACCACCACACAGTGATAAAATAATGCATCATATCATGTATGATGGTATAATGCTGACAATTTTCCCACAATACAATGATGAAGCAATACAGCCATTCATTGATGAAATAATACCAGCATATAATGATATACTGTAATACTTCTCTACAGTGATAGCATAATACTCCATGCAGTAATAACAAAATACCACTATACAGTGATTAAATATTACCATCATTTAGCAAGAAAATAATACCACCATATAATGATGAAATAATTCATCACTGTATGGTGGTATTATTTTCTTACTCTATTCTGATATTTTTCATCATTGCGTGGTGGTATTTTCTTACTAAATTGTGGTTTTATTTCATCATTGTATGGTGGTATTATTTTCTTACTATATTCTGGTATTATATTAATATTATTAGTAAATTATAATACCAGTAACACAGTAAAAAAATGATACCACCATACAATGATGAAATAATACCACCATGCAATGATGAAAAAATACCACAAAACAATGATGAAAAAATACTACCGTACACTGATGAAATTATACCACCATACAGTGATGAAAAAATACCACTATACAATGAAGAAATACCACCATACAATGATGAAACATCACCATGCAATGATGAAATAATACCACCAAGCAATGATGAAATAATACCATCATACAATGTTGAAATAATACCACCATACAATGATGAAATACCACCATACAATGATGAAACATCACCATGCAATGATGAAATAATACCACCAAGCAATGATGAAATAATACCATCATACAATGTTGAAATAATACCACCATACAATGATGAAATACCACCATACAATGATGAAATAACATCACCATGCAATGATGAAATAATATCACCATACAATGATGAAATAATACCACCATACAATGATGAAATAATATCACCATACAATGATGAAATAATACCACCATACAATGATGAAATAACATCACCATACAATGATGAAATAATACCACCATACAATGATGAAATAATACCACCATATAATGATGAAATAATATCACCATACAATGATGAAATAACATCACCATACAATGATGAAATAACATCACCATAAAATGATGAAATTACATCACCATACAGTGATGAAATAACATCACCATACAATGATAAAATAATATCACCATACAATGATGAACTAATACCACCTTACAATGATGAAACAACATCACCATACAATGATGAAATAACACCACCATACAATGATGAAATAACATCACCATACAATGATGAAATAATATCACCATACAATGATGAAATAATACCACCATACAATGATGAAATAATATCACCATATAATGATGAAATAATATCACCATACAATGATGAAATAACATCACCATACAATGATGAAATAACATCACCATACAATGATGAAATAACATCACCATACAATGATGAAATAACATCACCATACAATGATAAAATAATATCACCATACAATGATGAAATAATTCCACCATACAATGATGAACTAATACCACCATATAATGATGAAATAATATCACCATACAATGATGAAATTACATCACCATACAATGATAAAATAATATCACCATACAATGATGAAATAATATCACCATACAATGATGAAATAACATCACCATACAATGATGAAATAACATCACCATACAATGATGAAATAACATCACCATACAATGATAAAATAATATCACCATACAATGATGAAATAATTCCACCATACAATGATGAACTAATACCACCATATAATGATGAAATAATATCACCATACAGTGATGAAATTACATCACCATACAATGATGAAATAACATCACCATACAATGATAAAATAATATCACCATACAATGATAAAATAATACCACCATACAATGATGAACTAATACCACCATATAATGATGAAATAATACCACCTTACAATGATGAAATCATGCCACTATACAATGATTATATAATACCACTATACAACGATAAATTAATACATTACAAGGATGAAATAATGCCATCAAAGAGTGATGAAAATATACCACCATCCAGTGCCTAAGTTATGCACTCGGGGACAGATTAAATAATACTGCCACACAATGCCTAACTAATACCAATTTGTTGAGATGGTGGGCCAGTGGTTGGATGTGTTGGGGTCTTTGCAGAGCTGGGGAGAAGGATCTTTGTCTTTGTCTAGTGGGCCATGGAGTGGAAGTTTAACTACGAAGGTGACCACCACTGGTCTGTACGTTCATTGAGTTTGGCCTTGGAAGAGACTTACGGTAGAATCTGCAGCGCAGTCTGGTTGTCATTTTGGTCTAGGTTGTGTTTTGGCGGAATAGTATTGGACTAAATTTGACTTGGTGAAGAAGACGTTGGTGGTGATGGTGGTATAGTCATTGTCCTTGAGGACCAAGAAAGTTGCCCTTCTGAAGGTATAAATCTTCATAGAGCGGGTCATTACTGCGGCCCGATTGTCCTTGTGCCTATTGGACGGACTCTCTGAGTAAATGTATGAGGGTAGCCAAGGTTTGTGGGCCAGTGACCTTGTGAAACAGTGTCCTGGGTAAAACTCTAGAATGTAGGGCCGGTGTGAGACTGTCGCCAAGCCCATGGTGCAGACTGTGAGGTTAGTGTGTGATGTAACCAGGTTCCGAAAAATGTTTCAAATGGTTGGTCTTGTCCTTTAACTTGGATACACACGGTATTATAAAGTATGACTTCTCCGACTCTGCTCCATCGGTGTCACGTGTATCCATTACACCATCTCCCCTCCATGGAGAGGCCTATATTTCACTGACTCCGCAGCTGCCCTGCTCCTGCTGATCCAGGCCTAATGCTCTCTAATAAACATGGTGTTAGCTTTTCTCGGCTCGGCTTTTAAATACACGGTAAATTATTAATCATGGGTTAAACATGCCTGACGGACCGCTGCAGGGCTGGGGGACTCTTATGTTATGGCAAATCCAATAATCTGTTCTAACAAAACCAAAATGCTGGGCTTAACCACACCATTGCCAGGCGGATGCTATGCTCCAGAGGGGGTTTCAAAGCATTAACGAAATTCATATACTTGACCCTGAGAGCCAGGATGGTTCAGATTGGATCTAAGGTCTTAGGTTGACTCACAAAGGTCTTCTAGTCTCAGCCTCAGTTTGTCCCACCATGTACTAAAACCAAAGACTAATCGTCACTGATCACAGCCAAGCTCTGCACCATCACATTGCCCTAAACTTCAGCATCAAGTCCTAAGTGGGTCTACGCTGACTTTGGACTTTCTAGAAACCACATCACCCGACAACCAGCACCACAAGTAGGGTCTAGTGCCACCACCATATATAGTGGCCCACTAGTCCCTCATCCTACAAAAGGGCCAAACAAGGAAGCAAAAACATAATTGTAAAACGAGCGCGAACTCCATATTCTTCCTTATGGTAGATTTCAGATGCTGGGTAACAGCTAAAGTTTTGTTGCTGCTCTTTAACATAGCTGAGGACCCCTCTGGCACTGGGGCCCAGCTGTACCTATAATATTGGCACACCTTGAGTCTAAACAACAAACTATTTTTTTAGGTGTAATACCACTCCTAACCTCATGATGTGCTGTCCAATTTAACTGAGAGCAGTTTTAGACTCCATATCTCCACCTAGTGGTAGAATAGTTCACTGCGGTGTAATATTTTCCATTCTACAATCTCCAACACATGCTAGATCTGTATACCGTCCGCATTTCTCTTTTTTTCAGGCTGGTACCTTGATAAAGGGAATTTTGCTTTTGCAGAACAAGCGGCGACAGATCAGCAAGTATAGACTGTGAAGTCAGGACATAACAAGCGACAACTCTGGATTTTTAAAGTGAACCTCCAGACCCCAAAAAAGTAATGTGCAGTAATCATGTGACTATTTCTCCATTGTTTGCCATCATAAATGTCACCAGGTCACCCATAAGCTCTTCCCCATTCTCTCTGCCAGGTAATATTATGCAAATTAGCCCTCATCAAGAAGGAAGGCAATTTTTAGGCTGAAAACTTCTAAACATCTAACAGTTCACATCTGAGGGTTTGCTACAATTGTATCCAGTTGAGACACATTTTTCCTACACGGAAGCAATAAGGACAAATTAATCATTCCTACACCAGGTGCAATTGTAACAACAACACTTAAGCTGTGACGAGCATTGAGTCTTGATGGTAATAAGAACGTCTTCATTCACTGACAGCAAGCCTAGATATTAGACAGGGTGATGGGAAGAAACAGCTGATATACAAGCGAGGCCGCGCCTGATCCCGGACCGCCCAGCACTTAGCGCAGGGGCAGAGATCAGTCCTTGTGTGGCAGATCCGGCGTTGTGTGTGATGTCGCCGTCACTCTGCTTTATGGGTTGTTTGGTTCTTTTGTGGTTTCTTTTTTTTTTTTTTACAATTTACATATCAGGAGTAACAAGCTCATCTATTAATGTACTTTACATTATGAGTGATTAGATGGAGCAGAGCGCGTCCTGATTATTTACTGACCGCGCTGAGAAAGACGGGTTCCATAATACCATGTACCCACCCTGTAACAGTGCCCGCCATGTACCCATCCTATAATACTTGCCGCCATGTACCCATCCTATAACAGTCAAAGAAAAAAGAAACATCCGGCACTGTCCCTGAGAAAGAAATACCCGCAAAGCCACTTATAACCGCTATCAGTGTAACACCTGTAACCCTTGCTGAACGGGTGCTCTATCCATGTGAAGAAAAAACATGAGTATCATAGTAGAAAAAGACAGCAGGATGGCACTCACCGTTCTCTTGAAATGATTCACTTTATTTCATATTAATAAAGCATAGGCATCGGCACGGGAGAAATGCAAAAAGACGGACGACAGTCGTTTCGTGCACAATGCACTTCAACAGGTCCCAAGTTGAAGTGCATTGTGCACGAAACAGCTGTCGTCCGTCATTTTTGCATACTCATCCTATAACAGTGCCCGCCATGTACCCACCCTATAATAGTGCCTGCCATGTACCCACCCTATAGTAGTGCTCACCATGTTCCCACCCTGTAATAGTGCCCACCATGTTCACCCCCTATAACAGTGCCTGCCATGTACCCATCCTATAACAATGCCCGCCATGTACCCACCCTATAATAGTGCCCGCCATGTATCCATCCTATAACAGTGCCCGCCATGTACCCAGCTTATAGTAGTGCCCGCCATGTACCCACCCTATAATAGTGCCCACCATGTACCCACCCTATAAGAGTGCTCTCCATGTGCCCATCCTATAACAGTTCCCACCATGTACCCCATCCTATAACAGTGCCTGCCATGTACCCACCATATAATAGTGCCCGTCATGTACACACCCTGTAAAAGTGCCCGCCATGTACCCACCCTATAATAGTGCCCGCCATGTATCCATCCTATAACAGTGCCCGCCATGTACCCAGCTTATAATAGTGCCCGCCATGTACCCACCCTATAATAGTGCCCACCATGTACCCACCCTATAAGAGTGCTCTCCATGTGCCCATCCTATAACAGTTCCCACCATGTACCCCATCCTATAACAGTGCCTGCCATGTACCCACCATATAATAGTGCCCGTCATGTACACACCCTGTAAAAGTGCCCGCCATGTACCCATCCTAAAATAGTGCCCACCATGTACACACCCTGTGAAAGTGCCCGCCATGTACCCATCCTATAATAGTGCTTGCCATGTACACACCCAGTTAAAGTGCCCGCCATCTACCCACCCTATAATAGTAATCGCCATCTACCCACCCTATAATAGTGCCCACCATGTGCCCATCCTATAATAGTGCCCACCATGTACGTACCATATAATGGTGCCCACCATGTATCCATCCTATAATAGTGCCCACCATGTACCCATCCTATAATAGTGCCCACCATGTGCCCACCCTATAATGGTGCCCCTATGTACCCATCCTATAATAGTGTCCTCCATGTACCCACCCTATAATAATGCCCACCATATACCCATTCTATAACAGTGCCCATCATCTATCCACCCTATAATAGTGCCTGCCATGTACCCACCCTATAATTGTGCCCACCATCTGCCCACCCTATGATAGTGACAGCCATCTACCCACCCTATAATAGTGTCTGCCATGTGCCCACCCTTTAATAGTGCCCCCCATCTCCCCATCCTATAATTGTGCCCACCATGTACCCACCCTATAATTGTGCCCACCATCTGCCCACCCTATGATAGTGACCGCCATCTACCCACCCTATAATAGTGTCTGCCATGTACCCACCCTATAATAGTGCCCGTCATGTACCCACCCTATAATAGTGCCACCATTTACCCACCCTTAAATAGTGCCCATCATGTACCAACCCTATCACAGTACCCATCATGTACCAACCTTATAACAGTGCCCGTCTTGTACCAACCCTATTAGAGTTGAGCGAAACAGGTCGGCCAGATTCGTAAGTCACCGACTTATGGCAAAGTCAGGTTTCGCCGACTGAAACCCAACCACAGTGTGAAGTCGGCCATGTGGTTGGCAAAACGAGCACCAAAGTTGGATTTCCCAGAATGCTTGCACGTGACTTTTTTCAGCCACTGAGCAAGGACGTACGCTGTGGGCAACGAGATGACATGTGCAGCGTCGAGAGGGAGAGAGAGAGAGATTTTGCGCACTTTAAAAAAGCGGTCCGGCACTGTAGGTGTGTTTCCTGTCCTCCACTCCCTGCCGACTTTGCTTCCCCATTGACTTGCATTGGGCTTCGTGTTTCAGTCGGACCTTCGACTTTTCCCTGTAGTCGGCCGATTTCGTTTGACTTGACTTTTTAGAAAGTCGGGTTTCATGAAACCCGATTCGACCCTAAAAAAGGCAAAGTCGCTCATCTCTAAACCCTATAACAGTGCCTGTCGTGTACCAACCCTATAACAGTTCCAATCATGTACTCATCCTGTAATAGTGCCTGTCATTTACCCACCTTATAATAGTGCCCACCATGTATCAACCCTATATCAGTGCTCGACATGTACCCACCTATAACATTACCTGTCCTGTACCCACCCTATAATACTGCCTGCCATGTACCCACGGCATAATAGTGCCCACCATATACCAACCCTATATCAGTGCTTGTCATGTACCAGTCATATAATAGTGCCCATCATATATTAGTGGCATCACAGAATAGTACCCAATGTGTAATAGTGGCATCATGTAATAGAGGTGACATACAACAGTGCCTATCATATAATTCAGGGGTGTCATATAATAGTGCAGTCATACAATCAGACCCGTCACATAACAGTGGCAATCATAGTACGTCTCAACAAAACCAGATACAAAACAGGACCTCTAAATTGTTTCAGTCACAGCATCTTAAAAACGGTTCATATAACAGAGCGAACAATAGCTCCCTATAATATACACATATATAAATATATATACACACACAAAAATAATATGTCATTATCTAGATATGTATATAATCTCTCTCTACCATATCTTTTTATCTAAAAAAAAAAATAATAGTACGCAGCACTTGAATTAAGGAGGATGTGTCATCAGATCAGTAGTGGACAATTTTGACTTTACTTTTATTCCCACTTTTCCCCTGAGTATCATACCGTCCCAGAGATATGAAACTTTTATTCAGTGCTAATTTCTAAGGTCTTTCCCAGGAGGTGTGGCTAACAGGATCCTCTGGGGCGTGTCTTTAGCCTGGTCTGCATAATTACCTGTGAGCCACGTCCCCTTAGTAAAGTAATACAGTATATTACTATTTATCCATCTATTATCCAGTTTATATCTATGTTATAGCTATCTACTATTCTATTATCTATCATCTATCTATTATCTATCTATCAATTATACATCTATTATCTATTATATATTATCAATCTATTATTTATCTATTATCTACAGGTGCATCTCACAAATTTAGAATATCATCAAAAAGTTAATTTATTTCAGTTCTTCAATACAAAAAGTGAAACTCATATATTATATAGAGTCATTACAACGAGAGTGATTTATTTCACGTTTATTTCTACTAATGTTGATGATTGTGGCTTACAGCCAATGAAAACCCAAAAGTCATCATCTCAGGAAATTAGAATAATTTATAACACCAGCTTGAAAAATGATTTCAAAATCTGAAATGTTGGCCTACTGAAATGTATGTTCAGTAAGTTCACTCACTACTTGTTCACTCCTTTGGCATCAATTACTGCATCGATACGGCATGGCATGGAGGCGATCAGCCTGTGGCAATGCTGAGGTGCTATGGAAGCCCAGGTTGCTTTGAAAGCAGCCTTCAGCTCGTCTGCATTGTTGGGTCTGGTGTTGCTCATCTTCCTCATACTATACTATACTATACTCAGACAATACTCCATAGATTCTCTATGGGGTTAAGGTCAGGTGATTTTGCTGGCCAATCAAGTACAGTAATACTGTTGTTTGTAAACCAGGTATTGGTACTTTTTGCAGTGTGGACAGGTGACAAGTCCTGCTGGAGACTGACATTTCCATCTCCTAAAAGCTTGTCGGCAGAGGGAAGCATGAAGTGCTCTAAAATGTCCTGGTAGACGGCTGTGCTGACTTTGGACTTGATAATACACAATGGACGTACACCAGCAGATGACATGGCTCCCCAAACCATCACTGATTGTGGAAACTTCACACTAGACCTCAAGCAGCTTGGATTGTTCCTCTCCACTCTTCCTCCAGACTCCGGGACTTACTGAACATACATTTCGGATTTTAAAATCATTTTTTAAGCTGTTGTTATAAAGTATTCTAATTTTGTGAGATGTACCTGTATCTATTATCTATTAACTTTTTATCTATTATCTTTCATCTATCTATTATCCATGAAATATCTATATTTTATCTACCTATTATCTATCTATCTATCTATGTTTGTTCTTCGGCTGATAATCTCCAGTATTCCTTTCCTGTTCCGTAGTTACTCTCCTGATTTCCGGACTCTCGGACCGGTTCCTGTACCTGTGCAGTCATCAGTGCACGGCGCGGTCCCTCTGCCGGGAATATCTGCACAGATTTCAATAATTAGAGGAGAAGTGTCGCCAGTACAAGGTGTTAATTATATTTACAAATACAGTCATCATTATTGGTTCAATTAACACAACACCCGGCACTAATAGTAATGGAGTATTTACTGTAATACAACATTGCATGGTACAAAAGAAAGATCGGCCTAATGAGCGGATTAATAATGAACACCCCACAGATCCTCCTGGCAGATAACAGGGTCACTCCGCTGACGGGGCGCACATCAGCCGTAATTTGGTACAATAGACCGTTAGTTGGCACGGGATGCCCAATTGTCATGTGCATGGCTGGCACTGGGTTGGTATTTGACTGTACGAGACCATGCTTGAGACCGAGGGGTGTAAAAAAATAAAGTAAAAAAAAATTTTAAAAAAGTTTTAAAAAAATCATAAATATTGCAATCACCCCTAAATTCATGTGCACAAAAATATTATTTGTCATTGCCAAATCCCTAAAAGTCTGGTCTATGAAGTAGAAAGAAAAAATGAAAATATTTCAAAACTGCTATTTTTTGGTCATTGCATTTTCTAATAAAAAATGCAATAAAAACTGATCAAAACTTTAAATGTACCCCAAAATTACACTGTTGGAGACCGCAGTCCAGCAGCACGCAAAAGAAATCAAATCCTGCCACAGTTCTAGCAACAGAAAAATTTAAAAATATATATTAGTCTCGGAAAATGGTGACGCAAAACATTTTTTTTCTTACAAAATTCTGATTTTTTTTTTTTGGGGGGGGGCAAAATTGTAAAAAATCTGTACAAATTCAGGATCATCATAATTATTATATTGCCAGGTCATTTTTACAGCCCAATGGAAGCTACAAAAATATAACAGTTTACAATTTTTTTTTCCCCATACTTTATACGGCAAAGTAAATCAATAACCTACCCTTCAAAAGACAAGTCTTCAAATAGCTACGTTGAAGAAAAAAAATAAAGACATAAATTAAAAAAATAAAATAAAAAGGGGAGATAGTAGAAAAAAATGAAAATTGGCTGTGTCCTTAAGGGGTTAAATATAATACCTGCAAATGGACTGGGGGGCGTCAAATCCCCTGCAAATACAGAATAAAGGTCTCTACCCACTAGAGGGATGTGCATACTGTTTTAGTATTGAATTCAATGTATATGGCGTCTGCAGTGAGCTCCCCCTACTGGTGGCTGCAGGAAGAGGCTAGCTCATTACTTCTTGTCTATGTAGGGGATTTGGTGCTTTGTTTCAGAAAAACAGACCCTCAACAAGGTCATTTATTGAAATCGCTGCAGAATAAAACTTTCTATGTTTTCTAATACACTTTAATTATCTCTGACTGCTGTCAAGTTACACCAGAGGATTCTGGAAAAGTTCTTCCTCTTAAGCCCTGGACTCATAATATATCATTAAAGATGAATGCAGCGGGACGGTATACACGGTGCTTCCAATATTGTGCAGTTATGAAAGAGGAGAAGATGCATGTGCCCTTGTAAATAGCCTTTTACATTCCAGCTTCTAGGATATGTTAGTGTAATATAGAGATGAGACATTAAAGGGGCTGCTTAAAAAACCTTTTAAATGTACCTCTTGTTCCAGGTGACTCTTCAGAATAAGCTGTTCTGTGTGTGTACTTGAGGAATAATACTTTATCTGCGCATTATATGACTTTTATTCTGAACTTATAACCAGTTTTCCCCTCTGCAGGCTCTAACTCTCAGTTGTCTCTTAGCTAGTGAGTGAAGACTAGCTGACATGATGTCTCCCATACACAGCAAACACATACATAAAGGATTCCTTCTCTTTAGCTTCTATAAAGCAAATATTAAGCAGGAACAACATAGATATTATTATGGAGAAGGTCTGAGCAGTGTAGCCAAGTTTAGTAAAACACTAGAACGCAACCGCAACATGCAACATCCAGCAATATTGAGCAGTATAACTGTGAATTCATCACTGGTGTGAAATAAACACTTACTAGAAGGCAACAGCAAGCTGTAAGACTGTATCCAGCAGTATTGAGCACTATAGCTGTGAATCCAGCTCTGGTGCAAAATAAAACACTTACTAGAGAGCAACAGCAAGCTGGAAGATTGAGTGCCATAGCTGTGAATCCAGCTTGGGTGCAAAATAAGACACTTACTAGAGAGCAAGAGCAATCTGGAAGACTGTGTCCAGCAGTATTGTGCAGTATGGCTGTGAATTCTGCTTGGTTGCAAGATAAAACACTTATTAGAGAGCAACAGCAAGCTGGAAGACTGTATCCAGCAATAATGACCACTATAGCTATGAATCCAGCTGGGGTTCAAAATAAATCACTAGAGAGCAACAGCAAGCTGGAAGGCTGTATCCAGCAGTATTGCACACTATAGCTGTGAATCCAGCATGGGTGTAACATACACTTACTAGAAAGCAGCAGCATGGAGGACATCATATAGTAGTACTGAGCAGTGTAACTGGGAATCCAGCACTGTGGTGAAATATGACACTTACTAGAAAGCAGCTGCATAGAGGACTTTATCCTGCAGTATTGAGAAGTGTACTTATGCATCTACCTCTGATGGAGATCAATCATTTACTAGAAAGCAACAGCATGGAGGAAATCATACAGTAGTACTGAGCAAAGTAACTGGGAATCCAGCAGTGTGGTGAAATAGAACATTTGTTAAAAGGCAGCTGAATGGAGAAATGTATTTATCATTTAAGAGCAATGTATCTGTGAATCGACCTCTGAGGTAAATTAACACAGTTACTAGAAAACAAAGGCATCGGGGTCATCGCTCAGTAAGACTGAGCAGTGTATCTGCGAATCCGGCAGTTACAAATTCCCATCATTCCATTATAGTGAGCTTACTGATGAAATTTCAGTTGACTCATTCAGCAGCCAGTGATAGTCAGTTCAACAAAGAAGGTTTAGAAGGCTAATAATGCAGACAAATTTCTGAAACCCAAATACAATTTTTCTTAGACAAAATTACATGCACGTAAGTAAGAAAAAAAACCCTGAGATATGGACAGCTTCTTTAATTGCAAACAGCCTAATATATAGCTGAGGGTTTGCTACATTTTAGGAATTTACAAGGACAGTAGAGTGACTATGGGGGCATAGTAGCTTTTCACCAAGCTTTGCCAGGCTAAGAAATGGTCTCCCTAACAGAATAAAATGTCTCCAGTTTTTCAGGGTTTTTTTTCTATGACTTTTTGATCTTTCTCCAAGGTCTGGACTAAACCTTTTGTTCTCTAGAGATGTCAAAAATGTTCTAGCAACCAAAAATCCGAAGAAAAGAAAAGGCATTGATTCGTTAATGCGTCCCTTTAATGTGACAGGCTGCAAATCTTCATAGACGGCAAAGTTTTAATATGCCTTCTGGTCCTTCATACAGAACACAATATTCCGGAGGAGATCTCAGTGATCTATAAAGCAGTATTACAAGCCTTTCTCTCTCCGCCTGCTCCTAATAACCCATTTTATAAAGCGGAGAATCCTGCAGTGCGTCTGCCCCGTTTTGCTACATTACCTGCTTAACTTCGAGCCATCGCAAAAAAGATTCATTTCTGCTGCTGTTGACGACACCTAACATGGAACCAAAACACGTAATATAAACAGATTTTATTAAAACTCTGTCCAAGAAGCCTTCAAGGACACCTCGTAAAGTAAAGCTCCACCTTCAGCATCTTTGTCTTATAACTTCATGGCTCTTTTTGCTTTTTTACTTTTATTTTTATAGAAAATCTAATATATTGATGCCTGGAAACCATCAGCAATCAGGGTAATTACGGATAATTTATTTGATGAGTTTTGGGTGTAAGTTTGAATGTTCCTATCTGTAGGTAAAAGCAGTGTTCTGTTCATATATTTAATCTATCAAAGAAAACAAGCACTTAAAGAAGTGCCGTCTATTTTTCAGCTGTCACCGGTAGCTTGGCTGGTTATCACAAGGAGCTGAACTGTGGTGAACTCAGTAACTTTGTCGCACAGTGCTTAAGTCACCACAGTTCATTGTCCCGGCTGGGAATGCAGCCTCAGTGACCGGCGGTAACCTCGATGATGTCACTGATGCTGCTCATTCATCAGTGTTTCTCAGCCTGGATGGTCGCATCTTGGCACCATCTAGATTGAAAACTGTTTATCCACAGACATGGATTACAGCGTAGGACAGAACGACGAAGAGGTGAGGAATATTGTTGTTTTTTATTTTTGTTTTAATAAAGTAGAATGAGGGCTTCGGTAGAATTAGGTGTGTAGCTGTGTTTGTTATTTTTAAGTAAGAATGGAAAACTGTGTTATGTTTTATTTCAAATAAAAGACTTTATTCTGACTGTATTTTTCTTTACCATGTAACTATAGTATTAGTACTGGATAGGTGTCTTGTAGACACCTCTCAATTACTAAGCTGGGCTTGATATCACTAGACAATACAAAGGTGACTTCAACCCCATAAATATAAACCTACTTGCTACCGCTACAGGGCAAGTGGGAAGAGCCAGGCAAAGCATCAGAATTGGTGCATTTAATAGATGTGCCTTTTCTGGGCAGCTGGGGCTGCAATTTTTAAGCTCGGGGGATCAATATCCATGGCCCCTTACCAGCTTGAGAATATCAGCTCCCAGCTGTCACCTTTAGCAAGGCTGGTTGTCAAAATGGGGGAGACCCCACACCGTTTTTTTAATTATTTAATTAATAAAAAATGCGTTGTAGGAAGTCCTCTATTCTTGATAACCAACCTTGCTAATGCTGACAACTGAGGGTTGCAGCTTGCAGGTGTCAGCTTTGCCTAACTGGTTATCAAAAATACATGAGAACCCATGCCATTGTTTATTTATAGTGCAGGCAGCGGGTGATGAATACTCCCATCATCCACTGCCTGCTCTCACTGTTAATAGCGGGAGCAGGTATAGGCTAATGGGAGTAATAGTCCCATCAGCCGCCACTTGTTTTTGCTATTAACTCTCAACATTCTCCCCTGCTCACCGACAGAGCAGAGGAGAATGATGAGAGCAGTCTTCAGCAACCGGCGTCGGGGAACAGCGCTAACTAATGCTGCTTCTCTGTTGCCGGTACGTGTGGTACTGATGCGGCACACGGTAGCCACAAGTATTACACACACGAACATCTCCTGTACTGGTTTTTCCAGTACCGGAAATATCAGTACACTAGATGGTGGCCCGATTCTATTGCATCGGGTATTCTAGAGTCTCTGTTAAAATAAAAAAAATAGTGATATACTCACCTCCCGATGGTCCCCGGACTCTTTCTCTCCTCTCACCACGCTCCCGGCATTTTCCGGTCCCAGTAATGCTTAGCGCAAAACACCGCTGATGACGTCGTGCATCTCCGACCCTTCTCGCTAAGCATTACTGGGACCGGAAGATGCCGGAAGCGTGGTGAGAGGAGGGACAGAGTCCGGGGATCGTCGGAAGGTGAGTATATAACTATTTTTTATTTTAACAGAGACTCTAGAATACCCGATGCGATAGAATCGGGCCACCATCTAGTGTATTATACTCCTGTTACACCCGGAGCTGCTGTCACTGTTCTGCTGTTACCTAATGTATTGTACTCCAGATACAGCCAGAGCTGCAGTCACTGTTCTGCTGTTACCTAATGTATTGTACTCCAGTTACATCTAGAGCTGCAGTTACTGTTCTGCTTTTACCTAATGTATTGTAGTCCAGTTACACCCAGAGCTGCAGTCACCGTTCTGCTCTTACCTAATGTATTATACTCCTGTTACAGCCAGAGCTGCAGTCACTGTTCAGATCTTACCAAATGTATTGTACTCAAGTTACACCCAGAGCTGCTGTCACTGTTCTGCTGTTATCTAATGTATTGTACTCCAGTTACACCCAGATCTGCAGTCACTGTTCTGCTGTTATCTAATGTATTGTACTCGTTACTCCCAGAGCTGCAGTCACTGTTCTGCTGTTACCTAATGTACTCCTGTTACACCCAGAGCTGCAGTCACTGTTCTGCTGTTACGCAATGTAGTTTACTCCAGTTACACCCAGATCTGCAGTCACTGTTCTGCTGTTATCTAATGTATTGTAGTCCAGTTACACCCAGAGCTGCAGTCACTGTTCAGATCTTACCTAATGTATTGTACTCCAGTTACACCCAGAGCTGCATTCACTTTTCTGCTGTCACCTAATGTATTGTACTCCAGTTACACCCAGAGCTGCAGTCACTGTTCTACTGTTACCTAATTACCTAATGTATTCTACTCCAGAATATGTAAAGGACTGTGCCTGTGTAATGAGCAACGCAGCAGTGATGCCTTTAACGGCTGTAATGTGCCTGTACAATAAGCAATGCGGCCGTGTTGCCACGACGACTAAGCAACTGTCGCTGATTGGTCGTTGCCTAACTGCCACGACCAATCAGCGAGGTGGGATTTCCATTACAGACAGACAGACAGCAAGACAGACAGACAGAATTAGACAATTATATAGTAGATGTGAAACCGGCCTAAGGCTGTGTGCACACGTTGCAGTTTTGACAAATTTTTGTTTCATTTTTTTCTGTGCCCGTATTGCTATGCATCCGCACGCCCCGATCTGAGTGCCGGCGGCAGTGCCGGGTATTAACATGCGAGACTCGGCGGTGTTTCTCGCATGTGTGATCCTGGCCTCAGACATATAACGGTTCTATATTAAAACAGGTGACCGGTTATCATGATGAGCCCCCTTCTCATGAATGTTGCAAATATTTGGGGTACAGTTCGTTCTCAGATATCTGATTGCAGCATTTTAACCCCCCATATGCCGCTGTCAATAGTGACAGTGGCAAGTAAAGATTTTTACAGAGGGAGATTTCTCCCTCAGTCAAGACGCAATCAAGGGTGCAGATGGTATTCGTGATGAGCGAACGTGCTCGGATAAGTCCCAATAATGGCGGGTTAAGGACGGTTCGGCCATTTGAAAGGTGATGAAGTGGGGTTTTTGTATAATTTTATGGAGTTGTAGAGAGATAAAATAAAGAAATGAGAAGGTTTTACAGAAACGCTGGAGTGTCTGGTTCGGGGTCCAATCGTTTAGATCCAATAAAGAACCCAGTAATACAAAGTCTGATAATTTAGCTCAAAATTTGGGGATCGGTCTAGGGTCTGGTAATGAAAGGATTTATTCTAAAGCCTAATAAAGGGGTCTCCCATTATTCAGGTTGGGGTCTGACAGTCTTTAGAGCTTGGTCTAGGGTCAATTAAGGGTCCATTAAGGTTTAGTCATGGATCTAAAAACTGGGGTGTGGCGTTTGCTAATTTAGGCATCTTGACTAGGTTTGTATATTTATGGTTCTGTTGTGAGATCTGATAATTTCGGAGTCTGGTCTAGGGTCTGATATTTCATCAAACCTCATCCAACTAAATAATCAGCCTCCAGCCCCCTAATTTATGCCTAAATTAGCAAACTCCAGACCCTAAAGTTTTTAGGTCCAACATTAGACCTCAATAGACACTTAATTGACCATAGACCAAACCCTAAAAAATGTCAGACTCCAACCTGCATAAAGTGAGACCCCTGGCAATCTCTTTACTTTATTAGGCATTAGAATATCTCCTTTAATTACCAGACCCTTAGACCAATCCCAAAATGCTAAAATTTCAGACCTGAGACCATACCCCTAAATTCAGACCTCAGATCCCTAAATTAACAGATCCATTAAATATAAAACCCAGCCTAAAAAGCCTAAAATCTAGACACCTTAACCGACCCTAAACTCAACCCCAAAATTTTCAGACCCCAGAATGAATCCATTCATTTTCAGATCCTTAAATAAACCCAAAACTATGAGTCACCAAATACCTAAACTCTCAGACCCCCAGACCTTAAAATATCAGACCCTAGACCCCTATATTAAGGTCTGGGGATCTGAGATTTTAGGTATCTGTTGGTTCATACTTTTGGGTTTTGTCAAGGGTCTTCTAATGAATGGATTCATTCTGGGGTCTGAGTTTAGGGTCAATTAAAGTGGCCTGGGCCTTTAGATTTAATGGGTCTGAAAATTAGGAGGTTGAGTTTAGGGTTAGTTAGGGGGTCGGGCATCTTGGGCTGGGGTTTGATATTTAATGGGTATTTCCTGGGGGTCAGATACTTTATGGGATTAATAATAATATTGTGATCAGGGCTTGGTTTCAATTATTGAGGAGTCCTGATAATTTAAAGACCTGATATGAATATTCAAGGGTTTGGGTTCTGCTAATTTATGGGATTATTGATCTGACTGCACATACAGGACAGACAGGTCATCCAGCTTTCCCAGACTCCAGAATAGCCGGTAGATCTAGAGTTCTGTCTCATGGTTAAGAGTCTGGGAACCCCAAATAGTCCAATCGGTGGGAGCCGTGAACAGTCACCGAGTTTTCCCAGGAACATCCACCGCTGAGAAGCAAACTTTATACCGTTTTGCAGCAGGTAATGGCTCCGGGACTGGTACTTACTGGTATTTACTGGGGATTTTAGCTGTAATGTGAGTTTACGCTGGGATGGAATGGCGCTTGTTTCATCACAGTAAAGCTGACACGGATCTAAGATCACTTTATGCCGAATTTTAGGACTTTTCCTCTTGAATAAAGAAAACGTGGAGTAACTAAGACATGAAAAGACAAATTCCAATATCAGCAGAGTGGTCATTGGTCGGGTCTGGAGCGTCAGTATAAATATATATATATGCAGCGCAGAAGCCATTTCCCTCCGTCCTCCGTTATTGTTCCATTTTAATACTCTTGCTGGGAGTACATTGAGCTTGTTGCTGGTCTCATAAAGCCAGAGCCGAGACTCGTAAACAGGTAATGAAACTTGTAATCCAAGGAGGAGACGGCAGCGGAAAAAGCCCCAACAGCGAAACCAGGGAAATGACTGGAGGAGGCGTCCGCGCCCAGCCATGTATATCAGTAAATTTATTCACTGATTTTTTTTTTCAAACTGTACTTTTTTTTAGTTTTTTTGGTGGGGCTTGCTAAAACTTTGCTGATATGAAAAGGGTTAATGCCACCACATCTGGGGGTCTAGGATAATAAAAATGGTTAATATTCGGTTTCCTTAGTAGTCACTTCTTTGGTCCCTGAAAGATGGAAAATTGGTCCAATATTTTCCCTGGTGGTCTAGGGTAATAAAACAGGTTACTATTTAATTCCCTGGTGGTCTAGGGCTACATAGTATTCTCCTCCCTGAAAGATGGAAAATAAGTCTAAGATTTTCCCTGGTGGTCTAGGGTAATAGAACAGGTTACTACTGTATATAGTTCCCTGGTGGTATAGTGTTACATAGTATTCTCCAATGATTTAGACTTGAGGAGGAGAATAATATTTGATTTCCTGTTGGTCCTGGGTGATATATTGTGTATTTGATCCCTGGTGGTTTAGAATAACTTCCCTTTGATATAGAGCAGTGGTTATTACAGTATTCTACTAAGATTTAGCTTAGTGATGTACACTATATTCAATCCCTGGTGGTCTAGAGTAACTTCCCTTTGATCCAAGGTAGTGATAACTACAGTATTCTACTAAGATGTAGCTTTGAGAAGGAGGATAATATTTCATTTCCTGTTGGTCCAGGATAATGAACCCCAAATTCTATCCCTGGTGGTCTAGGGTAACTTCTCTTTGATATAGAGCAGAAGTTATTACAGTAGTCTCCTATGATTTAGCCTTGAGGAGATGGAGGATACAATTTGAATCTCCTGTTGGTCCTGGGTGATGTACCCTTTTTCTGATCCCTGGGGGACTAGCATGTGAGAAAAGGCTATTGTTGGACTCTTTAGTGATATAAGAAAGAAAAGGGTGCTAAACTGCTAAATTTTGATAGATTGATAGTCGAGAGTAATTGCTGCTTCCAGCTAGTTTTAGGGTATGAGAGTTGATTACTACTTTGTCCAGCTTGCCTAGGGTAGAGGAGATGGTTAGTATTTGATTGCTTGTTGGTTAAAGGTAATCTCTCCTTGTGGTTATTCTGGGGCAGAAAAGATTTTTTTTTTCTAATTATTCCTACATGATCTATTGTTGAAGAGGTGATTACTTTTTGATTTTCCAATTGGGCTAGGGTTAAGTCCTTTTTTTAAATGACCTAAGGTGCTGGAACAGAATATTTGATTCCTGGGGGTCTAGGGTAAAAGAGTTAATACTTGAATCTATAGTAAATGGGCCTTTCTTGGTTGCCTTGGGACAGAGGAGTAGATTCATGTTTAGTCTCTGGTGCTTTACATAGAAAAATGGGTTCTAATTTAGTTCCCTGGAGACCTAGGGTATACAAAAGGGGAATATTTTATTCCATGATAACCTAGGACAATTACTATTTCTAGGACATAAGAGTGGATTTCTATGTTATACCATGTAGTATAATGTAGAAAAGTAGCTGCTATTTGAGTCCCTGGTGGTCTAGAGTATCAGGAAATGACCCATTTTTGAGGTTTTAAGGCAGAAGAAAGTCTAAAATCCCAGCAGTTGGCTATTCTATGAACAAGCAGTCATTTTAGGGTTGAAATATGAGTAGTAGCTGCTTTATAATAGCACTTATTAGTTTGCTTAAAGGGATATTTTGATTTTTAAAGTTGATTTTGATGGTGGTCTGCTTATTTGACCCTTTTATTAAATCATCGCCCTTTACTGTATCCGAACCTGGAATCAACAGGGTACCTCTACTTCTCTGGTGGATCAGTCCAACCATGATTTGCAATATGATGCAATATAAACCACACCCACTTGTCTAAAAAGGACTAGATTTCTATACAGAGAAGAAACAGCCATATCTCAGGAACGGAGAGGCGTAGAAACACAAGAAAAATAAAAGATGGACTTGGGAGAAAATCAGCATTCACACCAGGGGGAAGTTATATATTTATGGCAAGCGATGGGTTCTTATTAATGGTGAGAGTCCTTAGATTCCCACATCAGATAAGCCAATTCCAGTCTAGTCTTGGTATTAAAGGTCCTTGACCTGATGTCCCACTTTCTACCTTTACGCACTAGGAAGGTCGGCTCGATAAACCCTCGTTTTCTTTATGTCCTGAAAAGACCTTAGTTCTAACGAGCCCCATGTTTCCTACCGGAGCCTTGTTTGCTTCTCTGTCTAGAAGACTTCATTCCAACGCGACATGAACTGAGTTTTATATCACTTTATAATTTATGTCTCCACATGACATCAGCCTCATTTATTAGATAATAGTGGTGGTAACATCTCCAAAAAGCTTTTGCGTGAAGAATGTCACCGAGAAAAAAAAATGTCCCGATATTTAATATTTCACAAAACAACCACAATCTGTCAATCAAAGGCACCGAATAATACGGAACAAGCAACCAGGGTCCATTAGGGCCATAAAAACATGTAATTTGTATCCTGATAACAACCTGATCGCTATAATGGATAGAACATGGGTGACAAAGGAATTGTCAGACCACCGGAGCTTCCACTGAAGAGGAGCGAGCTGGCGCCACTGCGTGACATTCACATCAAAAGGAGCAGTTCTTGGTGCTGCCGGAATTATAATAAGATTTTGATCACTGGGGGGTAAATGTGAGCGTTCCTTCCTGTCATTACTGGGCATGTGCATTTAATTTTTGGGTATAAACATAACTGAGATATGTACATTTTTCTGATGGAAATGTGCAGTATTATAGTAATTATATTCTTGTACATAGGGGCAGTATTATAGAAGTTATATTCTTGTACATAGAGGGCAATATTATAGTAGTTATATTCTTGTACATAGGGGGCAGTATTATAGTAGTTATATTCTTGTACATAGGGGCAGTATTATAGTAGTTATATTCATGTACATAGGGGCAGTATTATAGTAGTTATATTCTTGTACATAGGGGCAGTATTATAGTAGTTATATTCTTGTACATAGGGGCAGTATTATAGTAGTTATATTCTTGTACATAGGGGCAGCATTATAGTAGTTATATTCTTGTACATAGGGTGCGGTATTATAGTAGCTATATGTTTGTACATGGGGCAGTATTATAGTAGTTATATTCTTGTACATTGGGGCAGTATTATAGTAGTTATATTCTTGGACATTGGGGCAGTATTATAGTAGTTACATTCTTTTACATATTGGCAGTATTATAGTAGTTATATTCGTGTACATAGGGGCAGTATTATAGTAGTTATATTCTTGTACATATGGGCAGTATTATACTAGTTACATTCTTGTACATATGGGCAGTATTATAGTAGATATATTCTTGTACATAGGAGCAGTATTATAGTAGTTATACTCTTCTACATAGGAGCAGTATTATAGTGGTTATATTCTTGTACATAGGGGCAGTATTATAGTAGTTATATTCTTGAATATAGGGGCAGTATTATAGTAGTTATATTCTTGTACATTGGGGAAGTATTATGGTAGTTATATTTTTGTACATATGGGCAGTATTAGAGTAGTTATATTTTGTATATGGGGTGCAACAATATAGTAGTTATATTCTTGTGCATGGGGTGCAGTATTATAGTAGCTATATGTTTGTACATGGGGCAGTATTATAGTAGTTATATTCTTGTACATAGGGGCAGTATTATAGTAGTAATATTTTTGTACATAGTAGCAGTATTATAGTAGTTATATTCTTATACATAGGGGCAGTATTATAGTAGTTATATTCTTGTACATTGGGGCAGTATTATAGTAGTTATATTCTTGTACATTGGGGCAGTTGTTGTGAGTTCATTTTCCCCTTCGTCACTGAGGTCTGGTGAACTCCCTATTCTGGTAAAGGAAGGTAATGAGCCTGATTATCAGGCACCTGAGCCTATTGAGGTTGACTGGCTGAGTGGAGTCACGCACTGGATATAAGGCTGCCGACGCCCTTCTGCCCTGCGGGTGATTTCTCTGTGGACTTCTAGGACACCAGTCTGATTCCTGCTCCTCTAAAGCTAAGTTTTCTGTTTTGCCTGTTAGCATTTTTGTTTTGTTTTTTGTTTTCCTTGCTTTTCTGTATTCTGCCATTCCCTGCTGTCTGATTGTGTGGAGCAGCTCGCTGCGGAAGTGCGGGGAATTTCCGCCTACCTTGCTCGTTCGCATGCGGTTGAACCAAAGATCCCTACACCTGATGTATTTTTTGGGGATCGATCTAAATTTTTGAGTTTCAAAAATGTAAATTATTTTTTGCCTTGAAGCCTAACTCGTCAGGGAGCTCCGCGCAGCAGCAGGTTAAAATTGTCATCTCTTTGCTGCGTGGCGATCCCCAGGATTGGGCATTTTCTTTGAAACCAGATGATCCTATTCTGACTAATGTGAACGCATTCTTTCAAGCTTTGGGGTTGTTGTATGACGAACCTAATGCTATTGATCAGGCTGAAAAGATCCTGTTGGCATTGAACCAGGGTCGAGATTCTGCAGAGTTGTACTGTCAAAAGTTCCGAAAGTGGGCGGTCCTTACTACCTGGAATGATAATGCCTTGGCTGCTCTCTTTCGGAAGGGTTTGTCAGAAGCCGTAAAAGATACTATGGTGGGATTTCCTGTTCCCTCTTGTCTGGACGATTCTATGTCATTAGCCATTCAGGTTGATCGGCGTTTACGTGAACGCAGGATTGCACGAGAGGTGTTGCCACCGGTTGAACAGACGTCTGAACCTATGCAATGTGATAGAGTTTTGTCTAAGGCGCAACGTCAGGAGTTCAGAAGGCGTAATAAGCTGTGTTTTTTCTGTGGAGATGCCTCGCATATTATTTCTGTTTGTCCTAAACGAAAGAAACGCTTTGCACACACGTTTTCTGTTGGTGGTGTTCAACCTAAGTTTCTTCTGGCAATTACTCTGATCTGCTCCCTGTCCACATTTTCCGCCAAGGCTTTTGTGGATTCAGGAGCAGCGCTAAACCTAATGGACTTGGATTTTGCTAAACGTTGTGGATTTCTGATGACACCTCTGCAGACGCCTATCCCTTTGAGGGGGATTGATGCTACTCCTTTGGCTAAAAATAAACCTCAGTTTTGGACCCAGGTGGTCATGCGGGTCGCCCCAGACCATCAAGAAAATTGCAGATTTTTTGTATTGCATGGTCTGCATGATGCCGTTGTTCTGGGGTTTCCCTGGTTGCAAATTCATAATCCAGTTTTGGATTGGAAATCTGTGTCTGTGATGAGTTGGGGTTGTCGGTGTGCCTTTAGTGAGGCTCCGGTTTTTTCCACCTCTCCTCAGTCGCATGATGTTCCTGACTATTTGGCGGACTTTTATGATGCATTTAGTGAGAATGAATCTGCGTCCTTGCCTCCTCATAGGAGTTATGACTGTGCAATTGAACTAAGCCCGGGGTGTAAATTTCCCAAGGGTCGGCTCTTCAATTTATCTGTACCCGAGCACGAGGCTATGCAGTCCTATATTAAGGAGGCGTTGGAGAAGGGTCATATTAGACCATCCTCTTCACCCATCGAACTTTTCGGATTTTGGCGCGCACGGCGCACCGTCAAAAGTGCGCAGCGCAGGTCAAAGCGCAACTAGCGCACGGCCTGCGCACGATCTGCGCACCCTATGCTAAAGATAGGGTGCGCCGATCGCAGGCGCCGCTGTCCGCTAGGAGGCGGCGCTACAAGCAAGGGGCGGGCACGCCGGGCAGAGAGCCGGCTCGGGGGCGGAGCTACCCCCGGCCGTGCGTGCGCTTAAAAAGCGCTAATGTGAAACCAGCCTAAGAAGGGTGCTGATGTGTTGAATTGGTCTCCTGAGGCTGTTGCTTCCTTTCAGGAGCTGAAGCGAAGATTTACCTCCGCCCCGGTTTTGCGGCAACCTGATGTCTCACTCCCATTCCAGGTAGAGGTGGATGCTTCTGAGATTGGTGCAGGAGCTGTTTTGTCCCAAAAGGATCCTGTAACATCTAAAATGAATCCCTGTGCTTTCTTTTCCCGAAAGTTCTCTCCATCTGAACGTAACTATGATGTGGGGAATCGGGAACTGTTGGCCATGAAATGGGCATTTGAGGAGTGGAGACATTGGTCGGAGGGAGCTAAACATCAAGTTGTGGTCCTCACTGACTACAAGAATTTGATTTACCTAGAGTCGGCTAAACGCATGAACCCTAGACAGGCTAGGTGGGCCTTGTTTTTTACACGTTTTGATTTTGTGGTCTCTTTTCTTCCTGGAACGAAGAATGTCAAGGCAGACGCCCTCTCTAGGAGTTTCTTTGCTGATTCTCCTGTGGTGACCAAGCCTGCTACCATCTTAGGTGAAGGGGTAGTTCTTTCTGCCATCTCGCCCGATTTGAGACTTGCTCTGCAAGAGTTCCAGGAGGACAAACCTGAGCGTTGTCCCAGTGGAAAGTTGTATGTTCCTGACCGGTGAAAGACCTGGCTAGTCATTGCTTGCGTTGAGAAACATGTGATGGTGTCTCCGCGACTTCTGTTTTGCATGCTTCTGCATATTTCCCATAAGGGATGGGGGCAGTGCTCTAGAATCACTGCGTTGAGAAACACGTGATGGTGTCTCCGCAGTGTTGGATGTTGATCTCCATGAGGTCAATCATCGTCATTTTTCATAGTCTTCTACTAGGCATTGCTCCTACTAGCCAGTTTCCTACTCCACACTGATGAGGGGCAAATACCCCGAAACAGCTGTCTGTGGATGGATACCATGTTTTGGCATAGGTGGTTTCCTTCATTGGAGACTGCCCTTCCCGTGGTTGTTCCTTCCCGGTGAAAGACCTGGCTAGTCATTACTTGCGTTGAGAAACATGTGATGGTGTCTCCGCGACTTCTGTTTTGCATGCTTCTGCATATTTCCCATAAGGGATGGGGGCAGTGCTCTAGAATCACTGCGTTGAGAAACACGTGATGGTGTCTCCGCAGTGTTGGATGTTGATCTCCATGAGGTCAATCATCGTCATTTTTCATAGTCTTCTACTAGGCATTGCTCTTACTAGCCAGTTTCCTACTCCACACTGATGAGGGGCAAATACCCCGAAACAGCTGTCTGTGGATGGATACCATGTTTTGGCATAGGTGGTTTCCTTCATTGGAGACTGCCCTTCCCGTGGTTGTTCCTTCCCGGTGAAAGACCTGGCTAGTCATTGCTTGTGTTGAGAAACATGTGATGGTGTCTCCACGGCTTCTGTTTTGCATGCTTCTGCATATTTCCCATAAGGGATGGGGGCAGTGCTCTAGAATCACTGCGTTGAGAAACACGTGATGGTGTCTCCGCAGTGTTGGATGTTGATCTCCATGAGGTCAATCATCGTCATTTTTCATAGTCTTCTACTAGGCATTGCTCTTACTAGCCAGTTTCCTACTCCACACTGATGAGGGGCAAATACCCCGAAACAGCTGTCTGTGGATGGATACCATGTTTTGGCATAGGTGGTTTCCTTCATTGGAGACTGCCCTTCCCGTGGTTGTTCCTTCCCGGTGAAAGACCTGGCTAGTCATTGCTTGTGTTGAGAAACATGTGATGGTGTCTCCACGGCTTCTGTTTTGCATGCTTCTGCATATTTCCCATAAGGGATGGGGGCAGTGCTCTAGAATCACTGCGTTGAGAAACACGTGATGGTGTCTCCGCAGTGTTGGATGTTGATCTCCATGAGGTCAATCATCGTCATTTTTCATAGTCTTCTACTAGGCATTGCTCTTACTAGCCAGTTTCCTACTCCACACTGATGAGGGGCAAATACCCCGAAACAGCTGTCTGTGGATGGATACCATGTTTTGGCATAGGTGGTTTCCTTCATTGGAGACTGCCCTTCCCGTGGTTGTTCCTTCCCGGTGAAAGACCTGGCTAGTCATTACTTGCGTTGAGAAACATGTGATGGTGTCTCCGCGGCTTCTGTTTTGCATGCTTCTGCATATTTCCCATAAGGGATGGGGGCAGTGCTCTAGAATCACTGCGTTGAGAAACACGTGATGGTGTCTCCGCAGTGTTGGATGTTGATCTCCATGAGGTCAATCATCGTCATTTTTCATAGTCTTCTACTAGGCATTGCTCTTACTAGCCAGTTTCCTACTCCACACTGATGAGGGGCAAATACCCCGAAACAGCTGTCTGTGGATGGATACCATGTTTTGGCATAGGTGGTTTCCTTCATTGGAGACTGCCCTTCCCGTGGTTGTTCCTTCCCGGTGAAAGACCTGGCTAGTCATTGCTTGTGTTGAGAAACATGTGATGGTGTCTCCACGGCTTCTGTTTTGCATGCTTCTGCATATTTCCCATAAGGGATGGGGGCAGTGCTCTAGAATCACTGCGTTGAGAAACACGTGATGGTGTCTCCGCAGTGTTGGATGTTGATCTCCATGAGGTCAATCATCGTCATTTTTCACAGTGGAAGAAGAGAGTGATGTCTGAAGTTCATTGCTCTGCATTGGCTGGTCATCCAGGTATTTTTGGTACTAGAGATCTGGTGAGTCGCTCTTTTTGGTGGCCCACCTTGTCTCATGATGTCAGGAATTTTGTGCAGTCCTGTGGGACTTGCTCCCGGTCTAAATCTTGTTCTTGCTCTAGTGGGTTGTTGATGCCTTTGCCAGTCCCCAGGAGGCCATGGACCCATATTTCAATGGATTTCATCTCTGATATGCCGGTCTCTCAAAAAATGACTGTTATTTGGGTGATTTGTGATAGGTTCTCTAAGATGGTTCATCTTGTACCACTCCCTAAGTTGCCATCTTCCTCTGAGTTGGTGCCCCTGTTTTTGCAAGAGGTGGTTCGCTTACACGGGATTCCTGAGAACATTGTATCTGACAGAGGAGTTCAGTTTGTGTCTAGATTTTGGAGGACTTTCTGTTCCAAGCTGGGAATTCAGTTGTCCTTCTTCTCTGCTTTTCACCCTCAGACCAATGGGCAGACAGAGAGAACAAACCAGACCTTGGAGTCGTATTTGAGATGTTTTATTTCCGCTGTTCAGGATGATTGGGTTTCATTTTTGCCCTTGGCCGAATTTGCTTTAAATAATAGAGCTAGTTCTGCCACTTTGATGTCACCTTTTTTTTGTAACTTTGGGTTTCAACCTCGATTTTCTTCAGGGTAGGTGGAGCCTTCTGCCTGCCCAGGTGTTGACACTGTGGTGGAGAGAATGCACCAGATCTGGGACCAAGTGGTGGATAAGTTATCTCTCTCCCAGGAAAAGGCCCAGCGGTTTTCCAATCGACATAGGACCATTGGTCCCCAGTTTAAGATTGGTGATATGGTGTGGTTATCATCAAAAAATATTGCTATGAAGGTGGTTTCTCCTAAGTTTAAGCCTAGATTTATTGGACCTTACAAGATTGGAGATTATTATTATTATTATTATTATTTATTGTTATAGCGCCATTTATTCCATGGTGCTTTACATGTAAGGAGGGGTATACATAAAAGCAAGTACAATAATCTTAAACAATACAAGTCATAACTGGTACAGGAGGAGAGAGGACCCTGCCCGCAAGGGCTCACAATCTACAAGGGATGGGTGAGAATACAGTAGGCGAGGGTAGAGCTGGTCGTGCAGCGGTTTGGTCGATCGGTGGTTACTGCAGGTTGTAGGCTTGTCGGAAGAGGTGGGTCTTCAGGCTCTTTTTGAAAGTTTCAATGGTAGATGAGAGTCTGACATGTTGTGGTAGAGAGTTCCAGAGTAGGGGTGATGCGCGAGAGAAATCTTGTATGCGATTGTGGGAAGAGGAGATAAGAGGGGAGTGGAGAAGGAGATCTTGTGAGGATCGGAGGTTGCGTGCGGGAAAGTACCGGGAGACGAGGTCACAGATGTATGGAGGAGACAGGTTGTGGATGGCTTTGTATGTCATGGTTAGGGTTTTGTACTGGAGTCTCTGGGCAATGGGGAGCCAGTGAAGGGATTGACAGAGGGGAGAAGCTGGGGAATAGCGGGGGGACAGGTGGATTAGTCGGGCAGCAGAGTTTAGAATAGATTGGAGGGGTGCGAGAGTTTTAGAGGGGAGGCCACAGAGCAGGAGGTTGCAGTAGTCAAGGCGAGAGATGATTATTAATCCGGTCTCTTTTCGTTTGGCTCTTCCAGTCACATTTAAAATCCATAATGTGTTCCATAAGTCCTTGTTGAAGAGGTTTGTTGAACCAGTTGTTCCTGGGGTGGCACCTCCAGACCCTGTATTGGTTGAAGGTAACATGGAATATGAGGTAGAGAAAATACTGGATTCCCATCTGGCTAGACGGAGACTCCAGTATTTGGTTAAGTGGAAGAGTTATGGTCAGGAGGATAATTCCTGGGTCTCTGCCTATGATATTCATGCCAAAAGATTGGTGCGTGCATTTCATCGGGCTCACCCTGATCGCCCTGGTGGCATGGTTGAGGGTTCGGTGACCGCTCCTCAAGGGGGAGGTACTGTTGTGAGTTCATTTTCCCCTTCGTCACTGAGGTCTGGTGAACTCCCTATTCTGGTAAAGGAAGGTAATGAGCCTGATTATCAGGCACCTGAGCTTATTGAGGATGACTGGCTGAGTGGAGTCATGGACTGGATATAAGCCTGCCGATGCCCTTCTGCCCTGCGGGTGATTTCTCTGTGGACTTCTAGGACACCAGTCTGATTCCTGCTCCTCTAAAGCTAAGTTTTCTGTTTTGCCTGTTAGCATTTTTGTTTTGTTTTTTGTTTTCCTTGCTTTTCTGTATTCTGCCATTCCCTGCTGGGGTGAGCTGAATCTCCTTTTGCCTGTAGCTCTGTCTTCAGAATATTCCTGAGTACTGACATAGCTTTTTTGAAGCCTAGCGTCTTCAGGGCCTTTTTCACTGTCAGTCTGTTGGCTCTTATTTTCATAGGGTTTTTCACGGATTGCAGACAGCAGCCTTCCTGTCCTTTTCTATCTAGTTAGCTTGGGCCCCGTCTTTGCTCAGTCTATCTTTCTGTCTGTGTTAGTATTTTCATCTTGCTTCACCGTCATTATATGTTGGGGGCTGCCTATTGCTTTGGGGTCTGCTCTGGGGCAGTTTAGATTTCCCCTTTCTTTCTTTAGGCCTATTTAATTCTCCGGCTGTGATCGAGGGGTCTAGGGCATCGTAGGAACCCCCCACGGCTACTGCTAGTTGTGTTGATAGGTTCAGGGGTCTGCAATCCGATAGCTGCCAACTTCTCTGGTTTTCTGGACTTAGCTAGCATTTCTGTTTTTGCCTCCTACGGTGACTCAATCATAACAGGCAGTATTTTAGTAGTTATATTCTTGTACATATGGGCAGTATTATAGTAGCTATATTCTTGTACATAGGGGCAGTATTATAGTAGTTATATTCTTGTATATAAGGGCAGCATTATAGTAGTAATATTCTTGTACTTAGGAGCAGTATTATAGTAGTTATACTCTTCTACATAGTAGCAGTATTATAGTATTTATATTCTTGTACATAGGGGCAGTATTATAGCAGTTATATTCTTATACATTGGAGAAGTATTATAGTAGTTATATTCTTGCAGATAGGGACAGTATTATAGTAGTTATATTCTTGTACATAGGGGCAGTATTATAGTTGTTATATTCTTGTACATTGGGGCAGTATTATAGTAGTTATATTCTTGTACATATGGGCAGTATTATAGTAGTTACATTCTTGTACATATGGGCAGTATTATAGTAGTTATATTCTTGTACATAGGGGCAGTATTATAGTAGTTATATTCTTGTATATAAGGGCAGCATTATAGTAGTAATATTCTTGTACTTAAGAGCAGTATTATAGTAGTTATACTCTTCTACATAGTAGCAGTATTATAGTATTTATATTCTTGTACATAGGGGCTGTATTATAGCAGTTATATTCTTATACATTGGAGAAGTATTATAGTAGTTATATTCTTGTAGATAGGGACAGTATTATAGTTGTTATATTCTTGTACATTGGGGCAGTATTATAGTAGTTATATTCATGTACATATGGGCAGTATTATAGTAGTTACATTCTTGTACATATGGGCAGTATTATAGTAGTTATATTCTTGTACATAGGAGCATTATTATAGTAGTTATACTCTTCTACATAGGAGCAGTAGTCAGTAGTATAGTAGTTATATTCTTGTACATAGGGACAGTATTATAATAGTTATATTCTTATACATAGGAGCAGTATTATAGTAGTTATATTCTTGTACATAGGGGCAGTATTATAGTAGTTATATTCTTATACATAGGAGCAGTATTATAGTAGTTATATTCTTGTACATAGGGGCAGTATTATAGTGGTTATATTCTTGTACATAGGGGGCAGTATTATCGTAGTTATATTCTTGTACATAGGGGTCAATATTATAGTAGTTATATTCTTGTACATAGAGGGCAATATTATAGTAGTTATATTCTTGAATATAGGGGCTGTATTATAGTAGTTATATTTTTGTATATGGGGTGCAACATTATAGTTATATTCTTGTACATGGGGCAGTATTATAGTAGTTATATTCTTGTACATAGAGGCAGTATTCTGGTAGTTATATTCTTGTACCTTGGGGCAGTATTATAGTAGTTATATTCTTGTACATATGGGCAGTATTATAGTAGTTGTATTCTTGTACATAGGAGCAGTATTATAGTAGTTATACTCTTCTACATAGGAGCAGTATTATAGTAGTTATATTCTTGTACATAGGGGCAGTATTATAGTAGTTATATTCTTGTACATAGGGGGAAGTATTATAGTAGTTATATTCTTGTACATAGGAGCAGTATTATAGTAGTTATTTTCTTATACATGGGGTGCAGTATTATAGTAGTTATAGTCTTGTACATAGGGGTAGTATTATAGTAGTTATATTCTTGTACATCGGAGCAGTATTATAGTAGTTATATTCTTGCACATAGGGGGCAGTATTATAGTAGTTATATTCTTGCACATAGGGGCAGTATTATAGTAGTTATATTCTTGTACATAGGGGCAGTATTATAGTAGTTATATTCTTGTACATAGGAGCAGTATTATAGTAGTTATATTCTTGTACATAGGAGCAGTATTATAGTAGTTGCATTCTTGTAATTCGTATATATAGGGGGCAGTATTATCAGTATGTGGTATTCTATATACTTTCTGTAGAAATGCGTTGACCAGCAGGGGGCACTATTGATCACATGTATATTTCTCCAGGAGTATTTAACATAATTTGTATTTTTCAATATTTCTATCTCCTGATTTAGGAACGTTCATTTAAGAATTTGTCACTATAAAAAATTTTCAGCGTTATTCTTCTTGGACAGTTTGCCGTCACCGATAAAATGTGTCCGAATTCAGAGGAACAAAAACGTGCATGAAATCTGATGCATTTAGTCTCCACCTAAATATTCTTCTTTCGCTTCTGTTTAAAGAAATGTCAGTAACTTAGGAAACTTCTGTTCGGAACTCTGACGTCCCTTCCTGTTCTAGTGATTGCTCCTTTTTAGTCGATGACATGAGCTTTTTTACTGTTAGTCGCTGATGTAGCAGAGCTGAGACTGTCACATTAGCGTACTGAGTTTGCGGTCGATTTTTTTTTTTTGCATAGGACTGCATTTATATTTGGCGCATTGTGGTAAACACGGACTTAATTGACACATTTGACATCTGTAGCTTAGATTATTTTTGGAGACGAGGGGGGGTGCCGGGTACAGGAGTGCTGCAGTAACAAAAACCCTTCTGGATAAATCAAGTCCGAAAACCCAACGAGCCTGGCATCCTTTCCCCCCCCAGCGAAACCTCGACACCTTCTCATTGGCTCTGGTACCTGCCATTGGAGAGACAGGCCCCGGCCCAGCGCAGGTCAGGATTGGCTGCCAAGGGCTGCCACTCAACCTCCATCTGTCAGAAACCCCATATGGTTTGCAGAAGGCGAAGGAAGTGTGTGTGTGTCTGTTTGTATGCGAGCGTTAAAGGGGGGTGAAAGGGGAACAGCCGAAGGAGGGGGCGCTGGGAGGAAAAAAGAGAGGAAAAAAAAGGAGAGAAGGCGACGAGGAGAGAGCAAGGGGGGGCTTGATAGAGATTCCCAATCCAGAATTCCTCCTGTCCTCCATCCATCCCCTGCATCACCTCTCTCCACTCCATCCTTCGCTTGCCATCGAGAGACTGTACTGGAAAATACAGCGATCCGGGAGGGAGGGGGGTAGAGGGTTAAAGAGCGGAGGAAAAAAAAAAAGGAAGGAAAGAAAGAGGCAGAAAATAAAGCGGAAAACAGAAGGACAAGGCACGGAGAGCGGAGAAGGACTAAAAAAAAAATATAAAAAAAAATGAAGACGCCACTTCGGAGGGTGAACCTGGCCGGCGTGGTGGTCGCCGTGATGCTGACACAAGGTACCACATTCTAATGACCCTTGGCATGCGCTGCATCCGATCTCTGCGGGATTTATGCCGATACTGGAGTCAAGGATAACGTCGTAGCATCCTCCAAAGGGGGTCTTTACCAATGGACGTGAGAAGGGGGACTAGGGACGATGCAAAGTTGGGCAGCGATGAGGATGATGGGGAAGTTGCGAGTTGACGTGGTCGGCTTGGCGTTGGACGTTGAGGGTCTCGGTCGTTCACTTACACGGTGTATGGGATGAGCAGGTAGTTTCTGCATCGAGGGGAGACTCGTAAGGATTCCTGCACTGGAGTCGGAAACGACGACCCCCCTTCCCCGGACACCGGTCTGAATACATTGCTAGAGGCAGAGGTTAATAAATAGAAATGTATTAATCAAGTCATAGATTGGGGAGGGGGGGTGAAAAATTGCCACGGGGGGATGGGGTGGCAAAGAGAGAAGGTTGTGGAGGGGGGTCTTCGCAATCACAATGACGATCCGTCCCTGACATTCTTCTTATTATACATTCAGTACACAGTGGGCACTGTAGTGCAGCAATTACCGGCGGAGCAGGGGTTAAAGGGATGCGAGCCGGGGGTCGGTCCCCGAGGAAAGGACATGTTGTCGGATCAATAAGGCGAATGTTAAATAGGCGGAGGGTCTGCGCTGACCTCTGCTCCCCGTCTTAGACCCTAGTAGATGGTTGAGGGGAAGATGATGAAGATGATGATGATGGGCTGAGCTCATACAGCTGCGTGCAGAGCCCACTGTGTGCAGCATCTGTGCTGGGGGGCGCATTCATGGCTGGCGGAGCTCTGCTGCTGTATAGTTCCCATCTGCAAGCGCAATATGTGTGTGTACCGTACGGATCGCCGGTGGGGGTCTGCGGGGGGCTCGCGGAGCTGTATGGCTTCATTACAGGCCATTGCTGTAGAGTTGTGAGAGCATTGTGGGATTACAGTGATGGCCTGCTCGGTCCTATAGCACAGGGCTACAGCTATATATGTAGAGCACGCCTGCCTGCCGGGATACAGGAAGCCAACGTGTGTGTGTGAGCATGAAAGTGTGTGTGTGCACTATGGAAGAGGGTTTGTGTGCATAAAATAATAAAATATGGATATGTGCGTGTACTGTACAGATGTGTGTATATATGTGTGTGTGTGTGTGTGTGTATATATATATATATGTATGAGCATGAAAGTGTGTGTGCACTATGGAGGAGGGTTTGTGTGCATAAAATAATAAAATATGGATATGTGCGTGTACTGTACAGATGTGTGTATATATGTGTGTGTGTGTGTGTATATATATATATATATATATGTATGAGCATGAAAGTGTGTGTGTGCACTATGGAGGAGGGTTTGTGTGCATAAAATAATAAAATATGGATATGTGCATGTACTGTATAGATGTGTATATATGTGTGTGTGTATATGAGCATGAAAGTGTGTGTGCACTATGGAGGAGGGTTTGTGTGCATAAAATAATAAAATATGGATATGTGCGTGTACTGTATAGATGTGTATATATGTGTGTGTGTGTATGAGCATGAAAGTGTGTGTGTGCACTATGGAGGAGGGTTTGTGTGCATAAAATATATGGGTATGTGTGTTGGCATGCAGATATGTGTGTATGAGTATGGAAGTGTATGAGTATACATGTACACTATGGATGAAGGTATGTGTTAATAGATTATATTGGTATGCGTGTGTGTGTACTGTATGGATGTGTGTGTATATAAAGTGTGTATATGTGTGTATGATCATGGAAGTGCATGTGTGTGTACACTATGGGTGAGGGTATGTGGGCATAAAATGTATGGGGGGGTGTATGTAAATAATATATACACATTATCTCTCTGAGCATGTATTGTAAGGATGAGTGTGTGTATATGAGTATGTATGAGGAGTGTAAGAGGCTGTGTATAGGAGTGTGAATGTATTGGCTGCCTAGATGAGTGCAAGTATATGTGTATGTACTGTGTATGAGTGTTTCAATGCATTGTGTGTAACTGACTAATGTATATGACTGTTTTTAGATGCATGTGGCTGTGTGCATTTTTTTCTGTGAGGCTCTGTATGTACAGTATGTATGTGTATGCACTGCATAATAATGTGTCTATGTATGTGACAATGTGTGTTTGCTGTGTATGTACTGTATGTGGCTGTGTGCGTGGCACTGTGCCTTTACTGTATGTACGTGACCATGCCGGCATGGTGGTGGCATTATGTATATGGCTGACTGTGTATATGTGGCTGTTTCTGTGTAACGTATGTGCTTTTGCAGGCCGTGTATGTATGAGTTGACGTGATCAGTTATTTGTATCTGCGGTTGTGCATGTATATGACTGTGAGTAAATTTTTATGTATATTGCTAATAAATGCATGTATGAGGTAGTGTATATTGTATACCAAGTATGAAGGTATATACCGTGTGTGTGTATGAAGGTTTATACCATGTATGTGATTGTATGAAGGTATATACCGCATGTGTATATATATATATATATGTGTCTGTGTGTGTGTGTATGAAGGTACATACAGTGTGTGGGTATGAAGGTATATACAACAGTGTGTGTGTGTATGGAGCTATATACAACATTGTGTGTATGAAGGTATATGCCGTTTATGTGTGTGTTTTTGAAGGTATATACCGTGTGTGTGTATGAAGCTATATACAGTGTGTGTGCAGAGCTGGACTGGTCATCTGGCAATTCTGGCAAATGCCAAAAGGGCCTGTCTGGTTGTGGGCTGCTTTGTCTGCTACATTGTTAACAGAATCAATGTCTAAAGACACGCATACTGTTAAGAGCTATGACGGAGAACAAGTCACTGACTCCATCACTTAACCCAGCAGGACACGGGTATCATTAGAAATATTGGTCTTGTAGTAAATCTGCCTTTCCTCCATCCAGGGTAATATTAGTAAAATATCCCATCTGGTGCTTGAGGACGGGGACAGCATGGGCCTGTGTGATTTCAAATGCCAGGGCTGAATTTCTGTCCCAGTCTGAACCTGTGTGTGTGTTTGTGTATGAAGGTATATACCGTGTATATTTGTGTATGAAGGTATATACCTTGTGTGTATGAAGGTATATACCTTGTGTGTATGAAGTTATATACCGTGTCTGTATGAAGGTATATACCGTGTGTGTGTATGAAGATATATACCGTGTCTGTATGAAGGTATATACCATGTATGTGTGTATGAAGGTATATACCGTGGGGGTGTATGAAGGTATATACCGTGTGTGTGTGTATGAAGGTATATACCGTGGGGGTGTATGAAGGTATATACCGTGTGTGTGTATGAAGCTATGTACCGTGGCTGTATGAAGGTATATACTATGGGTGTGTATGAAGGTATATACCGTGGGGGAGTATGAAGGTATATACCGTGTATGTGTGTTTATGAAGGCATATACCGTGTCTGTATGATGGTATATACTGTGTGTATGAAGGTATATACCATGTTTGTGTGTGTATGAAGGTTTATACCATGTGTGTATGAAGGTATATACCGTGTGTGTGTATGAAGGTATATGCTGTGTGTGTATGAAGGAATATACCGTGTGTGTGTGTATGAAGGTATATACCGTGTCTGTATGATGGTATATACTGTGTGTATGAAGGTATATACCATGTTTGTGTGTGTATGAAGGTTTATACCATGTGTGTATGAAGGTATATACCGTTTCTGTATGAAGGTATATGCTGTGTGTGTATGAAGGTATATACTATGTGTGTCTATGAAGGTATATACCGTGGGGGTGTATGAAGGTATATACCGTGGGGGTGTATGAAGGTATATACCGCGTGTGTGTATGAAGGTATATACCGTGTATGTGTGTTTATGAAGGTATATACTGTGTCTGTATGATGGTATATACTGTGTGTATGAAGGTATATACCATGTTTGTGTGTGTATGAAGGTTTATATCATGTGTGTTTGAAGGTATATACCGTGTGTGTGTGTATGAAGGTATATACTGTGTGTGTATGAAGGTATATACCGTGTGTGTGTGTATGAAGGTATATACCGTTTATGTGTGTTTATGGAGGTATATACCGTGTATGTGTGTTTATGAAGGTATATACTGTGTCTGTATGAAGGTATATACTGTGTGTATGAACGTATATACTATGTATGTGTGTGTATGAAGGTATATACCGTGTGTGTGTGTGTGACGGTATATACCGTGTATGTGTGTTTATGAAGGTATATACCGTGTCTGTATGAAGGTATAAACTGTGTGTATGAAGGTATATACCATGTTTGTGTGTGTATGAAGGTTTATACCGTGGGGGTGTATGAAGGTATATACTGTGTATGAAAGTATATACCGTGTGTGTGTGTTTATGAAGGTATATACCGTGTCTGTATGTGTATGTTAGAAGGTATATACCGTGTAGGTGTGTATGACGGTATATACCGTGTGTGTGTATGACGGTATATACCGTGTCTCTGTGTATGACGGTGTATACCGTGTGCGTGCACCTTGGGGTATGTGCCTGTCTGCGAGTTGCCGCTCAGTGCTCAGAATTTCAATGGCCTCCTTGGATGTATTTTATGACTTCGCCTCCTTCTGATTAATCTGAGGTTTCCTATCATTAACTCTTTCCTTCTGAAGGTTGAAGAAAAATGGCTTCTTTTCTGCGATCTGCCATACTGAGCAGCATCATTTACCCCTGCTGACATGTATTAACCTTTTTTCGGCCTGACCTGGCAGAAAGGTCTTAGTTATGTCGCTGGTGGAGAAGGGTTATTATAAACCCTGCGCTGGTTTCTATGCTTTAACCCTTCATGTCCTGGGAGAGCTGACACCGTCAGACTAGTTACTGAGCGTTAACCCTTTCGTCTCCCCTGCCATATGTAGAAGAATTCCACTGTGGGTTTTATTTCCCCCTTTTACTGGATAGGTTCCCATTGCTGTGGAAATCCAGATTTGTGGTGTGTTGATTTGGGTCAGAGATTTTTGGAAAAATTGGCGATTAGGTGCAGGTATGTTTGGGCGGGCAGGGGCCCCAGGTGCTGCGGTGGATCCAGAAAAAGTCAGAGAAGAGCAAGGACCAGAAGAAAATATGTCCTGAGCCGCCACAATGTGTCCAGGAGAGAATGGCAAGAGTTACTTTTCTTTATTGCAACAATGTATCACTTGTTTAGAGACTTCCACAACCCTTTCCTTGCCAGGAAGGGACAAGCCTGGTCCCTTCCTTTACAGTGGGCGCTTGTGATGGCAGAAAATACCCAGTAGGGGGCGTCATTTAACTCCTTTCTTGACAGAGTTCTGTACCCCCCATTCCCCACATACCAAGAACATCGGCCTCCACCGTGGGGAAACAATGGTTTAACCCTTTAGACTTCCATCAGGCCTGCATCTGATGGACACCAGGACCGCACTCATTAACCATTTCATTGCTTCTCTCAAGTGCAGTCTGTTATTTTAGCTTCACCTCCGCACAAAATCATACTATGGAGAAATAATGGGAATAAAATCGTGCTACGAAGTCTTAAATAAACCCAGGAATTATGCGAAAAGTGGAGTCGCCCTTTAAATTTTCGACACATTTGCTATTGCTTTAATTAACTTTTTCCCTTTCCAAAAGTTTATTGCTACTTTTTTTCCAGTGCCGTAAGACATTAAAGTCCATCCCCCATCGTTATTAAAAAAATAGAATTAAAAAATAATGTAATAAGCATTTTTACCAGCTGCTAGCACTGTAATGGGCTGTAGCTATTTAAACTATTTACTTTTTTTATTTTACCGATCACATTTGTATCTTTATCAGTCGCTGCTTTCGAGTAATATAATTACCGTCTGTTTTGTACCTGCAATGTGGAAAAATGCTGCACGGGCCTACCATAGATGTATACTGGTAGGGCTTACAGGCCCGCAACACTGGGAGCTTTGGTATTGGACCACCGCTCTGGTGGACCCGGCTCGTATATGCATCCATTACACTGGCCACCATACTTTTCAGAAGAATCGTTTTAGTTTTTTTCATTACTTACATGCATACAGTCATACAATCCAACATCTGTTTGCAGTATTTATACATTTTACTTTTTTTTCTTAATGGAAACCATCAACAAGTAGGATAGTTTTTTTTCATGGGTCTTAGTATAGGAAATCTCCATTTTGATGAAGATGAATTGATTGGAGTGCATTTTGAGTCTCTTCGGTATGTATATTTTAGTGGAAACCATCAACAAGTAGGATAGACCTGCAAGTTCATAGGCCTTAGTATAGGAAATCTCCATTTTGATGAAGATGAATTGATTGGAGTGTATTTTGAGCCTCTTCGGTACGTGTATTTTAGTGGAAACCATCAACAAGTAGGATAGACCTACAAGTTCATAGGCCTTAGTATAGGAAATCTCCATTTTTGATGAATATTAATTGATTGGAGTCTATTGTTAGTTTTTTCAGTATGTAAAACCATCAACAAGCAGGATCGATGTGTTGATAAGAATTATTACGGTATTATTTATTTTATATACTTTTTTTGCTTATGTGAAGCCGTACTGCTCGGCTCGTTACCATGTAAATATTTGAATACATATAGATCCGTCAAGCTGAATTAATATCTAATATGTTAATAAATCAATTTACACCTGTTTTGTATATTCATTATGCTATGCAGAGCCCTGCGGGGGGTGAGGAAGTGTTAATGAGTCAATCATTCTCGCAGTGTGTTCACAGCAGGGTAGCACTATGCACTCAAAGGAATGGAGGTGGAAACCGTCAGCAGCAGCTTGTTGACAGTTTCCACAATAGAAGATGGCAAAGAGGCTTGAGAATATGACCTTTTTTTTTTTTTTTTTACTATAAGACAGAGTTTTGATATTATTTCACATGTTGCCTCCCCTGTTAACTTTTGGAAAATGTGAGAATAACAAATCTAATACTGCATGGACATCCCACCTCTTACGATGGGAGGACGACCCCCTATACTGGTGATGAAGTGTCTCTCAGGTTATTCGATTAATTCTTCTTTGCAGCCAATGTTATACTACAGTCTGTGCTGGATTATCAGATACTCTGGATTATCGGAATTGAACTGTAATCGAGACGTGAAAACCGGTATATTGGCCCGGTGGATTGTTGCAGCGGTTGGGATTGGCTGCAGCACTATTGGGTACGCCAATGGGTGATGGCCTGACTGCGTTTGACTCCTAAGATGCCGATGGACTAAAAAAAATGGGTATAAGAAAAAATCTCTAATAAAAAATAATCAATATATATTTAATAATAACATATATTTTAGTACAATAATACAATACAATAATATATACATACTGTATGTTAATGAAAAATATATTAATAATGTAGTTATATTATATATATAATGCTAGTACTGAAAAACATAGAATTCTATATTTTTATTTTCCATATATATATATATATATATATATATATATATAATAAAAATAAATATATTTTAATTTTATGAACATATGTAAAATATGTTTTTAATGTTCGAGTATAAACAAAACAAACAAAATATAGTTTATTTGAACAATAAAATAAATTTTAATCTCAATCATAATATATATTTTCACTTTTTTTAAAAAAACACTTCCTCTCCTGGTGCAGATGGGTGTAGAAGCAAGTGAAAGAAGGACACATCAGCAGTTTGTGTGCAGATGTGTTCACTCACATTTCTGGGTACTAGGGGGGCGGTAACATGGACCTTCCACACCATTTTCGTTTTTGGTGTCCAGTACTACAGTTGTGGGCAAAAGTATTGACACCCCTGCAATTCTGTCAGATAATACTCAGTTTCTTCCTGAAAATGATTGCAAACACAAATTCTTTGGTATTATTATCTTCATTTAATTTGTCTTAAATGAAAAAGCACAAAAGAGAATGAAGCAAAAAGCAAAACATTGATCATTTCACACAAAGCTCCAAAAATGGGCCAGACAAAAGTATTGGCACCCTCAGCCTAATACTTGGTTGCACAACCTTTAGCCAAAATAACTGCGACCAACCGCTTCCGGTAACCATCCATGAGTTTCTTACAATGCTCTGCTGGAATTTTAGACCATTCTTCTTTGGCAAACTGCTCCAGGTCCCTGATATTTGAAGGGTGCCTTCTCCAAGCTGCCATTTTTAGATCTCTCCACAGGTGTTCTATGGGATTCAGGTCTGGACTCATTGCTGGCCACCTTAGTAGTCTCCAGTGCTTTCTCTCAAACCATTTTCTGTCATGCTCTCCATGTCTGTTTTGCCTCATGACCCTGGAGCGGTGTGCACACGCATCTCATGTCTGCTATCCTGCATGTTCCCTAGAGCAGTGTGCACACTCACCTCATGACTGTTGAGCTGCGGGATGCCTGCGTTTCTGCTCTGCCTTCAGTGATCGTCTCGTCATGTCTAGAACCCCTGATCATGTGTCCTTCCTATGTTCCAGCAGAGGCTGGTTCTGCATTCATCTCTGCATGTCTGGAACTCTGATCATGTGACCTGCCTAGGTTTCAGCACTGGTTCTGCTATCATCTCTGCATGTCTGGAATTCTGATCATGTGACCTGCCTAGGTTTCAGCACTGGTTCTGCTATCATCTCTGCATGTCTGGAATTCTGATCATGTGACTGCTCCCTGTGATCCTGGAGGATCTGACCTGAACGTTCTTCCCTGGTCCTGACCCGGAAGTGGATGTACTATGCCCTATATCAGACCGCCCCTCCCTATGCTCAGGGCCTGAGTATTGTGTTGCTTCCCTGCATTGCTCCTTTGTCTGCTGGGTTGCTCCCTCTATTCTGTGCCCTTGCACTTTGCTCTGTCGTGCGTCTCTGCACAAGATCCGTGCTCGTATTCCATCTCTTGTCTCGTGCTTTGTCTCGTGTTGTCCTTCGTGCTTTTTTTGTCCTCGCTATGCTTCCTTGTTATGCTATGTTCTGTACCCTGTCCCTGACGTGTCTTTCTACACGGGCAGGCCTCCACTCTGTGCCCTGTCCCTGACGTGTCTCTCTACACGTGCAGGCCTCCGCTCTGTACCCTGTCCCTGATGTGTCTCTCTACACGTGCAGGCCTCCGCTCTGTACCCTGTCCCTGATGTGTCTCTCTACACGTGCAGGTCACCGTTCTGTACCCTGTCCCTGACGTGTCTCTCTACACGTGCAGGCCTCCGCTCTGTACCCTATCCCTGACGTGTCTCTCTACACGTGCAGGTCACCGTTCTGTACCCTGTCCCTGACGTGTCTCTCTACACGTGCAGGCCTCCGCTCTGTACTCTGTCTAGTCCCAAGACTCTCCCTTTGCCCGGCTCTGGGCTTCGGCCTACGCTCCGCTGCTAGATTCTGTCCCTGTCGCTGGCGTGTCTCTCCACACGTGCAGGCCTCATCTTGTACTTTGCCCCTGGCATGCCCTCTGCATGTGCAGGACTCTGCCTCTTACCCTATGCCTTGTCTCTGATGTTTCGTGCACCCTTGCACTTTTCATACTAGGCTTTGTCGTGCTGTTTCGCACGCGTCTCTGTCCTGTACCTTTGCCTAGCCCTGCCTTGTGGCTCCGTGCCCTCGTGCACGCGCCTGGTCGCCCTGTGCCTGCCTGTTGTGCCTCAGCTGTGCCGCCTCTAGTCGGGCTCGCCTGTGTGCCTCAGCCGTGCCCGCCGTCCAGTGCTATAGTGGTTACCGGCTGTGTGAGCCACAGCTGTGCCGCCTCTAAGTCGTGCCCGCCTGCTTATGCCACCGTCGGTACCTCCTGCCGGTGCCCCAGCCGTGGTTTCCGTGCTCCCTTGCACGCACGCTGGTTTTTGCACTGTGCCTTTTCGTGCTACTCTTGCATAAAGTCTTTTGCTTACTTTGCTCTGCTCTGAACCCTGTCTTGCCTGCCAGATTCCGTAACCTGCCGACCACTGCCAGAGGTCCGGACCTAGATGACTGCGGCCTGATGTCCGGAGCTGATTTCCGCAGTCTGACTCCTGGACCTTGTCGGTCGATGCCAGCACCCCGGATTCCGATTCCACCGTACCCTATTTTGGTCCCTGGCGTGTCCTCTGCACGCGCAGACCTTGGTCCTGTATCTCTCCCTGGCGTGTCTCTTCGCACACGCAGGCCACCGTGCCTGTACCTGTCCCTGGCATGCCCCTTGGCATGCGCAGGCCTCCGTCCTGTGAACCTGACCCGGGCGTGTTCGTTGACACGCATCCTGTTTCTAACTTTGTCTTGTCTCCTTGCATGGAACCCTGGTTTGCTTACCGGATGTACGGAACCTGCCGATCACCTTCAGAGCTACAGAACCTGATGTCCCGGTTGATTTTTGCCTGCTGTCCGGAGTCCGATGTCCTCGTGCCTCTGCATACCATCTGCACGTTCCATGCTTTGGACCTCGGCGTGCTCTTGCACGCACCATGCTCTATGTACTCTGTGTGTTCACGTTTTGCACCTGTTATACACTGAAGTGTTCCTCATGCCTTGGACCTCAGCGTGCCCTTGTACGCATCTTGCTTTATGTACTTTGTGTGTTCATGTTTTGCACCTGTTGTACCCAGAAGTGTTCCTTAATGAAGTTTCCTTGAACTAACGTCTTGTCTCGCCTTGTCTTGTTTCCCTGAGTCGGCCGTCTGGTCCAGCTGCTGTGGTGGCTCACCCCCTTGGTCTTGCCCCTGACACTCCCTGTATAGGGGGTGGATTCTCACTAGGTCAGCTCGCCCTAGGTGGGTGGGTGCCACGGCCCAGAGGGTCCACTCATTCAAAAGGAAAATGACTCAGCGTAAGCTGACACGCGTCACATTTTCTAGTGCTTTTTGAAGTGTGTTTTGGGTCATTGTCCTGCTGGAAGACCCATGACCTCTGAGGGAGACCCAGCTTTCTCACACTGGGCCCTACATTATGCTGCAAAATTTGTTGGTAGTCTTCAGACATCATAATGCCATGCACATGGTCAAGCAATCCAGTGCCAGAGGCAGCAAAGCAACCCCAAAACATCAGGGAACCTCCGCCATGTTTGACTATAGGGACCGTGTTTTTTTCTTTGAATGCCTCTTTTTTCTCCTGTAAACTCTATGTTGATGCCTTTGCCCAAAAAGCTCTACTTTTGTCTCATCTGACCAGAGAACATTCTTCCAAAACGTTTTAGGCTTTTTCAGGTAAGTTTTGGCAAACTCCAGCCTGGCTTTTTTATGTCTCGGGGTAAGAAGTGGGGTCTTCCTGGGTCTCCAACCATACAGTCCCTTTTCATTCAGATGCCGACGGATAGTACGGGTTGACACTGTTGTACCCTCGGACTGCAGAGCAGAGCAGAGCAGAGCAGCTTGAACTTGTTTGGATGTTAGTCGAAGTTCTTTATCCAACATCCGCACAATCTTGCGTTGAAATCTCTTGTCAATTTTTCTTTTCCGTCCACATCTAGGGAGGTTAGCCACAGTGCCATGGGCTTTAAACTTCTTGATGACACTGCGCACGGTAGACATAGGAATGTTCAGGTCTTTGGAGATGGACTTGTAGCCTTGAGATTGCTCATGCTTCCTCACAATTTGGTTTCTCAAGTCCTCAGATAGTTCTTGGTCTTCTTTCTTTTCTCCATGCTCAATGTGGTACACACAAGGACACAGGACAGAGGTTGAGTCAACTTTAATCCATGTCAACTGGCTGCAAGTGTGATTTAGTTATTGCCAACACCTGTTAGGTGCCACAGGTAAGTTACAGGTGCTGTTAATTACACAAATTAGAGAAGCATCACATGATTTTTCGAACAGTGCCAATACTTTTGTCCACCCTCTTTTTTATGTTTGGTGTGGAATTATATCCAATTTGGCTTTAGGACAATTCTTTTTGTGTTTTTTCGTTTAAGACAAATTAAATGAAGATAATAATACCAAAGAATTTGTGTTTGCAATCATTTTCAGGAAGAAACTGAGTATTATCTGACAGAATTGCAGGGGTGTCAATACTTTTGGCCACAACTGTATAAGGCCAGGTTCACATAGCGTTAACACAGCCCGTTCAACATATAGCGTTGACGGGCTGCGTTAACATTATAGCATAACGTGATATGCGTTATGCTATACCGCTAGCGCTGATGATTCATCAGCGCTAGCAGTGACGGAGCCTCAGACGCTGTAGCCCGCGTCCTAGGCTCCGTCAGTGCTTGACGGCACATCGCGAACGCGTGCCGCTTTATGGCATATGTCGCGATGCGCCACATAACGGGGCTGAATGACAGCGTTAACAGACTATGTTACACTGGGTTATACCGCGGTGTAATGCAGGTTCGTCAACGCTATGCCTATAACGCAGTGTGACCCCAGCCTAAATGATGCATCATAGTTCAGGGTCCTGTAATTATTTTGCATTTTGATCTTGAAGCTTTGAATTGGGTTAGCCAATTCACTTTTCACCTCTGCTGACGACCACTTTCCAGGATTTGGCTGTGGCAGGTATTGTGCACACTCGACAGGTATTGTGTACCTCTCCTATTAAAGGGATTCTTCCAGGAATTATACCAGGAAAGGCAGACATTATGCCAGGAAGGGGTACAGGATGGAGGACATTATAACAGGATGCGGGACATTATGCCAGGAAGGGGTATAGGATGGAGGACGTTATACCAGGAAAGGAGGCCATTATGCCAGGAAGGGGTATAGGATGGAGGACATTATAACAGGATGGGGGACATTATGCCAGGAAGGGGTACAGGATGGAGGACATTATACCATGAAACTGTTAAAAAAAATGCAAGTGTGAGACACAGCACTTAAAGAGCCTGAGATCCAGATACAGCAGCTTCATTAATTTGTTAGAATAAAGTGTCAGGAGTGGAAGTTATTCTGCGCTCTCTGGACTCAAACAAAGCTGTAGTAAGGTAAAAACATAGGTTTATTGTTGATGCGCTTCAGAGTCCGCTGACTCCTTCAGCACAAACATTCATAAACAACCTACAATGAAATGGAGACATTATACCAGGAAGGAGCCCATGATGGAGATATTAGATCTGGAAGGAGCCCAGGATTGGGGACATTGTTAGAGAAAGGGGCCAGTCAGGATGGGCAACATTATTACAGGAAGGGGCCAGGATGGGGGACATTATTAGAGGAAAAGAGCACAAGATGGGGGACATTGTTACTTGAAGGGGCCAGGATGGGGACATTATTACTGGATTGGGACTTTGTTGCCTAATAGTTAGAACACATATGTCTTCACGGGATCTGGAATGCTACAAGGGTCTGCACATCTGAAGAACATGCAGGTGGAGGCACAGGTCCAAATTTTACACCAGGGCAGATCGAACTCAAGTTATGCCACTAGCCACACATCTGTAAGAGTCGGCGACCCGAAGCCGGATGTCTCCTCTCATCTAATTCAGTTCAAATACCCGTCATGCCAGTCAAAAGCCAAAAATCCTACGCGGCCACATTTGCCTCAGCGGCTTACAGTTTATCAACCGTGCCCTATGCAGTAATTTGCCCGTGGTGCATGCCAGCCATCAAGAACTTGACCTGTACTATCAGAGATGCCAACGTGCCATCTCTGCAGGATGGTAAGATAATTAGTACAAGTTGATGGGTCTTTGCGCCACCTGCCCCCTCCTGCCTCCGCACCGGTAGCTGGCAGCGCGCTCAGCTGACTTCAGCCTTTCTGCGGTTGCCAGCTCCTCTTCATCTCGGTTCTATCAGCAGAACGCAATAAACACGACAGGTTGTCCGGGCAAGATGTGTGAGTCAGCCCGGAGTTATATGGAAGACGCACGAGGGGGGAAATATCCGCCGGAGTGTAAATTGTGGGAAATGACACACTCGGGAAGTTGAGTAGCAGAATATATTCCTTTCGGTCAGTACTGAAACCAAGAGAGACCGGGGATTGAAGAAAGATATACACTCGACGGCGGGTCAGTCTCAGGCAACACAACGGCTTGGGATGTCTGATGAACGACTGGGGCTTTATAATGGCCCCGACCGCCACGCCGCGCATATAAATAATGCCGTAAACTCTTCCTAGGTTGAGTTTAGTGGTGACACGTTTCAGTGACAATTTATATGTTTAAGTATGCTTTTTCACCTGGCATGGAGATATACGGCAGCACTCTGGGATTTTGTGTACTATCTGTAGCATGACCATTGCCCATTGTAAAACCAGGTGTAGAAGGAGAAAAGCAAAACCTGATGAGGCGGTAAGATTCACATGATGCCGAAAAATGTTTCTTTTTCATCCATTTTTCACGGTTTTGGTCCAATATGTTAATTTTAATAATGATTTTCTTCCTGATAAGAATTCTCAGTTGAACTTTAGAGCAGAATTTTGTGTTTCAGAGCTGTGATTCCTGCTCTGGAAAAGGAAGCACAACTAAAGTCAACTACTTATGTCATTTTGTTATCATGGGTTGATTCTTAATCGTCTCCTCTTCATCTGGCATCAAAATCTTATCCATTAAGGGATTTTTTTGCAGTAGCCATAAATGGATACAAGCAAGCTCTCTTCTGTTCACTCGTAGAGGAGAGCGCTTGCAGTTCCATCCATGGACAATTCACTTTATCATGTGCCATGGTCCCATCACTCAGCAGATCTGTTGGCATGTAGAGTCAGACCGCCACTAACCTGATATTGATGACTGATCTATCAGCTGACTGAAGGCGCCAAAAGTGGCACAACGCCGCATATCGCATAGTGGCCATGAATGGTACTGCAACGTTTGTCTAATCCAGGGGTTGGGAACCTTTTTGCCTGAGAGAGCCATGAACGCCAAATATTTTAAAATGTAATTCCATGACAGCCATACAATGTTAGGCTGGCAGAATGCACCAAATAATAAAATGATAATGAGGTGTGTTCGCAGCCTGGGGTCCACCGTGCACAGATGGTACACTGCTGCTAAGTAATGGCGGAGTTCTACCTGAACACCGGCGGGTAACCACTTACCCGGTGCGTATAGAAGCGAACTCTGTTACTTCACAGAGTCGCTGGAAGTAAAGCCAGAGCCTTTTAACTTCACAGAATTCGGCTGGGGAAGCACTGCTATATGGTCATAAGACCTGGGATTGCCACAGAGACAAGGGGAAGGGTCCCTCCAGACCAGCAGCGATTGGTGCCGTAATTGCGGTTAGAAAGCAATGCGCAAGTGTGCACGGCGCCTCTCTGGCATGTGCCATTAATCGCCCAGGCTTGGACTAAACAGCTCACAACTTGCACCTGGCGCTGCACTGGCGGGTGCTGACTTACGGTACGGTAGTGCCCTATACAGGATGACACCACTGGACGCTAGTGTGATAGTGCTAGGAGCACGGTGGCGGAAGCATAGCCACCTGTTGGTGCTGACTCAAATACCCTAACACATGCGTATCAAAGGAGGGGGTAATTTAATGAGTCATTCACCAGATTAGTGCATCCATCATCACACATACCAATAACATTATGAGTCTATACTAGCGCATGGCTGAGCGGCCTTGTGACTCTTTTATAGCAGCGTCCTTTCGGGACCTTCCCAGTGGACCAATCAGAGCAGGAACGGGACCTGCGCATGTGACCTCCAACCTCCAATGAGAAGTCGTCCCACGGGCATGCTCAGTAGGCAAAATACAGGACTTAGTCTCCCGGACTCAAACATGGTGTTACAGCAGAGCATGAAGGAGCAAGCAGACGCCTAGCATTACTCTGGGCAAGACGCCTTGACCGACGTCTCTGCTGCGCAGGAATTTCTGCGGCCGCAGAGGAATGGGAGACCACAGAGGACATGGCTTGAGAATCCCCCTGTGCAGTGGGGGAAACTCGACACCTAACATACAATATGCTTACAAGTAAACGTGTGCACTTTATGTAAGACCAACACTTTTAAAGTACAATACAGCGTGGGAACTGCGGCTCTGTGATGGGCGAGGATGATTTCACCGCCGATCATAAGCGGAGTTTGCCGCGCTGTCATGCACATGACAGCGCAACAAACACCCAGTGTTTGGGCGGCCGAACCCGGACAGTAACACGGACTTTCCGATGAAGTCTGTGTTCGGTGTCAGTGCCTGAACAGTAGATGTTCGGAACGGATGTGAAACTTTACAGTTCGGGTTCGCCCATCGCTATTAAAGATGTGTCTGAGAGCTAGATGCAGCCATGAAGAGCCACATCTGGCTCATGAGCCATAGGTTCTCGACCCCTGGTCTAATCCAAGTGAACAGAAAAAAGCTTGCAGTACCAGTCATGGCCACTACACAATGTTCGAAACTGTGCCACGTATGGTGCACCACATATTTGTTTTTGCTCCACCGATTCCATTTTTTGAGCACTTTCAATCAACTGATCGGTGATAAATCATCTATATTCCAACACCATAACAGATCAACTGATTGTAAGGGACAAAAGTGACCCAAAAATGGAACAGTTCCTTACATTGTCTAGTGGCCACAAATGGCACTAGAACCTCGCTTCTAGTCACTTGTATAGGATGAAGCTTACCATACCATTCATGGTCACTACACAATGGACAGAGCTTCATTCTTGCTGATGGACCTTCATTTAATTGAGCTGTGATCTTCATGCTTGGGATAGTCGTCAATATCAGATCAGTATCCTGATGCCCGATGTCTATCATCATCAGATCAGCTGATTCAAAACCTTAATAATGTCTTGACCACTGGTACTGCAAGCTCTCTCCCATTCACTTATACAGGAGAAAGCTTGAAGCGCCATTAATGATCAGTTCTATGATCACTATACAATGTATGGATGCACAGAGCTGTGCCAGTTCTGGTGAGCTGTGGTTACTTCATGGAAAACTCATGGAAAAGTTCAGAAACTTCACAGTTACAAGATTCTCTTTACTAAGGATCATGAATCATGACTTGAGTGCAACTTCCAGGTCTACACCCCTTTAAGTCCATGCCACTGACATCCCCCTCACTATTTTAGTTGGGTTCTTCAAAAACGCAAGAGGCCTTTATGCAAGGACAATATTTGGGACACTTTTGGTCAAACAGCTCATCACAATGCACAATTCTAAATGCTTTGGAAGAAGAAGTGGTCCCCTTAGCTCTTGGGCTCCAGGTTTCTCTAATGGTATGACCGTCCCTGGTTCCTCCTCTGTGATCACTAGTGTTGGCATGCTAATATAGCCAACACTTGGCATCTCTATTTAATTTCAGGCTTCCTTTAGTAGAATTTTTTCACCTTGACACATGTCGAGTCCATTTTAACTAACTCTTTTAGAAACCAAGGCGCTCGTGCTGGCGGGCCTGGCAGCGCTGACTCTGTAACTTTAGTATTCCTAGAAATTACTGGCAACTTTCCTCTGCTAATCACCTTTAGCGTTGTTAGGTTGACGGTGTAATAGGTAAGAACACAAGCCAGCTTTAATACCTGAAAGGATGGCATAGGAGACTGGCATATGAGCACAGATCTCGTGCCCAGAATTATGTTAAGATGCAAGTGTTTATGATTATATTCAGCCTCAAATCTATAGTTGTTCATACAAAGCATCTGTACTTTGAAATAACTGGAAAAAAAAATCATAGCGGGTAACTATTAAGGTAGTATAGGTGGCATTGCTGGCAAATAGGGAACTCAAACTTATCTATGGACCATTTACCTACTGGTCAACAGCCACTATGGCAAAATTACAAAGTTTCACTTACAAAGTCAAAGAAATCTGGTTCATGGATAATGAAGGGCAAACCTGGTTCCCAATGTGGTGCCCTTTATTGTGAAAGTGTAGCATATTGGCAAATTGACATTTGAAAGTGCAAAATTGAGAAATCTTACCAGGAACTGCCCACAAGTTGCGCAGGAGCTCTCCCATTTCCCCAGTCTTCATCTGGTTTCTCCAGTCTTCTGTTGATTTTTCTGGACTCCTCCAGCTTTCCATGCATTCCCTGGCCTCCCGCTCTCCCTGGCCTTTCCCCGCTTTCTTTGATCCTTCCCCCGCTCTCCCTGGCCTTCCCCAGTCCTTCCCCAGGCCCTCCCCAGGTCTAGTCTTTGCTAAAAGATCAAAGAGAGCTAGCGGTGGGCCTGTCAGGGAGTTGTGATGGCAAGACAAGTGAGTATATAGTTGTTTGTTTTTTGTATCTTTTTGTATTAATCCAGTCCTTAAAAAAATCCAGGAAAATTGCAGCCAATATATCTATCAAATCCAAATATTTCTGGAAATTCATAGCCACGTTGCATTGTTAGGAATCGATTCACTCGTCTCTAATTTCCATTTCCTTCCACCAGCTTATTACTTGGTATATTCTAAAGGATATGACACTTCACTACAAAATTATCTGCTATACAATGCACTGTCTCTCTATGCTGCACAGACTTGTTCAGGTCTTTTTATATTAAGCAGGTGGAAACAGTATGCCTTGGAGATAGTGGTTAAGAAAAATTAAGATGGTTAGGGCTAAAGCGAGAAATTACTTGATTGGAAAAAGACTTGAGAATATCCATGTATTGATGATGTAGTAAGTGAAAAGTAATCAGAAAGTGTTTGGCCATCACTATGGAGCAGGGTTTAGATTCTTGAGAAGTGATCTAAGGATCTTGTCCGGAATTTTTGATTTGTTGTTGTTATTGTTTTTGTTGTTGATGTTGTTGTTATTGTTGTCAGAGGCTTTTCTGCAGTTTACTGACGCTGATCTGATAAGCATCATTAGGCATGTGTACCCTAAAAATTGTTTTTCTTTCTTTTTGAAAATTTCAAAGAAAGAAGTAACACCCCTCTTAAAGGGAATGTCCCATCAAAAACTGTTTTTTTGTGCTTTAAATCAGTTTTTTTTGTTGAATGCATGTTAAAAACATTATTGGCAATTTATTGTTCTAATCATATCACTATCGTTATTAAAAATCAGAAATCTCTTAATTGTTACACTTGCTAATGAAGCTTGTAGTTTTTACTTTTAACTTTATTTTGTTTCAGTAAATTCAGCAATAAAAAGATTCTGACCCCATCTGTTATATCAAAGCATCTAGTCAAAGGTCATTGTGAAGGGAGGGGGAGCAGGGGAGCTGTGACATCACCTACTGTGATTTGGATCCTGTGTAACTTGCTGGGTATAGAGGTGCTTCCTATAATTGTAATCCTGCATCTGATGATAAAGAGCCTGCTGAAAACTTCCTGAGACAGGAAATAGGAGTCTAAAAAATGAACAAAAAAAGTCATTGTGAAAATTGCAAGATTACTCATTTTTAGTCTTTTAAGTGAAAAAAAAATGCCAAAAAAAACCTGATTTACATAACAGGTAGGTAATTTTCTTTAATTTATAGCTCTCAGTTTGGTCTAAAGAATGCAGGTGAATACCCAATAATCTGTAAAGGTAGAGCATTGTAATGAGCGCCTGATTTCACATGGTAGTTGGTTTACCTGCAGCCCTATGTAAACCTCAGATAAAGCATCCTCATGATCAGCGGTATCACTGGAGCCCAATGAGCAAAATTTGGACCTGGGCCCCACCTGCATTTTGGTCAGATGTATGGGTCCTTGTAACATTCTAATACTATAAAAACATGTGTTCGACCCCAATGTAGTAATGTTTCTTGTCCTGGATCCTTCCTGTAATAATATGCCCCATCTTGATCCTGAACCCATTCCTATAATAATGTTCAACATCTTAAGCCCCTTCCAGTAATAATGTCCTCCATCCTAAAAAAATGTCCCCCAATCCTGGGCCCCTTCATGGTACGATATCCCCCATCATGTAATAATGCCCCCCTTCCTGAGTCCTTTATTTAATAATGTTCCCAATCCTGGGCCCCATCCTGGTGCAATATCCTCTTTCCTAGGCTCATTCAAGTAATAATGGCCACCATCTAGAGTCTAGGGCCCCTTTCAGTAATAATGTCCTCCATCTTATAACAATGTCCTCCCATCCTGGGCCCTTTCATGGTATAATATCCCCCATCATGTAATAATGTCCCCTCTCCAGAGTTCTTTATTTAATAATCTCCTCAATCCTGGTCCCCTTTCTGACGTAATGCCCTCCATCCTAGGCCCCTTCCTGTAATAATGTTCCCCATCCTGGGCCCTTGATTCATGACATAGCATTCAGCCAATCATCAGTGCATTCTCATTGGGGAGATTCATCTTCTGCCCTAGGCCCGCTACTGGAAAACGAGGTCCATTGGGAGTTAACGGACCCCATTTTTCTGTTGTCGGCCGGGACCCAGAAGGGGAGTCCCTCACCCACCGCTACCGAGCCAAATATAGAATGCTAGAAGTAATTGCAACCTCTTGAACCCATTTAACAATGCGTAAGCTTGCAGTGTAGCGGGGTGATCCTCGGTCTCCAGCTTATTACTTTTGACCCCCTAATCCACATCCTGTGCCTACAGGTCTTCACATGTGAGCCATTATTTTTCTGGATTATACTTTTGTGTTCCATATGTTTAAGACTAAAATTATCCTAAAAGATGTTACCGCCATCGGGCCGCCATAGTAGTGTGTGACCTCAGACTTTAGGGAACAGGAGAAAGGACTCAGTGAAGGCCATAAAGTGACATACAGATGAGTGCGGGCATCTCATGCCTTATCTCACTCATGACAGTACCGCATTCATTAAAATACCCCCCTAACATAAGACTCCACAACATCCATATACAATACCCTACAGAGAGGCCGGACAAGGTCACAGTAGAGAGAGTCGTCTCACAATGGCCCCTTGTGCTGAGAGGGTGCCAGGGGTGAGCGCGTCCAATATTACTATCGCTGGATAATGGAGATGTAGCAGAGCGGAGTTGTTTGCTGTCTGGAAGAGAATTTATAATGCAGCACATTTATCTGAAGTCCTGTGTGGAAGAAAAGCACAAAAAAAATACCGTAAAGAGATCATGTAATAACAGTACCATACAGTGAACATATAAGAGTACCATAGAGTGCTAAAAAAGTGCTGTCATGTCACTGTCTCTGTGTATATACAATGCAGTAAATTTATCTGAAGTTCTCTGAGAATCCTGCTCATAACAGAAAAGCTAACTAACAGTGCCATGGCGAGCTCACTAATAACAGTATCATACAGTCACAAATAGTACTGACACCTCACTGTCTGAGTATCAATAATGCAAGAGATCTTTCCTAAATTTTGGGAAGAACAATAGACAAAATGGCAGAACTGAATGGTCCCTTATAAAGCTCACATAACAGTTCCTTGCAGTGAAAATATAACACTACTATACAGTGTCTAAAAAAGCACCGTCATTTCATTGTCTCACTGCGTGTCTATAACTGTTCTTAGAAGAGAAAGTAAATAAACTGCAAATAATGCATAATGGTAATAATAATAATAATAATAATAATAATAATAATAATAATAAGGGTATTTAGTAAACATAATTTTGATCAAAATAATGTACAAGCCTTCCCGCCACGTCATGGCAACCCTTGTGCATTATTTGCAGTTTATTTTTTCATTTTAGGATATTTGTGTTTTTTTGTTTTCTCTGTGTAATGGTCATGTGTTAATATGCACTTACATTGTGCATACACATTAACTAACTTTCTCAGTTCAGACTGCAGTTTTTTCAGAGTAAAGTACTGCAGTGCGCAGGCGCCAGACATCTCTGACCTTTTCCGGCGCCTGCGCACTGCAGTACTTTACGCTGCTCTCAACAGGGCAGATAAAGTACTCCTGCGCAAGAACCTTGGCAGAAGTAAGAAGGAGGACGTCATCACTAGAATATGGGAGGCGCCGGGCCGGACCGCGAAACCCACCGCACCCGACCGCGCCCCCCGGTGAGTATAATCTAACTCATTTTTCTTATCTTTCAGGTTACATCGGGGGCTTATCTACAGCATTACAGAATGCTGTAGATAAGCCCCTGATGGCGGTAGCCGCAACTCATAGGACTAAAATAGGTGACAGATTCCCTTTAAAGGCCCTTTGGTGACCTCATCATTACATGATCGTGATGTCACCAAACGTCCCTAAGCAGTCTCAACTTCAGAATAGAAACTCTTCGGGTCCAGTCTTCTCCCCCCTAACATCGGTCATGTCATGATTGTAACTAGGGCTTATATTTCAAGCATACTCCCAAAAATCCTGTAAAATCATGCTATAGCTTAATTTTGGGGTAGTTCTTATTTTCAGTATGTGAGCTCTCTAAGGTACTGAGGTTTAGTTTTGCTACTTTTTAGCATAATTCTCCACTTCACATAAACCAACCGCGTTTATCTCTATGTTGAGAGAGAGTGAAACGACTGTATTTTTTTGGCACTGCATGCTACTATTATATCATTTTACTGTCTCATTTTACTGTCTGACTATATACAGTAGATCTGAAGTCCAATGGACAACTCTAGAGAAAAAATCAGCAAAACTTATCGTACCACATGAAATTCAGGAGAGCCCGACAGGTCATAATGACCTATTGGGGAGAAAGTTTCAGGTCAAATGTTGACCTTGGGGGAGGTGAAGGAGCACTTAAAAGTATTGTCAGCACAAGATAACAGTTCAAACCAAGCACATGTGCTTGGTTCACAATTGGTAAGGCACCAAAAATTAAGGGCACCTTTCCACCTACTTGTTTTCCATCTATCTCTACTCTTCTCTTCATTGATTGACAGTTCTGGATTTAGGGGAGCCAGAATAGGGCAAAGCAAGTATTTAGGAAGGTGCACTGTATTGCTCAGCCACGGCAGAGGTGCAGCGTGTACTGCTGGGTGACGGTAAGGGTGCAGCGCCCATTGCTGGCTCACACCAAGGGTACAGCGTGCTGCTGGGCCACTGGGAGGGTGCAGTGCCCGCTGCTGGGCCACGCCAAGGTTGCAGCACGCACCTAAGCTTGGTTTGAACAGTCGTTTTCTGCTGACATCCTATTTAATAGCTCCACACCGTGAAGATAAAGTAAAGTGCAATCCAGTGCACACATAATACATCTGTACAGTGTCTAAATGATATCACCACAAAACGCCATGAGACAGTTCACGATGAGCCATTAAGGTAGAAACCTTGAGCAAGAAATTACATTTTTTAGGAAGATTTTAGTGGAAGTTGCCCTTTTTTTTACTCTGACTTTTATCCTGCATTCTCACCCATATATTGCATATAAGAAAGTGTCGACTGTCCATTTCTTCTCTGGCCATGAACGACAAGTCTTCACAGTTTGGTTCCATTTGTTGTTGTGACACTTCCACTTTAAGAGAGTCCAAACTTTTTTTTCCCTCCATTAATCACTATTGAATGTAACGACGTATGGTGATTTCAGCCCACACAAGGAGGATCCTGATTTTGGTTGGCAGCCTTTATTGTGTTGTCCCATTTAATCTCCCACTGTCCCTTCATGCTCCGCACCGCTGATGTGCGAATGCTTTGGCGCCACAGTTAATTTTGCACCTTGTTCATGTTTTGTGAAAGGGTCACACCAGTGAGTGTTCAATCAGCGATATGTAGACTTGCAATTTTCTCCATCCTATTGTACTACAGTATTTGGCGATAATTTATTTTTATTTGCTTTGACACTTCATTTTTCTTGACACGGAGCTCATTTTTAGATGAATGCAAAAGAGGGAGCTCTCAAACGTTCTCCAAATGCCATTCATTGAATGCCAAGGGTTAAAACTGCCTGCGGGGCCAGAGGAACCATCGGGCAATTTTATGACATCACTGTCTTCTCAAAGAAGGGTCAACAGGGGTGAGAACAAGGGAGAGCGTTGAGAAATAAAAGGACACGAACAGAGAGCTCAGGAAGAGGTTTATTCATAAAGATGAAAGGCGGCAGAGGGAAATTTAATGAAATGGAATATCATTATGCCATTAACTCTTTGATGGACAGCGTCACATCCAAAAAAGTGGAGATGCAAAACCTCCCGACACTGTAGAAGGTCAAACATGGAAGGGGGGGGGTATTCACTGTAACAGTATCGTCTTTGTAGAGGCTTGAAAAGATACAGCTAGTCAATGGCATGAAAAGATGAAAATGGGGCCCACCACCCATTACGGCGCCACGTTCTGACACCTAGTTTAGAAGGGTTTGTTTGCTATCAATGCAATTCTTCTGGAGTGGGGCATCCTGCACAGGTTCTCACCACCCAAAAGATGACCAAGTCTCCATCCTTCAAGGATCCCATGGCAAATGTTCAATCACTCTTGAGGCTCAAAGCTTGATCTCCAACCTTTCCATCCCAAGCAAAAAAGATGAATTTGAGATAGTCCAAATGGAAGGGATTGTAGAGACTGTGATATCGGCCAATGAAAGTGGGTCGCCCTCCCAGGGCCGTGGGGTACTCGGTACCGGGCCGGTATCAGCGGGACGTGTCACAGCAGTGGTGACCCAGACCGTGGCCCTGGTCGCCCAAGTAATAGGGGAAGTTGTAAATGGTGGAATGTAGTTAGATGAATAGTTTGTGACGCCACCTGTGGTGTTCGGCAAGGGACGTGTTAAGCCGACGCTGCAGACAGATCCTCTGGGACAGATGGTGTGGTGCAGCAATGATGTTGTCCCAGGGCAGGATAGGTGAAGAGACACTTAGATGGTGTAGTGTCTGGCGCAGGGGATGTAGCAGTGCCAGGTGGATGGACACAGGAAGGAATGGAGGACACCAGGGCATGTAGTTCCAAAGCTTTACTCACAGTCAGTAGTGCCCGCTTCTGTGCCGCGTCCTCCGGGTCAGGGACTCAGTCAACCTCCAGGCAAGATGGAATGCTCCCTTCCACGCTCCGCCAACTTATGTGCCTTTTCTGAACGTCTCCTCTATAGCACCTTTAAGTGTGAAAATCTCCTAGTACTGAGTTACACTGGAGTTCCCTTTTACTCCTACATTCTGTACTTGTCTTTCTCTCCTATGGAAACTCAGGCTTCAGTTCAATGTCTTTCACCTTCTTTCCTTTCCCGTGCTAGCTGGCTCAGATCACTGAGGCACCTGCAGCACTCCTTCCTCCATCCCTCTTCCAGGGATCCCCACTCCTCTCCGAGTGGCTTCCTCTCTCCTACTCCCCTTCTCTCTCAACGACTGACCTCTAATCCTAAACCATCCCACTCTTTTATGTGTTCTAAACTCCACCCACCTCCCAGCGCGTTTAGTGTTCCAAGCAGGGAACCACCAAAGGTGCTCTGCCTCTCTCTAGGCAAGGAGCCGCAATGTGGTTTTGCTGAACTACTCTATTGTGTGGGGTGCGAGTGTTGGAGCGTGGCCAGGAGCCTCCAACTTACCTGGATGGTGGGGCACCACACCTTAGGAGAAGGTGCAGTACCTCTGTGGCAACTGAGCCTCAGGGGCACCACATAAATCTGGCAGCAGATGTCTATGTTGAGTCACCTGCTAAATTGTTTCCAAGGGCGTAGTATGTATGGCCCGGCAAGGCCAGAGTTTGGAGACTCCATCACCAGTGTCGACGTATATGATGGGAAGAATAGCATGGCATCAATTGTTATGTTTCCCATCAGAATGATGAGAACCACAGAGACACCCGATAGACCTCATTGACTTATAATGGAGTCTATCGTATAAGGATCTGAGTGTGACCATAACCTTACCGGTACTAAAGCTCCAAAAAAAAAACATGTAATGGGGTTAATAATTCCCACCAACCCTCAAAAAATAACAAGTCATGTGTCATCCTATCTAAAACGATCAGCTTCTTCTAATTACCCTTTAACATCCACAATCAATTGTCAACAGTTCCCCGATTTTCTTTCTTGGCTGCCAAAGCTTTCTTGACAGCAAATAAAGAGAAAAACGTCTAGATTCCCATTACCATATTTTTTCATGTAGGAGAGATTTCCATCTCATGTGCTCTTCAGTCTAATTTGTTTTCCCATCCAGTGCAAAAACGCGAGAGTGCGACCCAACATATGCTTCCTAAATCTGAGCAAATAAAGGAACCAAAGCCACCGTACATATGTTAAGATCTGTCTTATTGTGCGAAGATGGTTTTTTCATCCAACATTCGTTGTTTGAAGGTGGCTTGCTCCACTGAAGCATATATATATATATATTTTTATTTTGCAAGGTCTAATATGGGGAAAACAAGAAGATTGAGGCTCCTGGACTCTATCCAAAAACTAAAATGGAGCCGTCTTCCATGTAGAATCTTGTTTCGGCTGGTGATGGTTGACCCTTCTTCTTTACACGTTTATCCTTCATCCACTTGTCCAGAGAGAAGAGTTGTAGAGGGTTTCAGGTGGATTCCACCATGAGCTGTGGCCCTTATTCTTCACACTATCAATCGATTTTATGGAGCTTACGCTTAGGGCATGTATCTTGGATGGAAACGCTCATCTCATCGACATGGTTGAGGCTGTCCTTTTTCAGAAATTTGCTTCTCGCCCATGTCCTTGGCTTAAATGAAAATCTGATATGTCGCCATGCCATCTATATCTGTGAGCTATGGTCCAGTGTTGACACGATTCAGAGCCCAGCTGTTGTCTCGAAACCACCAGATGTTATGTGATGGAACCAGAACAGATGGTCCAGTGATAACCAGACAGTAGAAACGTTAAACGCTTTGTTTTGCCGAAATTTAACTAGAGCAAGAAAAAAAGGTATAAAAAAGAATCCAAATGACAAAAGAAAAGCAAATTTCAACTGGTGAAAATGTGGATGCAATGTAGACAAAGAAAAGTGGTGCTGGTTTAGAGAAAATGTACCTATTGATTAAATCCTTACCTATTAATTTGTGGCATTCAAGCATTTAAATTTTAAAACTTTTTAACTTTAAATTAATTCTTTTAAATTTTGTACATTTTTGCAGAATAAATAGTTTTTCTCATTTTGTGCTGGAAACAAAAAAAAATAGAAATGTCTAATAATAATAAATTGGAAGCTTTTAGTAGGCATCAACTGAACTACCAGTGCCAAATTCAAGGTTGCTGATGAATAACATGATGGACGGGCAATGATGACAGAATGGATTGATTTTAATATTGTCTGTGATAATAATATATTTGCTGCAGACGAGTTTTCCATGTAAATGATGACAGCGTTTCCTTCTGAGCCATTATCAAATGGATTTTGTTGAAAAAAAAAACTACTTATAAAAACAGACAAATTTTCAAGTAGAAGGTAGAGACCAATTTGCTTCCATTATTAAAAGCCGATACTCGTGTTGGTCCAGTACTTTTTATATATAGTTGGGTTCTGCATTTAATGGTTAATTTTCAACACACAAAATTTACATTTTGAGAATACAGAATTTAGTTTTGTGAATTTTTACATTTTTGTTTTATTGGTTTGTTATGTATTTATATAATAAATTTAGTCATTACGAAATTGTTTTTTGTAAAATTTTCCTGCATGATAATTACGAGTGAATGTTCACCGATTCAACAAAACTTTGCGGCTCGTGAGTGGATGTTGTCATTTCATTAATTTTATGTGTATTAAATATTTTATTTAGTCAATTGTAAAATTGATTTTGTGACTGTTTTATAAAGTTAGCAAATATATATTTTTAATCCAATTTTTTTTGCAATTTTGTTGCTTTGGGTGTTGGGAAGTTGCGTTAAAGGGAATCTGCAATCAGCATGATGTAGGGGCAGAGACACTAATTCCAGCGATGTGTCACTTACTTGACTGCTTGCTGTCGTTTTGATAAAATCTTTGTTTTCTCTGCTGCAGATCTAGCAGTTCTCTGAAGGCTGGGCTCTGTATAACCCCGCCCACACCTCTGATTGGCTTCTTTCTGCGCATGTACAGTGTACACAGAAAGCTGCCAATCAGTGTTGGGGGTGGGCTTTTTCAGAGCTTGACTAGGCAGCAGCATCTCCTGCAGATAAAACTGTGATTTTATCAAAACTACAGCAAGTATCCCAGTAAGTGACACATTTCTGAAACCAGAGCCTTTGTCTCTACATCATGCTGCTCTCAATAAGGTGGCAAAAAACTAGCATTAAATCCACTTTAAGTAGATAAAAAAAAATTGGAGAGTGACCAGACTGTCTTCAGCTCTGATTAGCTCCTGAGCCCAAGTGCAACATCGTCATTACTTTCTCCTCTACAGGAAAATGGCATCCGAAGGCACAGGCTATGATTTTTTTGGCGCATGCCATGGTTTGGATCTGAAACATATGTGAGTACTGTAGACCCCCAAAGACTTGGCACCCTGGAACCACGATCCAATAAGTATGTGATCCCCAAGTCTAATGGTTTCACATGGATTGGAACAGGGTAAGGTCTGACATAGCAAAGACTGTCTTGTTATTAGGTGCAGTGTCCGTATTCAACTGCTGACCACAACATTTTTTTTGTGATAAAATGTCCAATTTGTAAAACTATTTTGTAGAGCTAAGTTCTCTGAATCAGGAATAGCATTCATGTTACTGTTACTCCATTGACGAGAACCAACTGGTTTAAACTTAGAGCAATGCTCCTGACACAAAACCAACCAAAAAGTGCTTAAGCCCATCAGGGTGGACTGTAACGGAATTGACTTGTACTAAACCGATGAGTAGTGGACCTCAAAGACTACTGATATTTAGCCTTAAACTCTATACAGGTGTCTAGACTTTTTTGGTCTAAGGGGTAAGGTTTCTCCTTGTGACATGCCAGTTCTGGCTTATCAAGGTAAGGAGGCTTATTTGCTGTGCAATGCTCCTCTGGGAATATAATATGCAAATTGCCTCTTCAGAGAAAAAGAGGACTTGAACTCTATTATGCCACCTGTTGGTAGTAGCGATCCTACAAGTCACAATCAACCCTTTAACGAGTCCTAAGTCATATTACAAGACTCGTTAAAGGGTTGATTGTGACTTGTAGGATCGCTTCTACCAACAGGTGGCGCTATAGAGTTCAAGTCCTCTTTTTCTCTGAAGAGACAATTTGCATAGACTTTTTTTGCAAAGTTTCTCAGGCCTTAACCTCAGAGTATTCTCCATTAGCATCAGCTGACAGGTGGTGGAAACCAAGAGGTTTAAGAAAGTAGAGTTCTATGGATGTGACGACCAAACAAAAGGTCAGGACAGGCGGCAGACAAGACTCAAGGTCAGGGAAGAATGGTGAAAACACTTTAGCAGCTAAAATAAAACTTTCTTGCTTGGGTAGTAAGAGTATGAGAAGGGTCATTGCCATCCTAGAAGGAAAAGTAAAAACTTTGTAATGAAGTGCCTTCTAGTAATAGAGCGGTGGCCGCCAGTGCCACTCAATATACTGTTGGACAGCTGGTGATGGCGGAATGCTGTAGTTGCCTATCTCCGGCAGTCCTGTAGATGATGAATTGAGCATATATTGTCACTACTTTATTCTAAATGGACATTCTACAGCCCGACTCCCAGCGATTAGTGATCCTGTGGATACGTGATAGCTTGCTATAATGGCAATAACTCTAAGACTAGGGATAAACTGAAATCACAGCAACACATTGCAACATTGGCTGAAAGGATTTCCTATGTTGACTAGTGATGAGCGAACGTACGCAGATAAAGTGTTATCTGAGCATGCTCGGGTGCTATCCGAGAGACGTCAGTGTGCTCAAAAAATATGTTCAAGTCCCCAAGGCTGCATGTCTCGCGGCTGTTCGACAGTTGCAACACCCATTTGTTAGGCAATCCCTGCATTTGTTGTGGCTGTCAAACAGCCGAGACATGCAACCGCAGGGACTCGAACATACTATTCAAGCACGACGAAGACTTTCGGTTAGCACCCGAACGTGCTCGAATAACACCTGTAACCCCGAAGTTCCTCAGGTTTCCCTCTGCTTGGAAACAAAGTACCTGGATGCATGTGGGCATGCGCTCCCAAGATGGCACCAGAGATACCAACCAAACCATAGCAGTAGAGATGTGGACCAGTGCTGGCAGCTTTACTGGAAAAAGAAGGAAGAATTAGTGAATGTGCAAGACTCCATTAAGAGGAGTTTTTGCTTCTGGAAGAGATTTTGTCACTAAAAGGATCCAAACCACAATCTCACCCTAAAAGAAAAACACTAAGGTGGTATCTACCACCATCAGTGCCTGCTCTTCTATATAAGAGAATTTATATTTCAGGTTTATAGTCCTTTTAAAGGAATATATTAAACATGAGATGATTCCATTACAGGCCATTCAATATCTTTGCTCATTATATGTCTCAATTGAATTAAATTACTAGCGGTTTAGATGTGTCTCTCGTGAGCGATTACTTGGAGGGAGTTTTGCAAGCGCTGGTGGGAATAGGACCCTTGAGATGGTGGTCTCCCCAGGGAGAGAAAGGGTTACGGGGCTGACCTGTTTACTAGCTATGTTGTCTGCGGATGAGGCTTGAGGTTTTTATTATTCATATCCTCACTCTGTAGCTCAGAAGGGAGCGCTGCGCTTAATCATATGATTTTCAAAGCCGTTTGGCTACAGAGGTAGCAGCCAGCTTCACATCCCTAGACTGTCCCCTTGGCCATATAGTCCTGGGGGCTTCATTGTCTGCTGCTGCCGCCACGCTGTCATTTTTGCTGGTTAGTCCTAGAAATGTCAAATGATGTATTTCTGACTCTACCCGAAGCGATCAAGCCTTAGAGAAGTGAATTTACGAGACCAGAGTAAAGCCTGCAATTTGTGCCATCTAACACTATGCTTTAGAAAAATGCACCTCTTGGAGAACCGGAACGGTGGAGATAAATAGTGAATCCTATATGCATACATCTGTGTCACAATGTATAAAGACTACATACCCGCTATGCTCAACCGAAACCTAAAGGGCACGCAGAATGCCGTACCGAAACATTATCTTTTGATAAAAACACCATTCTGCATTCAATAGCCTTTAGGATGTGGAGTTGGACCCCCCACCCTCAACTTCATGTTGGTGAGATTTTGTTTCATTAGTTAAGCTGGATGTACCATGACATAAAACCACTAAGGGAAAAATATTTTTATATTTTTATTTTCCTGTTGCTCTATTAGAATTTCAGCTATGACATTGGTTGTGGTCAATATCAGTAAATGGACTGCAATTGTTCTCTTTGGTTTATATAATGTAGATATCCAAAATCCAAAAATGTTTTGGAGCTTGATACCTTTCTCAATGTGCGTTCTCTCCTCTTTAAAGTTGATACAACCCACTATTCTCCTCCTCATATTCAAGGTAGATACCACCTTCGATGATCTTTTCTCTCCTCTTTGAAGTTGATACCACCATCTACTCTCCTCCTCATATTCAAGGTAGATACCATCTTCCATGATCCTTCTCTCATCTTCAAAGTTGATACCACACTTCATGATCCCTCTCATCTTCAGCGTAGATTCCACTCTCCATAATCCTTTTATCTTTTTCAAAGTTGATACAACCCTCCATGTTCCTTCTCTCTTCTTCAAAGTTGATACAACATAATCCCTTTCCTCTTTAACTTGATACCACCCTCCATGATCCTTCTCTCCTCTTCAAGGTAGATACCACTCTTCATAACCCTTTCTCTTTTTCAAAGTTGATGCTACTCTTCGTGATCCTCCTCCTCTTCAAATTTGATGCCATCCTCCATGATCCCTTTTTCTCTTTTTCAAAGTTGAAACCATACTCTATGATGCTCCTCTCCTCTTCAAAGTTGATACTGATCTCCATGATCCTTCTCTGCCCTTAAACATTGATGCCATCCTCCAGGATACTCTAAAACTCAATGATGGACCCCATTAAGACATTACGGTGTTTACCCAACAAACGAGCCTAAACAGTCTTCAACAGATGATTGGATCATTAATGCTAATTTAAAAATCGTTTTGGGCAGCGCATCAGAAGCCCAAATAGAGAATGTGTTGCTGAATTTAAGATGCTGCTTCAAAATGATCATCCTTCCTCGTAAGGATGATCATGTTATATTTCTTATATTGCCCCACAATTAGACTAAGGTTCTACTTACTAACCTATTCATTGAAGATCTTTGATGACTGGAAAACATTTTAATATTATCGCCATCTCTTACCCTTATCAATTGTATGTTGCTCCATCTATGGCATCGGTGGTGGTCATTATTGATCGATTGAGGTGTTTCTCCTTATCTTGCTCTTTGATGACCCAAAAAAGATTTGTGATTGATAGATAGTACTGTCTAGCCATTTTACTTTGTAAAGTGAAGTTCTTCTCTTGAAATACCTAGTTAAGATCTTTGATGGCCGTTTTCTTCTGTAGGTGATGTTACCATCAATTGCTGTAATTTACTCTGCTTCATCTACAAGATGACATCACTGGTGGAAAATGTTGATAGATTGAGATTCTTCTCACTATTTCACCCAGTAAAGGTCTTTGAGGACTAAACAAGCTTTTATGGGTGGCAATACCTTCTTTGATCCTGATATACTCTGCAAAGTTCCATTTATGTCATCTCTGTGGGGAAAAGTTAAGACTGAAATACTATATTCTCTTGCTTAAAAAATGGTCTTTGATTAAAGAGCAAAAAACCAAAAAGATGCACCATCAAAAGACCAAAAGATTCCCACAATTTTTTTTTACCACTTTATGGTCAGTGTATAAAAAGACTATTCTATTTTGATATATTTTCTATAGTCCTGATGGCGATTCATATGCTGCATAGTATTTTAATGGTATTTAAAAGCGTTCAAGCCAGACAAGTCACTCGAAGCAAAGATCACCAAGCTATGACTTGCATACTTTGGACACATCCTACGAAGAGAGCAATCATTGGAGAAGGACATCATGAATAGAACAATAGAAGGCGAATAGGAAGAGCAGCAACCCGATGGCTTGACATAATTACGATATCGGTGGATAAGACTCTTGTGGATCTATCTACGTGTGCACAAGATCGATCTTCTTACATATCATTGATCTACCAAGTTACCATGTCTTGAGATCGAGATGAAGGACATTAAATATTGCTAATGTAAAATAGCACATGAAAAACCCACCAAAAATGAGAAAGTCAATTTATAGAGACTATTGGTCAAAAGTAAAAAAAAAAAAAAAAAAAAAGAAATTGAAAAATCTTGTTCTGTAAATATTTTTAGGGCTTTTAGGCTAGTTTCACACTAGCGTTCGTGGACGCAGCGCAGGGCCGCCGCTAAGCCCCGCCCCCGGCCTTGCCCCCTCCGGTCAGTTCCTCCTCTGATCGCATGAGGCTGCATGCAATCAGCGTGTCCTATATTTAGCGTTGGATACGCTGATCGTGCACTGACCGATATTGCTGGCGCACAAAAACACGCTATGTTGCATTTTTGTGCTCTGGGCACAGCGTCAAAAGGGCGCAGCGCCAGCAAAATCAGACCAGCGCATGGTCAGCGCACGATCAGCATATCCAACGCTAAATATAGGATATCACAATGAAAGAAAAAAGGATGGCACTCACCGTTACCAAAAGTAGAAGTCTTTATTTCATGGATAAAAATGCATGGGCTCTGGAGGAATGCAAAGAGTGCGGACGACGGCAGTTTCGCGCTCCTGCACTTCAACAGGTCCTAAACATTGATCACATGCAGCCTCATGCGATCAGAGGAGGAACTGACTGGAGGGGGCGGGGCCGGGGCGGGGCTTAGCGGTGGCCCTGCGCTGTGCCCACGAACGCTAGTGTGAAACTAGCCTTACACATCAATTTGTGCGAATGCATAATTGGTGGCCAGAATCTCATCAGCTAAAGGCTCCTCGGGAGAGAACGTGAAGGAGAACATGAGAACATTTCCATATTTGCCCTGAAATGGGCATTCTGTTCTGAGGTTACCAAAAATGTGACATATTTCCAAAAAGTTGCAGTTTTTTTTTCTCCATTTCCGAGAAAGTTTGGTGTTTTTTGACATATGGCTATATGACAGTTATTTTTTTGCTATGACTAACCTAATGCTTGATATATAGAGGTAGGGTTGGAAGTTTGTTAGGTGGATTCTCTTCTGCACGCCTATACAAAAGTCATCTTCATTTCTTTAAATGAACCTTTTGTGTGCAACATAGAAAATTCTCTACTGTCTGAAAGAGAAATGCAATAAAACCTAAATCAAACAATAAAGTAAATGAAAAATCTATCGACATCCATGCTACTTTTTCAGCCAGTAATGGCTTCCTCAGATTTTTATTGTATTACCCCTTCAAAGTTGACAAATATGAAGCCATGTGGAATTAAATTTATCACCTATGTTATCTGGTCGGTCTAAGGGCTAGTTACTGTTGCTATTCTGGCTTGTTTTATCACAAGTATAGGACATTCTTCTTGGGTAGTAAAGAGCCAGTAAAAATATAAATAATTTTGATATTTTGCGTGAACTTTTTGATTGTATCTTACGACAACTCATAATTCATTCATGACAACATCTTTAGTCAAATAAATGCAAATAAGAAACTGTGCTGAGGTTGTAAGCGTCTATGGTAAGCATTTGTTCTTAACAGCGCACCGCCTGGCCAGAAAGGGTAGTGCAGCTAAAATTTGAGTGCAATTTGAGACTGTAAATTTTCAATGACTTATGGAAAAATGTAGACCATGTTCATACAAATAATCCATGTCCTTATTATGATGGGTTGTAATGGCTAATTGTTTAAATTATACAAACTATATTTTTTAAGGTTTTTTTCATAGTAACCTGTGTAATTCATTGTATAAGATGGAAGTTGCACCTTCTACCAAAATCAAAATTACCCCAAAATTGAAAAAGTACCTGTCACTGACTACCGTAGTTATCTTTAAGTACAACTTCAAAGAATCTGTTGCTTAAAAATTCTATTTGGTTGTTCCGTCTCCACCCCCCCCCCTCAAAGGAATTCAATTCCATCCTCTAAAATTAAGGTATATGATATTAAGAAAGCTTCTATCTGCACCCAGTTTCCTGAACAATAATACTTTTGAGGTAGAAATCTGTAAGTATTTCCCTAGGGAGGCTAGGAAGTGCTGATTGCAGCAAATCTCAAGCCAGGAAACTTTAACTACACAGCAGGGAAATCAATAGGGCAGGATGAAAAGGAAGGGGGATCAGCAGTAGTAAAGCAGGCACAGCGTGAAACCTTCTTGCAAACAGACCTGGCAAAGCCAAAAATCCAAAGGCCCGAGAAACATGTGTGGGCTCCTTGGCCTATTAAGCCAAGTCTTGACCACTTCTGTAAGAAGTATGAAGTCAAGAGCCGAAGCCTTTACAGCTTTCGCGAAGCTTCTGTAATTATCTCTTCACACCTCGTCTAGAGACTCCAGCACCAATCCTTCATTTCTACACTTTCAGAATAAATATTGAACCTACAGAGCACTTTATATTTGAGTTGAAACCCAATGGCCAAAAGATATCCCTACGTCTCGAGTCAAAAGTAGTTCCTTGGCATTCTGTCTGTGTCCTTCTGCCATGATGGGTCTCGAGTCTCAAAGTTCTTTTTCCATATTTTTTATTTTCCTTTTTTTCTAACGATTGATTTTTAAAAATGGAATTGCAGTTTGTTATAGTTGGAAACCAGCTCGCTAAGAGCACTTTATGGGATGCAGAGTCATGAAGATCTCCAGGCATTGCTGTCAATCATCTTTGGTCACCATCGCCTTCTTATGATGCATGGGTTTATGGAGAAGGGAAGTGATTGACGGCTCTGCATTCAACTGTGTTCAGCAAATGGATCCGCTCTTCGGCAAACTGCCCGATGAGACAATACAAAAGCGGCTATAGATGTGTAGGAACAAACCCTTAGTGTCTGTGGACACACAGTACAATTGAAAGTGGTATACAGAAAGTTATATAGGTATATAAGAGCCATAGAAAAAAAGCTGAGGAAAAATCACCTGGTGTTTAGAACCGTGGACGCTTTCATTTTCCACTGCAATTAAAGGGATTTAAACTTATCCTAATAGTGGCCCCTCTGTACAAACCGAAGCCTAAAATGTGAGAGATGCTACCATAAAACCCCGACACTGTGAAAAAGATGACACTCTTCAGTGAGTATAAATTTGGAATGGATGTAGGAAGAAGAAAAGTGTACATTGCAGGAGGTAAAGTAAATTATGATTAGAAAAATACTGCCCCTATAGAAAAAAAGTGAATGCAGATACGATAATGCCCCCTATGTACAAGAATATAACTATTATAATACTGCTTCTATGTATGAGAATATAACTACTATAATACTGCCCCCTATGTACAAGAATATAACTACTATAATACTGCTCCTTTGTACAAGAGTATAACTACTGTAATACTGCCCTTATGTACAAGAATATAATTACTATAATTACTATAATCTGCCCCCTATGTACAAGACTATAACTACTATAATACTGCCCCTATGTAAAAAAAATATACCTACAATAATACTACCCATATGTACAAGAATATAACTACTATAATAATGCTCCTATGCACAAGAACAGAACTACTATAATACTGTCCCATGTGCAAGAATACAACTACTGTACTATAATACTGCCTCCCATATACAAGAATATAACTACTATAATACTGCCCCTATTTACAATATTATAACTTCTATAATACTGTCACCTATGTACAAGAATATAACTAATAAAATACTGCCTCCCATGTTCAAGAATATAACTATTATATTGTCCCTGTCTACAAGAGTGTAACTAGTATAATACTGCCCTCTCTGTACAAGAATATATGTACTATAATACTGTCCCTATGTGCAAGAATATAACTACTATGATACTGCCCTTCTCTGTACAAGAATACAACTACTATAATACTGCCCCTATGTACAAGAATATAACTACTATAATACTGCCCCCATGTACAAGACTATAACTACTACAATACTTCCCCTATGCACAAGAATATAGCTACTATAATACTGGTCCTGTGTACCAAAATATAACTACTATAATACTGCCCCTGTGTGCAAGAATATAACTACTATAATACTGCTCCTATGTACAATAATATAACTACTATGATACTACTCCTATGTACAAGAATATAACTACTAAAATACTGCAGCTATGTACAAGAATATAACTACTATACTACTGTTCATATGTAGTTATATAACCACTATAATACTGTCCCTGTGTACAAGAATATGACTACTATAATACTACTCCTATGTACAAGAATATAACTAATATAATACTGCTGCTATGTACAAGAATTAGTGTTGAGCGATACCATCCGATATCGTGAAGTATTGGATTGGATTGGATCGGACCGATACCCAAAAGGTATCGGGTATCACCGATTCCGATACCGGAAACCCATGCAAGTCAATGGGGCACAAATATCGGAATTAACAAAAACCCTTTCTTTACTTGCACATCCAGTTCGGGAGGGGGGAAGAGAGTGGGCGGTGCGTGGGCGGAGACTGTGCGTGTCTGTGTGTGCGGGCGGGGTCTGTACGGGCCTCTCGGGGGTCTGTGCGGGCCTGCCGGGGGTCTGTGCGGGCCTGCCGGGGGTTGTGTGTGTGTGCAGGCATCGTCCGATGGGACTACAAGTCCCATCGGGCTATGCCTGCTACAATGACAGTGATTGACACATTAGCCAATAATGGGACAGTAGTAGTCCCATCATCCGGCTAATATGTTGAATGTAAAAAAAAAAAAACATACATACTACATACATACTACATATATACTACATTCATACAACATACATACATACATACTGTATACAGACTACATATATACTACATTCATACAACATACATACATACTACATACTACATACATACTTCATATATAATACATTCATACAACATACATACATACTACATACATACTACATATATACTACATTCATGCAACATACATACATACTACATATATACTACATTCATACAACATACATACTACATACATACTACATATATACTACATTCATACAACATACATACATACTACATACTACATACATACTTCATATCTACTACATTCATACAACATACATACATACTACATACATACTACATATATACTACATTCATACAACATACATACTACATATATACTACATTCATACAACATACATACATACATAGTACAAACTACATACTTACTACATACATACAACATACATAAAACATGCTACATACATACAACATACATACTACATACATACTACATACAATACATTCATACAATACATACATATAGACATACAGTACATACAACATAGAGTACATACTCACCATCACTTGTCACTTTGATCCCCGAAGCCAGTGTCATCTGTAAAAAATATTAAAATAACAAACAAGCAATATACTCCCTGATCCGCAGAAATCCACGAGTGTCCCACGATGACCTCACGTGGAGAACAGCAGCATCAGCTGATGCGACCGCTCTCTAGAAGTTCCCACGCAGCTTTTGCCATAAAGTGAGACCAGTGAACTATAGTAACCTCTCAGTGATGCACTGCAGTGAGATGACACTGGCTTCGGGGATCAAAGTGACAAGTGATGGTGAGTATGTACTCTATGTTATATGTACTGTATGCCTATATGTATGTATTGTATGAATGTATTGTATGTAGTATGTATGTAGTATGTATGTTGTATGTATGCTGTATGAATGTAGTATATATGTAGTATGTATGTTGTATGAATGTAGTATATATGTAGTATGTATGTATGCTGTATGAATGTAGTATATATGTAGTATGTATGTAGTATGTATGTTTTTTTTTTTGTTTTGTTTTTTTACATTCAACACATTAGCTGGATGATGGGACTACTACTGTCCCATCATCGGCTAATGTGTCAATCACTGTCATTGTAGCAGGCATAGCCCGATGGGACTTGTAGTCCAATCGGACGATGCCTGCACACACACAACTCCCGGAAGGCCCGCACAGACCTCCGGCAGGCCCGTACAGACCTCCGGCAGGCCCGTACAGACCCCCGGTAGGCCTGCACAGACCCCTGGCAGCCCGCACAGACCCCCGGCAGGCCCGCACAGACCCCCGGCAGGCCCGTACAGACCCCCGGCAGCCCGCACAGACCCCCGGCAGGCCCGCACAGACCCCCGGCAGGCCCGCACAGACCCCCGGCAGGCCCACACAGACCGAGCATCATGATGCGCACAGACCGCGCATCATGATGACATCATTTCAGCAGCCAATCACAGCCACAACACTGGCTCTTTGCATTATGGGAACTTCCGATTCCGGTATTCGATATTGTAAAAGTATCGGTACTCGGTATCGGAATTCCGATACAGTGAATATCGGTCGATACCCGATATTTGCAGTATCGGAATGCTCAACACTAACAAGAATATAGCTAATATAATACTGCTGCTATGTACAAGAGTATAACTACTATAATACTGCCCCGTGTGCAAGAGTATAACTACTATAATACTGCCTCTCATTTCCCAGAATATAACTACTATAATACTGCTCATACGTACAAGAACATAAATACTATAATACTGCTGCTATGTACAAGAATATAACTACTATAATACTGCCCTATGTATAAGAATATAACTACTATAATACTGCAGCTATGTACAAGAATATAACTACTACACTACTGCTCCTATATATGGGTATATAACTACTATAATTCTGTCTCTATGTACAAGAATATAACTACTATAATACTGCCCCCTATGTACAAAAATATAACTACTATAATACTGCCCCCTATGTACAATAATATAACTACTATAATACTGCCCTTATGTACAAGAATATAGCTACTATAATATTGTCCCATGTACAAGAACATAACTACTATAATACTGTCTCCTATGTGCAAGAATATACCTATTATAATACTGTCCTTTATGTACAAGAATATAACGACTATAATGCTGACCCCATGTATAAGAACATAGCTACTATAATGCTGACCCCTATGTACAAGAATCTAACTACTATAATACTGCACCTATATACAAGAATATAACTACTATAATACTGTCCTTTATGTACAAGAATATAACTACTACACCTTTTATAGAGGGGCAGTGTTATGAGTATCCATTGCTTTTATAAGTTTATACATTTATATATGAATTAGTATTTTGATCAGTATTTAGAGTTTACATCTTTGGATTTGATGGAACATACTGCTCCAAAATTACCTGGCACCTTCCTTAAAAAATCCATTATAAAGTTTAAAATGTAAAGTGTTTTTCTTTTTCTGGTAGCAATATTTTTACTAACAGCAATATTGAGGATTGGAGAAATAATACCATTAGGTCATATTGGCAGAGAACGATCCTTTGTAGAACAGGCTGATCACACACAAGTGCAAATGTTTCTCACAAAAGGGGTTAATTGATGGAGAGATGAGAGCTCATCTGTCATTCACTCCGCTCATCTTCTGTCAATCAGTGGCAAAAAAAAGCCCTACTGTATGGATTCACCCAAGTCACGGAATAAGACTTCTCATCCGCGTCTGCCTGCCAAATATGTTAAGGTTCAATGTCATTGTGTCTTTGCTTCAGTGGTTACCAGTAAGCAAATGGATCTCTCTGCGACTGGACAGCGCATAAATAATTTGTGTGCATACGTGAGTGAGTAAATTAGCATACGCAGTGACATATTCCTAGGATGATGGTTGCTGACATGGGATAGCAGCCTTTTCTGGTAGTCAACGCTTGGGATGAATCCTTATGTCTCTGGGGGTAGTAAGAGTCAGCCAGGCAGAAAATGAGAATGAGTTAGACAGCCCTAAGCAAGGTGCGCGCTGACTTTTCTCCATGTACGCCGTTGTTTGCAAGAGCCGGACCAACCCGCACCAATGTTCCTTTGCAATTGTTTATTTTTTTTTGTTTTGATATGAAGAACAAAAACACTGTAGACAATAAAAATGGACACGTTTTCAAGAGTGCAGGTATTGGATACACTTGCGTGAATTTGAAAAAAAAAAATGTCGTCTATACTGCGGCGATATAAAAAATGATTCCACGGTGCTGCAAATGTTAAGCCTCTTTTGATAAAGTCATCACAGTGTAGATCGTAGGAGTGAATTAATGTGGATTTAGAATGCTTCACATGTCCACTATTGCTCTGTAGACAAAATATAAGGCAATGAGTTGACACTCTTTTTGCAATATTGTAATTATGTTATTATGAACCCTAGGAGCCCGAAAGACTTCAACCTTAGGGACACTATCTACTTGGCTGGGGATGTGATGACCATGTATGAAAGAGGAATTGGAAAATTACCATTTTTGGGTGGCAAGACTTGGGTTGATCAACGATGAGCTAATGGAAAATTTACCATTTTTGGGTGGCAAGACTTTTGAATGATCAATGATGGACTTACTCCTAGATTAACCTTTAGTACAGATTTTTTTTTCTCCTACTATTGATCACATGGAAGGGGATCATAGCCAGCCCTGAATTGATCTGGAAGAGGATGTGTATACCAATTAGAAGCTCATTTATAAAGAGAGAGACCCAAAAGCCCAATTAAATCCAGGGTAGTGGCCCTTTCTTTCCAATGTCCTGTTACTCCATCTCAAAGAATACCTTGAGATTTAGTGTTCTTGCGCAGCTTGAGAGGTCTGGAAGATCTTTCTTGTGGTGTATATTGATTCAGATCATAGATGGAGGTCCCACCAACCATTTTTGAGATGTCCCACCTCATCAAGTCTCTTTCAAGACTTGAGCATAAAGAATGTCTCTAACTTGGACAATTCCAACTTGTTCATAGGGTCCTTAGACAATAAGTCAAACAAGGTGTCCTTCTGTTAGGACCTGTAGTGATCTACTGTAAATTGTAGAGTAACCATACAGTAATTTTCCCTGCAGCTCCCCACAGGAAAAGTGAGGTATTGCACAGTACCCATACAAATCAATGTTTTCTTTCTCTTTGAAAGACCTGTCTCGTCCTGAATAACAGAGACCAGTGATTCCTCATAGAGGTGGTTGTACAGAGTTTCTAACCCTTCACTAATTACACCATTAGCTCTCCAATTACATCCAAGGATCTCGGGGTGCTGGAGGGTGGGGACACTTGCATTTGTTGGACCGGAGGTCCAAGGATGCGGCACAGGGTCTACATGACAGATTCCGCCCTACGACATCCAAGTATTAGAAACATAGTACTTCAGGAAATTCAACATTATTTGCACTTGTGCTGCTACAGGCAAATTTTGATTTCTGGAGCCCTTGATGGTCTCCAGAATGTGTGCATGTTCTTCATGCTCAGATTCCTAAAACTCAATGCTACATTACAATGAAAGATGAAGACATAAAAGCAAAGTCTAAAAAGAGAAAGGCAGGGTCTTCTCTTACAAGAAGATTTATGGGAGAGGTTACAATGTAAGGACAGTCATAAGACGGTTTTGGAAAACACATTAGGATGGATGGTAGCTATAGAATTACTATGTGGGGGCTCTTCAGTAGAAAATATTAGGGGGACTGAGTGATTAAGCGTTCCTACCGGGTGTAGGGGGAGAGGGGAGATAGACAGATATTTGGCAGTGTGGAAGGTTCTGTGCCTCAGACAGGAGATGGGCCGGGAGCAGAACAGCAGCTGCCGGGATGTGCTAGGAATAAGGATGAGGGATGGCGAGGGAGACTCTGCCCTCCAGGAGTTGCGCTATTCTGCTAACTCTCCAAATGTTTCATACACGAGGAGGGCACGCCGGCAGCCTGCTCACACTGCCTGATTACCAGTCTCTAACAGGACACTGGTGCTAATAAATGCCAGGATCTCCCCATACAGTGTGCTGATTACTGCACTGCACCGGGGTTAGCAGCCTGTGTGTTCGCCATTGCTCCAGTAATATGAATTTAACTAATCAGCACTGCTCCATTGATCTGTATCGTTCACTGCTGAGTTCATATACATCTGATTACCTTATATTGCTCCAGTGGTGTTCATGTAATTACACTGCACTGCTTAAGGGATAAGCAGCTACCCTGATCCTATGATATGTATGTAGTTACAATGCAGTATTCCAGTGATGTGCATCTAATTACCTTGCACTGCTCCAGCTATAAGCAATTACCATGATCCTGTGATATCTAATTATCCTGTGTTACCGTGGGTGGTCTGGAGCAGGAAACTCCAGGAGTGGACCCTCTGGACCGTGGCACCGAGGGACCCCAGGCAAGCTGCCAGGTGGAACCGACCCCTATACAGGGACCGTTAGGAGCAGGCCCAGGGGTTCGAGTACCACGGTAGCCGGTACCGAGAAGGGCAGCTCAGGATGGACCAGAGTAAGACTGAGACTGGAGTAAAGAATGACAGAACAAGACTGGAGCCATGAGGCCGGAATGAAGTGAGACAGAAAACTGGAACGAGAAGGAATGACAGGAGTAGGAACACTGGAGACAGGACTGGAGTAGGACAGCAGAAACACTGAAGGCAGGACTGGAGTAGGACGGCAGGAACAGTGGAGACAGGACTGGAGTGGGACGGCAGGAACACTGGAGACAGGACTGGAGTAGGACAGCAGGAACACTGGAGAAAGAACAAGGGACACGGGTAGCAGGACTGGAGTAGGACGGCAGGAGCACTGGAGGCAGGACTGGAGTAGGACGGCAGGAACACTGGAGACAGGACTGGAGTAGGACGGCAGGAACACTGGAGACAGAACTGCGGAAGAGAACAATGAACACGGGTAGCAAGACTGAGAAGCTGCTGCGGGGAGCAGCCAAGAACGGAACTGCAGGAGCAGAGTGCACACGATGAAGCGAGGCCAGAGTGCTAGGAAACACAACGATCAGGCGCCTCCCTCAGGGGGAAGCGGCCTGATATGGCCCCGTCTGGTCAGCCATTGGTCCAAAGGTGCTTCCGGGTCAGGGCACAGCCGGAGCATAAGAAGCAGGAAGGAGGCGTGGCCGCGGCCTATGGTACATGCGCATAGCATGCAGGGAAGGCATCGGTCGCAAGCCCGTCTCAGGTGACCTCCGCGGCCATCGGGTGGAGAGAGGCTGCGGCGTGGGAGCGGAGGCCGATTGCGGCATGTGAGCGGAGGCCGGTTGAGTATGGCGGAGCGGTGTAACATCCTGCACTGCTCCAGTGATGTGCATCTAATTGCATATAACTGGAGCAGTGCCCTGTAATTAGATGCACATCACTGGAATACTGCAAGGTAACACGATGCATATAACTGGAGCAGTAATTACCCTGCATTATTCTAGTGATATGCATCTAATTACCCTGATCCAGTGATGTGCATCCAGTTACACTGCATTCTCCAGTAATTTCTCTTACGCTGCACTGCCCCGGTGATTTCTCTTATGCTGCACTGCCCCGGTGATTTGTCTTACGCTGCACTGCCCCGGTGATTTGTCTTATGCTGCATTGCCCCGGTGATTTCTCTTACACTGCACCGCCACGGTGATTTCTCTTATGCTGCACTGCCCCAGTGATTTGTGTTACGCTGCACTGCCCCGGTGATTTCTCTTATTCTGCACTGCCCCAGTGATTTGTCTTACGCTGCACTGCCCCGGTGATTTCTCTTATGCTGCACTGCCCCGGTGATTTCTCTTATGCTGCAATGCCCGATGAATTCTCTTACACTGCACTGCCCCGGTGATTTCTCTTACACTGCACCGCCCCGGTGATTTCTCTTACGCTGCACTGCTCCAGTGATTTTTCTTACACTGCACTGCCCCGGTGATTTATTTTATGCTGCACTGCCCCTGTGATTTCTCTTACGCCGCACTGCCCCGGTGATTTCTCTTATGCTGCACTGCCCCGGTGATTTGTCTGCACTGCCCCGGTGATTTGTCTTATGCTGCATTGCCCCGGTGATTTCTCTTACACTGCACCGCCCCGGTGATTTCTCTTATGCTGCACTGCCCCAGTGATTTGTGTTACGCTGCACTGCCCCGGTGATTTCTCTTATGCTGCACTGCTTCGGTGATTTGTCTTGCACTGCACTGCCCCGGTGATTTCGCTTATGCTGCAATGCCCCGATGAATTCTCTTACACTGCACTGCCCCGGTGATTTTTCTTACACTGCACTGCCCCGGTGATTTATTTTATGCTGCACTGCCCCTGTGATTTCTCTTACGCTGCACTGCCCCGGTGATTTCTCTTACGCTGCACTGCCCCAGTGATTTTTCTTATGCTGCACTGCCCCGGTGATTTCTCTTACGCTGCACTGCCCCGGTGATTTATTTTACGCTGCACTGCCCCGGTGATTTCTCTTACGCTGCACTGCCCCGTGATTTCTCTTACGCTGCACTGCCCCAGTGATTTCTCTTACGCTGCACTGCCCCTGTGATTTCTCTTACGCTACACTGCCCCTGTGATTCCTCTTACACTGCACCACCCCGGTGATTTCTCTTACGCTGCACTGCTCCAGTGATTTTTCTTACACTGCACTGCCCCGGTGATTTATTTTATGCTGCACTGCCCCGGTGATTTCTCTTACGCTGCACTGCTTCGGTGATTTGTCTTACACTGCACTGCCCCGGTGATTTAGCTTATGCTGCAATGCCCCGATGAATTCTCTTACACTGCACTGCCCCGGTGATTTCTCTTACACTGCACCGTCCCGGTGATTTCTCTTACGCTGCACTGCTCCGGTGATTTTTCTTACACTGCACTGCCCCGGTGATTTATTTTATGCTACACTGCCCCTGTGATTTCTCTTACGCTGCACTGCCCCAGTGATTTCTCTTACGCTGCACTGCCCCAGTGATTTCTCTTACACTGCACTGCCCCGGTGATTTCTCTTACGCTGCACTGCCCTGGTGATTTATTTTACGCTGCACTGCCCCGGTGATTTCTCTTACGCTGCACTGCCCCGGTGATTTCTCTTACGCTGCACTGCCCCAGTGATTTCTCTTACGCTGCACTGCCCCTGTGATTTCTCTTACGCTGCACTGCCCCTGTGATTCCTCTTACACTGCACCACCCCGGTGATTTCTCTTACGCTGCACTGCTCCAGTGATTTTTCTTTCACTGCACTGTCCCGGTGATTTATTTTATGCTGCACTGCCCCAGTGATTTGTGTTACGCTGCACTGCCCCAGTGATTTATTTTATGCTGCACTGCCCCGGTGATTTCTCTTACACTGCACTGCCCCAGTTATTTCTCTTACTCAGCACTGCCTCGGTGATTTATGTTACGCTGCACTGCCCCAGTTATTTCTCTTACACTGCACTGCCCCAGTTATTTCTCTTACTCTGCACTGCCTCGGTGATTTATGTTACGCTGCACTGCCCCAGTGATTTGTCTTACGCTGCAGTGCCCCAGTGATTTGTTTTACGCTGCACTGCCCTAGTTATTTCTCTTACACTGCACTGCCCCGGTGATTTATTTTACACTGCACTGCCCCAGTGATTTCTCTTACACTGCACTGCCCCGGTGATTTATTTTACGCTGCACTGCCCCAGTGATTTCTCTTACGCTGCACTGCCCCTGTGATTTCTCTTACGCTGCACTGCCCCTGTGATTCCTCTTACACTGCACCACCCCGGTGATTTCTCTTACGCTGCACTGCTCCAGTGATTTTTCTTTCACTGCACTGTCCCGGTGATTTATTTTATGCTGCACTGCCCCAGTGATTTGTGTTACGCTGCACTGCCCCAGTGATTTATTTTATGCTGCACTGCCCCGGTGATTTCTCTTACACTGCACTGCCCCAGTTATTTCTCTTACACAGCACTGCCTCGGTGATTTATGTTACGCTGCACTGCCCCAGTTATTTCTCTTACACTGCACTGCCCCAGTTATTTCTCTTACTCTGCACTGCCTCGGTGATTTATGTTACGCTGCACTGCCCCAGTGATTTGTCTTACGCTGCAGTGCCCCAGTGATTTGTTTTACGCTGCACTGCCCTAGTTATTTCTCTTACACTGCACTGCCAGGGTGATTTATTTTACACTGCACTGCCCCAGTGATTTCTCTTACACTGCACTGCCCCGGTGATTTATGTTACGCTGCACTGCCCCAGTGATTTGTCTTACGCTGCACTGCTCCAGTGGTTTTTCTTACACTACGTTGCCCCAGTGATTTGTTTTACGCTGCACTGCCCCAGTGATTTGTCTTACGCTGCAGTGCACCAGTGATTTCTCTTATGCTACAACATAACAACAAGCAAAAAAATTAAAATGAATATGAAAAATGTATTTGAATTATTGTTATGAAGAATGTGTGTTACAAAGAGGCATAGCAGGAGAGGTGACCAGTCCCCTTTCAGCACGTTCGGCTCCGCTTTGCTGTCACACAGCGCACTGTACACATTGCTAATGAAGTTATAGAAGCCGGACACTTTATTTTGATAAATCCGACCATACAATTAATTTTATGTACAGTATATTGAACTCATTACATGCAGCACATATTAGAAGTGAACCCCGGGCACCGGCGATAATTATGCGGCGAAGCGTTTGTCCGTTGTATCTGATTAACCCTGCGCTCATCCCATATTAACCATTCAATTATGTCTGGCTGTTCCAGCACCGCACACAGAAGCATACGGCTTATGATTATGTGTATAATTGCACCATGCTGATCGTTCCCCATGCATCTGATCCTAATATCACGTTGCTACGGTAATAAGGATGCGGTATAACGCTACGTGTTGTGTAATAACACTGACTCCTAATGTTATGTATGGTTTAAATAACACTGTGCCGCTCATGGGTAAAGGCAAGGGTGCTGTGCATTTACAGGGACAATATGCCTGCCATACAAATAGGGCTTATTTAACTCCAGATGGGCTGAAAGCATATGTGCACAGCTGATCCATAGTAAAATACCACTCGATTGCCATGTAATTGCATTTATGGATATGTTTTTGACAAGGCAGGGAGCGGACATATTGGAAATCTGTCAGGAGCAAATGTAAAAAACTGCAACGCAGAAGGTGTTTTAAAGGGAATTGGTCTGTCAGCACAATATACTAAATGTGCTCAACTGGGGGCTCTATTGTTGTCACAAAAATGGTGGACAATTTTGGGCATTTAAGCCACTCCCATTTCTCCATAAAAATTGAGGGAGTCTTGTAATTTTTTAAGAACATATCTATTTCTTTTTCTTTTTTTTAAGGAGATCTAATTCAGATTTAATTTAATTAAAGGGATTTCTCGAAATATCAAGGTAACTTACTATAATCACTAGCGGTCTGACCATTGAACCCCCCCCAGAGGACAGGGTTCTGGAACCCAGGAACTGTGCTTTCTATAGTTCCTTCTTGAACAACTGCTGTACTTCAAAGTCGTGGACTTATATTGTAGACTTTCCTAGTCATGGACGGAAGAATAGAAGGAACAAGACGAAGAGGAAGACCAGCAACACGATGGCTTGATACTATCAAGACCCTAGTGGAGAAGACTCTGGTGGACCTCTCTAGGCTGCACAAGATCGATCTTCCCAGAGATCGTTCATCCATCAAGTCGCCATGGCTTGAGATTGAGCCGAAGGCCATTAAATAATAAAATAATCTCAACAGTACCTCAGACAATAAATGGAGTGGAGATCGAGCATACGCTTGTCTGCTATGTATTCAAGAGAGGATTCTGCTGTGCCCAATTTGCAGGTTACAGAGCCCCTTTTTGGGATTGCTGGAAAGATCCCCCAACGATCAGTAAGTTATTCACTGTCCATAGGATTTTGGAAATTACCCTTTAAGTAGCACTTTAAGAGTTGGTACACATGCCGTTAAAACTTTTGGGCAGATTGTGTGCAGGCACAACGCCTGCGAACACTTGAAGATATCAGCTGCTGCCTTCGGGGGGACGATCTCCTCCAGGATAGTAGACCAATAGTAGCACAATATCAGGCTGCTCTCTTGTGAAGAATCCTTGAGACCAAAATTAGTTGAACGGTTTTTATTTCCACAACTCGTTTCAAAGCTAATTGGTCAACTAATCAAATTTTCCCACCTTGAAAATTTATTGCAGAAAATGCTGCAGGTCTACTCTTCAGCATGGATGGTACTTTGATGTGCTGCAAATTTCCTATGTGTAGAGAAAATCTTCAGCATTTCTGCAAAGCTTGTACGTACTTTAAGACTATGGATGTTGCACCTGGATTTTATGGCATATTTGCCCCATGTAGTAAGGTAGTAAGGTCCTTTTTAAATCTTCATGGTTCTCTTCTGTATCATTTGATTGGGATTTTAGGATTACTGTTCATCCTGAACAATTGTCCGTCTTCACTGGTGGTCCTGGAATTCTATTTATGAGCCAGGCTGCTCAGGATAAATGTCTACTACCGATGAGCAAACGTGCTCGGGTAAGGTGTTATCTTAGCATGCTCGTGTGCAAACTGAGAATCTTAGGCGCGCTCAAAAAATATTTTCGAGTCCCGGCAGCTGCATGTCTCGCAGCTGTTCAACAGTCGCAACATGTGCAGCAATTCCCTGTTTGTTAGACAAACCCTGCATGTGTTGCAGCTGTCGAACAGCCACGAGACATACAGGCGTGAGGACTCGTACATATTTTTCGAACACGCCAAAGTCACTCAGTTAGCACCCGAGCATGGACAACACCTTACCCGAGCACGTTCGCTCATCACTAATGACTTCATCTTCTTCCCAGCATGAGACTCCGTATATAACCCTAGAGTCCACTCGTAATCCACCTTGAGACTATGAAATTGGTTTTATCATGTTTTGAGACTATTCCAGAGTCCAAAACCATTCCTTAATCAGGTCAAGTCTCCCAGAGCCTCCTTGAGTTTGACAATATCTGCTAAGATTTCCATGCACCCCCTCGTGAGTTGAAATGACCCTCTTACTCATCATTAGGTGGCCTGGCACTTGGTCATGGATTCTTTTTGACCTGGCATTGACAGGAACGATTGGGTTAAAACATGGCCTTGGATTTTTTTCCCCGTCCTACACAAACCCTTCTTTATGAAGCACAAGTGGTACTTGGGCAACACGTGACGGAGAAGGTTGCCATGGAGACTATGCCCGACCTGTTTACAAGGCAAGGAAAAGCCTGCCTAGAATTAACTATTAGATGCTTTTACTTGACATGCCTGTTGAATCTTCAATTAGCAGTTTCCAGAAGTAGCTAATGTTCCAATCCGCTCTGAAATGTTGTAAAGCGATGATACATTAGAGTCTTCCTAGCCGGGGGAGATACTTCCATGGCAACAGAGCTGGCTAATGTCAAGGACTCAAGAGCCAAAGGCCACCAATGACCACCCATGATGACCCCAAAGTTGAATATAGTTTTGAGACTACTTGTTCCTCATTAACCCTCAGAGACCAGAAGTAACATTGGCACTACCTGCCTGGAATAACTATGAGAAGTGATACAAAGTTTCCAAAAGATTTCAACACTTTTCCAGCTTTAAACTAAAAGGGTGTCTTGAGGGCCCTAGTCCACATTTAAATGGGTCTTCAAAAAAAACTTTAACAGCATTTTTTATTTTAAACAAAAGTATCTCCTCCAATTGTGATGTTCTGCTGATTCTGGATCAGTTTTTCTTTTTCTTCTGTGCCCCACTGTTCCAAAGTTATGTTCCCCGGAAAATAAAGGTTCAAATTTGGGCGTATACAATTTAAACTTCTCTGTGGACATTTGAATTTTTCTCCTCTGAAACTGGCCAATCAAAACATGGTCACACCCACAGAGAAGTTCTGTGGTATACGCCCAGTTAGGTGAAGGGAAAATCTACACCATTATTATCGGGGTCATAACTTTGGAATGGATGGGCACAGAAAAAACTGATCTATAATCAGTGGAGCAGCAGCAATTGGAAAAGGTACTTAGTTTTAATTAAAACGTTTTGTGAAAGGTCCCCTTTAAGAATTTTTTTCAGGTGTATTGCCAAGGTAAGGTTGCGCAGGAGATTAAAAGCTAAAGCACAAGGGCCTTCTAGCCACAGGGGCCCAATATCCAGACTTCTTCTCACTCATCCTATTAAAGTCCCCTATAGCCAACTTCTCCCCCAGCCTGGACTAGTGATAACAGAGAGCAATAAATTGCGCAGGACTAAAAGTTATGTTTCCAGTTCAATATGTGTGTCCTTTAGCTAAAGGGTCTCAATAAAGAATATTTTGTGATTCCTTAAAGTCATGAGCTCCATGATGACCTTCCATCAGCTGTTGGGCACAATGGGCCCTCTACAGTTTTTGCACATGGTCCCTCTCAGTCAATCAATCTTTTAGATTTATTTTTTTTTCCAGCCAGGGGTCTAATTATCGCTAAATTTTAAAATGGAGATACAATTTCACCACTATTTATAGATGTTCAAAAAGTTTGAAAAACTTGTAACTTTTTAGATGATGTGATTGGTTGCCCGTCACAGCACCGGTGTTAAATTTTTGCACTCTTCGTTATATTTTTACCCTTTAGAGTATCCCTGTTGTTCAATTTCTTTGAAATAACCATAAAAAACAGCAAAATGATGACCCCAAGAGAGAAGCAATAAGAGCAGAGTAGAGCTGTGCTCCAGCCGATGGCGGAGAAGTAAAACGATACAAAATATTAAATTGTTTCTTCCTTTTCCTCCGTAGAGTGGAGACGAGTAATGCGCTGTGTTCTCAGCGTCACGTGGTTAATATCTATTTCGCTAATGTAATATTTTCTTGGTAGATTTGCATGTTTTGGATCATTACTCACTCTTTATATCCCTGAACGCTGTATCTTTGCTTCATTTGCATTTTTTGCTTTCCGCAACATGGAAGCATGATGTACCGGTGAAGATACAGACTCATGCTTAAAGGGATGCTCCATCTTGGGAGATTTGTATTCAGTTCTATTCCTTCTGTCTATAGCAGTTTATTTTTTTATACATATATTTTATTTTTGTTCTGAATAATTAAAAAAAATACGCAAGAGTTAAAGATGTTTGCCAATGGACATAGATGATTACTTGTCCCAGCATGGTCCCAACTACTTTGTGATACTTTGAAGATACAATGTTCTTTTACATGATTCCAGATAGTTGCTGGTCTTACAAAGTTGGCCATGAATGGGCTGTGGTCCCATTGGGCTATTGTTGGGTACTACAGCCATCTGTCCCAAGAGATCTTCAGGGCCTTATCAGATTCAGTCTTTTCTTCTCTCCATGAGAAAAGCCAAGGATTGATTAGTACAGTTGCCAATAATCCCACAGTTTCTGAAACTGCCAGTAATATTTGTGAACATTTTTTTGGACAGATTTGGGCATTCTCTGGTCCAAAAGGGGTAAGGTTTAAGTGTATGTTCCTGTCTTGCTTGGGTGGTCTTAAGGAGAAGGGCTTCAACATCCCTTTTGAACCAAGAAATCGTTGATGAGAACAAATTACCCCTACTTTCTAGATATCTTCAGCTAGTCTGGGGTCAGGATACCCTTTTGAGTTGGACTGAAAGGTTGGGTCTCCATGTTGACCACATTGGCCATCAATGGTCCACTATACAAATTGATTCTTCCATACATGCTCTCTAGGTGGCATTTCTATCTGAGACTCTTCTAAGATCGTTAGAAATGGTCCAGGGTTCCTCACCGGCTGTTTGGTAACAATTGAATCCTTCCAATGAGGCACTGGCATGGCACCTCCATTCTTGAGATCCCTGCAAAACTTCAAGAAAACCTTCTTAATATGTTTACTATGAATCATAAGTGATCCAACCACACCCTGATCTGTGGAGTTAAATCATTTTATTCTATATAATACCCTTACACCTTCTAATAGCTTCACAAGCTTACATCAGTGTCCGGATCTTTTTTGGCTCTCGTAGATGCTGACATTGCCTGTTGCCAACCAACCATTGCAAAACCAATATTCCATCTGCAACTGGATGCTACTGCGGGCCCCTACTTCCTGCTATCCATGTGTTCTTTGACCAATAATACGATCTAACAATCTTTTAAGGAAGAATGAAATGTTTGCCCCACAAAGCAATTTGCATAATAACTATCATCCCCTCCAAGGGCCACATTGAAAAATCTATTGAAGGGTCTATTCACCAGTCATAATATTCCAAGCCCTGTTCATAGTTTTACCCTGGCATCCCCTGTAGCCATGTTCCCTGGTGACATCATAAGAGAGGTGACATCACTAATCCATTGTCAGGACTCTATGAGCCTGTAATTATGGCAACTTTAACAATCGGCCCAAAAATGTAGTAAATTGATGTAGCCAGATAGACCCCTGATGGAGGCAATGGATGCCATACACTGTGATGGTCCCAGGAGGTGGTGGATCTAGAAATGGTTGCACCAATGTCACAGATCTTCAAGTTTCTCTGGTTGTCACATATGGCATCCTTTTTGTGCGCTCCCACAACTGTGGAGGAAATGTGCATGTAGAACAGGAACAGTACAGAGCATTAAACATGCAAATAAACAGCTGAAAGATATTTTCATTTTCTGTTCTACCTGAGGAACGCGCTGCCACTCGGACCCAGGGGAGAAGCCGAATATCCCGCCATCTGTAACTGTCTCCTCTTCTTTCTTCATTTTCTTCTCTAGAGTCTCAAGATAGAAATCCTAACAGGTGGGGGGTTTAGAGTCTTAAATGTTGCTACTCCCCGAGGCCTAGCGAGCGAGCGCATGCCGCGGAACAGGGAGTCGCCATATTGGGTATGCAATGTAATCATCTACCTGTCCGAAGATGTGGCCAAAGACATCAGGAAGGTCCCACTGATTCATAAAGTGTGAGATTTATGGGGACTCAATGCTATGCGGACAGTCCAGTATGGGGACTATATGATATGTGTATTTTATATAGGACTGTACTATATGGGGACTATATGATATGCAGATTTTATATAGGACTGTACTATATGGGGATTATATGATATATAGATTTTATATGGAACTGTACTATATGGGGACTATATGATATTTGGATTTTACATAGGACAGTCTTATATGGGGACTATGATATGTGGATTTTATATAGGATAGTCCTATATGGGCAGGCACTGTATGATGTGTGGATGTGTGGATTTTATATACAATACAATATAATCATTTACCTGTCCGAAGATGTGGCCAAAGACATCAGGAAGGTCCCACTGATTCAAAAAATGTGAGATTTATGGGGACTCAATGCTATGTGAACAGTCCAGTATGGGGACTATATGATATGTGGATTTTATATAGGACTGTACTATGTGGGGACTATATGATGCAGATTTTATATAGGACTGTACTATATGGGGACTATATGTTATGCGGATTTTATATAGGTCTGTACTATGTGGGGACTATGATGCAGATTTTATATAGGACTGTACTATATGGGGACTATATGATATATAGATTTTATATAGGACTGTACTATATGGGGACTATATGATACTGGCTATGAACTCGTTCAACGCCCGGGTGGCAAGCATTTTTATTGGTATATGGTCTCCCATCCTTGTATGTTCTGCCCCCTCCTATCCTGGTATGCATGGCACCCCTTCATCCCTATCCTGCTATTCATGGCCCCCTCATCCCTATATTGATATGCATGGCCTCCTCATCCCTATCCTGGTATGCATGGTACCCCTTCATCCCTATCCTGCTATTTATAGCCCCCTCATCCCTATAATGGTATGCATGGCCCCCTCATCCCTATTCTGGTATGTATGGTACCCTCACCCCCCTATCCTGGTATGCATGGTCCCCTCACCCCCCATCTTGGTATGCATGGTCCTCTCACCCCCCATCCTGGTATGTATGGTACCCTCACCCCCCCTATCCTGGTATGCATGGTCCCCTCACCCCCAATCCTGGTATGCATGGTCCTCTCACCCCCCTATCCTGGTATGCGCTGTCCCATTCTGCCAGAGGCCGGGGGAGGAGTCTAGCGCCGGAGTATGCCCATACCGCGCTGTCCGGCCCATATTGCTGAAGACACACTGCAAATGTGTCTTCAGTGAAATGGCGCTGGATAGCGCTGTGCGCATGCGCAATTCCGACAATGAACTCCTGCCCCGGTCTCCGGCAAGAAGTGAGGCGCCGTGGCAACGCTCCTCCCGGTCAGGTAAGTATGTAAGCATGGTGCTGAAGATAGCAGTATGCATTCAGTGTCTACACGTACCGCCATCTCCGACGCCATACGCTGGGTGCCTTATTCTGTCTGGAGCCAGACTGCGCAGACACGTCGCACTCGCGCAGTCTATAAAGGCTTCGGATAGAGTGACGCTCCTAGCCTTATATCATAGATGTGGATTTTATATAGGGCAGTCATATGGACTATGATATGTGGATTTTATACAGGACTTTACTATATGGGAACTATATGATGTATGGATTTTATATAGGACTGTACTATATGGGGACTATATGATATATGGATTTTATATACAGTAGGACTGTACTATATGGGGGACTATTAGTTTACAGTTTTTGTGACTTTTTAGCAAGAAAAGAAGCAAATTTTGCTAAAATGTTGCAAATATTGCGCAAAACATTTCATACATACATGAAATTGCTCCTGGTGTTGAAAAACTCACAATTTATTGATCAGGCGATAAAATATGGAAAGAACAATGACAAACATAAAAAACTTGTATTTAATCAATTAAAAAAAGCAAAAAAGTTCTAATTGTAAAATAGGTGAAAAATAACAATCTATAGAAGGAGAAAACAATGTGCAAATGTGAAAATGTATCGGGCGTTTAGTGTTGAATGCACATGTATTTCTTGACGTGACAACTTGTAACGTCGCACCAGCTTTGCTTTAATCGGAGATCTGTGTACCTACACCCGATCCAGAGCCTAAACAAACCCAAAAATGTTTAATTCAGTGTGATGAAAAATCCATCAGCGCTGCTGCAATTACCAGTTATTAGGCAAAATCATACATGTGATGCTCCCACCTCGGAGGGATCCTCTGCACAGGGGATGGTGCCACCGGGGCCTTGCGCCTCATTAATATTTCTACAGCCCCATGACTATTATTGAGGGATCCTGTGTGGTGAGAGACTACATTACTAATACAGAAATCAATGGCATCTGGCGTTCTCTTCAGACGAAGCTGAATGTAAGGTTTTAGTAGATTCCCAAAATCTCATACTTACAGTGATGAAATTTCAATGTGATATTTTATTTGTATGTGCAGATAGATAAATAACAGTGAGATAATAGAGAGATGATGGATGAATATAAAGATGGACACTAAATGGAAGAATAAATAAGAGATCAAACAACTTGTAGATACGAGACTGTCTATCGAAGGTACATGATAGATACAGAGGGAGATAACAGGATGGATGGGTAGATAAAAGCTAGAGTAAGAGAAGTGGGTGAGTGGATGGATGGGTGAGTGGATGAGTAAGTGGAAGGATGGATGGGTGGATGGAACGATGGGTGAGTGGATGGAATTATGGGTGGATGGATGGGTGAGTGGATGGAATTATGGGTGGATGGATGGGTTAGTGAATGGATGGGAAGATAGATGGGTGGGTGGATGGATAGGTTAGTGGATGGATGGGTGGATGGGTGAGTGAGTGAATGAGTGGATGGGTGAGTGAGTGAATCAGTGGGTGAATGAATGAGTAAGTGAGTGGGTTAGTGGATGGATGGGTGGGTGGATGGATGGGTTAGTGGATGTACATTATGCATGGATAGGTGGATGGATGGGTCAGCGGATGGATGGATTAGTGGATGGATGGGTGGATAAGTGAGTGGATGGATGAGTGAGTGAATGAGTGGGTAGGTGAGTGGGTTAGTGGATGGATGGGTGGATAGGTGAGAGAATTGATGAGTGAGTGAGTGAGTGAATGGGTGGGTGGGTGGGTGGGTGAATGAATGGTTAGGTGAGTGGGTTAGTGGATGGATGGGTGGATAGGTGAGTGGATGGGTGAGTGAGTGAGTGGGTGAATGAATGGGTAGGTGAGTGGGTTAGGGGATGGATGGATAAGTTAGTGGATAGATGGATGGATGGATGGGTTAGTGGACGAATAGGTGGATAGGTGAGAGGATGGGTGAGTCAGTGAATGAATGGGTAGGTGAGTGAGTGAGTTAGTGGATGGATGGATGGATGGATGGATGGGTTCGTGGATGGATGGATGGATGGATGGATAGGTGAGTGGATGGATGAGTGAGTGAATGAGTGGGTGAATGAATGCGTAGGTGAGTGGATTAGTGGAAGGACGAATGGGTTAGTGGATGGATGGATGGATGGATAGATGGGTGGATATCTGAGAGGAAGGGTGAATGAGTGAATGAATAGGTAGGTGAGTGGGTTAGTGGATGGATGGATGGATGAATGGATAGATGGATGGATGGATAGGTGAGTGGATGGGTGAGTGAGTGAATGAGTGGATGAATGAATGAATGAGTGGATGAGTGGGTCAGTGGATGATGGGTTAATGAATGGATGAATGGGTTAGTGAGTGGATGGGTGAGTGAGTATATGAAGGGGTAGGTGAGTTGGTTAGTGGATGGATGCATTAGTGGACAGATAGATAGATAGATAGATAGATAGATAGATAGATAGATAGATAGATAGTCTAGACAGAAGATTGCAAGAATATAGATATAACATATAATCAGATTGAGACATAAAAATGGATCAAAACAAAAATAAGATAAATAGTATAATCTTTATATAATGATGCACTGGAATGATTAGGAAATGGTAGGAAAAACTCTACTGCGTACCCTTTAATTAAAAATGTATCAGAACTTTCAATGGTCACTGGTTTGAGCAAACGTTGCATAAATCAGAAGTACATGTGAACATAAGAAACCTTGCAATATAGCTTATCAAATAAATCTGCTTCTTTCTCCACTTATGAGCCACATCTCCCCCCTTGCTTTACCTCCAAAACTCATCATCCACCCTTTAAAAGAAAAAAGAAGAAAAAAATGCTCATATCTGTTTTAGGAAAATATGTAAAAAGGTTTTGGGTAGTAGGCAACTATTGAACGGATCAAATGTAATCAGACATGCAAAAAATAACTAATGGGTGGTGCTCGGCACAACAGAAGACTGTCCAAAAAATGCTATGGAAAGAAGAAAAATCTGCCCTTTGATGGACTGCTGGCTCACTGATGTGTCAGGTTACACATACACCTCTGTAAGGAGACCAGCAGACACTTTCAGACAGTGTTGCAACTTCAAGCACCTTTTTTACCTCCACCTCTGGATGCACAGTAACACAGCTCAGTACTACAGTAGAATATCCTCCATACAGTTGCTGCTGCAGATTCTGGTTTTAAGCTACATAGAGACTGGAGAGCAGAAATCCCTCAGGTCTTGGTGTGCTGTGAATTGGAGACATAGTAGCAACTAGTATCCATCCACTAGCTCAGAGAGAACTGAAAATTAGTGCCTGTAAAGAAGAAAAATGGAGAAAAATTAATGGCCAGAAAGTGTTATTCCTCATTTACCAAGAGGACTGGTTCTTGTAAAAGGAGGAACCTGAAGTGATATAAGTACTTTAATTAGTGGAACGTCTCTTTCGGCTCTTCAGCTTCTGGTTGTCTAATATAATGACATATTTTACGCCTCTGTGCTGGATTACCCAATTCTCTGGATTATCAGATGCCGGAAAATTAGGGAAAACAGGAATATATGCCCTTTGTGTATAAAATACATAGTGCGTCCTGTGGTGACACCTCTGATTTTCTCATGTTGCAGTTTGCTTTTTTTTTCCCACTGCTGAACTTCTGCTCTTTTATACAAGTGAGATTGTCTATAAACGAGCTGTGGATGTGACACACGGATATAATGATGATGTCCGCTCCCTGTGAGCATGTCCTGGCACGTGTATTCCCCAGTGCTTGTCATGTCAGGAAAACCTATAAACACATGTTCCTAATCCCATAGTAATACATACACTGAGCGTGTACCCGGACACCGGCGGAAAAGTTCAGCCGGAAAATAGAATAGAAATAATGCGAGTAGTTATTATTCGTAGTATTTGTATTATTAGTAGCAGTACTAGTAGTAGTATTAGTATTATTAGTATTATTTTTGGTATTAGTATTTATTATTAATAGCAGTAGTACTCTTATATATTTTTTTCCATTAATGCTATTAACACAATAGCAACAAAAATATGAATTAACTAGGTATTATTTATTAAAAATGATAGTGATAGTAGCAATGTAGGAGGGAAAAAATGGAGATATTGATAAAGATATAGATATATTTAGATAGATATAGCCACAATATTTGATAGTCTGGCACTTTTTAGGTTGATTGTTAGGGTCTGACTATAGGAAAAAATAAAAAAATAAAATAAGAATAAAAAACTGAAAAAATAATAATCAACTATAGCTACATATTTATTTATATAATATTATGACTATATTATTATTTATATTTGTATAATTAATTTAGCATTTTATTATGTTATTAATAAACATATAATAATACCAATATCAATAATCATACCATATCTTAATTATGTAATAAAACATGGTATTAATATTGTGTATTATGTAAATAAAATGTGTTATCTTTATTGAATTATTATTATACATCATATTTTGATTATATAATAATATAATCATATTATATTATCATAATTAATAATACAATATAATCTTTTTATATACTGTATATACTGTATATATACACATATATATATATATATATATTATATGTGCATGTGTGTATATATATATATGATATTTATTTATATAATATTATTTTAAGCTTTCTATTTTCTTTGTATTTATAGAATTTTTTTGCCAAAATAAAAGTATAGATTAATAAAATATTCTAATTATACTATCATTATTAATAATGCAATATAATCATATATATAATTCTATTTATATATTTTTTTATTTATGCATTAATAATAATATATTTTAATATATGTGTAATATATTAATGATAATCATATCTGACTATTGAAAAATCTGGATTGTTATACAAAAGTATCATTATCACTTAAAGTGAATTCCTGTTAAAGACCAAGTCCATAATTGTTTGACTAATTTTTATTTTATAGTAATTGGAGACCTGATTTTCTGATACAAAGTTCCGAATGCCCTCCATAGCCATAAGGTCAAATGAAACAAAAATCTATTTTCCGGCGGTCACCAGTAGAGGGAGCGTAAGAGTTTACTGCCTACACTTTATACATTGAATTCCAATAATAGGACAGTATACACTGAGCTCCATCTAGTGGTGACTGCCAGAACTGTACCCAGTAAATGTCTATGTAGAGGATTTGGAGCTTTGTGTTAACATAGACGTCCTATTAGTATATTATAAACTGAATTAGCACAGAATGTTAGATTGATTGATTGATTAACCCCAATATGTGCTGACAGGGTCCTTGGAAAATCTGAAATGTTTTCCCATCTTCTCCTTGACGGCCACAACCTCCAGTATTTGTAATGAGGAGTTGACCTCCAGGGCTGATGGTTTCACTCTGGATTAATAATGTATCTGCCTTTTAATGACTTTCCTGTCGGCGATGGGTTCATTTATTTTTTATTAAGCTCTGATTATTTGGAAATGTGGCAAATTGTACAATTAATAGTTTTAGTTCTTGGTAATGTCTTTTTTTTGGCACAATGCGATGATTACATTAGGGATTGTGTTTGGGGGGTTTCTCTTTTATTTATGTTGCAAAAGTATTATTTGTATTTATTTCTCGTAACCAACTTTTAATTCTTAACCTTCCCTGTTCACGAAACTTGAGGCTTACCTCCTACTTCTTGGGAACTTTACTTAACCTAAGGCATACTTCCCATTTTGTAGTTTCTTCACTAAACTTTTAAGGTTTTAACTTGGCTTAAATGCATGTATTTGGGGAGAAAACACATTTTTACCATTTGGGTTCATTGCAAATTTTGCACCATTTGGCTCCTTGTTTTCTGGCACTTTCAACATTGATGTGGCCTGTGGTGTTAAATAAGAGCTCGGAATAAAAGACAGTTACAAGCTTTCCCGTTAAGCCATCAGAAGGAGCTCACTGATGGATTCTCAGTCAATTCACTCTGCACCCAGGAATAGACAGTACAACACAGAGGTTGTGGGAAGCAAATGGTGCGACTTTTTTTTTTAATGATTCCCAACTGTAAAAATTTTATTTCACCAAAAATGCATGCATGTAGGTAAAAAAAAATGTCCCATAGGTGGATAACCCTTTTAACCCAATGTTTAGTTTTTAATTTTCTCTAAATCTTGAGTGTCTCACTGTTTTCAACCTCTTACCTTTCAGATTTCTCACTGAGCTTGAAGTTTTTCTTGCATTCACTAAATTTGATACCCATCCTTTATTTCTTGGTATATACTTCTTGGGTTCTTCATTAACCTTAACGCTTACCTCCACATTCTTTGGTACCTCACTAACCAAGTTTTAAACCCTGTATTTTCAGCTCATCTTTGACTTCTTGGGTTCTTCATTAACCTTCAAGCACCTTCTATTTCTTGGTACTTCACTAAAAATAAGGAGTAGAGTTGAGCGAAACGGGTCGGTCAAATTCAAAAGTCGGCGACTTTCGCTGAAGTCGGGTTTCATGAAACGAAACCCGACCATAGCGTGAGGTCGGCCACGAGGTCGGCGACCACAGCGCCAAAGTCGCGTTTCAAATGATGCTTCCAGCGCCCTTTTTCAGCCAATGATGGAGGACGCACACTGTGGGCAACACGATGACATGGGCATCGGTCACCACCATCTTTGAGAAGGGCATGCAAGTGATTGGCTGGCTTTGCGTGGCGTCACAGGGGCTATAAAAGGGCGTGCACACCGACCACCATCTTACTTCTGCCGATCTTAGCATTAGGGAGAGGTTGCAGCTGCTGATTCAGAATAAGGGAGAGTGTTAGGCAGGGAAGAAGAACCAAAAAAATGCTTCTGCTGTTAGCGATTTCCACTTACAACACAACACTTTGTGTGCAGTGACAGGGGAGGCTATATTTTTGTGCATCAGCTCTGTTGGCTATTAGGCTGCTTTATAAGGCTCCCTGATAGCTGCATTGCTGTTTGCACACTGCTGTGCAAACTGCTTTTTTAAAAGCAAAAATACTTTTCTTCCTCTTTTCTGCACAGTTACCAAGCGTTCATTTTTCTACCCTTTTGTGTGTGCAGCAGTCCTGCTTATTAGTCTGCCTGCGTCCATACTTGGACTGAGAGCATCATTGTCAGCATCCTCAAATCTCTAGTGAGATCCAAATTCTCACCAATACTATATACACCCTCCACCTTGTCATACACCATCCAATTTCAGCCTGTTTCATTGAGGTGTAATCTCTCCTGGGCCTGAGACAATAGTTCTGTGTCCTCAAATCTATAGTGAGATCCAAATTCTCACCAATCCTATAGACACCCTACTCCTTGTCATACACCATCCAATTTCAGCCTGTTACATTGAGGTGTAATCTCTACTGGCCCTGAGATACTAGTTCAGCGTCCTCAAATCTATAGTGAGATTAAAATTCTCACCAATCCTATAGACACCCTCCACCTTGTCATACACCATCCAATTTCAGCCTGTTACATTGAGGTGTAATCTCTACTGGGCCTGAGACAATAGTTCAGCGTCCTCAAATCTCTAGTGAGATTCAAATTCTCACTAATACTATATACACCCTCCACCTTGTCATACACCATCCAATTTCAGCCTGTTACATTTAGGTGTAATCTCTACTGGCCCTGAGATACTAGTTCAGCGTCCGCAAATCTCTAGTGAGATTCAAATTCTCACCAATACTATATACACCTTCTACCTTGTTTTACAGTACCATATAGCTGGTGGTATTTTGGGTGCATTTTCACAAAAATGAGGAAGTATGGTGGAAGAGGCCATGGAAGTGGGCAGGGGTTGCCAGCTGGTCCTGATGGTGGTGGTGTTGGTGGTGCATCTGTTGGTAGTGGCAAAAGCACAATAGCACCTAAGGCAGGAGGTGTTGAGCCTGCAACATCGTCTGGCTCCACAAGGCCTCCAAGGCTCCCTTCTCTGGGAGTAGGTAAACCGCTTTTAAAGCCGGAGCTTCAGTAAAAAGTTTTGGCTTACATTGCTGACACAACCTCCAACTCTCTCGCTTCCTCTTCTGAAGTTTCAAAAAATAAAAGCACTGAGTCGTCAGTGGAGGCTCCTGTTCAGGAACAACACCTTTCCTTGTTTCCTTCACCCCTACCAAAAGTGAAGGATGCGGCAGGCCACACTACAGATTACTCCATGGAGCTCTTTTCACATACCATGCCTGGGTTATCAAGTCAAATCATGAATTCCCCAGTCCATGATGAAACTGACATGGAGTGTGGGTTGCCAGCCAGGGCAGTGGGGTTAATCGGTACCGGGACGGTGTCTCAGAGGGATGTGTCACATTGGTGGTGATGACCCAGTTCCGTGGCCCTGGGCGTCCATGCAAAGGGGTGAATAACGTTTATAGGTGAATGATACGTGACGCCACCTGTGGTTTCTGATCAGACTGACCCGCGCTACAGTGTCGCTTCTCTACGACAGATGTTGTGGTGCAGCTAAGATGTAGAAGCCCTGCATAGGTAGGGCCGTAGTCGCAGGGCAGATGAAAGAGTTGGTAGATGGTGTGCAGTGCAGGATGTAGCAGAGCTGTGTGCCAGGCGCAGGAGAAAGATGACAGACACAGTTGTGCAGTTCCTTTACCTGTACTTGGTAAGTCCTGTCCAGGACCCAGAGTACAGATGGAGAAGGAGTTGGTCAGCCTGGAAGCAAATTTGGAATTCTCTCTCTGCAGATAGGTAGTGTAGCCTCCGTTCAAGCGCTTATCTGAGGTACTCGCAGTACTGAGTTCACTGAAGTTCCCCCTGTTGACACTCTTTTGGAACTTTCTCGTATGGCAGGAAGCCATAGCCTTTTCCTTCTGGCTCACACACATCGCTGCTGGGGCCTCCGAGCCTTAGTTGGGAACAGAGCATTTACAGCTGCTACTTCCTCCGGTTTCTGCTGGAGGACCTTCAGTGTCCCTACAAACTCGGAGACCCGAATCCAGACCATGCGCTCCAGCTAGGAGTGAGCCTTAACTCTGTTCATCCTCCAGCTCCCCTTCTCACGTCCACACACTTCCCCTTCCCTTCACAGACTGCCCTAACTTACCTCCTCCCAACCACAGAGAGCAGCTCCTCAGCAGTCAGGTTCAGAGGTTTCCCTGCTGGCCTGGAGTGGGAACTGTGTTGTGTGTTGGTTTAACTGCTAGAGAGATCCTTTGTTGCTCCCAAGCATGACATCACACTCCCTAGGAGGAAGGTAATGCCACTGTGGCAACCGTACTCCTGGGGGCGCCACATGTGCACTGATGCCCAGCCACTGCTAGATGATTCTGCTGGTACATTGACCCAGACCACTACATTCCCCTCGCTCTCTACACAGCCAGAATCTGACCCTGATGAAACTCAGGTTCCCCTTCCCGCATAATATACCACCTTACACGGTGACAAAGAGGAAGGTGCAGATGAAAGTGCAGGTTCCTTGAGCAGGTGGGGGGGCATAATCATGGGCGACGGCACTGGCACAGGGCCCCTCATAGTACGCAAAAGTGTCTCTGCTGGTGGGAGGGCCCACCCGCCATCAGACACACCGCCGTACTATGAGGGGCCCTGTGCCAGTGCCGTCGCCAACGAGTGGGCCCCCCCTGCTTGCTCAGGATCACAGCACTTGCAAAGTTGAAATACTTACCTCTCCCTGCTCCACCGGCTTGACGTCTTCCGCATTTCCTGACAGTGACATTCTGGTCAGAGAGCGCGATGACATCCCGTCTGTACGCCCTCTGTCTAAACAGTCCAAGTGAAGTGAGATGGAAGATGGGGACGACGAGGAGTCCAGGCTAGTACAGGGATTCCCTAGTGAGGAGACTTATTTAATTGTTTTCAATGTTGGGACAGCAATTTTTGGGGAGCACTATACTCTGGATAATGATATATGAGGCCCACCATACACTAGAGCATTCCAAAGGTGGACATCAGACACTGGAGCAGCATTTACAGGGCCCATTATACACTGGAGCATTAGAAATGGGGCCCATTATATACGGTGCATTATTTGGGTCCATAAGACAGTGGAGCTTCATCCATGGGTACCAACATATACTGTAGCATTATATGGAGCTCATCATATACTGTTTCAAACATTATATGGGACCAATGATTCTGTATGGAGAAATATATGGGTCTCATTACTCTGTATAGCGCACTATGCGGTGGCCATAATACTGTATGGAGTAATATACTGTCCGTTTTTGGAGCTATTGGAGAATTTAAAATGGATATCAGTCATGAGATGTAAGAAGTGAAGTATTTTTCATTGTACTATACCGCTATTTCTCTGCCATATCAGAGGATCATGAATTGTGGCATGTGTTAAAGGAGCCCAGTGACACTCTTTGGCCCAGGGCCCACGAAAATCTGGAGCCAGCCCTACCCCCCCCCACAACTTTAGCCAAATAACCCCCAGTTTTCAATGCCTAACTATTATTATAAAGTAAATTAAGGTTGACAAGCTTAAGTAATAAGAATTGATGTTTTTGGGATTAAAATGGGCACTGTAGGTATGTTTCCTGTCCTCCACTCCCTGCCGACCTTGGTTCCCCATTGACTTGCATTGGGTTTCGTGTTTCAGTCGGCCTTCGACTTTTCATGATAATCGGCCGATTGCGTTCGACCCGACTTTTGAGAAAGTCAGGTTTCATGAAACCCGACTCGACCTGAAAAAAGGCAAAGTCGCTCATCTCTAATAAGGAGTATTTCCTTCATGTTGGGTTCTTCACCAAACTCAAACGTCAGCACTACATCTTCAATTCTTGGTCAAGACTTCAAGTTCTTCTCTAATCTCAAGACTTACTACATCTTCAGTACTTCCAATATACTAAGGTTCTTCTTTGTATTTAAGGTGTAAATTTAGCTCTACCACTACTTTTTGAGTCTTTCATAGTACCTCAACCCTACATCTTTAGTTCTTCATCCAAACTTCTTAGGTTCTTCTTTAATCTCCAGACTTAAACTCTACATCTTCAGTTCTTCTCTTATTTCATTAATTCTTTGTTACCTTCCCACTTCTTGGGTTCTTCACCAAGCTTAATAGTCAACTTTATATATCCAGTTCTTTGCCTAGACTTTTTAGGGTCTTCTCTAATCTCCAGAGTTAAACTCTACATCTTCAGTTCTTTCTATATACCACTTAAGTTCTTCTCCAAATTAAAGGCTTACATCTACATATTTAGCTCTTCCATAATATCTTGAGTCTTCTACAGTACCTTATCCCTACTTATTCAGTTCTTCACCCAGACTTCATAGGCTCTTCTCTAAGCTCCATACTTAAACTCTACATCTTCAGTTCTTTGACTCTTTGTTATTAAAGATTACCTTCCTACTTCTCGAAGTTTTCACCAAGCTTAAAGGTCAACTCTACATCTTCAGTTCTTTGCTCAAACGTCTTAAGTCCTTCTCTAATCTCAAGACTTAAACCTACATCTTCATTTCTTCCACTTCTTGGCTTCTTTATTAATGAATTAAAGGTCAACACTATATCTTCTGTTCTTCACCCAGGTTCTTCTCTGATCTCCAGACTTAAACTCTTCATTTTCAGTTCTTCACCCACATTCTTCTCTAATCTCTAGACTTAAAAACTACATCTTCGGTTTTCCCCATATACTACTTGCGTTCTTCTTTAAATTGAAGACTTAAACCAACACATTTAGCTTCTCCTCTACTTTTTGGGTCTAAACCCTGCATCTTCAGTTCTTCACCCACTTTTTGGCTTGTTTGACACCAGTTACCATTCATCTACGTTTTAGAAATGTTTTTGACCTGCCTGACCTTTGTTTATTTTAATCATGCCCTAAATAAATGGACCCCTTCCGACTTAACGACAGATCTTGATTGCATTCTCCCCAGTCTATTCCTTAGCACTTATTACCTCCTGTATCTGCTATCAGAACCTTAATTGCTACAGTCCCAGTGGAAAGTCTCTTGTGGTTCGGGGTGAAATTGTTAATTGCTTCTACTAAAGATATTGGTGCAAATGTTGTCTTGTTCATAAAATAAATGAATAAATTATCTCCGTAACACACAAAAAAAAAACAAAAACAAATGACTGAAGACAACTGGATTATGTGACTGTAATGGAATTAAGTCACGCTCTTATACACAGCAAGTCGCAGAGTTCTTAAAAAAAAAATTGTGTTTCTCCTGCGTGAATAATTACTGTAGAAATGATGTCATTGTTATTATTTATTTAGGGCATATTACATTCTACACGGATGCACAATGGGATCATAAATAAAACATCAGGCACAAAGAAGTGAAGCTGCTACTCGGAGTCTCCGATATAAAGCAGAAGGGTTTGAATCTTCTCCAAAAAAAAAAAAATGGTTGAAAACAAGCCCAGATTTTTGGCCGGCTCCTATCTATCCATTAGTGATGTCATCTCTTGATTAGTAATTACGACTGCCAAAAAAAGAAAAAAGTTACAATACGTGATTCAAGTGGCCATTTTGTATTTAAAGGTCGTGTCTACTTTACTAAAGGGGAAAATTCTCCATTTTCGTGTTCGAAGGGTCAGCAAAACGAAGCCAATCCCAATGTGTCCAACTGCTATGACCTCTATAGATCTCCTGGAAAACTGGACAGTTACTGTTCAATTCACCTGCAACGCCACCACTGGATAGATGAAGTATTACATGATGCCTTGTAGCTATGGTATAAGCTTGGGTCTGATGCGTCAGTCATAGATATGAGTCAGTCGACTGAAAGCAAATTGCATTTGCTTTGATTTTCACAAAAAAAATAGTATTTGTGAGAACGTGAAATTTTTGCCATTTTAATTTACTCGACTTAAGATTTTTCTAGATTGTATTGTAAGTGACAGAACTAGAGTTCGGTGGTCCCCGGTACAAAATTTGGACCTGGATCCTATGTGTTTTTGCATCAATGTTTGGGCCCTTGTAGCATTCTACATCCTATAAAGATATAATTTTTCCCATCATATCGCCTTCTTGTAATATTCTTCTCCATTCTGGGCCACTTCCAATAATAATGCCCCTTGGCCTGGGCTATAACATTTACCCTCCATCCTGGTATAATGTTGCCCATCCTGGTATAATGTCCTGCATGCTTGTATAATGACCTCCATTCTGGACCCTCCCTGGCATAATGTCCCCCATCCTGTTTTAATGTCCTCCATTTTGAACTCTTCCTGGCATAATATCCCCCATCCTGTTATAATGTCTTCCATTCTGGACACTTCCTGGCATAATGTGCCCTATCTTGTTATAATGTCCTCCATTCTGGACTCTTCCGGGCATAATGTCCCGCATCCTATTATAATGTCCTCCATTCTGGACTCTTCCTGGCATAATGTTCCCCATCCTGTTATAATGTCCTCCATTCTGGACCCTTCCTGGCATAATGTCCCCCATTCTGTACTAATGTCTTCCATTCTGGGCCTTTCCTGGAATAATGTCCCCCATCCCAGAGGCCCATGTTATGTATTTGGTGAGATTCTGAGCTTCCCTCCGCTGACGACTCTATTCCAGTAAATAAGGCCAATGTGGGGGGGTTTTCGAAGTCACGTTTTCCACGCAGATTGTTTGCGAAAATATCATATACAGTATTTGTGCCGCAGAGTCGTTAGCTAAATTCCAAATGTCAAGCTGATTCTGATCTTATTATTATCTTTTATTTATAAAGTGCTGAGCGAGGATTAAAGAAAAGAGTAAAAGAATCACTCAGAAAGGTATTAACCTGATGAAAATCTGTAGCATTTACATATCTCTCTCCCAGATATTGATCCAGGGGAAAATTACATTTTTTGAAGTTGACCGCAGGAAATCGGGGCTATATGGCAGGAGGGAGCACGTCTGACAAACTCCACCTGAAATCCAAGAAAGTTCCAGAATTTCTACATCCTTGGGTTGTCCTTCATTTATCTGGTTGCATAAAATTGCTAAACCCTTATGACATCTGAAAACGTTCACAAAATTTATTTTTGAATTTCTATTTTTTTCTACATTTTCCAACAAAAACTGTTTGATGCATCACTTGTCCTTGATAAAAGATATCCTTCCTTGTAAATTGCGACCACCTAGGATAATTTTTTTCCATCAACATTTCTTAACAAAACCTGAACGTTGGTTGCCATAAGCAACAAAGATTTTTTCTTTCTAAACATCCCCGTCCAGTCTCGAAGAGCTCCTTAACCCAAACGAATTGGTCCATAAGGTTATCTGTCCTTCTAATACAATAAAAATGGCACCTTTTGGATAATGGTTCGATTAGTAAAGACTAGAGTTGAGCGACGAATATCTTCGTTTCCTCGCTTATTCGGCAAGCTATAGCGCTTGCCGAATACGCTACAGCGGGAGCTCGGCTTCCTGGATCACGCCGGCTGAACAGCTGATCGCCGACAAAGCTGCATGTGTCGTGGCTGTGTGACAGTCACAGCACATGCCCGGAGAGTCCTGCACACAGGCTCTCCATGCATGTGTTGTGACAGTGACACAGCCACGACACATGCAGCTGTGGCAGCTATCAGCTGTTCAGCCGGCATGATCCAGGAAGCCGGGTTCCTGCTGTAGTTTATTCGGGAAGAGCAAACCGAAGATACTCAACTCTAGTAAAGACCTCTACAAAAATAGCTAAAGGATTAACCTTGAAGAAACAGGGCCACCATGAGGGGCCCTGTGATGGTGGAATATGGTATGAGGTATCATTCTGTTTGCATTAATATTTTACTGATTTTCAAGGCGTTCTCTTGTAGGATGAGTTGTTATTTGCTAATTTATGAATATCTGTTGCTGCCATCTGATATCAGCCCCCACAGTACTATACTGTTATCTTTCCACAGGGTCAATGAATAATGCTGTTTGCTAATATGCTAATGACATATTGACCTAGCTTGTTGAAACAATGAACCCCTGTGACCTACCCCCTTGACCTGTGAATGAAGAGAGGAACTTTTAAAATATCAGGGAGGTGAGACACAAGATCAGATTCTGTGTGGAACCATGATGTGAACACAGCACCTCAGAGAGAAAGAGAGTGTATGGACTATGTCATCCTCTGTCTGCTGGATTGTTGGACTCTTATTTCACAGGTTTTTATCCTGTTACTGAACTGCATTTGGCTTCTGGACTATCTTCTCCTTTGTGTGGTGGATTGTATATGGATCTTTAATATTTTTGCCTAAATAAAGGTCTTCGAATTGTTCACTTTTCTCTTGCTTTGTTGATTGTGTGATACCGGAGAAGGACCCTGTTATGATTAGGTCACCGAGGAAGATAGCCGGAGACTAAGCTAGGCAACCAGATAGCCAGAAAGGTTGGTAACTTAGCGGATTGCAGACCCCTAAGACTAAAAACACAACTAGAATTAGCCATGGGATGTACCTACGATGCCCTAGACGCTTTGGCACAGCCAAAGAATTAACTAAGCCTTAAGCTAGAAAGGGGAAAGCTAAACAGCCCCGGAGTAGAACCCCAAAGTAATAGATAGCCCCCAAACATATATTGCCAGTGAGACAAGATGAGGCACAAACACAGGCAGAAAATAGAGTAAGCAAATGATGGGACCCAAACTGTATAGATAGAGAGAACAGGACAGGAAAGATACTGTCTGCAATCACACAAAAAACCCTAAGAAAAATCCAACATGTCTGATATGCAAAAATACTGAGGCCACACACCTTTCCCCCACTAGAGAAGTATTCTGGTGTGAACTGGAAGCAAAACAAAAGATACTGATATAGCAGGGGATTAGCAATACTGAACAGACTGAAATAAGCTTTGGCATATGGAACGGGGTCCAGCACCGGTCCCAGCAGGGAACAATGCTGTACCCACACAGCAAAGCAGAAAGCAGAGACAGGCAAAAACTGAATCAAATGCAAAAAGATTCCAGCAAACAAATAACTTATCTGAACGATGCAGGACCAAGCAGAGGGCAAGCGGACTTCAAAATGCACAGTAAGAAAACCAAATCACCAGCAACAACTGAGGGAAACTTGCTCACTTAAATCCTCCCAGTCTTTAACACCTGACCTCCAATCATCCTCTTCAGGTGATTGACTTCTGTCAACCCGACCAGCTCCATTACTCGCAGCAACCACCAGAGGGAGCCCAAACTCAGAAGTCAGGTCCAAAGTGTTCACAACAGGACCCCGAATCAGGCCCCATATACAATAGATAGCTGTTAGCTGATCAATGGTTCATCCAATTTTTCGGTTGGCAGCTTTGTGTCTCGAATCCAGCATATGTAGGAGAGCTCGCTCCACCTGTGGTTCCTGTGTTCTCTGAGATCTTCTGCCAGTTGCCTTCAGTGGTAGTTTATATTGCAAAAAACAAGAATCGGTAGTTCGAAATCAGTCATGCCAGGTTCTTCTTTACCACCAACATCTGTTTTGGGAGAGTTGCAAGGCCCCCAAACATATTGGACTTACAGCCAAGCAAACAGATGTTGGTCGAGGTTAATCTAATATGTATGGGGACCTTTGTTCAACAATGGTCAGGTGGGGTATAGTCTATTGAGTCCCCTCTAGACAAGTCACTCCAATCCTCACCAAACCCCATCTGGGAAGCTAATCTTCAAGTCAATTGATGAAGGTTGAACTAAAAGTCTCATCGTCAAATAAAGAAAATCCCACAAGGGTCACTTTCTGAGAGGGAGTTGATGGTTGGGTCAGCATTTTTTTCCCATTTTGACCCCATGTAAATGACTCCATGAAGCATGGGGGATTTATCGTGCCATACCTCCACACTAGCTCCTTCTTTATGGTATTGTTTCATGAAATGGGCAATGCATAAGTAAATGGGCCCAAGGTGGGCATTTATGGAAGGCTTTTTTGGTGTTTTGGGGAAAAATAAGGGCAACGCTTAAATGCCCAGGAATGAGGATTCAATAACTTGAAATTCGGTGTCAGGGCTAGCTCCACTCTCCCTACTATTGATTACTAAAAGCAGGGAGGAAGCAACAGAGTGTATGAAAGGACGTGTTTTGCGAGTTAACAAATGAGAAGTGATTGTTCCCATTGCCATTTAGACAGTAATTTTTAAACAATGTGATTAAACATGGTGTGAATATTTTTAGAATTTTTGGTAAAGTTAATGACCTCTGTAAATACTCACTTGGCTAAGCTTATTCTTAGCAGTGAAGCTCCAATATTTCCCTCTAAGTCCCCTTTAGAAGCCATGAGATGTTTTTTCTGTTCCACTCTTGCTCTACTTGTGCACCCTCAGATAAATATTCCCTACTGTATCATTTCTCAACGTCTTCTGGCTGCATTACCTGGCAAAACCTTCAACTAAAAATTCAATTTGATTTAATGTCAATATTTCCCCCTGACAGAAACTCGTAGAGTTTGCCAACATTTTAGAAACTGAGATATGTTAGCAGAATTCACACTGCGCTGGATTTTATTTATCTCTTTTTTTTTGAGGATTTCGGTGCCAATGCTGGTGAATAGCAAACATGCTGAGCGGAGGACTGTCTTCAGATGTGCAAAATGAAATGGGCTGAAACAACAAAAAGAAATATTGGAAAGGATTCAAATTCCAGACTAAATTTTGAGACCATTTATCTAATAATGAGTGCTCCAAAATTTTTCATTAGGCTTTGATAAAAAGAAAAACTTAAAACAAAAAGTTCTTGGTAGTCCATGGATCTTGGCAAATTAACTCAAATTAGTTTTTATTAACTAATCCAAAATTTCACCAATATGGTAACAGAGTAAATTTTTGGGATGTTGGTTGAACTAATGGAAACACTATCCCGTATGGATGAGCCATTACTTAGAGAATGTGGTTGAGGACCATTTGGAGAGGGGGTTGTTTAATTTAAGTATTAAGTATAAATAATGGGGCAAAGATACTTGAAATGTGGAGGAACTCATGTAGCTTCTCCTTGGCCCATGAAGGAGCACATAGCTCCATATGTAGAGGAGACGTACACAAGACTCTTCCACTTTTATAGGCTCCTTAATATTTGGGAGAAGAAACCAAAATGTGGGCAGTACACAAATCTTTTTCAAATTATGGACAGGTAGGAGAAAAAGTTTTTGCCCTCCTTACTGTCTAACTTTCCACATTTTGAGGCAGATTTAGCTCTATTTTAATTTTTTCTATAGGACCCCTTTACGTATGTGATGTGGTATTTATGGAGCAAATAACTTACAGTATTGTTTAAATCAGATTTTGTGCTATATACTGTATGTCCAATAGGTAACATTAGTGTTTCTGTCCTCCTCCCCTCTAAAGAAGGATTTTGCATGTATTTTTTTCAAGGCAATCTTTATTAAAAAATAAATAAAAAAACAATATTAATAATATTGCAATTTTCTCACTGGACACAGAGGCTTTTATAGACCCGTGCTTCCTGTCCTTTCAGGAAGAGTTTTCAGCAGCCTCATTATCATCAGAGTCAGGATTACAATGAAGGGTAACACCTCTATACAGAGCTGATAACACAGGATCTATCCCCTTCCTTCACAATAACCATTACTGTACACTCAATCATTGGAACCTTCAATGCGAAGATGAGGTCTGAGTTTGCTCATTGCAGAACATGTACATGTGTTGTTTCCTGAAACGGGAAGTTAAACTCCAAAAAAGACCATTGTGAGAACTGCAAGACTTAAAATAAAAATATAATGCAGATTGATATGGAAATAAAAAGGCTAAAAATAATGTGTGAGTTGTGCTCCTGAGCGATCCCAACCAACTCCTTCTTTTCTCTCCCCTCCTTTGTAAGGCCATGTGCACACGATGCAGATTTGCAGCGTTTCCGCAGCGGATTTTACCGCTCAGAAACATTGCATATCCGCATTGTGATGTACAGTACCTTTAAAATGAATGAAAAAAAAAAAACGCTGTGCAGACGCTGCGGATTTTTCCGCGCGGTTTTCCTGCGGTACAAAATCCGCAGCATGTTACTTCTTTTGTGCGGTTTTCTATCTCCCCTGTTACCAAATCCGCAGGGGGAAGACCGCAATGGAAAACCGCACAAAAACCGCATGAAAACCGCGTGAAAAATGGAAGAAATCCGCAGGAAAAATGCAGGTCATTTGACCTGCGGTTTTCTTCCACTCTGCACGGAAAAATCCGCAGGGCTCAAAACTCCGTCTGCACTCAGCCTTAATGATCTATTTATAATATTTATAATTTTTGAAACTTTTTTTTGCCACATTTAAACAGTTCCCAACGTTCTTTTTTTTTCTACAGTTTCCATTTCAAGTTTTATTCTGAAAAATTCGAAACGTGTCTGAATAGGATTTATTTATATCCTGATTTTTTACCAGTCACCTCCGGCCCTTCTGGGATTTTCATTTTATGATGAAATTTCCCTTTATAGGAAAATGTTCAGACACAAATGGCCGTCTGGCAAGTCAATGTCATAACTCATTCGCTGTAGGGGAGATATGGGTTTCGTGTCAGGATGGAGAGGCAAGGTGGCTGAATTATGGATCTCAATTATAGATCTGAGGATCAGTTAATTATGATGATTCACGGACTCCCTCTCCGCCATTGCTATGTACCATAACTCAAATCCATTTCCTCGTTTCATCCATGCAGGGATTATATATAATACTCCTCAGCCGTAAAACTCCGAGACATTTTAGACGCAAATGGCCCACTGGACATTTTCTTTCGGCATCTCCTGCCCTGCAAGTTGTGAACAAAGAGATCCTAATCAATACCTGTATTAATGAGATTGTGAATATCTTAAGAAGCGGCTCGATTCAATTGAATTGTACTTTTCTCTATTTAAGTATAATTGAACTTTGAAATGGTTTTGATTTAGGAAAAATTACATTTTACTTCTTTTTTTTTTTTTATTTGGAACTTTATCCTTGGCTCTAATAATCCTGTACAGAATTACATTGTGGCTTAAAGTTGCATTCAAATTTTCGCTGGTTTTCTCTCGGAGCCTGTCAAAATGGCGCTGACTGAAAAGCCCTGAAATAAAAGGTTTTGTGAGATGTTTTATGATCCTACTTACCCTGCAAGGCAAGAGGCAGGTGTCGGTAGCAAAAAGTGGAAGAGCTTATCAGAAGAATAAAATAAATTGCTGATAATATTTGCCAAATTTTGGCAAAATTTGAAAGGTTTGTTCGAATTTGACTGGAAAGTTTGATTTGGATCAAATTTGTTGGAGGTCTCTCAACCTCAAAGCATAATAAAGGGGTTAAAAAAACAAAATATCATACACCCCTTGCCTGTCCAGATGCTTCCTGATGGTTTCCGCTGGCTTAACTTGTCCTCTTCTTTGCTCCATGTGGGACTTTGCATGTTGTTGTCACATTATGGCATCAGAAAACGTGTCAAAGCCAAACAGGCGCCAGTGTAGAGTGGAGTAGGAGTGGGTGCCTTAGGCCTCTTTCACACTTCCGTTTTTTACAATCAGTCACAATCCGCCAGGTTTTGAAAAAAAACGGATCCTCAAATTTTTTTTGAGGATCCGTTTTTTTCCCATTGACTTGCATTAATGGCGGATTGTGACGGATTGATGTCCGTTGCATCCGTTTTTTGTGAGGATCCGCGAAAAGTTGCTGTCCGTCACCATCCTCAAAAATTTCAAAACGGAGCTTGTAACGTTTTTTTCTCTGGCGGATCCTGCAAACACTGATTTAACCCGAATTTCTTTCTTTCTCTCTCTCTCTCTCTCTCTCTATCTCTCTCACTCCCCGGCCAGCGATTCCTTTAAATTTCTTCATTTTCAGGATCCGTCTGAAAACGGATCCTGTGCCATCCGTTCACATCAGTTGAGAACGGATCCGCTTGTCCGCCTTTTTGGCGGATTATAACTGATGCAAAAAACTGAAGTGTGAAAGAGGCCTTAGGAAGCCAGGAACCCATTCATGGCTCATGTGGTTTTGACAAATCGAATTCCGAAATTTTTAATTTTTTAGAATCTGCAAATTTTGGTAAATTCAAACTGAGTTTGATATACAATCAACACGCTCATCCTTATATTTCAGATTTTCAAAGTGGAAAAGAACAGAAACTATGGTGCCATGTATTGGTTGTATCAATCCTACAAGTCAATATTCACCTTTTCAAAGAGTGTTTTTTTACATGACGTAAGATATAAAGGAGGACCAGAAAGGAAAAAGAAAAAGATCTCCATTCACAGTCAGATGTTTTGGGCTTCCTGACCCTCATCAGTGCACATAGGTGATTGCTTTGACTGGGTATTTACAGACCGCTTCCTCAGGCAGCATTGATTGACCTATACTATCCAAAAAGAGAAACAATAAAAACATAGATGAATAAATAATAACTTTTTTAATCTGATGTAGCCCCACCCAATCTTTGTACGAATATGGTATGAGACCAATTCGGTCAATCAGTTCCTTTGTTCCAGGCATCTTCTTGATATTAAGAGCCATGATGCCAGTAGTCTGGCACATGACTCCCAAGGCTACCAATTTTCTGCAGAGGTCATGTCAAGGTTGATTGTGGGCATAGACCCAGAAGGCCACCAGAGCTTCTGCGCTGAACTGTAGAGTTGATATTTTTTTATATTTTCTGCTGCTTTCATTTTTCGAAAAGCCAGAAAACCTCTTTTATAGAAAATCAACAACATTCTTAAAGGAGTTTCCATTAAAAAATTACAAAGTTCCCCAAAATGTTTCTAGCGCTATTTTGGATTTATTTATCCATAAAATATTGCTTCTGGCTTGTCCAGGTGATCTTCACCATACTTTAGATGTGCAGTAATGTTCTTATTGGAGAACAGTAGCTTTCTCCATTGTGGTGCAGTGACCACTATGTCCGCTAGGGGGCGCTGTGTGGGTGTCCCAGGACGGGCCAACAGTCATATCCATTGTGGTAATGAGTATAGGAGGCTGAAGGATCGTTATGTATCTCAAGGTAGGTGGCTTTGAGAGGAAGGCTTGCTTAGGTGCTGATCAGCAGAGGCACAGCTGAGCTGTTGTTACACTGTGTCAGCGAGAGCTATCTACAAACCCACCCAGGGGTGTGTTTAAGAGTGTCATAATAAAGTATATGTGTATGAATGCTTGAAGGACCTGTGATGAGGTCATAGCCATGTGAACTGCTGGCCGTGGCTACGGACCATATAAGGTAACCAGAGTAGGTCACATGAAAGAGAGTGCATGGATCTGATTGAGCCATGTGGAAGGTCCCGGCAGGCCTAGGTGGAAGAAGGTGTGCTACCTTCCTGAAGACCACGTGCTGAGGCTGCTGACCCGGGGAGGCCTATGTATATTGGCTGTATGTGAGGACGGATAAGCCTCCTGTGTTTGCTGAGGCTCCAGGACTGAGCCTGAAATCATGGACACTTATACTTACGTTCGCCTGAGCTAAAGGCTATTCCTTATGTTATGTGCTGGTTTATGTGTTATGGAGCAATAAACCCTATGAACTTTTAAAGGAACGTGCCTCCTGGTTGTCTCCCGTCGCACCTAAGCAAGTTGAATCCCTACCCTATGCAATCCTGCCATGGACTTCATTATTGTTCACTGTCTAAATTATGGTGAACTCATGAGCATTAACATTATTTAGCATGAGAAAGGCCTTTAGTTACTTAGAGGTTACCTTGGGTTCCTTTTGTGACTCGTGTACTATTATATGCTTTGTTCTTGGAGTGATTTTTGTTGGTCAACTCCTGGGAAGGTAATATTGGTCCTAAATTTCCTCCACGTGTACACAATCTGGCTTTGAATTGGTGGAGTGACTGAAGTCCAAAACTTTTTTTTAGATAGTTTTGTAGCCTGATGAGCATCAACAACTCGTCTTTTGAGCTCTTCAAATGTTTTATTCATGCCATGATTCACTTCCATAAACGTTTGTGAAGCTCAGCCTTTGAGAGACTTCTGTTCTTTAAGTAAAACTGATCGCCCACTCACACCTGATTGTCGTCCCATTGATTGAAAGCACCAGATCCTAATTTCTAATTTATCTGCTACTCTCACGGATGTGATATTGCATTATTTCTCATTTTAAAAAGTTATAAAATTATATATATTTTTGCAATTATTTGCTTTCATTATCTAATTGTAGGATTTGTGTGAAAATATGATGGATTTTTTAATCAAATTTATGTAAAAATTATGCAAAATTTCAAAGGGTTCACAACCTTTCAAGCACAGCTGTACATTATTGAACTTGCATATAGCAATCTCTGTCTTTGCCCGGGCCAGTGCTTATTCCCTTTGTTTCACCGCTGATCTGTGACCGGATTTTGTACTTATTTTGCCCTTTGAAGTGTTGGTATTACATATTGTTTTCAAGTAAATACCAGAACTGAAAGCAAGCTGTAATATTTTCCTGGCGCGGCGTCTCGTTTTGTTTTATCTGCTTTTGTGGCGAGCACAAAAGCACAATAATGAGATCATACAACCAACGTAACGGATCTAATTAGCCGGAGGGGATCTACGTGGGGGTTACTGAGGCCTGAAGGGTAGAGTAATGGACGAGACGGTAGCCCATTTTTTTTAAATGGGAATCGGGAGCCAACAATGTTATAATACAGCAGAAATGGATATTATTGTAGGGTTTGTTTTTTGGAGTGGTGCACTCCAGTGAAATGAATGGAGATCATAAGATTTATCTTTGTGTGAATAACTATTCAAACTAATAAAATGCAGTTTCCTGGAAAGTGGATTGGTCGTCATGGGTCAGTTGAATGGCCACCAAGGTCTCCCGATCTGACCCCCTTAGAATTTTATCTTTGGGGTCATCTGAAGGCAATTGTCTATGCTGTGAAGATACGAGATGTGCAGCATCTGACACAAGGGATACTGGAAGCCTGTGCTAGCATTTCTTCTGCGGTGTTGCTATCAGTGTGTCAAGAGTGGGAGAAGAGGGTTGCATTGACAATCCAACACAATGGGCAGCACTTTGAACTCATTTTATAAGTGGACATACACTTGTAAATAACTCATGAAACAATAAAGTTACGTTAAATCCAAGCACACCATTGTTTTTCTTGTGAAATTCTCAATAAGTTTGATGTGTCACATGACCTTCTTCCCAATGGAAAAAATAAAGTTGGATCCAAAATGGCCGACTTCAAAATGGCCGCCATGGTCACCACCCATCTTGAAAAGTTTCACCCTCCCATATACTAATGTGCCACAAACAGGAAGTTGATATCACCAACCATTCTCATTTTATTTAGGTGTATCTATATTAATGGCCCACCCTGTCTATGCGCAGGATAATTGCTATTTTGGTACTTTCCATTAGGCTATGTTCACATGTTCCATTTTTGCTGCATTTTTTTTTCTGCAGGCAAACTCTGTTCCCTGGCAGTAAAGAAACGGCTTACAAAAAATAGGCTTTGCTGCTGTTTTTGCTGTGGATTATGTGTTTTTTATCTACAGTACATGTTTAATAAAGTTAGTTTTTATTCAACCCCAAAAAAAAAAGCAACAAAACCACTCACAGTTGGATTTTTTGCACTTTCTCATTGCTTTCTATGGTGAAAATATTGCAGCAAAAAAAAATGAAAAGCTGAAAGAATTGATGAGCTGCAGATTTTAAAAATGCAGCTATTTTCCAATATAGATATCATTTTTTTTTCTTTCTTTGGCAACTTTTCTTGCAGCTCTTGATGTCACAATAAACTTTTTTTTTTATCAGACAATTTCATCACTGTTCTCTGCAGTGGTTCTAGATAGTTTTTTTTTTCTTCTTTCCTTTTTTTCTTCTTTTTTTTTTTCAATTCTTTTGCTTTTTTTTTTTTTTTTTACTTTTCTTCATGGTGTCCAATGTCTTGCAGTTGTTAAATGAAACTCTGAAGGGGTGTAGAGACCTTTCTCTCTACATTTGCTGCCATGTGTCGTTTCCATTAGGCATGGCACCAGGATCCACTCGGAGCCCGTAAACCGGCGCTGGAGTCAATATCCGGATATAGATTATTTTCACCTTGCGGCTGATGGGCGGTGGGCCTTAAAGTCTCCTGACATAAGAGCCTCGGTGACAGATGTTCTCCGCACCTCAGCAAGGTGAATTCCATCCATCACCATGAGATTAGCTTTGGGGACAGAACACAGAACGCGCTTTATACGGCGCCAATGGCTTTATTACAAGGTTATTGAAAATGGGAATATACTTATTTACTGCAAAGCATCTGTTATCCGTAAAGTCTCCCCTCATATCTCCGACCTGCGCATCCACCAGACTGGAGAAGTTATTCGGAGACCCTGACTTCTGTTCATTTCCAGTTGCACCAAACTTGTCATGTCACATGCGCCATTTTGCACCATTTTGCCTTCTTGTAAAGCACCCAACAGTGACATCACTCACCATTCATTCTGTGCTGTGTCCCTCCGCAGCTTTCATTTGTCTCATTGACAGCTTTATTGCTATTCATCCTGAGCTTGCTGTTTCATGAAGGCAATAGGGAAGATTGACACATACTCAGGCAAAGCGGGAAAAGAAATTGGGCTTCAATATAATTTAATCCTGCACAACAGTACAAATAAATACAACCTCAATAGTGGGAAGTCAATGAGGCAATTGCCCAGGGCTTTTATTTCCTAAAGGTTCCTCAAGATTAATGTGCATTGGGAGCATTTAATCCTTCATTGACATATGGCGGCATTAATTTCATTAGTAGACTAAATACCAGTTTCTGTCAGTGGAAAAATATGCAGCAGCACTACGGTTGTCTTGGGACTCTATGGTAGAGATATGGTTACATCATGGAGGTGTTATTTAGACATGGTATGGCAATACGTTTTGGGATTATATGCCTATATGGACATGGTATGGTGGTGTTTTTTACTATTCTGTAGATAATTTTACATTTTATGGTAATATATGTTGGTATTATATGGACATTATATAGGAGTATTATGTGGTATTGTATGGACATGATGTAGAAATAATATTTAGTATTATATAAGCAGTATAGGCAGTATATTATGTTTTGTGGGTATTGTATAGAAGTAAATTTTGTGGGCATTATATGGCAGTATATTTTATGGCCATTGTATGGCAGTATATTTTGTTGGTATTGTGTGGCAGTTTGTTATATTTTATGGGCACTGTATGGCAGTATATTTTATGGACAATGTATGGCAGTATATTTTGTTGGTATTGTATGACAGTTTGTTATATTTTATGGGTATTGTATGCCATTATATTTAATGGGCATTGTATGGCTGTATAATTTATGTGCAATGTATGCCGGTATATTTTTATGGGCATCGCATGGCAGTATATTTTATGGGCATTATATGGCAGCATATTTTATGGGCATTGTATAGCAGTATATTTTATGAGCATTGTATGGCAGTATATTTTATGGCCATTGTATGGCAGTATATTTTATGGGCATGGTATGGCAATATATTTTATAGGCATTATGTAGATGTATTATTTGTATTTTTTTTTTTTGGTATAGTCTAGAATTTCGAGCCGCCATGTTGACCTTTTACAAATGCTGCGTTACCAGCATTGTTATTACATGTCCCGTCGCATTCGCTTGTGCTTAATTAACTAATTGATTTCTTTAAAAAAAACCAAAGACAACATTTTCATTCTGTAATTAAATGAGCACAGGTAATTGCAGTAGTAAATTAAGCTGAAAATTTGACAAAACAAAATTGGTTGTGTTGCAGATATTTCTTTTTTTTATATTGCGGTCTCGCGGTGCAGACGTCTAAAATTCAGATTTTATATCTGTAAAGGTTTTCAGTCTCCGAATTTGAACAAGAATGTTCCCTTTTATGAACAGCAAGCGGAGGTCTTGAAAATAGGGCAGCACATTGGCTCAGTGGATAGCACCGCAGCGCTGGGGTCCTGGGTTCGAATCCCACCAAGGACAACATCTGCAAGGAGTTTGTATGTTCTCCCCGTGTTTGCGTGGGTTTCCTCCCACACTCCAAAGACATACTGATAGGGAATTTAGATTGTGATTCCCATTGGGGACAGTGATGATAATGTGTGAAAACTGTAAAGCGCTGCGGAATATGTTAGCGCTATATAAAAATAAAGATTATTATTATAAAATAGTGAAACATTGATATAAAGAAAGCATATTAGAAAGTTGCAAAGTTTTCTCAACTTTTGTTTATTAAATATAGTTTATACTTTATTTGCATCAAGCCAGAAAGGCCCTGAAAGCAAGGAATAGAGTAATGGAAAAGAATAATTGCCCCCAACTATAGCACCGCTGCCTGTGAATGAAGGCCATGGCAATCCGCGTTTTATAACTTGCAGCATCCAGAATGCCATTCCCGGACTTCTAATCTAAAATGGTTCCTTGTGCCGCCAAGAACTCCCATAATGCATTGCTGTTTGTGCTGCGGTCATGTACGCTCAGCAGGGAGACCACTGGTTAAATACACCCTGCAAGATTGCAGAATTTCCCCCGTACATGTGTAAAGCGGCAGCATTTAGCTCTGGTCAGCAATACATTATGATAATTTTAGACTGCATTGTGCTTAATGTTGTGGGAAATTAAGAGCCGCGCACTTTCATGCTGTGTAAAATTGTTTATTTTAGGAGACAACAGCAGAGATTAATCAAAGTTTTACTGCACATCAGACCTCAGAGCGGAAAGTGACTGATTTACCAGTGGCCATGTGTCCATATACTAGTGCTGCGATATCCATAGGTTCAGGTATGGACTGGCTGATGGGAGAACAGGAGAATCCCCTGGTGGGCCCTTCTAATGGAGTAAGCGCTTACCCCCCGACATGAGCAGTAGTCAGTCCATTATATTTGATTCACTTTGCACAGACAATGACAGAAACTCATCATTCATTTAACCAAACTAGTTATTATATAAAAGCATAGGTACATTCATGAAAGTGTGTAATGAAATATTTGCATGTAGCTAACAGTGAGCCCACAGAGTCAATGGTGGCCCTTTACCACCCAAGTCCAACACTGCATAGGCTGTGTTATGGCATAAATGAGGCTCAAGACCCCTATGCCCAACAGGAAAACACTAATTTTATACATGAAATTTGATATTTTTAATGGGTTGTCCATTACTAGGAGGACAACTGCTTCTTGATCTTAATGTTTGGCTCCAATAAAAAAGCCTATACTCTCATCCTGTGCTGGAGCCGTGCCCACGGTGTCGTTGTAGGGTCGGTGGGCGAGCTGGGGGTGGTCCCTCTCTTACCGCGCAGAGATGTAACAGAGACACGATGGAGGCAGATATCGGGTACAACAGGTCCAAGGTTTATTCTCTTCGCCGTCCACCTGATGGCCTCCGCAGTACACCGCACTTCAATGCACTTCACTTTACTTCACTTTACTCTACTTTACTTATCGGCCCTCCGTTTCCAGAGCCACTTCCCACACACCGTACTTTACACTGGGGACATGTATGTATACACCGTCCCCTCTTCACTCTTCGACGCTCCTGTCAGATCCGTCACTGTGGCTGCCTTAGGCCCGTAAACCAACAGTACTTTTACTGAACAGTAGTCTCTCTCAGTACGGTATGCTTTACCTCAGTGCCTCGTCTATTCTGCAGTACTTTCCTGTCAGGACCACCCCCCCTAACGTTCTCTCTCCTCAGTCCCCCTGGTTTGGTTTTTCCTCAGAGTGCACAGACTGTCGTAGTCCTCCTGTCACTTGAGCTCCCCCTGGGGACTGGAACTTTCTGGAACCCTCCCTCAGTATTTATATCATTCCCGTTCCCTGTAACTCCGCCCCCCATGACCAAAGGTTTCCTAAGCCCTAAGCTGATGTCAAGTCCTTTGCTCACACTCCTCCCAGCCCTCTAATGGTCAACCCAAGGTACTGCACGTTCACTACACTTTCTCAGCTGTTTCCCCACTGTAGTAACTGACACCTGTCTAAACTGTGCAAACCTTCCTTTCTCTATTCTGACAAGTCCGTCCGTCTGTCAGGTCACCTTCCCTACATCGTTACTTGCAGTTCTGTGGTTAACGTGCTGTTGTATGGGGTAACTCCACATTGAAAGCATGTGTACAATTGATTTTAAATCATTCATTTACGTAAACATGATGCTTTGCAAAAGAGATTGTATTCAAGCTCCTCATGGGTGGGACATCACTTAACTAAAGGACACCCTGAATGAGTTGGTTATCAGTTTAATATATTTCTGCCTTTTTAAAGGTGGCAGAACTATAAAAATTAAGTAATTCCAACATGGATTGAAGACTCAACGAAGACTGGAGAGGATTGAATAGTCCCTTAATCATAACTTTCTCTAGCACTTACTTATTAAATTAATTGATAAAACATTTATTTGCACAAACATGCTCCATATATCTTTTTATGGTCTTGAAATTTAATACCATGATGCTTTGTAATAAAAAAAAATTCATTCAAGCTCCTCATGGGTGGGACTTCACCCCTCTAGAAGAAATGCTAACTATGGGGTATTTAGTCTAATATATTTCTGCCATGTGTTCATAAAGGTGACAGACATACATAAAAATTGAAGTCATCCCATTGTGGATTGAAGACCCAACCAAGACTGTAGAGGATTGAATTATCCTTTAATTATAACATTCCCTAACACTAGGGTATCAATAAACTAATTGATGCAACATTTATTTATGCAAACATGCTCCACATATCTTTTTATGGTCTTGAAATTTAAAACCATAATGCTTTTCAATTTTTTTTAAAAAATCCATTCAAGCTCCTCATGGGTGGGACTTCACGCTACTAAAGGAACTCCTGTCTGAGTGACTTAGGGACTTAAAATATATATCTTCTCTCATGTTAATAAATGGGAATGAAGTCTCTAAGCCATGTTTGGATTACTTATCTAACAATGAAGATGATTGCATTGTCCTTTTAATTGTAAAGTTCTCTAGTACTAGGTATATAGTGGGGTATTCTCACATAGTGATGACATTTTGCTAGGATGTGCCATTACACTGTGTGCTGAATTATTAGGCAAATGAGTATTTTGATCACATCATCCTTTTTATATATGTTGTCCTACTCCAAGCTGTGTGGGCTTGAAAGCCAACTGCCAATTATGTAAATCAGGTGATTTGCATCTCTGTAATGAGGAGGAGTGTGGTCTAATGACATCAACACCCTATATAAGGTGTGCTTATTTATTAGGCAACGTCCTTTCCTTTGGCAAAATGGGTCTGAAGAAAGATTTGACGGACTCTGAAAAGGCAAAAATTGTGAGATGTCTTGCAGAGGGATGCAGCAGTCTTGAAATTGCCAGACTTTTGAAGCATGATCACCAAACAATCAAGCGTTTACGGGCAAATATCCAACAGGGTCGCAAGAAGTGTGTTGATAAAAAAGGCGCAAAATAACTGCCCATGAATTGAGGAAAATCAAGCGTCAAGATGCCATTTCCCCACCAGTTTTGCCATATTTCAGAGCTGCAATGTTACTCGAGTAACAAAAAGCACAAGGTGTGCCATACTCAGGGACATGGCCAAGGTAAGGAAGGCTGAAAAACGACCACCTTTGAACAAGAAACATAAGATAAAACATCAAGACTGGGCCAAGAAAAATCTTAAGACTGATTTTTCTAAGGTTTTATGGACTGATGAAATGAGAGTGACTCTTGATGGGCCAGATGGATGGGCCCAAGGCTGGATCAGTAAACGGCAGAGAGCTCCACTCCGACTTAGACGCCAGCAAGGTGGAGGTGGGGTACTGGTATGGGCTGGTATCATCAAAGATGAACTTGTGGGACCTTTTCGGGTTGAGGATGGAGTGAAGCTCAACTCCTCCCAGACATACTGCCAGTTTCTGAAAGACACCTTCCTCAAGCAGTGGTACAGGAAGAAGTCGGTATCGTTCAAGAAAAACATGATTTTCATGCAGGACAATGCTCCATCACATGCATCCAAATACTCCACAGCATGGCTGGCCAGTAAAGGTCTAAAAGAAGAAAAAATAATGACATGGCCCCCTTGTTCACCTGATCTGAACCCCATAGAGAACCTGTGGTCCCTCATAAAATGTGAGATCTATAGGGAGGGAAAACAGTACACCTCTCGGAACAGTGTCTGGGAGGCTGTGGTGGCTGCGGCACGCAATGTTGATCGTGAACAGATCAAGCAACTGACAGAATCTATGGATAGAAGTCTTTTGAGTGTCATCGTAAAGAAAGGTGGCTATATTGGTCATTGATTTTTTTTGTTTTGTTTTTGAATGTCAGAAATGCTTATTTCTAAATTTTGTGTTGTTATATTGGTTTACCTGGTGAAAATAAACAAGTGAGATGGGTATATATTTGGTTTTTATTAAGTAGCCTAATAAATCTGCACAGTAATAGTTACCTGCACAAACAGATATCCTCCTAAGATAGCCAAATCTAAAAAAAAAACACTCCAACTTCCAAAAATATTAAGCTTTGATATTTATGAGTCTTTTGGGTTGATTGAGAACATAGTTGTTGTTCAATAATAAAAAGAATCCTCTCAAATACAACTTGCCAAATAATTCTGCACGCAGTGTACTTTGTTTCGAGGGTCTGACTTTTAGGTCCCCAACCTTTCATGAGAATAAGAGGGATGTGCAGCTGGTATATTGGCAAATACCATTCACTATTTTTACCTACCTCCTGACCACCCAGCTTTGCTAGGAACTGTGGTATGGCCCCATTTAAGTAAATATCGTTAATTGCAGATCTTCGAACAACTGGATGACCAGGAGCCATTATGTAGACTAAAATTAGAGAGCATGTAGCTCTAACTTAGAACTCATTGTTGATCAGAATTGGTGGGTTTCTAGAGGTTGGATGCCTCGCAATGGCATGTTCTAGCTATAAGCCATCACTTTATGAGATGGGAGAATCCCTTTAAGGAGTAAGGAAAGTATGTTGATCTTTAGAGGTCTATGGGGATTTGAGAGGAATTTGTTTAATCAGCTATTGGTTCTTCGATTTGAGCCATGGTTTATCCAAAGAAACAGTCTTCGCAAAGGTGACTACTCTGGCCATTATTGGTCCCATGGAGATATATGAGGCTGAGGTCCGTGTGATGGATCTCTCTTTTTCACAGATGATTGGATGATGGTGATGGGTCAAGCTGGACATGAGAAAGAAAAAGGGCAGCCAAATGACGGGCATTCCTTTGTCTTTATTGGGCAATGAGGGAAGGTGGTAATCACCAACTCCAGGAAGTAACCCAATGTAGATATTTTGCTTTTGGCCGCCCACTCTTCTATGTACAGTTTTGATGATATCTACCACATATTCCCATCTCCTTTCTATCCTGAGCAATGAAAACATTTAGATGAGTATCATTTGGAGAAACCTCGTTCTCTTGTTTCCTTGACATATACACAGACCAGCTTCAGAAAGATGTAATTTTCTCACATTATGTATAGTTACAATTTTTCTATAACTGGGGTCAGAGTTGACTGCACAGAGACTTCGTTTATATAATTAAAAAAGACAAGAACTCATTCAAATGCGGTTTAATGACAACGTTGTTGTAAGTAGCTATGATTATAAGATTAGCTCTATTGTGCACCTTCCCCATCTTTCTTTCAATGGCTTCCACCATTACTGTTTATAAGAATACGGTGTAGGTTTCAAAACCTGATTGTCGAAAGCAGGCATGGAGTCCTGGGATCCATAGAGCAGAAAATACCACATGCTCCATTGAACCATCCTAGGTCATGATGACCTAGTGTCTTATTGCCCATTTCACCCCACTTGTAGGTGCAGATGTGTCCTTCGAAGTTTGGCGTGGTTGCACCCTCTTTTATTTGCTGACATTGCGAAGAACCTTTTAAACAAGTCTACGAAACCCAAGGATAAAAATTGGGATTTGGCCCACCTGTGCAGGAGTCCCACCTGTGCAGGAGTCCCACCATACAGCCCACAGAAGTCTAATGCGCTACCTCTCTATTACATCTGTACCGAAGGGGCAAAAATCAAAACGGTGCACTGGATCCTGCTGATAAAAGCCCCATACTTTGAACACCTTTCATTCTTCCTATCCCATGTAGGAGAGATCTTTGGCTGGTGGTGATAAACTGCAGTTGGAATTTATAGAATGCTGCCCCTTTTTGGTGCTGGATCATGGCACCATAACCACTATGCCCATTAGAATTCCATACTACTTTGTACCTTTTTTATTTTCTGCCCCATTTTGAAGACTAGAGCAGTGGATACTTGGGTCAGTCCAACATTTGCATTGGGTTCTAGAGCAGACGGGTGAAAATGCAATTCTAGAAACAAGGGCACAGCCATGGGGGGTGCCGTTGCACCTGACAATGGTGTCGTAGGAGTCCAAAAGTCAATTGGTTACATATGAAGATCCCATTGATATAAATGATACTTTCGGTTGGAGGGTACGTCTTACAAATTTTGCATTGGTGCCCAGAAGCCTCAAGTTACATCTCTGTACAAGAACCTTTTTTTAAAATAGCCATTTTGCAAATACATTTTTGGAAAATAAATCATCACGATGAGACCATTACAACAGCCCAACTGTAACTTCTAAAATAAGATGCGTCGGTTTCATTTCAGCCAATGCAACAATGGAATCTCATTTGGATTTAACTCTTTCAGGGATTTTTGAAAATTGAAATACAATAAGCGTTACGACAGCGCTAAAAAGGGAAACACTTTGCCGCTCCGTACAGTGCCGTACTAGAAGTTAATTTGATTCTTTGTGATAAGCATTTGTGAGTAATTTGTGAAATGATTATACATTATGATAAGTGAGCATTAGTGATCATTGCTGGAGCTGAGGCCGGGTCTCATATCGCCTGGCTCTTAAATAGAGTCCTACTCAGTCGTTCTGTAATTATTAAAAATAAAAATGTCACATTGCACCCTCATCGATGGAACTGCATTGTAATTGCTACGGAAAGAGTAGGATTTGAGCTGTTATTTAGAGTGGAGCTCCAGGTTTCAGCTGATCTTGTAGGAAGTAGCAGAAATACCAGCATCCAAATGTTCTATCATGACTTATCTGTTTTAATTCTGAAACCAATTATTTTTCCACCCATGTGGCATCACAAAGCTAAAGCTGGACAAATACTTTCAGCAATATCAGACCAGCAGCTAGTCCTACCCAAGCCCCCATATGAATGCATGTCCGACTCGGCTCAGTGCGTATATGTTTTCAAAGTGAATAGATGATAATAAGTCAATGGCAGAAACCAGTAGAAATGGCTGATCGCCCACAGGAACAAAACAGGTGATTAAATTAAACTTGACCAATCTTTCTTTCAGAAGTGTCGGGAAGCTCCTATATACATAAAGCCGGCCATACAAAAAGATAGCTATCAATCATAAAAATGCTCAATGCCGAATCTCCCATTCACAGAAGCACTCGTTCGGCCAAACGCTCCTGTAGTTTCTATACAAAAGCCATCAACTGACACTTTGGCCAGAGGCCTTTCTCTTGGAGAAGATCGGCAGTCCAAAATCTGGCATGTCCCATCAACATACTCCTGAAGATCAGTCGTGAGTCTCCCACATACACAATACACAGTCAACCCTGTCAACCTGTCAATATCAGCGGGTTCAGACATTAGTCAGTGTTTGGCCAACTTTAGATGGCTAGCCACTCAAATAAGATTGACAGGTTTGACCAAACAAAATTTAATGTATTTGGACTACTTTAGTCATATTTTCCTTAATATGTATTGTGTTATTGGACTATAATCATGAATTGGATACAGCCTGGCAAGGTAGACTCATGATGGTATGGATCCGGTTGTGTTAACCCAGCCACGTTGTATCAGGTCTCAGTACAGGATTTTATGGAAAATTACAACTTTTAGTGGTCTCATCTTGTGTGAAGAACCAATTGTAATTGTAGAATGTGGTCAATCTATTTCTTACCAAGCACAAAGGGTGAACACTTTAGAAGACTCAGCCCTTAGTCAAATAGTAATGAAGTAATGATACACATAGAGGAAACCCCATTGCCTCACCCCTTGGCTTCCATTTGGAAAACTCAAGCATTTCTACCACTTTTTCAAAACTTCAGACTAAAGAAGACTCAAGACCATTATGACATTCGATATTCTTCTTGACTGCATTCCAATGGTTCTTCCTTACCAGTGGTGTGAGCCAAGTTAGCCATCAATCCAGCTACATGTACTTCCTTTATGATGAATATCCACTCAGTAGATGTAGTTCTCAATAAACTGACATTCGTCCATTTGACAAAATCGATTATGCTCGCAATCCCATAAGATGTCACCTTCCAGTATAAGACCACTCTGAAGCTACCAATGCTACAAAGTTATATAAACATATAGAGTATAACTTCCTCACTTTCCTTTTTTGAGTTGCTGCCATGACTTTGGTTAATTATGCCAACAGTTCCTGAAAAACCTACTGCTTCAGCTTCTCGTATTTATCTCTCAAGGTTAAATGCAGACAACGCGTTTGACTGCTGGGAGGACTCCACACAATGGGGAAGTATCTAAGAGGAGAAATAAATACGAAGACCCGCGCCTTGGCAGCTGGCCCAATGAAGTAAAATAATAGCAAACTCAACACCGCTCATATAATTGTGCTTTTTGTGTCTTTGCATTTTGATGCGACTTGTTAAAACTTGAGAGAGAAAAAAATAATGGGAAACACAAAGAGATCCATAGAGGATGAATGGTGGGCCCATAGTAAAGACCATGAAGACACTTCTGCCATTGCTGCTTTATCCCAGTAAACTCCTCCTTCCCAGGACAAGACTTGGCCTCTCCTCCAACTTATGAGGATTAGAGGGTCAGTCCTTTAGACATTGTTCATCACCCGTCACAAGATAGATGATAAATGTATGGTCAGCTGTTGTCAGGCTCACGAGACCACCATAAATCAGAAATAAGCACGTGCAGCCACCACTCCTGTATATAGAGCAGTGGTTACACATGCTCCATTTACAATGGACTTTGGGACATCCATTCTTATGAGTCTTTGGGGTCCCAGTGGTATTAGCCCATCGATCTTACAATAATAAGTTTATCACCTTCCTGAGGATTGCTGGTAGGATGCAGAACTACCCCTGTAAGACAATATTGGACTTGGGCTTCTTTGACTCATGCCATTTCTCCCTTTTGTTAGATACATAAAATACTCATTTCTGGCAGAATTAAGTTAAGCAATCTTCGCCTACTCTAACAAGCTCTTCATAAAGACCATCTCCTCCATCTTCAGCTACTAACCCAATTGGACTATTTATTAAGCCATTAACTAACGTTGTTATATCATGTCACTTCTGTGTGTAAGACTTCTCCCGTGCTGCATGTGATCTAGAGTACTCGTTACCCCAGATCGTTAAACCTGCTCCTAACATTCTTACTTCAAGGCATACCTTTTTTATGCTGGCCTGCGTCACCTGGTCCCATAATTTCCACTTCATGTGTGCTATCGGGGGAGATATGGATAGTCATATTGAATGAAAATGACCAATCTGTTGTCCGTGTATGAAAAAGCTTCTATCAGAGTTGCCACCACGCCATTTACAACTCTGTCAAAGCATGCATGTGAATCGAGGGTTGGGGAAATAGATGTCAGCCAAACGAGTGTTTAGCTAACCACTTTCTAGGGTTTATGGACATCTTTATCTTGATCTATGCCTAATGTAATGGACAATTTCTAGTCGGTCACATTCGACTGGATGGGACAAGTATCCTTGAAGTCGGGCAAGAAGATAATGGATTATTTAGGAGCAAAAAACTAGAATTATGGTCTTCTAAGAAGTCTAATGGTGGATAAAGACCTCATATTCAACAATGCGATGGCCATCAAAAATATCCGTGACAGAAGCTGCACTGTTGATTTAGAATCATCCAACAACTAGGGGGGTTAAAATGGTTATAGCAAATATGGAATGGTTAACTCTGCCCCAGGAGATATTGGAGAATAAGAATCCAAGAATAAGGATGTGAGTTAGAGAGTCTACTGTCAGGTTGAAATCAGACAAGCTGTATAGACGAGTTCTTCCAGAGAAGTGACTAGTGTAATCAAAGAAGCAGTCAGGATAGCCAGGAGCATCTTTATTACCCCAAGATAGAAATGAGAGAGCTACAGCACTAGACTCATCCTCGTCCCTCACCTCACTGCATGAGGAAGGTACAGTTCTGCTTAGGTTAAGACACTGTGTATGAAGTGACCTGTGAAGAGAAATGATCTGTAAAGAGACTTTGATATCTGTTGATGAAACATTGCATGAAGAGAAGTGATTCCGTGGGATGAAAAGAAGCTTAAATAAAACCCCTGTGATCAACTTCAGCTCAGAACTGTGCCATAACTGTGTACCTGTAAACCGTTACCTTCCCTCCGCATTTGAAGAATCATAATTAATGGCTGCCCTGAGTAAGATTTTCCCAGGATTCCAAAAAGAGCTAGTTTCCTTTGTATCACCTTCATATCCTGAGTGGTGTACATGCAACATATCCAATGCTAATATAGTATGTACGATGTCCATCGCTGACCAAACATGGACTTTGCATTGAGGAAGCTCTAATCAAGCATGATTGACATATTTAGTTTCCAGGAAGTGATCTACTTAGTGTTACTGTTTTTGGTTGTCCTCAGAACCACAAAGAACATGCCAATAGAAGACACAAAATTCTAGACATCCCCAAAGGCAAATATTGGGTCCATCATTGCAATCCTAGTCCACAGACTGCAAAACGATGCTCGGAAATATCAAGCTTCCTGCCTAATATTACAGCTGACACGAAACCATCTGTGACCAACATATGTGCTCCACAAGACGTTGGCTTCAAATGGATCTCATAAATCTGCTATGTGAATAAGTCAGGCGGAAATTCAAGTCAATTTAAGAAAAAAAAGTGTTTAAAATTAGTTATTTATTCCTTTCTGCAACCAATTATCAACAGAATTAACATGGTACAGTATTGTGTCATTTAAAGGACCAGACAGTACCATCTTTGCAACATTTGCCACCAGTGAGATGACAACTCATATCTCCGCCTAGAGGCCATAACGTGTACTGCAGTGCTGCAAAATTGCAGCAAACTCTTCTTGCTTCACCAATAAACTGATTTCTCTATTATTCCTCAGATTTTTCAAGAAGAAAAAAGGTATTTAAGTGACACGTGCCCTTTAAACATGCAAACAACAGCTCAGTACTTAATCAAAGCTACAGAAATAGCTCGCCCCTGCTTGAGAGCATTCACGGCTTTTGGCTTGTTCTCCTTTCAGAATCTGAGTTCTTATTTGCGGCCCGAGATGTGGCTAAAGCTGTACTTCCAATTTGGGAGGTGTCAATCCTTAGGCACTCGCGCCCCCATATACTCAGCAGTCTGCCCATAGGCTTCAAAGAGGCACATATGGCTAAAATCATACCACTCACGGGAAATAAAGGAATTAAGAGGGAACATTGCCAGCTACCCTTAGGCACTGCATTTGCTTGGCTTTCTGCTGTGATGTAAACTTTTTCAACTAAATTAACACTGGCTTCTATTTCCCTGCGGTTACTTACAAGCGAATACGTCAAGCTCTAAAGTGTACATTTCCTTATGTGCAAATGTCCACATTTCAATGTGTCTGCACTCGAATTAAGAGAAAATGTGACTGTTCTGCATTTCCCAAATCTATATACAGGGGGCTATATATTTTAATGATTATACCAGACTGGGTTATATTTCTGCCGTCCAGATCAGTGGGGAGATCCCTGCATCGTAAATATTTAATTCAGGCTTAAAGGAATTTTACAGATTAAATTAAGCAAAACCTATCCACTGAATACCCCTTTAAACCTGAATCGGAGTGGGCCAAGCACTGATCACCAGAATGGGTGACTCTTGTGACTTATACCATCACTACCTCCTGCCACCATGAAATATTAAATCGAGTAGGGCGCATGCGCTGAATGGAAGGCCATTGCACATGTGTCGTTGCTCTTTTCTACTCCTCCTGGCTGCAACACAGACTTGCAGCTTGTGGAGAATGGTGAACAAGGCTCCCTTGTTCTGGTGAATGCAATTGTTTTATGTCAGGTCAGTGCTGGATTCACAGTTGCACTGCTTTGTACTGTTAAATAATGCCCTCCATGCTGCTTCTTTGAAGTTTTTTTTTTCAGCACAGTGCTTGATCCACAGCTACACTGCTCAGTACTGCTGAATAATAACATTTATACAGCTGCTTTCTAGCATTTTACTTAAGCCCATTGTTGGATTCACAGGTATGCTGGTTAGCAATGCTCAATAATACACTTTATGCTGCTGCTTTCTAGTGTTTTATCTCAGCTCAGGGGTGAATTCTCAGTTACATTGCTTAGTACTGCTGAATAATACCTACTATGCTGCTGCTTTCTAGTGTTTTAGCTCAGCCCAGGGCTAGAGTCACAGTTACACTGCTTAGTACTGCTGAATGCCTTATATGTTGCTGCTTTGTAGTGTTTCATCTCAGCCAAATGCTGAATTCATAGCTACATTGCTTAGTAATTCCCTCCCACGCTGCTTCTTTGTAGTGTTTTATTTTAGCACAGTGTTGGATTCTAGGCTACACCATGCCCACACTAGTCAAATAATTATTACCCTTTAAAAGAGTATTCCAGGTAAGGATGGTTACTAAATTTGTTGGGGTCTGATTGCATGAGAGGCTTGAGTTCCTCATTTGAATGAAGCATTGTTCGCACATGCGCACCACCGCTTCATTCAATCTCTTTGGGACTGCCGGAGACAGGCAAGCAATGTACTCCTTTTCGTCAGTCCCACAGACAATGATTGGGCATGGTAAGGCGCATGCATATTTTCTCTCTTGAACTTCTCCTGATCATGGTCAATATGACTAGGTGATACTTCATCCAAGCTTGAATACCCCTTTAAAGATCTTTAACCACTTCGTGACCGGGCCAATTTTTAAAATTCTGACCAATGTCACTTTATGTGGTCATAACTCTGGAATGCTTCAACAAATCCCAGTGATTTTGAGACAGTTTTTTTTGTGGCACATTATACTTTATGATAGTAGTGGTAAATTTAGATTGATATATTTTGTGTTTATTTATAAAAAATATCAGAAACTTGACAAAAATGTAAAAAAAATGTCAAACTTTGAATGATTATCCCTTTAATCCAGATAGTCATACCACAGAAAAACATGAATAAATAACATTTCCCACATGTCTGCTTTACATCAGCACCATTTTTAAAACGCTAATTTATTTTGTTAGCCTTTTAGGAGGTTTAAAAATGTATCAATAATTTTTCATTTTTTCAAGGAAATTTACAAAATGTATTTTTCTGAGGAACCTATCCAAGTTTCAAGTGACTTTAGGGGTGCTATATATTGGAAAACCCCAAACATGATACCATTTTAAAAACTGCATGCCCTGACATATTGAAAACTGCTGTCAGGTAGTTTATTAACCCTTCAGGTGATTTTCAGGAATTAATGCAAAGTGGTATAGCCGGAATGAAAAAGTGTTTGTTTACCACCTAAACGTCGCTAACTTCTGAACTGGCTGCTGTAGCTGGCAGACTCTAAGGACGCTACTGTTGTGGCCAAAAGTATTGACACCCCTGCAATTCTGTCAGATAATACTCAGTTTCTTCCTGAAAATGATTGCAAACACAAATTCTTTGGTATTATCTTCATTTAATTTGTCTTAAATGAAAAAACACAAAAGAGAATGAAGCAAAACATTGATCATTTCACACACAACTCCAAAAATGGGCCAGACAAAAGTATTGGCACCCTCAGCCTAATACTTGGTTGCACAACCTTTAGCCAAAATAACTGTGACCAACCGCCTCCGGTAACCATCAATGAGTTTCTTACAATGCTCTGCTGGAATTTTAGACCATTCTTCTTTGGCAAACTGCTCCAGGTCCCTGATATTAGAAGGGTGCCTTCTCCAAACTGCCATTTTTAGATCTCTCCACAGGTGTTCTATGGGATTCAGGTCTGGACTCATTGCTGGCCACCTTAGAAGTCTCCAGTGCTTTCTCTCAAACCATTTTCTAGTGCTTTTTGAAGGGTGTTTTGGGTCATTGTCCTGCTGGAAGACCCATGACCTCTGAGGGAGACCCAGCTTTCTCACACTGGGCCCTACATTATGCTGCAAAATTTGTTGGTAGTCTTCAGACTTCATAATGCCATGCACACGGTCAAGCAGTCCAGTGCTAGAGGCAGCAAAGCAACCCCAAAACATCAGGGAACCTCCGCCATGTTTGACTGTAGGGACCGTGTTCTTTTCTTTGAATGCCTCTTTTTTTCTCCTGTAAACTCTATGTTGATGCCTTTGCCCAAAAAGCTCTACTTTTGTCTCATCTGACCAGAGAACATTCTTCCAAACCATTTTAGGCTTTTTCAGGTAAGTTTTGGCAAACTCCAGCCTGGCTTTTTTATGTCTCGGGGTAAGAAGTGGGGTCTTCCTGGGTCTCCTACCATACAGTCCCTTTTCATTCAGATGCCGACGGATAGTACGGGTTGACACTGTTGTACCCTCGGACTGCAGGGCAGCTTGAACTTGTTTGGATGTTAGTCGAGGTTCTTTATCCAACATCCGCACAATCTTGCATTGAAATCTCTTGTCAATTTTTTCTTTTCCGTCCACCTCTAGGGAGATTAGCCACAGTGCCATGGGCTTTAAACTTCTTGATGACACTGTGCACGGTAGACAGAGGAACATTCAGGACTTTGGAGATGGACGTGTAGCCTTGAGATTGCTCATGCTTCCTCACAATTTGGTTTCTCAAGTCCTCAGACAGTTCTTTGGTCTTCTTTCTTTTCTCCATGCTCAATGTGGTACACACAAGGACACAGGACAGAGGTTGAGTCAACTTTAATCCATGTCAACTGGCTGCAAGTGTGATTTAGTTATTGCCAACACCTGTTAGGTGCCACAGGTAAGTTACAGGTGCTGTTAATTACACAAATTAGAGAAGCATCACATGATTTTTCGAACAGTTCCAATACTTTTGTCCACCCTCTTTTTTATGTTTGGTGTGGAATTATATCCAATTTGGCTTTAGGACAATTCTTTTTGTGTTTTTTCATTTAAGACAAATTAAATGAAGATAATAATACCAAAGAATTTGTGTTTGCAATCATTTTCAGGAAGAAACTGAGTATTATCTGACAGAATTGCAGGGGTGTCAATACTTTTGGCCACAACTGTATTTGGCCATGAACTGCTATGGAAAACATCAGGACCACACAACCATGATCTCGGTGTGTCAATTAGATTAACGTGCAAGCCCCCACAATCTATTAACCATTTATTTGATGTAGTCACTTTTGACAGCAGCAACTAAGGGGTTAAACAGATATGGATGGTGCCAACACTGATCGTTTGTGATACAGCAAGTTGTCGGCTATAGTGGATAGCCGACAACTGCTGAATTGTCACCTGTATGGGGATGATATTCCCTCATATCTCAGGTCAGTAAATATACTGTACGTATTGGCTGTCATGAAGGGTTATGGTCCGGTTATAAAAAGCATTACATTTTTATCGGGTAGATGACAATTAGATTGGTGGACAGCGAACTTCTGAGACCTCCATTAATTGACAATAAGGGACGTAAATTCCCTTGAGTGTTTGAGCAATATGTGCGCATGCGCCCCACCGCTCCACTGGGACATCTGGAGATGACCTTGAGGTCCACTCATCTCCTTCATTCAAACTGGCAATAAAAGGATGGCAGTGTGTATGAGCACTACCACTCCCTTCAGTCTCTATGGGACTAGCTGAAGATGACCTAGGACTGTGCTCCCATAGACCGAAAATGGGTGGCAGCGCGCAAGCTCCAGCATTGCTCAATATGGTTAAGCTGCAGTACCAGACACAACCTAAGGGAAGAGGTGGCGCTATTTCTGTAAGAAAGTAGCCTTGCTTTTTTACTTTTATCTTATACAATCCCTTTAACTGGGGTTAATACAGAAGTGTAATCACTTGTGTGTATGTGTCTTTGTGTGTGCATATATTTGCTCTTCCATCCAGAACTAAACTACAGAACGCATTCTGAATATCCGCTCCCGAGAACGCAGCAATTATCGGCCTCTAGTGATCCTTCTGACTTGCAGAACACAAGGCACAGCCAATCATTTCATACCCAACACAATAAAGACTATAGAAAAACTACATTAGAGGCGAGAAGAAGAAAATAAAACATTCGTAATCTGGATCGCAGCTTTCAGCGCCCGTAAAATGACAGTAAATTGGCGCATTTATAATAATCACTCAAATCTATTTAAGCAGTTCTGCTAAATGCGTAATTATGAGACCAAACCACAGAAGTGATTCGCTCGGAAGGTGTCTGTTCAAATTAGGAAGAAAGGAGGAGAAGAAACTGCTGCAAGGAACAGAGCAGAGGTTACGAAAGATGAATGTAATGTTTTGGAAAGTTGACAGGAATTAATACTGTGTACAAAAGTGGAATATAATCTAATAAAAAATATTCTCCAATTTTTCATTTTTTATAAAATGAGTGTAGTACCAGTATTGGCCATAGGGGTCACTATTTAGTAATCTTTTATAATTCCATCTTTTTAGGAATATCACTGATAATCCCTACTATTTCTTAATTGTTGTCTCTGAAGCAATGGGTACAGATTGCACGGCAGAGTCTACAGATGGGATTGGGACTGAGCTGTGATTTTAGCCATGTTTTTAGCACAGAAAATAATTAACTCTGCTTTGCATAGTCAGGAAATTTTTAGCAGCAATGATTATCCAGCAGAAATCGCCTGGCGTCAGTCCTTAAAGACTAGATAGAGGAGCTCCTGTCTGCCTTACTCCTGATGCTGTACGTTGTTATTGCATCCTCGATATTGGCAACCTATTTCTATGTCTGGCCAATGGGCCAATGACACCACGTCCCTCCATGTCTCCACAGAGTACTTGACATACAGTAATTAGACCCAAGTGAGCCGTTACCTTACATAACAATAACTTTGCCCCTCCAAAACAAATGCTGCTTTCACTTCTCATGCAGATCTGCCCTGATTGATTTGTTAACATTTATTTGAAGCGGTCACAGCTCCATTTTCCTAATTCTGAGCCCCCAAATATCCACGTAGTCAGTTACATAGTCACGGTCATTTCAGCAAACTTTACATAAATCAGTTATACCGAAGAGACTTCGTAACACCAGATAAATCATGTTTTTCCACTTATGAGCCACTTCTTCTCACCCCTGCCATCACTCACTCTGCAAAAACAGGCAGATTCCCAGCTCACTGAGGAATCAGATTGCAGCTGCATAATTATATGTATAGATATCTCTCTCTCTCTGTATATATATATATATATATATATATATATGGAAGAGAGGTGTAAATGCACAGACATGTGATGCTGTTTGCAGTGTTTTATCTCAGCCCAGTGCTGGATTCCCAACTACACTGCTCAGTGCTGCTGAGAAACCCCCTCTATGCTGCTGCTTTCTGGTGTTTTACACTAGCCTAGTGATGGATACACAGTTATATTGCTCAGTACTGCTGAATAATGCACTCTATGCTGCTGCTTTCTAGTATTTTATACAGTTGTGTTCAAAATTTTACATACCCCAGCAGAATTTTTGCTTCCTTTTTTCAGAGAGTATGAATGGTAACAGTAAAACTTTTTCTCCAGTCAAAATTATTGGTTGGGTGAAGCCATTTATTGTCAAATTATTGTGTTTTCTCTTTTTAAATCATAATGACAACTCAAAACATCCAAATGACTCCGATCAAAAGTTTACATAACCCATTTCTTAATATTGCCCCTTCTAACATCAATGACAACTTGAAGTCTTTTGTGGTAGTTGTGGATGAGGTTCTTTATTTTCCCAGGTGGTAAAGCTGCCCACTCTTCTTGTCAAAAAGCCTCCAGTTCCTGTAAATTCCTTGGCTGTCTAGCATGAACTGCATGATTGAGATCTCCCCAGAGTGGCTCAATGATACTGAGGTCAGGAGACTAAGATGGCCACTTCAGAACCTTCACTTTGTTCTGCTGGAGCCAATATCAGGTCGACTTGGCCTTGTGTTTTGGATCGTTGCCATGTTGGAACGTCCAAGTACGTCTCTTGTGCAGCGTCCGGGCTGATGATTGCAAATTTGCTTCCAGTATTTGCTGATAACGTGCTGCATTCATCTTTCCTTCAACTTTGACCAAGTTTCCTGTGCCTTTGTAGCTCACACATCCCCAAAACATCAGCGATCCCCTGGTGCTTTGCACTAGGCCTGGTCTCTCCAAACATAACATTTATGATTGTGGCCAAAAAGTTCAATTTTGGTCTCATCACTCCAAATTACCTTGTTCTTGAAGTTTTGAGGCTTGCATCTGTGCTGTTTTGCGTATTGTAGGTGAGATACTTTGTGGCATTTGTGCAGTAATGGCTTTCTTCTGGCGACTCAACCATGCAGCCAATTTTTCTTCAAGTGCCTCCTTATTGTGCATCTTGAAACAGCCACAGTGCTAGTTTTCAGAGAGTCCAGAACAATTTTCCTGGCAGTTGTGGACGACATTTTTGTTGGTCTACCTGACCGTGGATTTGTTTTTACAGAGCCCCTGATTTTCCATTTGTATATCTTTTTGTATACCTTTCCTTTTTATACGGTTCAACTACTTTTCCCATAGATCCGTTGACAATTCTTTTGCTTTCCTCATGACACAATCCAGAAACATCAGTGGCTGGATGAAAGATGCAAGAGTCTGTCTGGATCCCAGAAACTCGCTCAGCTTTTATGCACACACACTTATTACAAGCAAACAGGTCACAGGTGAAGATGTTACCTTTAGTAGCCATTCAAACCCTTTTGTGTCAACTTCTGTGCATGTTGTCAGGTCAAAATCACCAGGGTACGTGAACTTTTGATCTGCGTCATTTGGATGTTTTGGGTTGTCATTATGATTTGAAAAGGGAAAACACAGTAGTTTGACAATAAATGGCTTCAACCAACTCCTAACCATGAGTAGAGAAAAAGTGTGGGTGTTATCATTCATTTTCTCTGAAAAAAAGGCCAAGGAAGCAAAAATTCTACCGGGGTATGTATACTTTTGAGCATAGCTGTATCAGTCCAGTGCTGGATTCCCAAATACACCGCTCAGTACCACTGAATAACGAACTCCATACTGCTGCTTTCCAGTGTTTTATCTCAACCCAGTGCTGGATACACAATTACACAGCTCAGTACTGCTATATAATGTCCTTCATGCTGCTGCTGCAACTAAACGTGCTACATGGAGACAGGTCAGAAATCCCTCATGTCTGTTTATGGGAGACATCATAGCAGGTAGTCTTCACTCATTAGCTCAGAGCTGACTGAAAATGAGAAATGGTTATTGCAGAAGGGGAAAACTTGTGAAAAATGCAGGATACAAATCATAATAACCAGGAATAGTGTTATGTACACAAATAATGACTTATTTTGGAACAACAAAGTGTAATGTATTGTTATAGTAGTCTGAGCTTAATTTTCCTGATCCAGAGCCCTGCATCCACTTTACAGCAAGTTAAATAACAAAATATTGTCTGCCTGTTGTCACCACTAGGGGGAGCTCATTGCATCAGACTTTATTATTTCTATTGCTTTTTACAGCAGGAGCATATTGCATTGCTGGGCAGAGATTTGCGTCGCCCACATGGGTCTAGTTCCAAATCTCAGACCCTCACACACTGGGGATAATTTTTCTATGAATGTTTTTGTGCTGGAGGAAACTTTCTATGCAAAATCGTGCAGCACATACAAACTCTATGCAGATGTTGCTCCACGGACTGATCTGAATTGCTATCTCCAGCAGTTTGGGCATGCTGGGAGTTGTAGTTTTAGACTTTTCACCTTAATCTCTGCTGTGGGAATCTGTTGATTCGGCCCCTAAGAACAGCCAGAGGCTGAGAAAAACTCATATTTTAGAAGCCTCAGTACATTATTCAACAATATTGCAGAGATTACTGTTCAAGTGTAAAAAACCCTTTATAACCGCTTTACCCTTCTTGTTCCATTTCCCATTCAAATCCCAAGTGAAAATTTCCAAGTAGAGCTTAAAAGAGAGAAACACAGGGAAAATACATTTCATTTCATCCATGACTAATGCATGCATCTTCCTGCCGCAATGGAGACTCACAGTCTTCCCAGGTTGTATGCTCCTCATTAGGGCCATGACCGATACAATATTATCCTATCTGAAAATTAGCAAAAAGTTGCACTTTATAGTGTATTAAAATAAAACTATGATTTGCGGGTTCTGGGGTGTGATTACTTTTTTGCAACTACTATTAATTTTAATAATTTTCCAATGCATCTAAATAAAAAAAATGATTAATTTAGACTAAATACATATTTTTTTTGTTTTTGTTTACAACTCTTATCCAGCTCTATGTGTCTCCATGGTAACAGACTACAAACAAGTCACATCCTGTAGTCGTGCTCTATTCCATTCTTTTAATGTCGGTAGGAAGGCAGGATCAGACTGCTCTTATTGCTTGTTTGTGGTGACACAGGTCTGCATGGGAGCTGTATACACAATACGGAGTTTACGTAAACCATCATTCTTTTAGGGGTCAATTTGCTGTGATTTTATTTAGAAAAATGACAGTGAAAATACAATAGTTTTCTGGATTTGCATTTAAGAGGCTGTACTTTTTTGGTTACCCGGATTGAGATCTGCACTTTTAATGGGGTCCGGTCTGGATTTTCCTAGGTCCGTTTTGGGCACCTGTTGGCATTTTTATTTTTCTAATGGGTTGCAGTTGCTTAGGAGGTCGGGTCTTGAGTCTTTATGCATTTTGGGGTGCGCAGATAGGGATAAAGAATTTGGAGGTCGTACTATATAAATGGGTTTTCCCTGATTTCCCTTCTCATAAGTTGACAAATATGATTATAGGGCCAACCTCACATAAGGCGCCTGCAGGAGAAACGTAACACTTACATAGGAGAATGCGTTTCCGTACTGTCGCCGCACACGTCAAATCGCCACTTGCGGACGCATCCACATAAAATGTATGTCCGTGCATACCCAATGTTAAAGATAGGTAGGCAGGGAAACGCTGGATGCATGCGGCGGTAGGCGGAGCGTGGGCGGAGCTTCATGGAGGAAGTGGCTGCCATCCGCAACCCTCCTGAACGCTAGTGTGAAACCAGCCTTATTCACTTGGTGGCCATGGGGCTGGAGGGCATATACCGGAGAGGCAATGGCGCTCCATGTTATTCTCCAGGGGCAATGGGACCAGATGCTATACTTCTGGGGGATGAGGCTGAATAAACAAAACAGAATTGGATTATTAAGATGTACTTTAGGCCATACTGTCTAGCTAAAATGATGAAACCTTAGGGTAAATGTCACTTTTGCTCTTCCTATAATCCAGACATTTTTGTGCTTTTTTTTGCGCCAATGACAGGTTCCCTTTAATTCCGCTCATTTTCGGTCTCTCTCCGCTCCTCCGGTGGAGACTCCTGTGAAGTCCCCAATTACCGACCCAGATAATAAGCTCCTATAATTCAGCAGTGTCACGTGACACAGCCGACTATTAGCAGATGCGAGGGAGCAATGTGCAGCGAATGTGAAGCTGCAGCTACGATAAGAGCGGAAGAGAGAGAAGGACGGGGAATAGAGACGTAAAGGTGACGGGGACAATTAGCGGATGTGTTGTACACTGTGACTGCTGCTGTATAATAAGTGGAGAAAACTCCCTGTACAATTCTCTGCTCCGAGATGGAACATGTACTGCACGGCTCGGCACAGAATTGTGCCCACAGTCATCCTTCAACAACGCGGAACAGAATCTCCCGACATAGGAATCCTCTCTAAATGTCCAAAAATATTGAAAATAGTAAATAGAAATTCCTGATCTGTGCACTAAAAATAAGGAAAGTCAACAGTGACAACCACTGGGGATACATAGTGGATGAATGGATAGATCAATAGATAATGGTAGATGAATCACAGACACTAGGAATATACCACTGGTATATGCATCCAACTATCGACAGAATGTCTACTTTCTGCCCATGGACTTTTCTGATCTTGAAGCTCAGCTCCATTCACTTCTATGGATTTAGAGCTGAGCTACAATACTAGACACAGCCCTGGGCATGTGAGCCACAGTTTTTGGAAGATAACCATGTTTTGCTACTGCCGGACAACCCTTTTACGTGGATAGTCTGGGTGAGGACCCTTGTGGGAGCATTACTGGAAGCTATGATGACAATCTCCCATTTTTTCACAGAATTGGCTGCCTACAATGTTTCACAATGTGACAGTAAAGGACAATTCAAGGACTTGGAGAATTTCTTCATTTTCGCGGCAAATAGACAAAAAAAAAACGTTATTCGGCGGCTGCCTGGCCACAATCACTTTGCGTTTCATGCAGCGTACGCAGCGTCTGTCATGTTTTGCAATAGGTATTTCTGCAAGTCTAGCCGGCTCTGGTGACAGCGGGTCAACATCAAAGCTGCAGTCTGATTACTTTCCATTCTCTCCTTCCTGTAGGACAGCTTGGTGGGCCGAGCGCTGCGCCGGCACCGGCCTCCCCGAAGAGAATTTAACCCAATCCAATAAGTGGAATATTCCCCCCTGTCTCATTATATTCCGCACAAGGCCAGACATCAGATCAGCAACTACAACCTTGCTTGACCTTAACCGCAGATCATTGTTCCGAGACCTCAAGGGAATTGGGAAAATAAGCTGTGGCAAAAAGGAAGATGTCACGTGTCCTTAGTGGGAAGGCGAGATACAAAACTAATAATATATATACTGGCAAGGCAAGATACAAAATTAGTGATATATATATATATATATATATATATATATATATATATATATATATATACTAGCTGAAGAGCCCGGCGCTGCCCGGGCATAGTACTGTAACTAACTGTGGTTAGTTATAGCAAATTATAATTATCCTCCATCCCATAGTCCCGTGCCCATATACCCATCATACATATCCTCCATCCCATAGTCGAGTGCCCATATACCCATCACACATCCTCCATCCCATAGTCCCATGCCCATATACCCATCACACATCCTCCATCCCATAGTCCCGTGCCCATATACCCGTCATACATATCCTCCATCCCATAGTCCAGTGCCCATATACCCGTCACACATCCTCCATCCCATAGTCCCATGCCCATATACCCATCACACATCCTCCATCCCATAGTCCCGTGCCCATATACCCGTCATACATATCCTCCATCCCATAGTCGAGTGCCCATATACCCATCACACATCCTCCATCCCATAGTCCCATGCCCATATACCCATCACACATCCTCCATCCCATAGTCCCGTGCCCATATACCCGTCATACATATCCTCCATCCCATAGTCCAGTGCCCATATACCCATCATACATCCTCCATCCCATAGTCCCATGCCCATATACCCATCACACATCCTCCATCCCATAGTCCCATGCCCATATACCCATCACACATCCTCCATCCCATAGTCCCGTGCCCATATACCCGTCATACATATCCTCCATCCCATAGTCCAGTGCCCATATACCCGTCACACATCCTCCATCCCATAGTCCCATGCCCATATACCCATCACACATCCTCCATCCCATAGTCCCGTGCCCATATACCCGTCATACATATCCTCCATCCCATAGTCGAGTGCCCATATACCCATCACACATCTTCCATCCCATAGTCCCATGCCCATATACCCATCACACATCCTCCATCCCATAGTCCCGTGCCCATATACCCGTCATACATATCCTCCATCCCATAGTCCAGTGCCCATATACCCGTCACACATCCTCCATCCCATAGTCCCATGCCCATATACCCATCACACATCCTCCATCCCATAGTCCCGTGCCCATATACCCATCATACATATCCTCCATCCCATAGTCCAGTGCCCATATACCCGTCACACATCCTCCATCCCATAGTCCCACGCCCATATACCCATCACACATCTTCCATCCCATAGTCCCGTGCCCATATACCCGTCATACATATCCTCCATCCCATAGTCGAGTGCCCATATACCCATCACACATCCTCCATCCCATAGTCCCATGCCCATATACCCATCACACATCCTCCATCCCATAGTCCCGTGCCCATATACCCGTCATACATATCCTCCATCCCATAGTCCAGTGCCCATATACCCGTCACACATCCTCCATCCCATAGTCCCATGCCCATATACCCATCACACATCCTCCATCCCATAGTCCCGTGCCCATATACCCGTCATACATATCCTCCATCCCATAGTCGAGTGCCCATATACCCATCACACATCCTCCATCCCATAGTCCCATGCCCATATACCCATCACACATCCTCCATCCCATAGTCCCGTGCCCATATACCCGTCATACATATCCTCCATCCCATAGTCCAGTGCCCATATACCCGTCACACATCCTCCATCCCATAGTCAACCATTATGACATCATAATGAGCAGCGGGGCTTGCAACCTATGATGACATCAGCGTCGCCATGGCAACCATTATGACATCATAATGAGGGGCGGGGCTTGACGCACACACACTTTTTCCCCAGTATGTAGATAGGGGCAAAATTGTTTGGTGAATTGGAACGTGCGGGGTTAAATTTTCGCCTCACAACATAGCTTAGGACACTCGGGGTCCAGACGTGTGACTTTGCCAAATTTTGTGGCTGTAGCTGCGACGGTGCGGATGCCAATCCCGGACATACACACACACACATACACACATACATACATACATACATACATACACACACACGCACACATACATACATACATACATACACACTTTGAGCTTTATATATTAGATATACTAAGAATAGGTATATGCACCTGACACTGCAACGTGGAATAGTGACATTATAGCTGTGTGATGTGATAATAATGTGCTATGTCCTTATCGATCTCTTATCTATTTATCACTCTCTTTCAATCTTTTTATATTTCTCTTTCTTTCGCTTTATTTTTTTCTTTCTTGCTTTCTCTTTTTCTCTTTCCTTTTCTTTCTCATTCTTTATTTCTTTCTCTATCACTTTTTTCTCACTGTTTCTCTTTCCTTCTCTTTTTTTCTCTTTCTTGTTTTCTCTTTTTCTTTTTTTCTCTTTCTCTCTACTGACTTCTTAAACCTTTTCATAAGCGTCTGTAGCACTTATTAGAGCTCCTCTGGCTGTTATAACCTGTTGAACACGTGATGCTTAGCCATACACCGTCTTCTGTCAGCGTTCCTGAGGAATCTTAGTCCATTCCTCATGGGCAATGGACTCCAGGTCAACAATTATTGTTAGATTTCCCTTTAGCAGCCATCTTCTTAACATCCCAGGAACGATTTTCTACTGGATCCAAATAAGCCAACGTGTCGGCCACTCCAGACTCTTCCAGGACTTCTTCTGAAGCCATGCTTTGGGGGACAATTTGATAAGCTTTGAGTTATGCTTGGAATCATTGTCCTGTTGTAAAATCCAATGATATCCAAGCTTCCGCTTCTCCTAGAATTTTCTGATGCATGATTTAAAACATCAAAGTTGGACATTGCCTTAGAGAAATGGGCTAAGATGCCCAAGGAATGCTGCTAAAAGTGGATATGTATCATATTTGTAGCAGGTTTTAACAGCCAGAGGGGCAGCAGGTTTTAACAGCCAAAGGGGCGGCAGGTTTTAACAGCCAGAGGGGGGTGGCAGGTCATGATAGCCAAAGGGGCGGCAGGTCATAACAGCCAGAGGGGCGGAAGTTCATAACAGCCAGAGGGGCAGTAGGTCATAACAGCCAGAGGAACTCTAATGCATACTAAATATGCTGGGGTGAAATAATTCTGAGACTACAGTAGTCAGTAGCATTTTGTGTTGAATTTGGAGAAACCATGTATTATGTTAGTTATGTTCAGCAATTAATTAGTGTGATATCCAAAATGTGTCATGAATGTCGTCTCTATAAGTGATGTCATTGTAAAATGTGCATAATTTGATACAAGTAGTGATGTCACAGAGTTACCCAGTTTAATCTGCATGTTACATAATATTTGTTCAGCATTTCCCTTCACTGCCGCACTTTTTATCCTGAGTCCTCGGAAAACACTGCTTCTGGCTCCGTCCGGTTCTGCAGGATCCAGGATCTGTATTCCATCCCAGTACAAATTAGATGATTGAATCCGACTGTGTAATCGCATTTGCCGGGACAGTAAAATAATGGGCCTCATCCCAATATATCACTTAACCTCCGTGCTGTGATATGGATTGGGGCAGTGTCTCTAATCCCCTATATGCTATCAGTACATTATGGCGTGGGCAGGAGAAGCCAACCGAGAAATTGTACCGCGGCCTAATGTTAATCTTTTCGGTTATCAGATTTTTGCCTTCCCAGACAAATGGCGCGAGCTGAAACCATTGTTTCCCTGTGCATAAGGCACATTCTCTTGTCAAAAAGCCTTAACCAATTTTCTGCTGCTTAAAATTTAGGAGGTTTGTGGGAGTTTTCCTTGGCTTTGCTCCAAAACAGCTGAAAATGGAAGGAAAAGTGTGCAAAAAAAGTTTATTAAGAAAATGCATATACGAATATTTTATATATTTATTTCGTTACTGACCTGTAGGAAAATATTAACGAAATTGCAAAATAAAATGCAAAAAAATATTTATTTTTCTTGCATCTTCATTTAAGCCAGCGAAGACATTATATATATGTACACTGTGTTCCAAATTATTATGCAAAAAATATTTCCTCATATTTTCTCTAAATTACCTATATGAGTTGCAGTCATTGTTATTTTCCAGTCATCTAATATTCTAGCATAATTGCAATGTTTTTGAACAAACTGCCTATGAAAACAGTATATTTTTAAAAATAAGAAACACTCAAAATGCATGTTCCAAATTATTATGCACAGCAGAGTTTTCAACCTTTTTATTTTTATTTTGAACAAAAAAATGGTCAATTGTGAAATTATAAGCATTATCAGCTTGTTACAAAATGAAATCAAGCAGTTTTCAAGTCAAAACTTTATTCTAGGTGATGTTACATTTGCACATAGGACCCCTTGTTGGAAAGAAGCTTCTGAACTCTCTTGTCCATTGAATTTGTCAGTTTTTGGATGGTTTGTGCTTCAATTGTTTTGCATGTGGACAGAATACCCTCCCAGAGCTGTTGCTTAGATGTGAACTGCCTCCCGCCATCATAGACGCTCCTTTTGATGATGCTTCAGAGGTTCTCAATGGGGTTGAGGTCAGGGGAAGATGGTGGCCACACCATAAGTTTGTCCTCTTTTATGCCCATAGCAGCCAGAGATGCAGATGTGTTATTTGCAGCATGAGACGGTGCATTATCATGCATGAAAATGATCTTGCTGTGGAAAGCACGGTTCTTCCTCTTGAACCATGGCAGGAAGTGCTGTTTTAGAAACTCCACATAGATTATGGAGTTCATCTTTACCCCTTCAGGGATCCTAAAGGGGCCGACAATCTCTCTCCCCATGATTCCAGCCCAAAACATTACTCCACCTCCTCCATGTTGGCGCCTTAGCCGTGTTTTCATGGGGTGTCCATCAACCAGCCATCCTCCACTCCATCCATCTGGACCATCGAGCGTTGCACGGCACTCATCGGTGAACAAAACAGTTTGGAAGTCAGTCTTCATGTATCGTTTGGCCCACTGGAGCCATTTCTGCTTGTGTGCAGTGGATAGAGGTGGTCGACAGGATGGCTTACGCACAGCTGCAAACCTCTGAAGGACCCTGCATCTTGTTGTTCGGGGGACGTTGGAGGCATCAGCAGCTTCAAAAACTTGTCTGCTGCTATGACAAGGCATTTTTGCAGCTGCTCTTTTAACCTGACGCAATTGCCTGTTGGAAAGAGTCCTCAATTTTTCCTTATCAGCACGCACACGTGTGTGCTGGGAATCAGCTACATACTTCTTGATTGTGCGCTGATCACGATGAAGTGTCTTGGCAATGTTGATTGTAGTCATGTAGGGATGGGCGAATCTACTCGTTAGGACTCGTTACTCTGCGAGTAGTAGGGGACTCGCAGGAGTCGGTACTCTGCGAGTTTCCAAGCGATTACTCGCACAGTAACGAGTCCAATGCAAATAAGGCTAAGTGCACACGTACCGGAACTCTCGCGGAAATTACCACGAGAATTCCGGAATTCCATTCCGCGGGAAAATCGCATTTTAAATTCCCGCGATTTTCCCGCGGAAAACCTAGCATTTTGCAAGCGTAATTAGCTTGCAAATTGCTAGCGTTTTCCAAGCGATCTGTAGCATCGCTTGGAGAACTGATTGACAGGTTGGTCACACTCGTCAAACATAGTGTTTGACAAGTGTGACCAACTTTTTACTACTGAGGCCGCCTATGCGGCATCAGTAGTTAAAGATAAAATGTAAAAAAAAATAAAAAATGGTGTTATTCTTACCCTCCGACGTCCCGCGCAGCCTTCCCGCCTCTCCACGCATCCGTTCCCAGTAATCCTTTGCGAAAATGCCCGCGATGACGTTGCGCGAATGACCGCAAGACTTCGCGATCCCGCGAGAACGGACGCCATCGCGGGCATTTTCACAAAGGACTACTGGGAACGGATGCGTGGAGAGGCGGGAAGGCTGCGCGGGACGTCGGAGGGTGAGAATAACAATATTTTTTATTTTTAAATTCTATTTTTTACAGGGATATGGTACCCAAAGCCCGGAGGACAGTCTCCTCCTCTTCTCCGGACCGTGGGTACCATCCGCAATTGTTCTGCTTACTTTCCGCATGGTGTGCACAGCCACATGCGGGAAGTAAGCGGAACAAAAAAAATGGCAGCACAGGAATCGCTGCAATACTCGCATCCCCATTCATTAACATTGGACTCGCTAGACTCGCAACGAATAGCGAGTTTCCGAGTCGGACTCGTTAGAGTCTAGCGATTCCGAGTATTTCAGGATTCGCCCATCCCTATAGTCATGCCTTGACCTAAATACTCCACAATTTGTTGCTTCTCAGCAGCCGACACATCCTTTTTCTTTCCCATTTTGGCAAAAAATGTAGGCTGCTTAATAATGTGGAATAGCCTTCTTAAGTAGTCTGGCCTTTATTTGGACACACCCGCCAAACTAATTTGCACAGGTATCTGCAATTGCTTTCAGTGATGTAAAGAGCCCTGACACACATCACCATCAATGAGTTTAAATGGCAAACAAAAAAATTCTAACCTTATCACTCCTAAACTCTTTTTGCATAATAATTTGGAACACAGTTTATGTATGTGTGCACATGTGTATATATATTTAATTATTATTATTATTATTATTATATATTTTTATTTTTTTCTTATCATAATTTGTTTTTCTTTTTGCAATTTCTTTCATATTTTCCTACAGGCCTGTAACAAAATAAATATATAAAATATTTACCGTATATACTGTATGCAGTTTCTTAATAAACTTTTTTTTTTGCAATTTCGATTAACATTCATACAGGCCTGCAATGACAGGGACAATTAGGGAAGCAGTTACTTTGTGCAGCATCCCTACAATATAACGCTCCTTACAAACGTGGCTCTGCTACATCTCCATTGCTTCTCTTAAGCACAGATGATACATTGTATCTTTGGGCCGCAGGGCTCAGAACCAGTTGCTGACTTCCTAGCATCACTAGAAGACCCCCGAGGTGCCATTGACCTGCGTGGCATAGTTTTGGTGAAGTGGATCTGTGTGAGTCGGGACCCCCAGGCCCCAGTGTGACCCGCGTCACCGCGCCGATTCTGGAAATGGGTACACAACATTGTCTTATGTAATCAACAATAAAAAGCTTGTATCTGTCCCCCGCAGTTTTCTTCAATTGTCTTTCCCCCAGGAAGTCTTCCGCAGAAAAAAAAAATTGTTTCCGTGGTAGAATAAAGGTTATCACAAATTTCTCTCACAGTAATTCCGCCTCTGAAGTGACTTAGTCGGGTCCTGGAGGTCATATGAGAATGTGAAGGATTCAGCTGCTTCCCTTGTGTAATGATACATTGTAGCGAGCGTTAATCTACAGTTATGGAAAGCTCCACCATCCATGTAATGTCTGGGGGTGAGGAGACCCTGGGGGCTAAGAAGGCATGGGGGGAGTGAGGAGTCATGGGGGGTGAGGAGACCCTGGGGATGGGAATGATCAGAGGTCAGACCCAGATGTCTTACATGTTGCATTATTTATGATCAAGCCACAAGTGTGCATTATGGTGACCTCAGAAAAGTTAACACTCCATACAATAACTGATAACACCCCCATATATAGTAGATAACACAGGATCCAACATTCCCAATAGGTGATGTCACAGCTCACCTCCTCCTCCTATAAAATGACTGATAACACCTCTATATACAGTAGATAACACAGGATCCACCATTCACAATAGGTGATGTCACAGCTCACCTCCTCCTCCTGTACAATCACTGATAACACCTCTATATACAATAGATAACACAGGATACACCATTCACAACAGGTGATGTCACAGCTCACCTCCTCCTGTACAATCACTGATAACACCTCTATATACAGTAGATAACACAGGACCCACCAATCACAATAAGTGATATCACAGCTCACCTCCCCCTCCTGTACAATGACTGATAACTCCTCTATGTACAGTAGGTAACACAGGATACACCAATCACAATAGGTGGTCACAGTTCACCTTCTCCCCCTGCTGTACAATGACTGATCACACCTCTATATACAGTAGGCAACACAGGATCCACCAATCACAATAGGTGATGTCATAGCTCACCTCCTCCCCCCTCCAGTACAATGACTGATAACACCTCTATATACAGTAGATATCGCAGGATCCACCATTCACAATAGGTGATGTCACAGCTCACCTCCTCCTCCTTCTGTGTACCATTGCACACGCTCATTAGATGCTTTAATACAGGGTCTAGGTCAGTCTATTGCGGTTTATGGAAATTTCCTAAAACTATAAGTTGGATTAATAACTCCCCAGTGACCGGTGTGAGAATTGTAAGATTTCTGGTTCGTATTTGCAGTTTCCCTGTAATAAGACCCCGTCCTGTAGTTTCCCTCTTGTTGGTCGGCCATATCTGTGGCTCTGCAGATTTGCACTGGCGTCTCTCTGGTATTGGCGCTGTCGCTTTCGTTTCTCCCCTGTTCCTTCTCTCATTAGGGTGCTCTCCTTGCGCTCTCCTAATCTCCGGCTTCCGCTCGCCCCCTCCCCATTGTCTCCTTTGCTTATCTTTCCCTTGTCCTCGGCTCCTCGCTCTTTATCTTGACAGGCCTGTGATGGTCTTATTTTCCCTAATCACTTTGTGTGTACACGGCCCACCGGCCGGCTCCGCATTGCGGATAGGGCGTCATGTCACCCTTGTTAATGATATATGACAAAGGGGCGATCACAATGTCACCCGAGAAATCTACGGGCGGAGACAGCAGAGCCGAGAGCCCCATCACTAGTGCAGAAATTGGGACAATGTCTCACCTGCAGTCCCATGTAAAGCCACACAATAAAGCTTGTGACATTGGAAGAATAGGCCTTTCATAGAACGGATCAGGTCCTCCAAATACAAGATGTAACCCCCCAACATCTGTCCCCAGAATGTGGGATAAAATGTAACCCCCAACATCCGTCCCGGAACGTGGGATAAAATGTAACCCTCGACATCTGTCCCCAGAACATGGGATAAAATGTAACCCACAACATCCGTCCCCAGAACGTGGGATAAAATGTAGCCCTCAACATCCGTCCCCGGAAAGTGGGATAAAATGTAGCCCTCAACATCCGTCCCCGGAAAGTGGGATAAAATGTAACCCCCAACATCCGTCCCTGGAACGTGGGATAAAATGTAACCCCCAACATCTGTCCCTGGAATGTGGGATAAAATGTAACCCCCAAACATCCGTCCCCAGAACGTGGGATAAAATGTAACCCCAACATCCGTCCCGGAATGTGGGATAAAATGTAACCCCCCACATCCGTCCCCAGAACGTGGGATAAAATGTAACCCTCAACATCCGTCCCTGGAACGTGGGATAAAATGTAACCCCCAACATCTGTCCCTGGAATGTGGGATAAAATGTAACCCCCAAACATCCGTCCCCAGAACGTGGGATAAAATGTAACCCCCAACACCTGTCCCTGGAATGTGGGATAAAATTTAACCCCCAACATCCGTCCCGGAACGTGGGATAAAATGTAACCCCAACATCCGTCCCGGAATGTGGGATAAAATGTAACCCCCCACATCCGTCCCCAGAACGTGGGATAAAATGTAACCCTCAACATCCGTCCCTGGAATGTGGGATAAAATGTAACCTAAAAACATCCGCCCCTGGAGCGCGGGATAAAATGTAACCCCCAACATCCGTCCCTGGTATGTGGGATAACATGTAACCCACAGCATCCGTCCCTGGAACATGGGATAAAATGAAACCCCAACATCTTTCCCTGGAATGTGGGATAAAATGTAACCCCAACATCCGTCCCTGGAACGTAGGCTAAAATGTAACCCCAACATCCGTCCCTGGAACGTGGGATAAAATGTAACCCCAACATCCATCCATGGAATGTGGGATAAAATGTAACCCCCAACATCCGTCCCTGGAACATGAGATAAAATGTAACCCCAACATCTTTCCCTGAAATGTGGGATAAAATGTAACCCTCAACATCCGTTCCCAGAACGTGGGATAAAATGTAACCCCCAACATCCTTCCCTGGAATGTGGGATAAAATGTAACCCTCAACATCCGTCCCCGGAACGTGAGATAAAATGTAACCCCCAACATCCGTCCCGGAACATGGGATAAAATGTAGCCCTCAACATCCGTCCCCAGAACGTGGGATAAAATGTAGCCCTCAACATCCGTCCCTGGAACGTGGGATAAAATGTAACCCTAACATCCGTCCCTGGAACGCGGGATAAAATGTAACCCCAACATCTGTCCCTGGAATGTGGGATAAAATGTAACCCCCAACATCCGTCCCCAGAACGTGGGATAAAATGTAACCCCAACATCCGTCCCTGGAATGTGGGATAAAATGTAACCCCCAACATCCGTCCCGGAACGTGGGATAAAATGTAACCCCCAACATCCGTCCCCAGAACGTGGGATAAAATGTAACCCTCAACATCCGTCCCGGGAATGTGAGATAAAATGTAACCTAAAAACATCCGTCCCCGGAGCGCGGGATAAAATGTAACCCCAACATCCGTCCCTGGAACGTGTGATAAAATGTAACCCCAACATCCATCCCTGGTATGTGGGATAAAATGTAACCCACAGCATCCGTCCCTGGAACGTGGGATAAAATGAAACCCCAACATCTTTCCCTGGAATGTGGGATAAAATGTAACCCCAACATCCGTCCCTGGAACGTAGGCTAAAATGTAACCCCAACATCCGTCCCTGGAACGTGGGCTAAAATGTAACCCCAACATCCGTCCCTGGAACGTGGGATAAAGTGTAACCACCAACATCCGTCCCTGGAACATGAGATAAACTGTAACCCCAACATCTTTCCCTGAAATGTGGGATAAAATGCAACCCTCAACATCCGTTCCCAGAACGTGGGATAAAATGTAACCCTCAACATCCGTCCCTGGAATGTGGGATAAAATGTAACCTAAAGACATCCGTCACTGGAATGTGGGATAAAATGTAACCTCCAACATCCATCCCTGGAACATGGGATAAAATGTAACCCTCAACATCCGTCCCTGGAATGTGGGATAAAATGTAACCCTCAACATCCGTCCCCGGAACATGGGCTAAAATATAACCCCCAACATCCATTCCTGGAATGTGGGATAATATGTAACCTAAAAACATCTGTCCCTGGAACGTGTGATAAAATGTAACCCCAACATCCGTCCCTGGAACGTGTGATAAAATGTAACCCCAACATCCGTCCCTGGAATGTGGGATAAAATGTAACCTAAAAACATCTGTCCCTGGAACATGGGATAAAATGTAACCCCCATCATCTGTCCCTGGAATGTGGGATAAAATGTAACCTAAAAACATCTGTCCCTGGAACGTGGGATAAAATGTAACCCCCAACATCCGTCCCTGGAATGTGGGATAAAATGTAACCTAAAAACATCCGTCCCCGGAGCGCGGGATAAAATGTAACCCTCAACATCCGTCCCTGGAACGTGGGATAAAATGTAACCCCAACATCTTTCCCTGGAATGTGGGATAAAATGTAACCCCAACATCCGTCCCTGAAATGTGGGATAAAATGTAACCCTCAAAATCCGTTCCCAGAACGTGGGATAAAATGTAACCCCCAACATCCGTCCTCAACGCGTGGGATAAAATGTAACCCCAACATCCGTCCCTGGAACGTAGGATAAAATGTAACCCCAACATCCGTCCCTGGAATGTGGGATAAAATGTAACTCGAACATCCGTCCCTGGAACGTGGGATAAAATGTAACCCCAACATCTTTCCCTGGAATGTGGGATAAAATGTTACCCCAACATCCGTCCCGAGGCGTAGATAAAATGTAACCCCAATATCCGTCCCTGGAATGTAGGACAAAATGTAACCCCTACATCCGTCCCTGGAACGTGGGATAAAATGTAACCCACAGCATCCGTCCCTGGAATGTGGGATAAAATGTAACCCCCAACATCCATCCATGGAATGTGGGATAAAATGTAACCTAAAAACATCCGTCCCCTGAGCACGGGATAAAATGTAACCCCCAACATCCGTCCCTGGAATGTGGGATAAAATGTAACCTCAACATCCGTCCCTGGAATGTGGGATAAAATGTAACCCCCAACATCCGTCCATGGAATGTGGGATAAAATGTAACCTAAAAACATCCGTCCCCTGAGCACGGGATAAAATGTAACCCCGAACATCCGTCCCTGGAATGTGGGATAAAATGTAACCTAAAAACATCCGTCCCCGGAGCGCGGGATAAAATGTAACCCCCAACATCCGTCCCTGGAACGTGGGATAAAATGTAACCCCAACATCTTTCCCTGGAATGTGGGATAAAATGTAACCCCAACATCCGTCCCTGGAACGTGGGATAAAATGTAACCCCAACATTCGTCCCTGAAATGTGGGATAAAATGTAACCCTCAAAATCCGTTCCCAGAACGTGGGATAAAATGTAACCCCCAACATCCATCCTCAATGCGTGGGATAAAATGTAACCCCAACATCCGTCCCTGGAACGTAGGATAAAATGTAACCCCAACATCCGTCCCTGGAACGTGGGATAAAATGTAACCCCAACATCTTTCCCTGGAATGTGGGATAAAATGTTACCCCAACATCCGTCTCGAGGCGTGGATAAAATGTAACCCCAATATCCGTCCCTGGAACGTGGGATAAAATGTAACCCACAGCATCCGTCCCTGGAATGTGGGATAAAATGTAACCCCCAACATCCGTCCATGGAATGTGGGATAAAATGTAACCTAAAAACATCCGTCCCCTGAGCACGGGATAAAATGTAACCCCCAACATCCGTCCCTGGAATGTGGGATAAAATGTAACCCCAACATCCGTCCCTGGAATTTGGGATAAAATGTAACCCCCAACATCCGTCCATGGAATGTGGGATAAAATGTAACCTAAAAACATCCGTCCCCTGAGCACGGGATAAAATGTAACCCTCAACATCCGTCCCTGGAACGTGGGATAAAATGTAACCCCAACATCCGTCCCTGGAATGTGGGATGAAATGTAACCCCAACATCCGTCCCTGGAACGTGGGATAAAATGTAACCCCCAACATCCGTCCATGGAATGTGGGATAAAATGTAACCCCAACATCCGTCCCTGGAACGTGGGATAAAATGTAACCTAAAAACATCCGTCCCCTGAGCACGGGATAAAATGTAACCCTCAACATCCGTCCCTGGAATGTGCGATCAAATGTAACCCCAACATCCGTCCCTGGAACGTGGGATAAAATGTAACCCCCAACATCCGTCCATGGAATGTGGGATAAAATGTAACCCCAACATCCGTCCATGGAATGTGGGATAAAATGTAACCTAAAAACATCCGTCCCCTGAGCACGGGATAAAATGTAACCCTCAACATCCGTCCCTGGAATGTGCGATCAAATGTAACCCCAACATCCGTCCCTGGAATGTGGGATAAAATGTAACCCCTAACATCCGTCCATGGAATGTGGGATAAAATGTAACCTAAAAACATCCGTCCCCTGAGCGCGGGATAAAATGTAACCCCCAACATCCGTCCCTGAAACGTGGGATAAAATGCAACCCCAACATCCGTCCCTGGAACGTGGGATAAAATGTAACCCCAACATCCGTCCCTGGAATGTGGGATAAAATGTAACCCCAACATCCGTCCCTGGAACGTGGGATAAAATGTAACCCCCAACATCCGTCCCTGGAATGTGGGATAAAATGTAACCCCAACATCCGTCCCTGGAACGTGGGATAAAATGTAACCCCCAACATCCGTCCCTGGAATGTGGGATAAAATGTAACCCCAACATCCGTCCCTGGAACGTGGGATAAAATGTAACCCCCAACATCCGTCCCTGGAGCGCGGGATAAAATGTAACCCCCAACATCCGTCCCTGAAACGTGGGATAAAATGCAACCCCAACATCCGTCCCTGGAACGTGGGATAAAATGTAACCCCAACATCCGTCCCTGGAATGTGGGATAAAATGTAACCCCCAACATCCGTCCCTGGAATGTGGGATAAAATGTAACCCCAACATCCGTCCCTGGAACGTGGGATAAAATGTAACCCCCAACATCCGTCCCTGGAGCGCGGGATAAAATGTAACCCCCAACATCCGTCCCTGAAACGTGGGATAAAATGCAACCCCAACATCCGTCCCTGGAACGTGGGATAAAATGTAACCCCAAAATCCGTCCCTGGAATGTGGGATAAAATGTAACCCCAACATCCGTCACTGGAACGTGGGATAAAATGTAACACCAACATCCATCCCTGGAACGTGGGATAAAATGTAATGTCAACATCCGTCCCTGGAACGTGGGATAAAATGTAACCCCAACAACTGTCCCTGGAACGTGGGATAAAATGTGACCCCAACATCCGTCCCTGGAATTTGGGATAAAATGTAACCCCCAACATCCGTCCATGGAATGTGGGATAAAATGTAACCTAAAAACATCCGTCCCCTGAGCACGGGATAAAATGTAACCCCCAACATCCGTCCCTGGAACGTGGGATAAAATGTAACCCCAACATCCGTCCCTGGAATGTGGGATAAAATGTAACCCCAACATCCGTCCCTGGAACGTGGGATAAAATGTAACCCCCAACATCCGTCCATGGAATGTGGGATAAAATGTAACCCCAACATCCGTCCCTGGAACGTGGGATAAAATGTAACCCCCAACATCCGTCCATGGAATGTGGGATAAAATGTAACCTAAAAACATCCGTCCCCTGAGCACGGGATAAAATGTAACCCTCAACATCCGTCCCTGGAATGTGCGATCAAATGTAACCCCAACATCCGTCCCTGGAATGTGGGATGAAATGTAACCCCCAACATCCGTCCATGGAATGTGGGATAAAATGTAACCTAAAAACATCCGTCCCCTGAGCATGGGATAAAATGTAACCCCCAACATCCGTCCCTGAAACGTGGGATAAAATGCAACCCCAACATCCGTCCCTGGAACGTGGGATAAAATGTAACCCCAACATCCATCCCTGGAATGTGGGATAAAATGTAACCCCCAACATCCGTCCATGGAATGTGGGATAAAATGTAACCTAAAAACATCCATCCCCTGAGCATGGGATAAAATGTAACCCCCAACATCTGTCCCTGGAACGTGGGATAAAATGTAACCCCAACATCTTTCCCTGGAATGTGGGATAAAATGTAACCCCAACATCCTTCCCTGGAACGTAGGAAAAAATGTAACCCCAACATCGGTCCCTGGAACGTGGGATAAAATGTAACCCCAACATCCGTCCCTGGAATGTGGGATAAAATGTAACCCCAACATCCGTCCCTGGAACGTGGGATAAAATGTAACACCAACATCCGTCCCTGGAACGTGGGATAAAATGTAATGTCAACATCCGACCGTGGAACGTGGGATAAAATGTAACCCCAACAACTGTCCCTGGAACGTGGGATAAAATGTGACCCCAACATCCGTCCCTGGAACGTGGGATAAAATGTGACCCCAACATCCGTCCCTGGAACGTGGGATAAAATGTAACCCCAACATCCGTCCCTGGAACGTGTGATAAAATGTAACCCCAACATACGTCCCTGGAATGTGGGATAAAATGTAACCCCAACATCCGTCCCTGGAACGTGGGATAAAATGTAACCCCAACATCCGTCCCTGGAATGTGGGATAAAATGTAACCCCAACATCCGTCCCTGGAATGTGGGATAAAATGTAACCCCCAACATTCGTCCATGGAATGTGGGATAAAATGTAACCTAAAAACATCCGTCCCCTGAGCATGGGATAAAATGTAACCCCCAACATCTGTCCCTGGAATGTGGGATAAAATGTAACCCCAACATCCTTCCCTGGAACGTAGGAAAAAATGTAACCCCAACATCCGTCCCTGGAACGTGGGATAAAATGTAACCCCAACATCCGTCCCTGGAACGTGGGATAAAATGTAACCCCCAACATCCGTCCATGGAATGTGGGATAAAATGTAACTTAAAAACATCCGTCCCCTGAGCATGGGATAAAATGTAACCCCCAACATCTTTCCCTGGAACGTGGGATAAAATGTAACCCACAGCATCCGTCCCTGGAACGTGGGATAAAATGTAACCCCAACATCCTTCCCTGGAAAGTAGGAAAAAATGTAACCCCAACATCCGTCCCTGGAACGTGGGATAAAATGTAACCCCAACATCCGTCCCTGGAATGTGGGATAAAATGTAACCCCAACATCCGTCCCTGGAACGTGGGATAAAATGTAACCCCAACATCCGTCCCTGGAACGTGGGATAAAATGTAACGTCAACATCCCTCTCTGGAACGTGGGATAAAATGTAACCCCAACATCTGTCCCTGGAACGTGGGATAAAATGTAACCCCAACATCCGTCCCTGGAACGTGGGATAAAATGTAACCCACAACATCCGTCCCTGGAACGTGGGATAAAATGTAACCCCAACATCCGTCCCTGGAACGTGTGATAAAATGTAACCCCAACATATGTCCCTGGAACGTGGGATAAAATGTAACCCCGACATCCGTCCCTGGAATGTGGGATAAAATGTAACCACCAACATCTGTCCCTGGAACAGGGGATAAAATGTAACCACCAACATCTGTCCCTGGAATGTGGGATAAAATGTAACCTAAAAACATCCGGCACCGAGATGTGGGATAAAATGTAACCCAAAAACATCCGTCACTGGAACGTGGGATAAAATGTAACCCCAACATCCGTCCCTGGAATGTGGGATAAAATGTAACCCCAACATCCGTCACTGGAACGTGGGATAAAATGTAACCCCCAACATCTGTCCCTGGAACGTGGGATAAAATGTAACCTAAAACATCCGTCCCCGAGACATGGGATAAAATGTAACCCCAACATCTGGCCCTAGAGCATGGGATAAAATGTAACCTCCAACATCCATCCCCGCAACGTGGGATAAAATGTAACCCCCAACATCTGTCCCTGGAACATGGGATAAAATTTAACCCCCAATATCCGTCCCTGGAACACGGGATAAAATGTAACCCCCAACATCTGTCCCTGGAACATGGAATAAAATGTAACCCCCAACATCTGTCCCCGGAACGTGGGATAAAATGTAACTCCAACATCCGTCCCTGGAACATGGGATAAATTGTAACCCTCAACATCCTTCCCTGGAATGTGGGATAAAATGTAACCCCCAACATCCGTCCCTGGAACATGGGATAAAATGTAACCCTCAACATCCATCCCTGAAATGTGGGATAAAATGTAACCCCCAATATCCGTCCCTAGAACATGGGATAATATGTAACCCTCAACATCCGTTCCAAGAACATGGGCTAAAATGTAACCCCCAACATCCGTGCCTGGAATGTGGGACAAAATGTAACCTAAAAACATCTGTCCCTGGAACGTGGGATAAAATGTAACCCCCATCATCTGTCCCCGGAACATGGGATAAAATGTAACCCCCAACTTCCGTCCCTGGAATGTGGGATAAAATGCAGCCTAAAAACATCCGTCCCCAGAGCGCGGGATAAAATGTAGCCCCCAACATCTGTCCCCGGAGCGTGGGATAAAATGTAGCCCCCAACATCCGTCCATGGAACCTGAGATAAAATGTAACCCACAGCATCCGTCCCTGGAGCGTGGGATAAAGTGTAACCCCAACATCCGTCACTGGAACGTGGGATTACATGTAACCCCAACATCCATCCCTGGAACATGGGATAAAATGTAACCCCAACATCCGTCCCTGGAACTTGGGATAAAATGTAACCCCAACATCCTTCCCTGGAACGTGGGATAAAATGTAACCCACAGTATCCGTCACTGGAACGTGGGATAAAATGTAACCCCAACATCCGTCCCTGGAATGTGGGATAAAATGTAACCCCAATAACGGTCCCTAGAACGTGGGATAAAATGTAACCCCCAACATCTGTCCCTGGAACGTGCGATAAAATGTAACCCAAAAACATCTGTCCCTGGAACGTGGGATAAAATGTAACCTAAAAACATCCGTCCCAGAGACGTGGGATAAAATGTAACCCCCAACATCTGTCCCTGGAACATGGGATAAAATGTAACCTACAACATCCATCCCCGCAACGTGGGATAAAATGTAACCCCAACATCTGTCCCTGGAACATGGGATAAAATTTAACCCCCAACATCTGTCCCTGGAACATGCGATAAAAGGTAACCCCCAACATCCGTCCTCGAAATAAAATATATCACAGAAATAACCATATCCAAGTTATGTCTTGCCCATCGTACTTTCTTCTAGTAATGTCTCACAGTAATTTTTATATAGTAATATCTCAGTGTTGTCTTAGTAATGTCTGTTACCTACCCGTAGTGTCCACCAGTAATGTCTCCCAGATATGTCTCCTAGTAATTTGCTTTCCTATCCTAGCCTGTCTCCTAACTACGTCTCACAGTAAAGTCTTTTAATGTCTCCTAGTAATATTATCTAGTAATGTCTCACAATGTTTCACATCGCTGGTAATGTCTCGTTATCAGCTAGTACTTTGTTCTAGTTTTGGATTTCAGTAACGTTTCATAGTAACTTCTCATACTAACATTGTGTAATAATATCTCAAAGTATCATATCTTAGTTATGTCTTGTAGTAATGTCTGTTACCTCACAGTACTTTCTACTAGTAATATCTCTGAATATTTTCTCAGTCTGGTCTACCAGTAATGTCTGTGTTATCTACCAGTAATGTCTTGGTGTTGTCTACGAGTAATGTCTTGGTGTTATCTACCAGTAATGTTTGTGTTATCTACTAGTAATGTCTCAGTGTTGCCTACCAGTACTGTCTCGGTGTTATCTACCAGTAACGTCTGTTTAATTTACCAGTAATGTCTCAGTGTTGTCTAATAGTAATGTTTCGGTGTTATCTACCAGTAATGTCTGTGTTATCTACCAGTAATGTCTCAGTGTTATCTACCAGTAATGTCTGTGTTGTCTACCAGTAATGTCTTGGTGTTATCTACCAGTAATGTCCCCGTCTTATCAAACAACAATGTCTCAGTGTTGTCTACCAGTAATATCTGTGTTATCTACCAGTATTGTCTTGGTGTTGTCTACCAGTAATGTCTTGGTGTTGTCTACCAGTAATGTCTAGGTATTGTCTACCAGTAATGTCTCGGTGTTGTCTACCAGTAATGTCTGTGCTATCAACCAGTAATGTCTGTGTTATCTATCAGTAATGTCTCCGTGTTATCTACCAGTAATGTCTGTGTTATCTACCAATAATGTCTGTGTTATCTACCAGTAATGTCTGTGTTATCTACCAGACCAGTAATGTCTGTGTTATCTACCAGTAATGTCTCGGTGTTATCTACCAGCAATGTCTTGGTGTTATCTACCAGCAATGTCTCAATGTTGTCTACCAGTAATGTCTGTGTTATCTACCAGTAATGTCTCGGTGTTATCTACCAGCAAAGTCTTGGTGTTATCTACCAGCAATGTCTCAATGTTGTCTACCAGTAATGTCTGTGTTATCTACCGTTAATGTCGCGTTGTTGTCACTCGGTGATGTTTCCTGCTACACATGGTGCGTTGTCCGCCAGGGCTGCATGTCTGGATGATGTTGGACTCCTCCGTCGGCACTGTCCCTCCCTCTAATGTAGATGGATACTCCAGCCATCCGCTGCCCTCCGCTCTCTCTGATCCGCCGCCCCGACTTCTCTGAAGACCGATAAATAACAATATAATGGTTCTGTGCTTTACGTCGATTTTATTTATTGACCTGGTGCCCATTACCTGGTGATTAAAGTCTCTTCCTGGCGATATTTCCATGACATTTTATTGTAGGCATATGCAAATAGAAAATGAATAATTAATGGCGCCTGTGTTATTTACTGACGCCGGCGCTGCCTTCTAGCTGTGGGCGAACTGCAAGGACCAGCAAGAAAGCTTCCACCATATGCCACCTGTCTCCACGGCTTCGATGCTACTGCTAGAGAGATTCTCACATAATCCGCAGTCATTATATTGTATGGCTGATTACACTGGAAGCTTGCCAGCAGTCCTATGTAAATCCATGAATAACGGATGGAACCTGATTGATCAAGCCAAACTGTTTTATGAAACTTTTCACTTAAAAGTGTCAGCAAACCAGTAATGGTGTCATCCTGTTATAAAGGACCTGCAACTCTCCAAAGCCACCAATGCCCCGGCTCTGCAGCATCGGGCGCATGGCTCTGCTGCATCCAACGCTTTGCTCTGCTGCATCTGATACTTTGCTCTACTGCATCCGATGCTTGGCTGAGTGAACAGTTTTTCTCCCAGGAACCTCCAGCTTTCAGTCATAGAGGTGTGCTGGACTGTGTTCACTGCTCACTATACTGTGAGGATCTGTACACACACCCTGGCCTTGTGATTGATAGCTCACAGTGCACAGATGTACTGCAGAACTGGCAGTTAATCAAAACCCGTTGTCAAGGTGCTGAGGTGTGCTTATGTGGCGCCCCTGAGGCTCAGTTGCCACAGAGGTACTGCACCTTCTCCTAAGGTGTAGTGCCCCACCACCCAAGTAAGTTGGGAACTCCTTTCCACGCTCCAACACTCGCACCCGACACACAGGATAGTTCAGCACTGACCACATTGCGACTTCATGCTTAGAGGGTAGCAGAGCCCCTTTCGTGGGTCCTTGCTTCGTAACACGAGATGTGCTGGGAGGTGGGTGGAGTTGAGATATATAAAAGGTTGGGAAGGTTTAGAATTACAGGTTAGTCTCAGATCAGTCTGAGAGATCAGTCTGGAGGTCAGTCAGTCAGGAGAGTCTGAGGATGGATCCCTGGAAGAAGGGATGGAGGAAGGAGTGCTGCAGCTGCCTCAGTGACCTGAGCCAGCTGGCACGGGAAAGGAACAGAAGGAGAAAGACGCAGAACTGCAACCTAAGCTTCCATAAGAGAGAGAAGGAACAGCGCGGAACGAAGGAGTAGGAGAACAGAGAGGGGTTGTGGGTTGGAAGAGGAACCCTGCCTATAGGTTCTCAGCGCAAGGCCGGGGCCCGGTCCCTGAGGTTGTATGGACACTTATGGTTCTGCAGCAGACACCGGTGGAGCAGTGGGCTGTAAATGCATTACTCCCATCTAAGACTTGGGGCACAACAGCATCTGTATAGAGAGCCGGGACTCAGGATAAAGTGTTGTGAGTTCATTTTCCCCTTCATTACTGAGGCCCGAGGAACTCCCTCTTCTGGTAAAGAAAGGTAGTGAGCCTGATTATCAAACACCTGAGGCTGATGATGATGACTGGCTGAGTGGAGTTACTGACTGGATATAAGGCTGCCGACGCCCTTCTGCCCTGTGGGTGATTTCTCTGTGGGATCCTTGGAGACCAGTCTGAATTCCTGCTCCTCTAAAGCTAAGTTTGCTGCTCGGCCTTTTGCATTGGTGCTTTGACTTTGTTTTGCTTTGTTTTTCTGGATTTCTGCCATTCCCTGCTGGAGTGTGCTGAATTCCTTTAGCTCTGTCCTCTGAAAATACCTGAGTGCTGATTTAGTTTTTTGAAGCCTAGCTGCTTCAGGGCCTTTTTCATATCAGCTTGTTGGCTTATGTCTGTGATAGGGTTTTGGCAGATTGCAGACAGCAGCCTTCCTGTCCTTTCCTATCTAGGTAGTTTTGGGCCCCGTCTTTGCTCAGTCTATCTTTCTGTCTGTGTTAGTGTTTTCATCTTGCTTCACCGTCATTATATGTTGGGGGCTGCCTATTGCTTTGGGGTCTGCTCTGGGGCAGTTTAGATTTCCCCTTTCTTTCTTTAGGCCTATTTAATTCTCCGGCTGTGATCGAGGGGTCTAGGACATCGTAGGAACCCCCCATGGCTACTGCTAGTTGTGTTGATAGGTTCAGGGCCCTCCTTGTCTCGTGATGTCAGGAATTTTGTGCAGTCCTGTGGGACGTGCTCCCGATCTAAATCGTGTTCTCGCTCTAGTGGGTTGTTGATGCCTTTGCCTGTCCCCAAGAGGCCATGGACCCATATTTCAATGGATTTCATCTCTGATATGCCTGTCTCTCAAAGGATGACTGTTATTTGGGTGATTTGTGATAGGTTCTCTAAGATGGTTCAGCTTGTACCACTGCCTAAGTTGCCGTCTTCCTCTGAGTTGGTGCCCCTGTTTTTACAACAGGTGGTTCGTTTGCACGGGATTCCTGAGAACATTGTATCTGACAGAGGAGTCCAGTTTGTGTCTAGATTTTGGAGAACTTTCTGTTCCAGGCTGGGAATTCAGTTGTCCTTCTCCTCTGCTTTTCACCCTCAGACCAATGGGCAGACAGAGAGAACAAACCAGACCTTGGAGTCATATTTGAGATGTTTTATTTCTGCTGATCAGGATGATTGGGTTTCATTTTTGCCCTTGGCCGAATTTGCTTTAAATAATAGAGCTAGTTCTGCCACTTTGATGTCACCTTTTTTTTGTAACTTTGGGTTTCATCCTCGATTTTCTTCAGGGCAGGTGGAGCCCTCTGCCTGCCCAGGTGTTGACACTGTGGTGGAGAGAATGCACCAGATCTGGGACCAAGTGATGGATAAGTTATCTCTCTCCCAGGAAAAGGCCCAGCGGTTTTCCAACCGACATAGGACCATTGGTCCTCAGTTTAAGGTTGGTGATATGGTGTGGATATCATCATATTATCATATGATAATATCATATTGATAATATCAATATTATATCATATCATATGATAATATCATATTATCATATCATCATCTCCAATCCATCTTGAATGCGGCAGCCAGGGTCATATTTCTGTCCAGCCGCTTCACCGATGCCTCCATCTTGTGCCAGTCATTACACTGGCTACCTATTCGCTACAGGGTCCAGTATAAACTCATCTCTCTCACCCACAAAGCTCTCCACTGTTCTGCACCGCCTTATATCTCCTCTCTCATCTCTGTCTATCGCCCTACACGTGCCCTCCGTTCTACAAATGACCTAAGACTAACATCCCCCGTAATCCGAACCTCGCACCTCCGCCTCCAAGACTTCTCTCGTGCTGCTACAGCTCTCTGGAATGCACTTCCCCAGGCGATCAGACTGATACCTAGCCCTGACCTATTCAAGCGCGCTTTGAAAACCCATCTCTTCAAACAAGCCTACCACATCAACTACCCAGCAAGCTAACTTTGCCCTGTTCCCTCCTTCCAAATATTATTCTGAATCTGCACCCTACTATTCATCTGTCTCCACACCCTTCATGCACATGATAACTGCACTTGATACTTGTCTATTGCACTTAAACACACGGGCTGATGACCGGATCATGCAGCTTTATATGAAAATCCCTATTATAATTGCCAGACCTGAATTAACAAGCATTTTTCACCTACTGTGTCCCCCCATTTCCTTGTAGATTGTAAGCTTGCGAGCAGGGACCTCACTCCTAATGTCACTGTTTGAATTGTCTTAACTTGTATTGAATTTATTGTCTGTACATGTCCCCGCTTAATTGTAAAGTGCTGCGGAATATGTTGGCGCTATATAAATAAAAATTATTATTATTATTATTATCAAAAAATATTGCTATGAAGGTGGCTTCTCCTAAGTTTAAGCCTAGATTTATTGGACCTTACAAGATTGTGGAGATTATTAATCCGGTCTCTTTTCGTTTGGCTCTTCCTGTCACATTTAAAATCCATAATGTGTTCCATAAATCGTTGTTGAAGAGGTTTGTTGAACCTGTTGTTCCGGGGGTGGCACCTCCAGACCCTGTATTGGTTGAAGGTAACATGGAATATGAGGTAGAGAAAGTACTGGATTCCCGTCTGGCTAGATGGAGACTCCAGTATTTGGTTAAGTGGAAGGGTTATGGTCAGGAGGATAATTCCTGGGTCTCTGCCTCTGATATTCATGCCAAAAGATTGGTGCGTGCCTTTCATCGGGCTCACCCTGATCGCCCTGGTGGCGTAGTTGAGGGTTCGGTGACCCCTCCTGAAGGGGGAGGTACTGTTGTGAGTTCATTTTCCACTTCATTACTGAGGCCCGAGGAACTCCCTCTTCTGGTAAAGAAAGGTAGTGAGCCTGATTATCAAACACCTGAGGCTGATGATGATGACTGGCTGAGTGGAGTTACTGCCTGGATATAAGGCTGCCGACGCCCTTCTGCCCTGTGGGTGATTTCTCTGTGGGATCCTTGGAGACCAGTCTGAATTCCTGCTCCTCTAAAGCTAAGTTTGCTGCTCGGCCTTTTGCATTGGTGCTTTGACTTTGTTTTGCTTTGTTTTTCTGGATTTCTGCCATTCCCTGCTGGGGTGTGCTGAATTCCTTTAGCTCTGTCCTCTGAAAATACCTGAGTGCTGATTTAGTTTTTTGAAGCCTAGCTGCTTCAGGGCCTTTTTCATATCAGCTTGTTGGATTATGTCTGTGATAGGGTTTTGGCAGATTGCAGACAGCAGCCTTCCTGTCCTTTCCTATCTAGGTAGTTTTGGGCCCCATCTTTGCTCAGTCTATCTTTCTGTCTGTGTTAGTGTTTTCATCTTGCTTCACCGTCATTATATGTTGGGGGCTGCCTATTGCTTTGGGGTCTGCTCTGGGGCAGTTTAGATTTCCCCTTTCTTTCTTTAGGCCTATTTAATTCTCCGGCTGTGATCGAGGGGTCTAGGACATCGTAGGAACCCCCCATGGCTACTGCTAGTTGTGTTGATAGGTTCAGGGGTCTGCAATCTGATAGTTGCCAACTTCTCTGGTTTTCTGGACTTAGCTTGTATTTCTGTTTTTGCCTCCTACGGTGACTCATTCATAACAATAAAGGGAGTCCCCGAAGTAGGTTACAGCTGTCTGCCGTACAAGGAGAGTTGTTAGGAACATCTGACAGGAGGAACTTCAGAGTACCACGGTACTGGAGGTCTTCACACTAAAAGGCGCAATAGAGGAGTCATTCAGGAAAGGTACATGTTGGCGGAGTGTGGGAGAGGAGAATCTTGACTTGCCCGGGAGGTTGATTGAGTCTCTGCCCCGGAGAACACGGCACGGAGGCAGGCACCAGTGTGTACCACGAACTGTGAGTAAAGCTTTGGAACTACAAGCCCTGGTGTCTTCCATTCATTTGTGCGCCAACACCGTCAGCACTGCTACACCTGGGTCCAAACATTCCTCACACCACCTGCGTCTATACTCTGCCCTGGGGTTACAGCTTCACCTGTGGGGAGCTACACCATCTATGCTGCAACACACCATCAGCACCAGAGGATCTGCACGCAGCGTTGGCTTAACATCTTGCTTGCCAAACACCACAGGTGGCGTCACAAACTATCACATAAACTATATCTCAAACCACCATTGATTTGGGTGCCCAGGGCCACGGACCAGGTCATAGCTGCCGTGACACATCCCACTGACACCAGCCCGGTACCGAGTACCCCACAGCCCTGGGAGGACGACCCACTTACAGCAATGACTGAAAGCAGGCGGCTCCAGAGAGGAAAAAGGTTATTTTTTCTCTCAGTAGCCACGCTTTCAGTAAGGTGGCCAGACAACATTGTAATGCTATTAATCTATAGCACAATACCATATGTGCAGGTAAAATGTGTTTTGCAAGGTGATGGGTTCGCTTTAAGACGTTTCTGTTTCATGACAATAAGTAGTTATCATGTAAAGTGAATGAAAAACCTGCTGCAGGACAAACCATTTCATCTGGAATATTTAAATGTAGATCATACTACACGAGTGTGAACATGGGATAACTGGCAAATCTCCTAGGCACTAATAGAGAAGTAGAAATGAGATTAAATCCATTGATCTGGATATGATATGCATTAGGGTAATCCTAGATCAAAGATGCAGCACCTCTACTACCTGCAGTACTGTAAACCCTGCTCTAGCTGTAAAGTGGACCACTCTATTTGTAAAGCAGGGTCCCCTTACCGGTCAGGCTGGGCCGCCCCACCAGACAGACCGGGCCGCTCCACAGTGTCACTTGTATCCAGATATGAGATTCATTGGAGTAATCTCAGACCATAGATGCATAATCCCTACTACCTGCAGTGCAGTAAACCCTGCTTTAGCTATAAAGTGGGTTACTCTACGTGTAAAGCAGTGTACCACCAACAGTCAGGCTGGGCCGCTCCATGAGACAGGCTGCACTGCTACACAATGTCTCTTGTAAATAGACAGAGGAAAAGTGGAGTGATTGAATCCAAAAAGATACCATAATAGGTGAAAGACAGTGAAAGGATTCCAGGGCTAACCACACATGGTGGAGGAAGCAGCGTTAACAATCCCACAATAAATAGTCAAACCATAATGGTACAACGGTAAAACAGTAAGAACGCTTACCAACTGGTGCTCAGGTAACCCAGGCTGTGAAAAAGATCTCCGACAAGCGTTTCGCGCTTACAGGTAGCGCTTTCTCAAGGAGAAAGCCCTGGAATCCTTTCACTGTTTATCACCTATTATGGTGTTAATAGGATTGTATACAGGCAGCGACGATCTGCTTACATTCTACCGGGGTTTCCTGCAGTGGATGGATTAGCTTGATGGTGCTCTGGATTATTCCCATTTTTTCCCCCTTTTTCTGGTCTTTTGGTGTCACATGTTATATGCAACTTTGCTATGAATATTGTATTTTTGTATGTATATTTGTCATAATAAAGTTTGATATATTTTTTATATAAAAAATCTTTTTGGATTCAATCACTCCACTTTTCCTCCGTCTATTTATATATGCATATGGAGTGGAACCATTTATCATTATGACAGGCCATGATTTCAGGTTACTGCCAATTGCTTTTTGAACAGTATTGGGCTATTTTGTATTACTAACAATGTCTCTTGTATCTGGATACGAGATTCATTAGAGTAACTCTGGACCATAGACGCAGAACCCCTACTACCTGCAGTACAAGAAGCCCTGCTCCAGCTAAAAGGTTCAGCACCCCACCGGACAGGTACAATGCCTCTTATATCTCTCCTAGTTGAGCTGTATCCGCTCGTTCATCTGCATGGATCATCATTTATGTAATCACATTGCAATGTGAGTGGATTTTTGCGTTTGCCTGATCACTAACCTGATTTCTCCAAAGAGCGAGGAATCCTTCCTACTAATATCTCTGTATAGAACAGGAATCACTGGAAAAATCAGGGTAACTGGGTCTGTGCCAGGCGGTAGTGCCATATACAACACACGCAGGACCTGGACTTCACAGGCAGATTACAACAGGGCGATTGATTTAATCATATAAAGAGTGGAAATAAAACATTCTGGTCATAATATTTCCATTTTTATCATTTTCCATTATCCATAAAAAAATATAGACGCGATGAGCAAATACTGGCCACTGGAATAGACAACTGTCCGAGGAAGTCTGCGCAGTTCCGGAAATATTGACCAAAACATTGGGGTCTCTAATAAAGCATCTGATGATCTGGAAACATTTGTCTTGAAGGTGAATAGAATTGGATACATAGCTAAATAGATAATCGATACGAGACAGATGGCTAGATATGAGATCGATATCTGACATATAGACAGATTCTGTTTTATCAGACGACCAGGTCTCGTTGATGTCGGATTACCGGACTTCTATCTATATATACCTCCTATATCTATGAATCTAGGCCACTTCTTCCTCAGAAGCTTCTTCTCTTTTTGATGTGTGATCATCCCTTCTAAATCCATTGTTAGATGTCACCCCGGGCCTCTCGCATTATTTCCCGCTTCTTGCGGCATCCAGCGTTTCGGGTTTTAGTAGAACATCCGTAGAGACACCACAATTACCTGCAGGATTTCCAGATCTCGGCACATGGGGCTGACCTATTCGTCAGTGAAATTTCCCCTGACACCCTCCTGATCCACTGAGATTCACCGCGCGCTTTTATCCCTCCGACTCTGTCATGGATCCGTGAATACATTTTTCTGAAATGCCGGCGGAAATCCGAGATTGTGTAAGGTGGCCTGTGGTGACATTGTCTGTGCAAGAACGTGGAGAAATGATTGACGGGAGGAGTGGAGACTATCTACTGTACAATAGTGACCTGAGCCCCTCCAGATGTCCCCAGACTACAACTCCCAGCATGCCTCGTTTATCATTTACTTGATTATTTTTATTTTTTTATATCTATAATTATTGCAACAGTTTTAATCTTTTTCCAAAGTTTGATGAAATCCCAAAAGAACAAAAAAGAGTTGCAAATTTATGGACTAATCTTTTTTTTTTCCTCTTTTCACTGACTTGACTCCCCTTCTGCATTCCCTGACCCCATCCAAAAAAAGTTAAAATTTCATGCCCAAAATTTTACATTTTTAAAGAGGACTTTTCAGCAGTTTGAGCTAGCCATATCATGGAATAGCGGCTGCAGAACAAATTTTTATTTTTCAATTTCTTCTCTCTGTTGAGAAGGTATTGGCTTCCAAAGTCTAGGTTATAATTTATGTTAAGTCCATCAAGGTGATACCAGAGATTTTTCTCTGGGGGCGTGTATTTCTTCTCCTGTACGACATTGATCAATCATAAGCAAGCAGCTACGTACGGGGGAAAAGAGCGCAAGAACCAAAACAGTTTAGAACGGGCTTTCTCCTTTACTAGACACAAAATGGCACAGTCTGTAATCTCTCATATTGTAGCTCTGCAGTGAGTGCAATGAAGCAAAGGTAAGTGGGATTACAAGCACATTTCAGATTTCATCTCCTAGTAATCAGTGTGAGGGGAAGGGCAGTTTCATAGGAGAGGTGCAGCTGCAGAAGTGTTTGCTCCACTGCCCCACCTACTGATGGTGGAGAGATCAAAACTGAAAAGTGTTTGTAATCACACTTAGTCTGCTCTGGCTGGAGAGCTATGTGTTATTACAAAGTGCCTGGAGCCAAGCACAGCAGAGAGAAGTGTGACTACAAACATTACAGCTCAGACAAAGACTGTAGTTGGGGTAGAAACACATCACTTTTTTCTCCTTGTTATTATGACTAATGCCATACAGCTTTCATCTCCCCACACTCAATGTGGGAGAAGGGGAGATGGAGCAAAGCTGAGCTTTGTCTCATTACAAACATGTCTGCAGATCTCCTCAAACTGCTGTTCGCTCACTCTGTTTCTCCAGTGGTGACATGCTATTCTCATAGTGCATGTTTTCATTTTCTTCACTATTGTCTAAATGCAATCAGAGTATCTGATGAAGGTCAGTGATTGGACCGAAACGTCGTGCATTAAACTGTAAATTGCACATGTAAATAAAACACAATGATTGGCAACTTTCTACAAGTGCCAAGTTCTTCTTTATTATTATTACTACATTGGATGGGAACGTACTTGAGCATCGGCCAATAAGAGGAGTGCTATGTTTCTGTTACATTATCTCTTCCCTTCACACTGACTGCTATGAGATGAAAGCTGAACGGTGTTTGTAATCACACTTGCCTATTCTCTGCTCCCAGCTCTTTGTAATCACACTAACCTCTGCAGTGAGACTGGTAAGGAGAGCAGACTGTCTGTCATTAGATGTCTCACACCGAGAAATCTGCTCTAAGCTATTGTGGGCATTTGCAAATTAAAAACTGCTTACTTCCTCTCCATAGCCTCAATTTCATGATGTGGTCGGTTTACTATGCTCAAACTGGTAAAGAGTTCTCTTTAAGATCGCGTGCAAATTGTAAGTCGCATTAATTTTCTTTGAAGTCTTTGTGGGCAGAGTCGTGTGAGGCTGCAACTCACGATCAAGAATTTTATCAGTGTTTGAGTTTTGGCACCCGCCCCATTGCTCTGCGTTGCGGTTTGCAAAATAATTATTATTTTGCAATATTTTCATGTCACCTTGTAGCTCTAGGCTAAATCATTTACCGTATAATGCAACCCTGAACATAAGTTTCAGGGTTGCACTGACTTTTGCACTGTGCTCTGCTGTGCCGTACACGCGCATTATTGCATTAGGGATTGTTTATGGCACTACCCGAGATAACAGAGTATAGTGCCATCTCTGGCAATCTCACAATGAATGGAGTAGTGGTGCCTGTAAACAGCCATTGCCCCAGGTCAGTCAAACAGGAGGCTTGTGCTGAGGATTTGTGGGGGTCTCGGCTATGTTGGGAGTACTCATTTAATAAAGGGGTGTAACTACAGGCAATGGATGCAACCCCTGAGGTACAGGGGTTGAACTAAATGTGCATGCAGTTGGGAGTCCCTTAGAGAATCAATGAAGTGGTATTGTGAATGCACCACCATCACTCCAATCAAACAGGAGTCTACTGTGGAGATGTGGGGGTCCCGGCTATGTTGGAAGTACTCATTTAATAAAGGGGTGTAACTACAGGCAATGGTTGATACACCTGGGGTACAGGGGTTGCACTAAATATGCATGCAGTTGGGAGTCTCTTAGACAATGAATGAAGCAGTATTGTGCATGCGCCACCATCACTCCAATCAGGCACGAGGCTTGCACTGAGGATTTGTGGGGGTTCCCAATGGTAGTCACACCTAGGATACAAGGGTTGCACCGAAAGTACATGAACCTGGGAGTCCATTACACCATGAACGGAGGAGTATTGCACATGCGCAGCCAGCATTCAAGCAAATAGAGAACTTCCCAAGATGAGTGGTGGTAGCGGTGAGACTCCCAGTGATCAGCAAGTTATTGCTCATCTTGTGAACTTGCTAAGTTGGGATGACCCAGCACTATGTGGAATAACAGTCCCACCCAGGTCCTGGAGCCCAAGGGACTCAAAAAGTTATTTTTTTGCCAGTGCTCTCAATGACATGATAATCGTGGAGTATCTTAATAACTCTGCATAGGGTCCCCCTTTAAAAAGTGAATGGATTTTCTTCCTTCCCACTCAGCGTTGCTTTACAGAGGCTTTGTAGCTCTAGACTAAGATGACAAATTTTAGCTCTGCTGCATTTGCACAGTAGACGGTACATCCCTTATTGCGGCATTCAGGGCCGGCAAGGCGCAGACAATGCTCCATAGTTGTGATGAATGGTCGGACAAGGCGCTTACTATGTATCTTCCACTAGTCAAATAGTCGCGTCTGCTCAGCCATTGAAAGGCACAAGGGGACAGATAAATAACAGGGATTTGTGCATGTGACTGGCGGTGATCTGCTTCCACAATGAGGACGGAAACATTACAACAAGGACTTATCTCCTACAAATAAATGACACATTTGGAACATGGAGGGATTTTATCTGCTCTTCATTTTTACCTTTTTTTCGTCTCAAGTAAAGAAAAAAAAAAAGAAGAAGAAAAAAAACAGTGAATCTTTTCTCGGTGCCTTGTGTATTTTTCCTGGCTGGGAGGATTTAATGCCCGTGTTGCTAGGAGCATCAGTTGCAGTAATTTGTACTCAGGCATCGAGCAGATTCAGCAGAACCTTATGTCGCAGTTTGTGTGAAATTCACTCTGGAAAGAGTCTTGTCTCACAATACCAGGGTGATACACGAGCGCTCTTTACACTGGAGTCGCCTTCTGCAATATATAGAAATTCTCACCCTGGTTTATGGTTTATAGATAGAAGACGACATTGCCAGCCAACTCTGAGGCAGAGAGATCAGTGAAGAACCATAAGGGGTACGTTATTATTTGGGGGTACATCATGATCAAACGTTACCATCGTCCTGCAAAAACAATACGGCAACCATAAATTTTGAAAAATTTAGAGATTAGGTACCAATGGGTATGGGTACCAATTGTTTCGAGACCCCCTCCAAGGAATGAGGATGGGCTTAAAAGAAGATGCCTTATCCAGGTCCTGAGAATTTTGGATTAGGTCTTATGTTAAAATATTTGAGTTATGATCCCTCATCAAAATTTGTTCCATGATCATAAAATGGATTTTTCTCATGTAGTCTACCAATGTTGTTAGAGCTCTGAACCAATTGGGTCAACCATAGTTTTGGAAGTACATGCCAGATATTGGAGGTACTGCCAAAGTCAATGGGTACAAGCAAAAATACAATGGGTACGGAAAGTTTTCAGACCCCATTACATTTTTCACTCTTTGCAGTCATTTGGTAAATTCAAAAAAGTTCATTTTTATCATTAATGTACACTCTGCACCCCATCTTGACTGAAAAAACAGAAATGTAGAAATTTTTGCAAATTTATTAAAAAAGAAACTGAAATATCACATGGTCATAAGTATTCAGACCCTTTGCTCAGTATTGAGTAGAAGCACCCTTTTGAGCTAGTACAGCCATGAGTCTTCTTGGGAATGATGCAACAAGTTTTTCACACCTGGATTTGGGTATCCTCTGCCATTCTTCCTTGCAGATGCTCTCCAGTTTCATCAGGTTGGATGGGGGACGTTGGTGGACAGCCATTTTCAGGTCTCTCCAGCGCAGAGATGCTCAATTGGGTTGAGGTCAGGGCTCTGGCTGGGCCAGTCAAGAATGGTCACAGAGTTGTTCTGAAGCAACTCCTTTGTTATTTTAGCTGTGTGCTTAGGGTCATTGTCTTGTTGGAAGGTGAACCTTCGGCCAAGTCTGAGGTCCAGAGCACTCTGGAAGAGGTTTTCATCCAGGATATCTCTGTACTTGGCCACATTCATGTTTCCTTCAATTGCAACCAGTCGTCCTGTCCCTGCAGCTGAAAAATCCCCATAGCATGATGCTGCTACTACCATGTTTCACTATTGGGATGGATTGGGCAGGTGATGAGCAGTGCCTGGTTTTCTCCATATATACCACTTAGAATTATCACCAAAAAGTTCTATCTTCATCTCATCAGACCAGAAAATTTTATTTCTCATTCTCTGGGAGCCTTCATGTGATTTTTAGCAAACTCTATGGGGGCTTTCATATCTCTGGCACTGAGGAGAAGCTTCCTTCGGGCTACTCTGCCATAAAGGCCTGACTGGTGGAGGGCGGCAGTGATAGTTGACTTTGTGGAACTTTCTCCCATCTCCCTACTGCATCTCTGGAGCTCAGCCCCAGTGATCTTGGGGTTCTTCTTTACCTCTCTCAAGAAGACTCTTCTCCCACGATTGCTCAGTTTAGGTGGACAGCCAGGTCTAGGAAGACTTCTGGTGGTCCCAAACTTCTTCCATTTAAGGATTATAGAGGCCACTCTTAGGAACATTGAGTACTGCAGAAATTCCTTTGTAACTTTGGCCAGATCTGTGCCTTGCCACAATTCTGTCTCTGAGCTCCTTGGCCAGTTCCTATGACCTCATGATTCTCATTTGGTCTGACATGCACTGTGAGCTGTAAGGTTTTATATAGAAAGGTGTGTGCCTTTACAAATAAAGTCCTATCAGTTTAATTAAACACAGCTGGACTCCAATGAAGGAGTAAAACCATCTCAAGGAGGATCACAAGGAAATGGACAGCATGTGACTTAAATTATTTTTAAAAATATGCAAAAATGTTTACATTTGTGTTTTTTTCAGTCAACATGGGGTACAGAGTGTACATTAATGAGAACAAAATGAACTTTTTTGAATTTACCAAATGGATGCAATGAAACAAAGAGTGAAAAATTTAAAGGGGTCTGAATACTTTTTGTACCCACTGAATTTTGACCATCTCCCCTTCTATGTAGACGAGGATGGACTCGGAGGTGGTCTAAAGACTTACCAAGATCCTATGCCAAAAAATTGAGTTTACAGTCCCGAATCAGAACTTACTCCAACATCATAAAATAGTTTTTACCATTTGATCTTTTAATAGTTGCTCTTAGAAACCAATGGGCCATCAGTGGATTTCGAAGAACTTGACATGTTCTGGAGAGGTTTCCAAAAACATTGGACATGCACAAATTTCTGGACATGTTCAAAAAGAAGTAAGGGCATAAATATGGCCTTTGATTTGGTGTGGAGACTTGTCTGAGTCTCAGTAAGTTTGGATCAAGTGCTTTTCCAAAAATCAAGTTATGGTCCTAAAGCAGAACTTGCTCCAGGCTCATAAAGTACTTTCTGCCATATAGTCCTTCAACTGTTAGCAGTTTCCCACAAAAACAATGGGATAACTATGGATTTGGAAGAACTTGAAAGAACCTGAAGAGCTTTCCAAAAGAAATGGGTACAGACACCAACATTTTTTGCACCCCACCAAGAGACAGGAGGACAAAGATATGCTTTGGATTTTTGGATTTGGGAATTTTGGATGAAATTTCTTTTGCTCCAAAAATAGCTTATGGTCTTAAGTCAGAACTGGCTCTAGGATCATGATAAGCTTTTACAATGGATCCTTCTGGACAATGTTACACAAGATGGTAGCGAGGTGGTCAAGCAAGTTGTAAGACTTTAAGCGGTCTTGGTGAGGAGAGTAGAGAGGAGAGTAGAAATTCACGTTAACCTCCTCCCCTATGAAGTCCAGACAAGGTCACTACAAAATATGGGTGCACCATAGTTAGTATGCATGTGTCTGTGTCATATCTTTGTCTCGATACTATAGAATCTGTGGTGGACAACTGTTGGGTCGATCCGAGCTCATACTTACCTACTCAAGGTCAGACCTGGGAATGGTCCATGAGAGGCATCTAAGGTCTGAGACGTGAAGCCCCAAAATTCCTACTAATGGTGACTATTTCTTCCTGCACAGGACAGCCCATACTCCTAGCTGCAGTCATGCTTCACGTATTGCCCCACATCTGTATAACTTTCCGAGCAGGGCCCCTTCTCCATCGCCTCATTATAAGTGAAACCATTCTGCAGGCTACGATGCTCTCTGCACCCTGATTGTACTTGATTACTGCTCCTGTGAGAATGTGTGATTAGTCTGTAAAATATTTCGGACAGATGATCGAACCCAGCTCAAGTCTCTGAGCTCATTTCAGCTATCTGATTTACACTTAATTGGAGAAGGAAAATGGGTAATTTTGGCAAAGATCTCATTGACTTTCATTGAATCTGACTTCCCTTCAGACCAGAAGTTGTGTGCAAGTCAGAAAGTGAGAAGTGTTGGCCCACGGCCCCCCATTAACTCGATGTTCTGTTCTTGATTTGTGCCGATTTTCTACTCTTTGGTATCCAATTGTCCTGATGATTTTTGAAATTTTTGAGAGAATTTTCAATAGTTTCATTGAACAGGAGGGCGCAGTTGCCCCTCATGGGCGGTACCTTGGGGAGGAACAATAGTAGGGCAGTACTTTTTTAACAGGGCAACATCATATAATAAAAATTGCAGTAGGCGTTCTTGTAGTAAATAGTGGTGCCATACTGTTCATAAACAATAATTATATGGTGACTCTGAAAGGAACAACTGGCTCGGGATGGCATTGCTTCTCCACTTTAAGCTCAATGTTGACTAACAGTAATCTTTTTTTCGGGAGATTAAAATCAATACAAAACTGACTTAAAGGGGCTGTCCAGAATTGGAATATCATGACTATTGTCTCAAACCGTGTAAACCTTGTCTACAGCTCAGCAAAGGTGCAGTACCACTCAGAACATGTAGAGAGTGATGGCACAGTTTTTGGAAGATCGGGATTCAACCCTGGTATCAGCTGAGTGATGGGGCTCCTGAGTGTCGGACTCCCAGTAATCTGGTATTGATGACCTGTAGGTCAAAAATATCTTCATCCTAAACAAGCACTCTAATTCTGCACATTTTGGGATGTTAGTCGATATCAGAAGAGGAACCTAAATTTGGCAAAAAGCCAAAGAAGTGCAAATTTTTTTGTGCAACTCAACATTTTAGAAGTTTTCCAGTTTTATATAAAATGCTCACAAAAAAATGACAGTGTTCCAGTGATACATTGCAGAACGTCGCACCATGTAGATCAGCCCCATGACTTCTCTTCCATATTGCCAGATATTTTCAAGCACCATTGAATATTTTCATCCGTTCGGTGGAAACTGATGCACCCCTGACAGTTGACGGATTAGGACCAGGCATGAGGTTCTTTCTTTCTGTAGTTTATTCCCTTTCCAGGGAAGGATGATAGGATGAAACAGGATTATTAACAGGAAGTATCAGCAGATGGTGACTCATCCGTTATATACATGGCCTCGCTTACTAATCACCCATCCTGGGGTGGTGTTAAAACCGGGAGTTTTTTATCTTTTTCCTTTCCTTTCAAACATGAAAAGGATAAACCATATTGTCAATGGGACCCCACTAAGCCATAGAGACAGAGCACTGGTCCAATGAAGGTGAAGGAGCAGAACCCAATGCACCCATCCACCGCTGCATTGAGTTCTGATCTACCCATTTCCTCACCAGTCTTCTCCTCTTGACCTTCTTGACTCTCCCAAAACTTCAAAATCCTGTGTTGGATTCGAGGTCAACTGAGCACCAAGGTGGTTGGTTTGGTTGACTATTCAAGGCTATTCTCATGGAAGGTTAGTTTTTTTGGATTATTTTGGTGGTACGGACAGTCAGTGCTTGTCACCTTAAAGGGGCATTGGACTTTCTAGGTCCAAACATGAGTAAAGTGGTGACAAGCAAAGCGTTGCCTCTTTAGAGATGCTCCACCTGGTCAATGGTGGAAGGTCTTCTTTCAAGAGTCGAGCTAGAGAAGAGAGTGGTTGGCTCTCTTCTCTAGAGTCAAAAGAATAGTCAAAAGAAGACAACCGCTTTATGCAAGGAGGTGCCCAACGAAAGCCTTTCTTTTGGGGAAGCTTCTACCATGAGCGAAACATCTTCTACGGTGTCTCCTTTCTTGATTTCAGAGGGCAACAGTTTGGTAGACATACAGACCATCAACAAGTGGGTCAAAGGATCTGGAAACGCTGTAGAGAATTAATTGGAGGAGCTCCATGATATATGTGCCAATCCTGAATGTATTTGCCGCCTGAATGTTTTTGGATCATCGAAGCTGCGATGTTTCCACCCGAGGGCCCGATGTTATTAATATAAAATTAATAACTAATTATCGTAAAATAATAATCACCAATTGTCTGCTGCTCACTGGGTCTGGAGGATGGAGATTCCTCCCTATTCCCTGCAGGATCCAGAGAGGTGACAGGCACCCAGAGATCCACCAGCAAGAACTGGGCAGTAATGAGAGTGATATTACTGTATACGGAGTTATCACATCGCCAGGCGCTGCTGCCAAAGTCACCCTGTCCCCTAGTTTCTTAAATTAAAAGTGTAGCATTGGTGGCGGCGTTATCTGCGAGCGTCCTCGTTAATTTCTGAGTATATTATAGGCAGAGCAGTAATATAATCCGCGCACTGCGCTGCCCAATCTGCAAATGTGACTGAATCCTATTTCTGCTGTGGGAATGGTTTATTGCAGTAAAGAGGAGTCTGCTTAGAGCCCTATACAGTTATTAGTGTTTAAGACGGCCTCGTAATGCTACCGGCCATGGCCATGGCCACGGCGCAGATATAACACGGGCACAATAATCTACCAGGGCCCCGCTGGGTTTACCCTGTGATTGGTGGGAAATCCCAGTATCACACATGATCAGCTTAGATACTTCAATGTAGTAGATGGTATCATACAAGATCAGCTTAGATACTTCAATGCATTGTACAGTATCATACATGATCAGCTTAGATACTTCAATGCATTGTACAATGTCATACATGATCAGCTTAAATACTCCAATGCATTGTACAGTATCATACATGATCAGCTTAGATACTTAAATGCAGTAGATGGTATCGTACATGATCAGCTTAGATACTTCAATGCAGTAGATGGTATCATACATGATCAGCTTAGATACTTCAATGCATTGTACAGTATCGTACATGATCAGCTTAGATACTTCAATGCAGTAGATGGTATTGTACACAATCAGCTTAGATACTTCAATGCATTGTACAGTATCGTACATGATCAGCTTAGATACTTCAATGCAGTAGATGGTATCGTTCACGATCAGCTTGGATACTTCAATGCTGTAGATTGTATCGTACAGGATCAGCTTAGATACTTCAATGCAGTAGATGGTATCGTTCACGATCAGCTTGGATACTTCAATGCTGTAGATTGTATCGTACAGGATCAGCTTAGATACTTCAATGCAGTAGATGGTATCGTTCACGATCAGCTTGGATACTTCAATGCTGTAGATTGTATCGTACAGGATCAGCTTAGATACTTCAATGGAGCAGACTGTATTACACTTGATGAGCTTAGATATTTCAATGGAGCAGATGGTTTAACACATGATTGGCTTAGATACTATAGATAGTATCAACCATGATAGTATAACACATGATTGGCTTAGATACAGCAACTCTTCCTATAAAATTATACATGTAAAATCATATCATGCATGATAATCTTAGATACACAGCTGTGCAGTCAATACTACTCCTGATACACTGATAGCAGACGGTATCACACATGATTGGATTAGATGCATTGACTCGGCAGACTGCACGATACACTCAGATAACCTGGATCTGCGGACGGTATCACGCCTGATCGGCGTAGATACATGTTTATTAGATTTGGAGTTATTCTGAATTTGGGCCAACTATTAAAATCTCTTAAAGAGACAGGCACGGCTCTGCGCTGCGTTTCCCCAGCATTGACACGATGCATTATATGGAGCACCTGCCTGCTTCTAAACCTGCCGCGTGATATGAAAGACGACTCGTTCCTTTTATTCCTGTTTCTTTCTTCTGTATTGTGGACATAACATTACAGAACGATTCTTTTGGCTATAATTAGGAAGATCATAAGGAATATGAAATTAAGGAATAAATAATTAGCATTTGCTTTACAATTACTGTGTAGCCGAGGTAGCCGGTCTCTTATTGTGGCTTTGTTGTTGGTTAGATAGGCTGCTTAATTCTGGAGATCAACCAATTTACCGCTCAAGTGACGTTATTGGAGGACAACAAGAAAGCTGCCGCCTGTAGATTAGTAATGAAGCATCTGAGTCTGCGCTCCCAGCAGTAGATGCAATAATATATATACAGTTGTGGCCAAAAGTATTGACACCCCTGCAATTCTGTCAGATAATACTCAGTTTCTTCCTGAAAATGATTGCAAACAGAAATTCTTTGGTATTATTATCTTCATTTAATTTGTCTTAAATGAAAAAACGCAAAAGAAAATGAAGCAAAAAGCAAAACATTGATCATTTCACACAAAACTCCAAAAATAGGCCAGACAAAAGTATTGGCACCCTCAGCCTAATACTTGGTTGCACAACCTTTAGCCAAAATAACTGCGACCAACCGCTTCCGGTAACCATCAATGAGTTTCTTACAATGCTCTGCTGGAATTTTAGACCATTCTTCTTTGGCAAACTGCTCCAGGTCCCTGATATTAGAAGGGTGCCTTCTCCAAACTGCCATTTTTAGATCTCTCCACAGGTGTTCTATGGGATTCAGGTCTGGACTCATTGCTGGCCACCTTAGAAGTCTCCAGTGCTTTCTCTCAAGCCATTTTCTAGTGCTTTTTGAAGTGTGTTTTGGGTCATTGTCCTGCTGGAAGACCCATGACCTCTGAGGGAGACCCAGCTTTCTCACACTGGGCCCTACATTATGCTGCAAAATTTGTTGGTAGTCTTCTGACTTCATAATGCCATGCACACGGTCAAGCAGTCCAGTGCCAGAGGCAGCAAAGCAACCCCAAAACATCAGGGAACCTCCGCCATGTTTGACTGTAGGGACCGTGTTCTTTTCTTTGAATGCCTCTTTTTTTCTCCTGTAAACTCTATATTGATGCCTTTGCCCAAAAAGCTCTACTTTTGTCTCATCTGACCAGAGAACATTCTTCCAAAACATTTTAGGCTTTTTCAGGTAAGTTTTGGCAAACTCCAGCCTGGCTTTTTTATGTCTCGGGGTAAGAAGTGGGGACTTCCAGGGTCTCCTACCATACAGTCCCTTTTCATTCAGACACCGATGGATAGTACGGGTTGACACTGTTGTACCCACGGACTGCAGGGCAGCTTGAACTTGTCTGGATGTTAGTCGAGGTTCTTTATCCAACATCCGCACAATCTTGCGTTGAAATCTCCTGTCAATTATTCTTTTCCGTCCACATCTAGGGAGGTTAGCCACAGTGCCATGGGCTTTAAACTTCTTGATGACACTGCGCACGGTCAACACAGGAACATTCAGGTCTTTGGAGATGGACTACCACCAAGGGGAGCTCACTAATATGCACCAGGCTTCTCCGCTCCCCCTAGTAGTAGCTGCAGGACGGAAGGACTTATATATTTGATCTACTTTTTCCCACCTATGCAGCTCTAAACTCTCTGTAAAGACAGAGATAAATTATATAAGCCTTTCTTCCTGCAGTCACCACTAGGGGGAGCAGAGGAGCTGACTGAATAAAAGTGTGCGCCCCCTGGTGGTGGCTGCAGGAAGAAAGGGTTATATAATTTATCTCTGACTTTGTAGAGGGTTTAGAGCTACATAAGTGGCAAAAAAGAGATAAAATATATAATTTCTTTCATCCTGCAGCTACTACTAGGGGGAGCAGAGGAGCTTGTTGCATAATAGTGAGCTCCCCCTGGTGGTTGCTGCAGGAAGAAAAGTTAATATAATTTATCTCTGTCTTTGCAGGGAGCTTAGAGCTGCATAACTGGAAAACTAGAGATAAATTACCGTATATAAACCTTTCTTCCTGCAGCCACCACCGGTCGGAGCAGAGGAGCTGACAGAATACAAGTGTGCTCCCCCTGGTGGTGACTGCAGGAAGAAAGGGTTATATAATTTATCTCTGACTTTGCAGAGGGTTTAGAGCTGTATAACTGGAAAAATAAAGTTCTGGCTACTATAATTATGAGTTTGACCCCTGTAAACTTGATTTGTTTTAGCTGCAAGAACAATTTTGTGACCCTCTGCACCAATTTAATAAAGGATGGGATAGCGTTGAATGGAGGAGAAACAGGAATAAGTGACGTTTGTGTGTCATCTGGTGAGCCATGTATCCAAGACTGATGTGTGATGTTATCTGCTCAGCTAGTGTATCTAAATCTACCATATGTGATGCATCTGAGCTGTGTACCCAGTCCTACTAATGCGTAATGCTATTTCCTAAGGTCCTAAGGCCTGTCAATTGTGATACTACCTATTGGACCTATGTGTCTAAGCTTATCATGCCTGATTTGGGCCTCTAAACCTATGTATCTAAGTCTCCAAAGTGTGATACTTCCTATTGCACATATAGATTAAAATTCAGATGTATTATACCGTGTGATGAGCTAGGCTTGGCCTATCGTGTGATACTGCCTGCTGAGTCTGTATCTAAGCTTCTCATATGTGATACTGCCTGCTGAGTCTGTATCTAAGCTTCTCATATGTGATACTGCCTGCTGAGTCTCTGTATCTAAGCTTCTCATATGTGATACTGCCTGCTGAGTCTGTATCTAAGCTTCTCATATGTGATACTGCCTGCTGAGTCTCTGTATCTAAGCTTCTCATATGTGATACTGCCTGCTGAGTCTGTATCTAAGCTTCTCATATGTGATACTGCCTGCTGAGTCTGTATCTAAGCTTCTCATATGTGATACTGCCCGCTGAGTCTCTGTATCTAAGCTTCTCATATGTGATACTGCCTGCTGAGTCTGTATCTAAGCTTCTCATATGTGATACTGCCTGCTGAGTCTGTATCTAAGCTTCTCATATGTGATACTGCCTGCTGAGTCTGTATCTAAACTTCTGATATGTGGTACTGCCTTCTGAGTCTGTATCTAAGCTTCTCATATGTCATACTTCCTGCTGAGTCTGTATCTAAGCTTCGCATATGTGATAGTTCCTGCTTAGTCTGTATCTAAGCTTCTCGTCTGATACTGCCTGCTGAGTCTGTATCTAAGCTTCTCATATGTGATACTTACTGCTGAGTCTCCGTATCTAAGCTTCTCATATGTGATACTGCCTGATGAGTCTTTGTATCTAAGCTTCTCATGTGTAATACTGCCTGATGAGCCTATGTATCTAATCTTCTTGTGTGATACTGCCTATTTTGGCTATGTATCTAAGCTTCTCACATGTGATACTGTCCATTGAGTCTATTGAACATATGTATCTAAGCTTCTCATGTGTGATACTGCCTATTGTGACTATGTACTGTATCTAAGCTTCTCATGTGTGATACTGCCTATTGATCCTATGTATCTAAGCTTCTCATGTGTGCTGCTGCCTATTGAGACTGAGTATCTAAGCTTCTTGTGTGATACTGCCTATTGAGACAGAGCATCTAAGCTTCTTGTGGTCTACTGCCTATTGATCCTATGTATCTAAGCATCTCATATGTGATACTGCCTATTGAGCCTGAGTATCTACGCTTCTCATGTGTGAACCTGTCTATTGATCCTATGTATCTAAGCTAAGATTGAGGAGTGTGATACTCATGTGTGATACTGCCTGTTGAGACTGAGCATCTAAGCTTCTCATATGTGATACTGCCTATTGATGCGATGTATCTAAGCTTTTCATATGTGATACTGCCTATTGATCCTATGTATCTAAGCTTCATGTGTGATACTGCCTATTGAGCCTGAGTATCCCAGTCGGTGATCTGTGCGCTTCATAGTATCTGTATTCTGGTACGTCGGCATCTGTCCGGGGCTTCCCGTGCTCTTCTCCTGTGCTGCAGCGTTACCCAGTAATATAATAATAAGCGAGCGCTGATAAACCTCTGCCACTGCTCGGGATTACATATTTATAAGCAGTATGAATGTTTATTAATCTGTTTATGTAGCAGATCGGCCTCACGTTACATAACATGGAGAGCGCTGTGGACGGCGGAAGATGGGAAACCGTCCACAGGGAATCCTCACCAGGAGACTGGCAGAATATATGAGCGAGTCTTCTGTCCCTTCATCCCCCTCCTCCTCCTCTATCTCTACCTCCCTCATCATCCTCCTCATTATCATCGTTGTCAGGTCCTAGGTAAGAAAAGAACATTCTTATTTATTTTTTCTCACTTGTCTTCATCAGTATGATCTTCATCATCTACTGTATATTTTTATCTTCATGTTCATCATCATTATCATCATCATCTTCTAACTCTTCCTCCTCTTCATCTTCCTCCTCTCCTTCCTCCTCTACTTCTCCCTCCTCTTTTGCTCCTCTTCTTCTTCCTCCTCTTTTTCCTCCTCCTCTTTTTCCTCTTCTTCTTCCTCCAATTCCTTCTTCTCCTCCTCAATCTGCCTCTTCCTCCTTCCTCCTCTGTCTCTTCTTTTGCTTTCTCTTCTTCCTTTCCCTTCTTCCTCTCTCTTCTTCCTCTTTCTCTTTTTCTTTTTTCTTTCTTTCTCTTCATTCTCTTCTTCTTTCTCTTCTTCTTACACTTACTCCTCATACTTCTCCTCCTTCCATATTTTCTTGCTACTGCTTTCCTTTTTTTCTTACTATTCCACTTCTTTATTCATTTGTTACTCTTTTCTCCTCTCTCCTCGTCTTCCTCTTCTTTCTCTTTCTCTTCTTCCTCTTTTTCTTCTTACTTATTCCTCCTCTTTCCACTTCTTCCTCCTCCTTCTCCACCTTCCATCGTTTCTTTATACTTCTTTGCTTTTTTCTTTTTACCCTTCCGCTTCTTCTTTATCACTTTCCTCCTCTTGTTACTCTTGTATCATCATTATCAGTTCATGCCTAACTTGACTTCCATCATACCTTCCCATTCTCTGGTACTTCACTTACCATTTATCATAATTTCATCAGTCATAATATAATATTTCCACAAATATACATTTTTACCTAAAAGAAAGCCATATCCAGGTATAGATTCTGCTCATGCATTCATTAAATAAACCAGTTATTCATTCATCTGTGCAGCATTTTATTCATTCACCTGATCTTAATTTATCTGATCACTTAATCCATACTTTCTCAATCTTTCCTATTATTTATTCATCTATTATTAGTCATTCATTATTCATACATTCATTCATTCTACCTACTACATAAACATTTCTTAATTCATCTGTTAAAGGAAATAAAATTAAGGTGAATTCTCAAGTTTGGAAGTTATCCCCGATCTTCTGGATAGGGGAGACCTTCCTGATCTCTCCAAGTCAAACCACTGGGACCCCCAACTGCTCCCGAGAACTAATGAGTCTGAAGAGCCCCTTGTGGATGGGATCTGTGTTTGATCATGCACAACTCCGCTCCTTTAATTCTTAATGGAAGCACAAAGTGGCTGAGCGCAGCACTCGGCTGTTCTTTAGCAGTGCCATAAGAGCAGCAACGATCAACCATCACTCCCATTCACGCGGGAGTTCTTGGGATCAGTGGGGGTCCCAATGGTGGAACTCCCAGTATTCAGGAAGTAGATGAATGGTTAAACTCCCAGTATTCAGGAAGTAGATGAATGCATGAACTCCTAGTATTCTGGAAGTAGATGAATGGTTGAACTCCCAGTATTCAGGAAGTAGATGAATAGCCGAACTCCCAGTATTTGGGAAGTAGATGATTGGTCTAACTCCCAGTATTTGGGAAGTAGATGAATGGTCGAACTCCCAATAATTGTGAATGGTTAAACTCTCAGAGTTTGGAAAGTAGATGAATGGCCGAACTCCCAGTGGTTGGGAAGTAGATGAATGGCCGAACTTCCAGTATTTGGGAAGTAGATGAATGGCCGAACTCCCAGTGGTTGGGAAGTAGATGAATGGCCGAACTTCCAGTATTTGGGAAGTAGATGAATGGCCGAACTCCCAGTATTTGGGAAGTAGTTGAATAGTCGAACTCCCAATATTTGGGAAGTAGATGAATGGTCAAACTCTCAGTATTCGGGAAGTAGATGAATGATGGATCTCCCAGTTTTTGGGAAGTAGATGAATGGTCAAACTCCCAGTATTTTGTAAGTAGATGAATGGTCAAACTCCCAGTTTTTGGGAAGTAGATGAATGGTCGAACTCCCAGTATTTGGGAAATAGCTGAATGGTCGAACTCTCAGTATTCGGGAAGTAGATGAATGGTCAAACTCCCAGTATTTGGGAAGTAGATGAATGAGCGAACTCTCAGTATTTGGGAAGTACCTGAATGGCCGAACTCTCAGTGTTCGGGAAATAGATGAATGATGGAATTCCCAGTTTTTGGGAAGTAGATGAATGATTGCACTTCCAGTATTTGGGAAGTAGCTGAATGGTCGAACTCTCAGTATTTGGGAAGTAGATGAATAGTCAAACTCCCAGTTTTTGGGAAGTAGATGAATGGTTGAATTCCCAGTATTTGGGAAGTAGCTGAATGGTCGAACTCTCAGTATTCGGGAAGTAGATGAATGGCCGAACTCCCAGTGTTTGGGAAGTAGATGAATGGCCGAACTTCCAGTATTTGGGAAGTAAATGAATGGTGGAACTCCCAGTATTTGGGAAGTAGATGAATAGTCGAACTCCCAGTATTTGGGAAGTAGATGAATGGTCAAACTATTCGGGAAGTAGATGAATGATGGAACTCCCAGTTTTTGGGAAGTAGATGAATGGTCGAACTCCCAGTATTTGGGAAGTAGATGAATGGTCAAACTCTCAGTATTCGGGAAGTAGATGAATGATGGAACTCCCAGTTTTTGGGAAGAAGATGAATGGTCGAACTCCCAGTATTTGGGAAGTAGATGAATAATTAAACTCCCAGAGTTTGGAAAGCAGATGAATGGCTGAACTCCCAGTGTTTGGGAAGTAGATGAATGGCCGAATTTCCAGTATTTGGGAAGTAGATGAATGGTCGAACTCCCAGTATTTGGGAAGTAGATGAATAGTCGAACTCCTAGTATTTGGGAAGTAGATGAATGGTCAAACTCTCAGTATTCGGGAAGTAGATGAATGATGGAACTCCCAGTTTTTGGGAAGTAGATGAATGGTCAAACTCCCAGTTTTTGGGAAGTAGATGAATGGTCGAACTCCCAGTATTTGGGAAGTAGCTGAATGGTCGAACTCTCAGTAGTCGGGAAGTAGATGAATGGTCGAACTCCCAGTATTTGGGAAGTAGATGAATGGTCAAACTCCCAGTTTTTGGGAAGTAGATGAATGGTTGAACTCCCAGTATTTGGGAAGTAGCTGAATGGTCGAACTCTCAGTATTCGGGAAGTAGATGAATGGTCATATTCCCAGTATTTGGGAACTAGATGAATGAGCGAACTCCCAGTATTTGGGAAGTACCTGAATGGCCGAACTCTCAGTGTTCGGGAAATAGATGAATGATAGAATTCCCAGTTTTTGGGAAGTAGATGAATGATTGCACTTCCAGTATTTGGGAAGTAGCTGAATGGTCGAACTCTCAGTATTTGGGAAGTAGATGAATAGTCAAACTCCCAGTTTTTGGGAAGTAGATGAATGGTCGACCTCCCAGTATTTGGGAAGTAGCTGAATGGTCGAACTCTCAGTAGTCGGGAAGTAGATGAATGGTCGAACTCCCAGTATTTGGGAAGTAGATGAATGGTCAAACTCCCAGTTTTTGGGAAGTAGATGAATGGTCGAACTCCCAGTATTTGGGAAATAGCTGAATGGTCGAACTCTCAGTATTCGGGAAGTAGATGAATGGTCAAACTCCCAGTATTTGGGAAGTAGATGAATGAGCGAACTCTCAGTATTTGGGAAGTACCTGAATGGCCGAACTCTCAGTGTTCGGGAAATAGATGAATGATGGAATTCCCAGTTTTTGGGAAGTAGATGAATGATTGCACTTCCAGTATTTGGGAAGTAGCTGAATGGTCAAACTCTCAGTATTTGGGAAGTAGATGAATAGTCAAACTCCCAGTTTTTGGGAAGTAAATGAATGGTTGAATTCCCAGTATTTGGGAAGTAGCTGAATGGTCGAACTCTCAGTATTCGGGAAGTAGATGAATGGCCGAACTCCCAGTGTTTGGGAAGTAGATGAATGGCCGAACTTCCAGTATTTGGGAAGTAAATGAATGGTGGAACTCCCAGTATTTGGGAAGTAGATGAATAGTCGAACTCCCAATATTTGGGAAGTAGATGAATGGTCAAACTATTCGGGAAGTAGATGAATGATGGAACTCCCAGTTTTTGGGAAGTAGATGAATGGTCGAACTCCCAGTATTTGGGAAGTAGATGAATGGTCAAACTCTCAGTATTCGGGAAGTAGATGAATGATGGAACTCCCAGTTTTTGGGAAGAAGATGAATGGTCGAACTCCCAGTATTTGGGAAGTAGATGAATAATTAAACTCCCAGAGTTTGGAAAGCAGATGAATGGCTGAACTCCCAGTGTTTGGGAAGTAGATGAATGGCCGAATTTCCAGTATTTGGGAAGTAGATGAATGGTCGAACTCCCAGTATTTGGGAAGTAGATGAATAGTCGAACTCCTAGTATTTGGGAAGTAGATGAATGGTCAAACTCTCAGTATTCGGGAAGTAGATGAATGATGGAACTCCCAGTTTTTGGGAAGTAGATGAATGGTCAAACTCCCAGTTTTTGGGAAGTAGATGAATGGTCGAACTCCCAGTATTTGGGAAGTAGCTGAATGGTCGAACTCTCAGTAGTCGGGAAGTAGATGAATGGTCGAACTCCCAGTATTTGGGAAGTAGATGAATGGTCAAACTCCCAGTTTTTGGGAAGTAGATGAATGGTCGAACTCCCAGTATTTGGGAAGTAGCTGAATGGTCGAACTCTCAGTATTCGGGAAGTAGATGAATGGTCAAATTCCCAGTATTTGGGAACTAGATGAATGAGCGAACTCCCAGTATTTGGGAAGTACCTGAATGGCCGAACTCTCAGTGTTCGGGAAATAGATGAATGATAGAATTCCCAGTTTTTGGGAAGTAGATGAATGATTGCACTTCCAGTATTTGGGAAGTAGCTGAATGGTCGAACTCTCAGTATTTGGAAAGTAGATGAATAGTCAAACTCCCAGTTTTTGGGAAGTAGATGAATGGTCGACCTCCCAGTATTTGGGAAGTAGCTGAATGGTCGAACTCTCAGTATTCGGGAAGTAGATGAATGATGGGGCTCTCAGTATTGGGCAAGTAGATGAATTAACGGTATTCTCACATTTGAAAGTTAGCCTCTATCCATCCAATTAACTAGTCATTATCCCACCAACCTAACGATCTTTTCTTAATTCCATCTGTTTCCGAAGTTTATCTGTTCTTTTTCTTCATTTAGCTATTCATTCCTTCATTCATCTGTTCATTCATCCGTCCATCTATTCATTCACATTTTCTTCTGGTCAGCATAAGTTTTAATAATCGTCCAGGACATTAATAAATGGAATAGATTGACGCCTGGGGTCTTTATTTTTCTATTTCCCCAATACATTTCTTCATTCACATTGCTGATTAATGAACAGTACAAACAATTCCTCCGTCTCCCCTCCTCCCCTCCTCCGCTCTTCCTCCTTCCAAATACAACCAACTTCAAAGTCTTTATGTCGGGAGCTGATTGGCGATTTGCGATGGAATTAATTCAATTAAAAATAACTTTATCCTAAACGACAGACGTGAAGACGGGATATGACTGACAAAGGGGTCCGGGCTAATTGAGTATTAGGAAAAAAGTCTCAAAGTAATTAGCTGAGATTAAGGAAGAGGAATCCAAGAATGTAGAAGGCAGAGATGTAGAAAGCAGCGATGGAGAGTTGTCGACTGCCTGCTGGGGAAAAGAAGGCAACGCACAATTAGATTGTTAGCTCTTCTGCCAAGGAGATCACATTAGTCCGTTATTGTCTGTGAGTCTCTGTCTTCTGGACAAACTCTAGAGGGCCTTTCATTCTTCACCCTCTACTTACATGGAGAGAAGAAAATGAAGAAAAGTGATTACAATGAATGGAGACCTTATGGAATTACGCAGCCTAGTGTATTGCCCCTATGTGACTTCGATTTTTGCTTTCCTTGTGGCATCTCTATTCACCGCCACCACTTCCACCATCCTTCTTTTATCCTTTCCTCTCCATTTCCCCGGATCCCCCCTCCCTCCGCTATCGCTTGCTCCCCCAGGCCTCCCCTTTGCCAGCATGGAGAGCACAAGGGGATGCTCCATTAAGCAGTAATTGAAGTGTTGACGTGACTCTGAAGCTGGATGCCTATGGCAGAGCACTTACACAAGGGGGACGAGAAAAAAATATATAAAAACACCTAGAGAACCCTTCGTCGAGTTCCCTCCACCCAGACCCACTGTCGAGTCAATCTCTGGCAACCCACCGATTAATCCATCATCTTCTTAAAAAATCACTTCAATCCCTTTTCTCATTTTTTTTCTTGCCTTATTTTAGCACCACATCAATCATCGGCCTTTGTTGCTTGATTACTTTAAAGTACGACTGTAAAAAAAAAAAAAAAGGAAAAAAAGGCTAAAAATATAATAAAAATACTCTTTTGATTACAGAGATCTGAAAGATTTATTCTTCATTCCCCCCAAAAAATGTAAAAGATCCAGAAATCAGATAGGGTTAAAGTCAGCGGAGATGGATGCGTTTTACGGCTTTGACATTTGCGTCACGCTTTAGGGGCCTAAATTGCGCAGCTAATAAGCGTTCGGCTTATGAAGATTTCCGCGCGAAGGGAGAAAGTGTAGATAATTTGTTACTTGGCTGAGTGCTTCTAATGTGTAACAGATTCAATGTACAATCTTCATATTTAATAGTCTTAAGTGGTTAACACATCTCCTAATACACTTTCACACTCGATACATTCGACATGCTGCTTAGCGAGAAACAGATACATGACAGCCATCGCGCAGTTAAAAATTAAAGAAAAAAAAAACTAATCAAAAATATATCCAGTGGCCGCAGAGACAGAAGAAAATTGGGGCAGAATTCTGGGTAATTGCTCATAATTTTCGACGCTGGATTTCCTCTCCGTCTTCCTGATTAGCGGAACGGCTAATGTGCGCGTTGAAACATTTAGTTTTATTAGAGGGGAAGCAAAAGAGGTTAAAAGTAGAGGTGCGAAGAGAAGTTCAGATGCAAATTTGCACCTATTAATAAATGACATTCACAAAAGGGATTGTGCGTCAATCTTCCGAGGACTCAACGCATTTCGCGGTGACTAATTTCAGGTTATTGTAGGTAATTTTTTTTACATATAATTAGTAGAGAAGAATCATCTGACATTATCTAAAGTATCTACCTTAGATAATGCCATACGATTCTTCTCTATTAGCTATATGCAATAAAAATATTACGTACGATAACCTAAAATTAGTCACCGCGAAATGCATCGAAGCCTCGGAAGTTTGGAGGGCTGAAGACTGAAGTATCTATCTTGGTAGAGGGAGAATCATATTGCATTATCTAAGAGAGATACCTCAGAAGCAATCTTCATTCCTCCTATCCTGTTAGTTTAACGCATTTCGCAGTGGCTAATTTCAGGTTATTGTAGGTAATGCTTTTTTCATGCAGTTAGTATAGAAGAATCATCTGACTTTATCTCCAGTGTCTAACTGAGATAAAGTCAGATGATTCTTCTCTACTAACTACATGCAATAAAAAAATTACCTACAATAACCTAAAATTAGTCACTGTGAAACGTGTCAAAGCCTCAGAAGATTGAAGGACTGAAGATTGCTCCTGAGGTACCTATCTTAGTGGAGAAGAATCATATGACATTATCTAGGGTAGATACCACAGAAGCAATCTTCATTCCTCCAATCGTCTGTGACTTCGACGCGTTTTGCAGTTACTAATTTTAGGTCATTATAGGTAATAATTTTCTTATATATATTTAATGTCATATAATTATTCTATACTAATTATATGCAAAAAAAAAATATTACCAACTACAATCTAAAATTAGTCAACGCGAAACGCATCAAACCCTGGGTGTATTGGAGGAATGGAGATTGCCTAAATTCCCTCAATCCTCTGTGGCTTTGACGCGTTTTGCAGTGACTAATTTTAGGCTATTGTAAGTTATCCTTTTTCTGTATATATTTAATGTCATATGATTTTTCTCTATTAATTATATACAAAAGAAATTACCAACGACAATCTAAAATTAGCAAACGCGAAACACGTCAAAGCCTGCGAGAATTGGAGAAATGGAGATTACATCTGTTGTATCTACCTTGGATAATGTCATATGATTCTTCTCTACTAAAGCAGACGCCTCAGAAGCAATTTCCAATCCTCCAGTCGTCCAAGGCTTAGATGCATTTCGTGGTGACTAATTTTAGGTTATTGTAGGTAATGTATTTTTTTGCATATAGTTAGTGGAGAAGAATCGTATGACATTAGCTAAGGTAGAAACTTCAGATAATGTCATATGAGTCTTCTCCACTAACTATATGCAAAAAAAAAGACCAACGATAGTCTAAAATGCATTGAGGCCTTGGAGGATTGGGAGAATGGAGATTGATACTCAGGTGTGAAATAAAAAAACCTGTCCTTTTTATCCTATTAGGATTTGCTAATCCCCACATTTTGTACATTGTGCGATGTGAGGATTCTCCAGTGTCGGTGCCAGGAATGGGTGGTCATGTTACCGGAAGTGTGAAATTTGCATTCTTCCGGCCACTTTCCAACTAGACTTGTCTGGCCTTGCGCCATACACTTGCATTGAGCGAGGCAGTGCACATCTAGTTGGCGCGTGACCGCATGTATGGAAATCACATACTTGAGATCATGCAAGGATGTCAGGATTCTCCAATGCAACTCCTGGCATCGAAGAATCCTGACAGAACTCAATGATCATCATGCAAGGATTCTCAAGTCTGCAGTAATATAGAGTGACCGTACACTTGTAGCCTAAGGCCAGACAAACACTTTAAACCCTATCCATTGGTTAGAGCAGTGGTCCCCAACCATTTTTGCACCAGGGACCGGCTTCAAGCAAGACCATTCTTCCATGGCCCGGCAGGGCGGGGATGGAGGTGTGACAGGGATGGGGCTTTGGTCATAAGGGGGCGGGGCTATGGACGCGGTTGTAGTTTAGCAGTGCATACTTATGATTTAATTATAACATTTATAATGTGACTCAACTCACCATAGGTTTTGAATGAGTGGGAGCACCTGGCTTGTTTCTCTGTTTCAGTGGGAGCACTGGGCTACTTCTACTGATGGCCGTCACTGCTAAAGATGATTGGAACCTACAAGGAAATGGAGCATTGAGCACTTAAGAAAGATTGTACTGGAGTACTGTACATGCTGATTATTTTCTAATCATCAGAAAATGTATGTGTGGTTCCCCCCGTCCTGTCCAGCTCTGTGTGGCTCCCCCTGTTGTATGCATGGCTCCCCTGTCCCATCCTGTATACAAGGCTCTGCTCCCACTCTCCCGTCATGTACACATGGCTCTGCTCCCATCCTCCCATCCTTGTATACATGGCTCTGCTTCCACTCTCCCATCCTGTATACATGGCTCTGCTCCCATCCTCCCATCCTTGTATACATGGCTCCGCTCCCACCCTCCCATCCTGTATACATGGCTCTTCTCCCATCCTCCCATCCTTGTATACATGGCTCTGCTTCCACTCTCCCATCCTGTATACATGGCTCTGCTTCCACTCGCCCATCCTGTATACATGGCTCTGCTTCCACTCTCCCATCCTGTATACATGGCTCTGCTCCCACTCTCCCATCCTGTACACATGGCTCTGCTTCCACTCTCCCATCCTGTACACATGGCTCTGCTTCCACTCTCCCATCCTGTATACATGGCTCTGCTTCCACTCTCCCATCATGTATACATGGCTCTGCTTCCACTCTCCCATCCTGTATACATGGCTCTGCTCCCATCCTCCCATCCTGTATACATGGCTCTGCTTCCAATCTCCCATCCTGTATACATGGCTCTGCTCCCACTCTCCCATCCTGTATACATGGCTCTGCTTCCACTCTCCCATCCTGTATACATGGCTCTGCTCCCACTCTCCCATCCTGTACACATGGCTCTGCTTCCACTCTCCCATCCTGTATACATGGCTCTGCTCCCACTCTCCCATCCTGTACACATGGCTCTGCTCCCACTCTCCCATCCTGTACACATGGCTCTGCTTCCACTCTCCCATCATGTATACATGGCTCTGCTCCCACTATCCCATCCTGTATACATGGCTCTGCTTCCACTCTCCCATCCTGTATACATGGCTCTGCTTCCACTCTCCCATCCTGTATACATGGCTCTGCTCCCACTCTCCCATCCTGTACACATGGCTCTGCTCCCACTCTCCCATCCTGTACACATGGCTCTGCTTCCACTCTCCCATCATGTATACATGGCTCTGCTCCCACTATCCCATCCTGTATACATGGCTCTGCTTCCACTCTCCCATCCTGTATACATGGCTCCCCTGTCCCATCCTGTATACATGGCTCTGCTCCCACTCTCCCATCCTGTATGCATGGCTCCGCTCCCACCCTCCCATCCTGTATACATGGCTCCCCTGTCCCATCCTGTATACATGGCTCTGCTCCCACTCTCCCATCCTGTATGCATGGCTCCGCTCCCACCCTCCCACCCTGTATACATGGCTCCCCTGTCCCATCCTGTATACATGGCTCTGCTCCCACGCTCCCATCCTTGTATACATGGCTCCGCTCCCACCCTCCCATCCTGTATACATGGCTCTGCTCCCACTCTCCCATCCTGTATACATGGCTCTGCTCCCACTCTTCTATCCTGTATACATGGCTCTGCTTCCACTCTCCCATCCTGTATACATGGCTCTGCTCCCACTCTCCCATCCTGTACACATGGCTCTGCTTCCACTCTCCCATCCTGTACACATGGCTCTACTTCCACTCTCCCATCCTGTATACATGGCTCTGCTTCCACTCTCCCATCATGTATACATGGCTCTGCTTCCACTCTCCCATCCTGTATACATGGCTCTGCTCCCATCCTCCCATCCTGTATACATGGCTCTGCTTCCAATCTCCCATCCTGTATACATGGCTCTGCTTCCACTCTCCCATCATGTATACATGGCTCTGCTTCCACTCTCCCATCCTGTATACATGGCTCTGCTCCCATCCTCCCATCCTGTATACATGGCTCTGCTTCCAATCTCCCATCCTGTATACATGGCTCTGCTCCCACTCTCCCATCCTGTATACATGGCTCTGCTTCCACTCTCCCATCCTGTATACATGGCTCTGCTCCCACTCTCCCATCCTGTACACATGGCTCTGCTTCCACTCTCCCATCCTGTATACATGGCTCTGCTCCCACTCTCCCATCCTGTACACATGGCTCTGCTTCCACTCTCCCATCATGTATACATGGCTCTGCTCCCACTATCCCATCCTGTATACATGGCTCTGCTTCCACTCTCCCATCCTGTATACATGGCTCTGCTTCCACTCTCCTGTCATGTATGCATGGCTCTGCTTCCACTCTCCCATCCTGTATACATGGCTCCCCTGTCCCATCCTGTATACATGGCTCTGCTCCCACTCTCCCATCCTGTATGCATGGCTCCGCTCCCACCCTCCCATCCTGTATACATGGCTCCCCTGTCCCATCCTGTATACATGGCTCCCCTGTCCCATCCTGTATACATGGCTCTGCTCCCACTCTCCCATCCTTGTATACATGGCTCCGCTCCCACCCTCCCATCCTGTATACATGGCTCTGCTCCCACTCTCCCATCCTGTATACATGGCTCTGCTCCCACTCTCCCATCCTGTATACATGGCTCTGCTTCCACTCTCCCATCCTGTATGCATGGCTCTGCTCCCACTCTCCCATCCTGTATACATGGCTCTGCTTCCACTCTCCCATCCTGTACACATGGCTCTGCTCCCACTCTCCCATCCTGTATACATGGCTCCCCTGTCCCATCCTGTATACATGGCTCTGCTTCCACTCTCCCATCCTGTATACATGGCTCCGCTCCCACTCTCCCTCCCTTGTATATATGGCTCTGCGTCCACTCTCCCTCCCTTGTATTTATGGCTCCGCTCCCACTCTCCCTCCCATGTATATATGGCTCCGCTCCAACTCTCCCTCCCATGTATATATGGCTCCGCTCCCACTCTCCCTCCCATGTATTTATGGCTCCGCTCCCACTCTCCCTCCCATGTATTTATGACTCCGCTCCCACTCTCCCTCTCATGTATTTATGGCTCCGCTCCCACTCTCCCTCCTTGTATTTATGGCTCCGCTCCCACTCTCCCTCCCATGTTTTTATGGCTCCGCTCCCACTCTCCCTCCCTTGTATTTATGGCTCCGCTCCCACTCTCCCTCCCTTGTATTTATGGCTCCGCTCCCACTCTCCCTCCCATGTATTTATTGCTCCGCTTCCACTCTCCCTCTCATGTGTTTATGGCTCCGCTCCCACTCTCCCTCCCATGTATTTATGGCTCCGCTCCCACTCTCCCTCCCATGTATTTATTGCTCCGCTTCCACTCTCCCTCTCATGTATTTATGGCTCCGCTCCCACTCTCCCTCCCATGTATTTATGGCTCCGCTCCCACTCTCTCTCCCATGTAGTTATGACTCCGCTCCCACTCTCCCTCTCATGTATTTATGGCTCCGCTCCCACTCTCCCTCCCATGTATTTATGGCTCCGCTCCCACTCTCCCTCCTTGTATTTATGGCTCCGCTCCCACTCTCCCTCCCATGTTTTTATGGCTCCGCTCCCACTCTCCCTCCCTTGTATTTATGGCTCCGCTCCCACTCTCCCTCCCTTGTATTTATGGCTCCGCTCCCACTCTCCCTCCCATGTATTTATTGCTCCGCTTCCACTCTCCCTCTCATGTATTTATGGCTCCGCTCCCACTCTCCCTCCCATGTATTTATGGCTCCGCTCCCACTCTCTCTCCCATGTAGTTATGACTCCGCTCCCACTCTCCCTCTCATGTATTTATGGCTCCGCTCCCACTCTCCCTCCCATGTATTTATGGCTCCGCTCCCACTCTCCCTCCCTTATATATATGGCTCCGCTCCCATTCTCCCTCCCATGTATTTATGGCTCCGCTCCCACTCTCCCTCTCATGTATTTATGCCTCCGCTCCCACGTATTTATGGCTCCGCTCCCATTCTCCCTCCCATGTATTTATGGCTCCGCTCCCACTCTCCCTCCCATGTATTTATGGCTCCGCTCCCACTCTCTCTCTCATGTATTTATGGCTCCGCTCCCACTCTCCCTCCCATGTATTTATGACTCCGCTCCCACTCTCCCTCTCATGTATTTATGGCTCCGCTCCCACTCTCCCTCCCTTGTATTTATGGCTCCACTCCCACTCTCCCTCCCATGTTTTTATGGCTCCGCTCCCACTCTCCCTCCCATGTATTTATTGCTCCGCTCCCACTCTCCCTCCCATGTATTTATGGCGCCGCTCCCACCCGTGTATGTATGGCTGGGCTCCCCCATCCCCCCCATCATACTTATCCTCACATCACTGAACTTCCTTCCCGTCACTGAACTTCTCTCCCTGCATCACGCAGCGCTTTAGCTTCACGTGCTACCACTCATAAAGGTTCATGAATATGGACGCCACCCCTATGGGAGAGAAGTGGCGTCCATATTCATGACCTTAAATGAGCGGTACACTTGACCACTCAGCGCTGGATGAAGCCGCTGCACCGACAGAGATGCAGGGTGAGTATCAGCTGCTGCACCGCCCCCGGCTCCCCTTGTGTCCGCGGACCGGCAAGAACACTGCAACGGCCCGGTGCTGGGCCACGGGCCAGTGGTTGGGGACCCCTGGGTAAGAGGATAAGTTCCCAATTGCTGAGTTCCAATCGCTGAGACCACCACCAATCCTGAAAACTACGGCTTTGAAGAATCTAGTGGCTGTGTACATGATCGACCACTGCTCTTTATAGGGATCCCAGAGGTCAGTCCCCCAGCAATTGGATAGTTATCCCCTATCCTATGTGCAGTGATGTAACTAGAGTCTGATTGGTCCTGATGCAAAATTTGGAGATAGGCCCCCACCTGCATGTTAATCACATGTATGGGTCCTTGAAGGATTCTAAATCCTATACAGACTATGTGTTCACCCCTTGTGTAATATTGTAATAATGTTTCAGTAATAATGTCCCCCATCTTAAGCCCCTTCCTGATATAATGTTCCCCATCCTGGGCCCCTTCCTGATATAATGTCACCAATCCTGGGCTCCTTCCAGATATAATGTCTCGCGTCCTGATATAATGTCTCCCAACTTGGTATAATGTCCCCCATCCTTGGTTCCTTCCTGATATACTGTAATGTCCCCCATCCTAGGTCCTTTCCTGCTATAACGTCCCCCAACTTGGTATAATGTCCCCCATCCTGGGTCTCTTCCTGATGTAATATCCCCACCTTGGTATAATGTCACCAATCCTGGGCTCCATCCTGATATAATGTCCCCCATCCTGGGACCCCCTCGGTTCTTCTCCAGCACATTTTAAATGGAATCAAAAGATTATTTTCAGCTTCCCCTGCTACCACACCGTGTAGCGTTCTCTTCTGTAACCTGCAGCTGACTTCGGGTACGCTTGCACGGGTAGCGCATGACTTCACGTGCAAGTTGACATCAGCTGCTGGCCTTTGATTGGCCAGTGGTGTGTATTGCACCACAGAGAACCAGCAGGTCTTTGCGTTGCTATACATTTCATCTGATTATGCGTCAGAGGACTTGCATCCAAATGAAATTGGCGTTGGGGAGCCAACCTCCCGGACAAATCCAGTCGTGGTCACACCATCTTTAACCGCAATCATTAAGCCCCTAAGGGATAGATAATAAGTTTCAAACTTAAGAATACCCCTTCAAGGGTCTCTGCACTAGGACATATTATGATCACCTCATAATTGAGGGAACCATCCGATGAAAGCGTCTGATAAAAGAGGAAAAGGCTTTTTTGATTGAAAAACTTTACAAAGATGAAAAGTATCAAAGGCCTTTGCGTAAAAAAAATAGAAACCAATAGAAAGGTATCAAAACTTTATATGCAGTTCTAACATTTATATTGGCTGGTGTACACCACATAAAAAATAGATCTTTGATCCACATACCCCTTCATACCCCACATTCAAACTACTATTTATATATATAATTTTAGATCCTTTTTTGTATTATTATTTCTGCTTCTTCTGTTTCTTTTGCTTTTGCTTCTTTTGCTTCTGTTTCTTCTGCTTCTGCTTCTTCTGCTGCTGCTTCTTCTGCTTCTTGATTCTGCTTCTGTTTATTCTGCTTCTTGTTCTGCTTCTTTTGCTTCTGCTTCTGCTTCTGTTTAGTCTTCCTCTTCTGCTTCTTCTAATTTTGCTTCTTCTTCTTCTGTATCTTTTTCATTTTTTGCTTCTATTTCTTATTCTGATGCTGCTTCTACTGCTTCTGCTTCTTCTGCTTCTTGATTCTGCTTCTATTTATTCTGCTGCTTCTTCTAATTCTGCTTCTTCTTCTGCTTCTTCTAATTCTGCTTCTTCTGCATCTTCTGCTTCTTCTGCTTTTTCAGCATCTTTTTCTTCTTCTGCGTCTTCTTCTGTATCTTTTTCTTTTTGTGCTTCTGCTTCTTATTCTGCTTCTTCTGCAACTTTTTCTTATTCTGCTTCTTTTTCTTCTGCTTCTTCTGCATATTTTTCTTCTTGTTCTTCTTCTGCTTCTTGTGCTCCTTCTGTATCTTTTTCTTCTTCTGCTTCTTCTGCATCTTTTTCTTCTTCTGCTTCTTCTGCATCTTTTCCTTCTTCTGCTTCTTCTTCTGCACCTTTTTCTTCTTTTGCATCTTCTGCTTCTTCCGTTTCTTCTTTTTCTGCATCTTCTTCTGCTTGTTCTTCTTCATCTGCTTCATTAATTTTTTGTTTGTGTGTAATGTATACGTTTAGCTCCATCTAGTGGTCAGTATTATAGTATTATATTTTGTAACCTTGCTAATGCAGGGAATTTGTAGCTCTGCATCAGAAATAAAAAGAAATAGTAACTTGAGCAGAATTTCCAATCTATTCAACAATGTCTTTTCTAGGACTCTTCATGGGTTAACTCATAATTACATGCTGAGCCTTTTTATATGATTCACAAACTGAGCGAGGGAACTTTTACATCTGCATAAAGTCCTCCCATCCTGCCTCTCCAGGAACAGCTTCGGCAAGCCTCCCGTGTACTGTAAAACTGACAACATTTTTTGCACATGACAAACAAAAGAGAGATGTACAGTAAATTGGCCTAGTTTTTCCATCAGCGCTTACGGATGCAAGCGCCTGTTCTAGAAGGAGCCATAAAAATAGTACTTAGTATAACTTACAAGTCATCTCAGATATTTCCAAAGACTGGATGACAACTTTCTGACTCAGCTCAGCGCCTTCATTCGAGCAGAGGACACTGAAGACTTTCTCACTATTGTCAAACCATAAAATCCCAGCATGCATTTCTGCATGATCTTCATCGCTGGGGTAGTAGATAAAAATTCAGGTAGGAATCTACTTAAAGAGTAATTCAAACGCAGAAGACATCAACATCAGGAAGATATAAGACTTTAGGAGCAATGTGAAAAATAAGTTTCCCCTAAATACAATGGCATAACAAGACTCCCATAGGCGCTGTGCAAAATTTGGGCCTGGCCCCCCCTACATGTTGGTCAGTTGTATGGTCTCTTGTAGCATTCTAAATCCTATGGGACTCCACCCCTCCCCTTATTATGTAGTAACGTCCCCCATCATGGGCCCCTTCTAGGTATAAATGTCCCCCATCCTGGTATATATGTCCCTTATTCTGTGCCTCTTCCTGGTAAATATGTTGCCCATCCTGGTGTACAGTTGTGCTCAAAAGTTTACATACCCCGGCCCAATTTTTGCTTTCTTGGCCTTTTTTCAGAGAATATGAATGATAACACCAAAACATTTTTCTCCACTCATGGTTAGTTGTTGGGTGAAGCCATTTATTGTCAAACTACTGTGTTTTCTCTTTTTAAATCATAATGACAACACAAAACATCCAAATGACCCTGATCAAAAGTTCACATACCCTGGTGATTTTGCCTGATAACATGCACAGAAGTTGAAACAAATGGGTATGAATGGCTACTAAAGGTAACATCTTCACCTGTGACCTGTTTGCTTGTAATTAGTATGTGTGCATAAAAGCTAAGTGAGTTTCTGGGTTCCAGACAGACTCTTGCATCTTTCAATCAGCCACTGATGTTTCTGGATTGTGAGTAATGGGGAAAGCAAAATAATTGTCAACTGATGTACTGGAAATGTTAATTGAACTGTATAAAACAGGAAAGAGATACAAAAAGGTATCCAAGGAATTGATAATGCCAGTCAGCAGCGTTCAAACGCTGATCAACAAATGGAAAATCAGGGACTCTGTAAAAACAAAACCATGGTCAGGCAGACCAACAAAAATTTCGCCCACTGGACTCTTTGAAAACTGGTGGCAGTGTCGGACTGGGGTGCAAGGGGCCGACCAGTAACATTGACTTTGGGGGGCGGCCCACTTTTCACCTGCATACAAATATTACATTACACTCGTTCCCAAATGTACCTATATCTCTATTTAATAGTAAACTGGGTAGTTTGGATAATTAATTATGATACTGTATGCTGCTTTTTTTCTGCATAGAGTGAATCAAGTGAATTTTGCCAAGTACTGCCCAGACAGTGGGGTTGGGGGCCCAGATCTGGGCAGGGGCACATCAGGGAATTCCCCTGTTCCCCTATGGGCCAGTCCGAGCCTGACTGGGGGTGTGGCTCTTTCAAGATGCACAATAAGGAGGCACTTGAAGGAAAATGATTTGCATGGTCGAGTCGCCAGAAGAAAGCCATTACTGCACAAATTCCACAAAGTATTTCACCTATGCTATGCAAAACAGCACAGAAACAAACCTCAAAACTTCTGGAACAAGGTAATTTGGAGTGATGAGACCAAAATTGAACTTTTTGGCCACAACCATAAACGTTATATTTGAGAGAGGTGAACAAGGCCTATGATGAAAGGAACACCATACCTACTGTAAAGCATGGAGGTGGATCGCTGATGTTTTGGGGATGTGTGAGCTACAAAGGCACAGGAAACTTGGTCAAAGATGAAGGAATGCAGCACGTTATCAACAAATACTGGAGGCAAATTTGCAATCATCAGCTCGGAAGCTGCCATGGGACGTACTTGGACGATCCAACATGATAATGATCCAAAACACAAGGCCAAATCGACTTGTCATTGGCTACAGCAGAACAAAGTGAAGGTTCTGGAGTGACCATCTCAGTCTCCTGACCTCAATATCATTGAGCCACTCTGATGAGATCTCAAATGTGCAGTTCATGCTAGACAGCCCAGGAATTTACAGGAACGGGAGGCTTTTTGCCAAGAAGAGTGGGCAACTTTACCATCTGAGAAAATAAAGAACCTCATCCACAACTACCCACAACTACCACAAGAGACTTCAAGCTGTCATTGATGTTAGAGGGGGCAATACACGGGATTAATAAATGGGGTATGTCAACTTTTGAACAGGGTCATTTGGATGTTTTGGGTTGTCATTATGATTTAAAAAGAGAAAACACAACAGGTTGACAATAAATGGCTTCACCCAATCACTAACCATGAGTGGAGAAAAAGGTTTGGTAGTATCATTCATAGTCTCTGAAAAAGACCAAGAAAGCAAAAATTCTGCTGGGGTATGTAAACTTTTGAGCACAACTGCATATTACCCACATCCTGGTATATATGTCCCCCATCCTGGTATATATGTCCCTTATCCTAGGCCCCATCCTGGTATTTATGCCCCTTTCCTGGTATATATGTCACCATCCTGGTATATATGTCCCTTATCCTGTGCCCCATTCTGGTACATATTCCCCACACCGTGGTGTATATACCGTATGTCGCCCTTCCTGGTATACACGTTCCTCATCCTGGTATATACTGTACGTCCCATAGCCGAGGCCTCATCCTGGTATATATATACTCCCCATCCGGGTATACATGTTCTTGTACATAGAGGGCAGAATTATAGTAGTGTTATTCATGTACCTAGGAGCAGTTTTATAGTAGTTACAGTGGATACGGAAAGTTTTCAGACCCCTTTAAATTTTTCACTTTTTGTTTCACTGCAGCCATTTGGTAAATTCAAAAAAGGTCATTTTTTTCTCATTAATGTACACTCTGCACCCCAATTTGACTGAAAAAAACAGAAATGTAGAAATTTTTTCAAATTTATTAAAAAAGAAAACTGAAATATCACACGATCATAAGTATTCAGACCCGTTGCTCAGTATTGAGTAGAAGCACCCTTTTGAGCTAGTACAGTCATGAGTCTTCTTGGGAATGATACATGTTTTTCACCCCTGGATTTGGGGATCCTCTGCCATTCCTCCTTGCAGATCCTCTCCAGTTCCGTCAGGCTGGATGGTGAATGTTGGTGGACAGCCAAGGGACGTCCAGGGATTCACCACCAGCTGACACTTTCTAGGTAGTTACCGTTTATGGCTCACCTTTTCCTGCGGTTAGCGCCGTTCAGGGGATAACATATAATATATATTTTGGAGGGGACTGATTGTTTTGGCATTACAACTCCATTTTGTCAGCCATATATAAGAACATTGATAGGATTGAGAGAATTCCATTCACTATTAGTTCCCATTTTGCTTTTGGCCTATTTCATGGGTGTGCTTAAATGTCGCTGACTATATTCTATGGTAGGATTTCCCATGGATTTATTTCATCCCTTTATCTACTGTTCAATACCTTTCTATTGTCATTTTTTGTCATTGTGTGTGTTATGTCAATAAAGATGTGGCTTTTGTAATTTCATACCATTGTGTGGTACCGGATTTTTTTCATACTTCTTGGTTACCCTAAAAGTGATATAATATTTGTTCTTTGTAGTTTGAAACATTTTTAAAGATTAATTTCATGTACCGTAAATTATCAGCTAATATTGTTTTAAATCTTTCTCTTGAGCAAGTTTCCAATGTTTTTTTAGTTTTCAGTTTAATTCATTTTACTTTTTTGTTATTTTGCTAATTTGGTGGCTCTTTTAATGTATTGATGAGTTGCGCTCTTCACCCTGAATGACATCCTGACCGGGATTTGAACTCCGGTCCACCTGTGAAAGATTAAAGACGTATTCACCTGACTTCAATTGCAGGCATAAAAAGTTCAATCCTCAAAGCAACAATTATATTATGTATGCCTGATGTTCCAAATGTAACCGGCTCGCAGATCCATTTAAGCTTTCTCATCAGCTCGTGCCTCAAATGTGTGAGATTTTTACATAACTGCAAATCCATATGCAACAGCTATATTGGGCTGGAGCCATTTTTTCTAAATGTATACTTTTTGTTATACTGTAGATGAGAAAAACGTGTGTGTTGTTTTATAATGGGTCAAATTCACCTGCAGCAAGGTTATTTGGGACTATTAGTATGAGGGCAAGGGTGCAGCATTTCTGTACTGAAACCCCAGTGCTTGAGTAGATTATATAACTACTATAATACTGCTCCTATGTACAAGAAAATTACTACTATAATACTGCCCCCTATGTACAAGAGTAAAACTACTATAATACTGCCCCCTATGTACAAGAATATAACTACTATAATACTGCTCCTATGTACCAGAAAATAACTACTATAATACTGCTCATATGTACAAGAATATAACTACTATAATACTGCCCCTATGTACAAGAATATAACCACTATAATACTGCCCCTATGTACAAGAATATAACTACTATAATACTGCCCCTACGTACAAGAATATAACTACTATAATACTGTCCCTATGTACAAGAATATAACTACTATAATACTGCCCCCTATGTACAAGAATATAACTACTATAATACTGCCCCTATGTACAAGAATATAACTACTATAATACTGCCCCTATGTACAAGAATATAACTACTATAATACTGCCTCTATGTACAAAAATATAACTACTATAATACTGCTCCTATGTACAAGAAAATTACTACTATAATACTGCCCCCTATGTACAAGAGTATAACTACTATAATACTGCCCCCTATGTACAAGAATATATCTACTATAATACTGCTCCTATGTACCAGAAAATAACTACTATAATACTGCTCATATGTACAAGAATATAACTACTATAATACTGCCCCTATGTACAAGAATATAACTACTATAATACTGCTCCTATGTACAAGAAAATAACTACTATAATACTGCTCCTATGTACCAGAAAATAACTACTATAATACTGCTCATATGTACAAGAATATAACTACTATAATACTGCCCCTATGTACAAGAATATAACTACTATAATACTGCTCCTATGTACAAGAATATAACTACTATAATACTGACCCCCATGTACAAGAATATAACTACTATAATACTGTCCCTATGTACAAGAATATAATTACTATAATACTGCCCCTATGTACAAGAATATAACCACTATAATACTGCCCCTATGTACAAGAATATAACTACTATAATACTGCCCCTACGTACAAGAATATAACTACTATAATACTGTCCCTATGTACAAGAATATAACTACTATAATACTGCCCCTATGTACAAGAATATACCTACTATAATACTGCCCCCTATGTACAAGAATATAACTACTATAATACTGCCCCCTATGTACAAGAATATAATTACTATAATACTGCCCCTATGTACAACAATATAACTACTATAATACTGCCCTCTATGTACAAGAATATAACTACTATAATAACTACTATAATATTGCCCCTATGTACAAGAATATAACTGTTATAATAACTACTATAATACTGCCCCTATGTACAAGAATATAACTACTATAATACTGCCCCTATGTACAAGAATATACTGTAACTACTATAATACTGCTCATATGTACAAGAATATAACTACTATAATACTGCCCCCTATGTACAAGAATGTAACTACTATAATATTGCCCCTATGTACAAGAATATAACTACTATAATACTGCCCCCTATGTACAAGAATATAATTACTATAATACTGCCCCTATGTACAACAATATACCTACTATAATACTGCCCTCTATGTACAAGAATATAACTACTATAATAACTACTATAACATTGCCCCTATGTACAAGAATATAACTGTTATAATAACTACTATAATACTGCCCCTATGTACAAGAATATAACTACTATAATACTGCCCCTATGTACAAGAATATAACTACTATACTACTGCTCCTATGTACAAGAATATAACTACTATAATACTGCCCTATGTACAAGAATATAATTACTATAATACTGCCGCTATGTACAAGAATATAACTACTATAATACTGCCCCCATGTACAAGAATATAACTACTATAATACTGCCTCTATGTACAAGAATATAACTACTATAATACTGCCCCCATGTACAAGAATATAACTACTATAATACTGCCCCCATGTACAAGATGATAACTACTATAATACTGCCTCTATGTACAAGAATATAACTACTATAATACTGCCCCATGTACAAGAATATAACTACTATAATACTGCCCCTATGTACAAGAATATAACTACTATAATACTGCCTCTATGTACAAGAATATAACTACTATAATACTGCCCCATGTACAAGAATATAACTACTATAATACTGCTCCTATGTACAAGAATATAACTACTATAATACTGCCCCTATGTACAAGAATATAACTACTATAATACTGCTCCTATGTACAAGAATATAACTACTATAATACTGTCCTATGTACAAGAATATAATTACTATAATACTGCCGCTATGTACAAGAATATAACTACTATAATACTGCCCCCATGTACAAGAATATAACTACTATAATACTGCCTCTATGTACAAGAATATAACTACTATAATACTGCCCCCATGTACAAGAATATAACTACTATAATACTGCTCCTATGTACAAGAATATAACTACTATAATACTGCCCCCTATGTACAAGAATATAACTACTATAATACTGCCCCTATGTACAGGAATATAACTACTATAATACTGCTGCTATGTACAAGAATATAACTACTATAATACTGCCCTATGTACAAGAATATAATTACTATAATACTGCCGCTATGTACAAGAATATAACTACTATAATACTGCCCCCATGTACAAGAATATAACTACTATAATACTGCCTCTATGTACAAGAATATAACTACTATAATACTGCCCCCATGTACAAGAATATAACTACTATAATACTGCCCCTATGTACAAGAATATAACTACTATAATACTGCTCCTATGTACAAGAATATAACTACCATAATACTGCCCTATGTACAAGAATATAATTACTATAATACTGCCACTATGTACAAGAATATAACTACTATAATACTGCCCCCATGTACAAGAATATAACTACTATAATACTGCCCCCATGTACAAGAATATAACTACTATAATACTGTCCCTATGTACAAAAATATAACTACTATAATACTGCTCATATGTACAAGAATATAACTACTGTAATACTGCTCCTATGTACAAGAATATAACTACTATAATACTGCCCCTATGTACAAGAATATAACTACTATAATACTGTCCCTATGTACAAGAATATAATTACTATAATACTGCCCTATGTACAAGAATATAATTACTACAATACTGCCGCTATGTACAAGAATATAACTACTATAATACTGCCCCCATGTACAAGAATATAACTACTATAATACTGCCTCTATGTACAAGAATATAACTACTATAATACTGCCCCCATGTACAAGAATATAACTGCTATAATACTGCCCCTATGTACAAGAATATAACTACTATAATACTGCTCCTATGTACAAGAATATAACTACCATAATACTGCCCTATGTACAAGAATATAATTACTATAATACTGCCCCTATGTACAAGAATATAGCCACTATAATACTGCCCCTATGTACAAGAATATAACTACTATAATACTGCCCCTACGTACAAGAATATAACTACTATAATACTGTCCCTATGTACAAGAATATAACTACTATAATACTGCCCCTATGTACAAGAATATAACTACTATAATACTGCCCCCTATGTACAAGAATATAACTACTATAATACTGCCCCCTATGTACAAGAATATAATTACTATAATACTGCCCCTATGTACAACAATATAACTACTATAATACTGCCCTCTATGTACAAGAATATAACTACTATAATAACTACTATAATATTGCCCCTATGTACAAGAATATAACTGTTATAATAACTACTATAATACTGCCCCTATGTACAAGAATATAACTACTATAATACTGCCCCTATGTACAAGAATATACTGTAACTACTATAATACTGCTCATATGTACAAGAATATAACTACTATAATACTGCCCCCTATGTACAAGAATGTAACTACTATAATATTGCCCCCTATGTACAAGAATATAACTACTATAATACTGCCCCCTATGTACAAGAATATAATTACTATAATACTGCCCCTATGTACAACAATATACCTACTATAATACTGCCCTCTATGTACAAGAATATAACTACTATAATAACTACTATAATATTGCCCCTATGTACAAGAATATAACTGTTATAATAACTACTATAATACTGCCCCTATGTACAAGAATATAACTACTATAATACTGCCCCTATGTACAAGAATATAACTACTATAATACTGCCCCTATGTACAAGAATATAACTACTATAATACTGCTCCTATGTACAAGAATATAACTACTATAATACTGCCCTATGTACAAGAATATAATTACTATAATACTGCCGCTATGTACAAGAATATAACTACTATAATACTGCCCCCATGTACAAGAATATAACTACTATAATACTGCCTCTATGTACAAGAATATAACTACTATAATACTGCCCCCATGTACAAGAATATAACTACTATAATACTGCCCCTATGTACAAGATGATAACTACTATAATACTGCCTCTATGTACAAGAATATAACTACTATAATACTGCCCCATGTACAAGAATATAACTACTATAATACTGCCCCTATGTACAAGAATATAACTACTATAATACTGCCTCTATGTACAAGAATATAACTACTATAATACTGCCCCATGTACAAGAATATAACTACTATAATACTGCTCCTATGTACAAGAATATAACTACTATAATACTGCCCCTATGTACAAGAATATAACTACTATAATACTGCCCCTATGTACAAGAATATAACTACTATAATACTGCCCCTATGTACAAGAATATAACTACTATAATACTGCTCCTATGTACAAGAATATAACTACTATAATACTGCCCTATGTACAAGAATATAATTACTATAATACTGCCGCTATGTACAAGAATATAACTACTATAATACTGCCCCCATGTACAAGAATATAACTACTATAATACTGCCTCTATGTACAAGAATATAACTACTATAATACTGCCCCCATGTACAAGAATATAACTACTATAATACTGCTCCTATGTACAAGAATATAACTACTATAATACTGCCCCCTATGTACAAGAATATAACTACTGTAATACTGCCCCTATGTACAAGAATATAACTACTATAATACTGCTGCTATGTACAAGAATATAACTACTATAATACTGCCCTATGTACAAGAATATAATTACTATAATACTGCCGCTATGTACAAGAATATAACTACTATAATACTGCCCCCATGTACAAGAATATAACTACTATAATACTGCCTCTATGTACAAGAATATAACTACTATAATACTGCCCCCATGTACAAGAATATAACTACTATAATACTGCCCCTATGTACAAGAATATAACTACTATAATACTGCTCCTATGTACAAGAATATAACTACCATAATACTGCCCTATGTACAAGAATATAATTACTATAATACTGCCACTATGTACAAGAATATAACTACTATAATACTGCCCCTATGTACAAGAATATAACTACTATAATACTGCTCCTATGTACAAGAATATAACTACCATAATACTGCCCTATGTACAAGAATATAACTACTATAATACTGCCTCTATGTACAAGAATATAACTACTATAATACTGCCCCCATGTACAAGAATATAACTACTATAATACTGCCCCTATGTACAAGAATATAACTACTATAATACTGCTCCTATGTACAAGAATATAACTACCATAATACTGCCCTATGTACAAGAATATAATTACTATAATACTGCCACTATGTACAAGAATATAACTACTATAATACTGCCCCCATGTACAAGAATATAACTACTATAATACTGCCCCCATGTACAAGAATATAACTACTATAATACTGTCCCTATGTACAAAAATATAACTACTATAATACTGCTCATATGTACAAGAATATAACTACTGTAATACTGCTCCTATGTACAAGAATATAACTACTATAATAATGTCCCTATGTACAAGAATTTAACTACTGTAATACTGCCCCCTGTGTATATGAAAATATATATATACTGTAACACTGCCTCAAAAAAAGGCTGAGCATTTTTATAAGTGATATTTGGGGTGCGGGGGACTCCCTACTCTTGTCCACCATCTTCATGCAGCACTTGTCTCGCTAGCGCCCCCCGTGGAGATTCTTAGTGACTTTTTTCCGAGATTACGGTGCAAGGAGGGATGTACACATTGCACTCCGCAAGACGCCATTTAGTCTTGATGCAGCTCAGTTAACAACTGTACCATGCTGCATTAATGGATTTCTGCTCCGTTTGATGGTGTAACTCTATAGCAGGCTCCATCACTCCTTCATCCCTTTCACTTTGATATGAGAACCAATTTTTGTCACTCATTACTGCGGTCAATGAAGACTTTTTTTTTATTATTTTTTTACGATCCTTTGGCAGAAAAAAAAGACAGGAGGGAAAATAGGAACATTCATTTTTTAATAATGATTTATTGAAACAGTGTCACTTCCTCTTAAATTCATCTATTTAGGATTTCAGCTCCGGACTCGACATGTATTATTTACTTTTATAATTTAATTGGATTTTTAATGCTGGAGGTTAATGCTTGGAGCGCGCTGTTAATATTACGGCCGTCGTTTCTTTACATTTTATTCCTGTTCTTTGATGTAAATAATTGAAAGGAATCATATGGTTATGTCTCTTGCTTTAACAAGGCACGTCGGGGGGTCGCGTCTCAAATAGTGGTGATTGTCAAAACTGGTCATTTTTCATCTTCGCGCTGTCGAAAATCGCAACATTTGTAACGAAGTTTTAGAAATAGTCATGTAAGAAACATTAGTAGCAAATACAATTGAAAGTTTCAAACGTTTCTTATATTAGAGCTGGTTCCTGTCTCTGCTTTGGATATACAGTATATACCCTTTATGGGAATTAAAAGGAATCTGTCAGCAGATAATCTGACAGCAGCATAATGTAGAGCCAGAGACCCTGATTCCATAGATGTGACACTTACTCGGCTACTGTTTGCAGTTTTTATATAATCACTGTTTTATGAGCAGCATATTATCGCTAGAGGACTAGCATGACTAGCTGATGTGTAGTCTAAGGCCTGTTTCACACATCCGTTTTTGACCATCAGTCAAAATCCGCCGTTTTGGAGAAAAAAACGGATCCGCCAATTTTCTTCGCGGATCCGTTTTTTTCCCCATTGACTAGCATTATTGGCGGATTTTGACTGATGGCCGTCCGTTGCATCCGCATGTCAGCGGATCCGCCAAGATTTTGTCATCCGCTGACATGTCCGGACGGACCCTGCAACGTTTTTTCGGGCCGCGGATCCGCCATGTAGTGATTTAACCCCCAATTCTGTCTGGCTGCCGGTAGAAAAATATCTCTCTCTCTCCGCACTTCCCGCAATCATGGCATCCCTGCTCCTTACATCGCGCGATGATTGTTACTCACATCGCGCGATCGCTCCACACATCCCGTGATAAGGACCGCTCACTTCCCGTGATGTCTGCTCCCCACATCGCGCGATAGTTGGCGCTAACATCCCGCGATAATCCCCAGGTTATCCCTCCCGCGATCCATCACACCTGCTCATGTCCCCTGGTCCCGGCTCCCGCGAGATCCCAGCCGCGCCATTACTCCCACCCCGGCTCCCGCGAGATCTCGGCAGCGACATGGAGAACACTACATCACCGGTATGTTTTTTTTATTTTTTAACCAGGCACGGTTCCTTTAAATTTGCAAGATCGGCGGATCCGTACATCCGCCGATCCGCTGGCACACGTTTTCCGCTATTTTGGCGTATTTGGACTGACAGAAAAAACTGATGTGTGAAACAGGCCTAACCAAGCCCCCACCATTTGTTGTCTGCCTTCTGTGTATATTGTATATAGTGGCCAATCAGTGGTGTGGGCAGGGCTATACAGAGCTCCGCGTTCAGATAATTGCTAGATCTGTAGCAGATAAAACTGTTTTTAATGAAACTACAGCAATCAGAAAAGTAGTCAATATCTGAACTACACAAGTTGAAAACTCATTAGGGGATCAGATTACAGCTATCAATATCTATAAAAAAGGGAGGAGGAGGGAAGAGTATGAGAGAGAGACACGGACAGATTGTGTTGCTGATTTCTAGTAAGTGTTATATCTCCCTCTCCAGTGCTGGATTCACAGCTACACTGCAGTATACTTAAGTATAACTCTGACCATTCTGTTACTTTTAAATGTGATACATAAAGACAGAAGAGCGGGAATCCCTCATGTCTGTGTGTGCTGTGCATAGGAGACATTATAGTAGCTAGTTTCCATGCAGGATGCAAGTAATTTATAGACCAGATATAGCATTTTTCCTTGTGTACGCACACATTACGGCTTAATCCTCACAATATTCTTTAATCATACCTGTCATTTCAGGTGAAAGTATCCGGTTTGTCAAAAAAAATGTAAATATTAAGGGTGAGTCATCATTCTGTTTGTGAGGTGATAAGAAGACCCGGTATTGAAAAAACACCTGTTGACCCTCATATGAGTTTCCCCTCATTTTCGATGGTGTCTCGTTTCACTTTGGGTGGTACATGTGAATGACAACTACCATAACCCCAGCAATGAGCCTGCACAGATTTCTGCTACAATGTACGCCAGGTGTTCTATAATGTGATTTATAGTAAACCTGTAACTTGTTGGTAAACACTTTTGGCTCTAAGGCCAACTTGCTTTTTAGAAAAGTAACACTAAAGAGTTAAAAAAGTTGTAACAAGATTTACTCTTTGTTGCAAATCTTGCAACTTTTTGATACCAAAAATTCCGACTACAAGGGATTGATGAATTTTCATGATGGTTTATTTATATTGTGACCTTGAAATGTGCCAAATTTATCAAGATGCATGTTCAGTTTGATAAATTTTGCACTATTTTTTTAACCGATTTGTAGAATGCCTGCTGTAAACTGCGTCAAATTTTGTGACCGTTGTCTTTGTTTTCGAGCCAGAGGATGATTTTGGCTCCTTTTGTTTCCACAATTCCATTACCTATTCTACCATCCATTTTCCTTGGAATTTTCATCCCCAAAGAAGTCCATATCGCCCTTGCGTGGTCCGTCAGATCATGAGTGCAAGACTAATTTTGCTTTTGCAATGACATTTTCTTCTTCTTCTTTCTGTCAATTTAAATATGCATAGAAATATATAGAATTACATTTGCCGAGAAACATTTTAAAGGGATTTCACGGAACAGCAAACTCTCAGACTTCACGAGGATGAAGGCAATAGGTAGAGCTGGATTTCAGGTAGACCCGTTGTGAAATATTGGCTGGTATCTCGGTCTGGACCCAAACACATGGTGGATTTTGGTTGATTTGCATTAGTATGGGAGCCGCTCTTATTGTAACGTTTCCCTATTGTTTCCGGAGAATATAGGGCAGTGTTCTTCGCAGGGAGAAAAAAAAAGGATGGCACCGGGATACAGAGGGCACCATTCATAACAAGAGGGGAATGTAACGCTCGGCTAGTGATGCAACATTATGTATTGATGTGAATAGGTCGCCTGCATTATTAACCGTGGATTATTCACTGTCTGGCGGAATAAGACATGGAGATATGGGGTCATCGGTGAGGACAAAGTAAGAGGGGAGGAGCTGAAAGGGGCTCAGAGACAAGGGTTTATTAGAAAAAGAGAGAAACGTTCTCAAGGTGCTGGGAAGAAGACCGAGGAGGATGACAAAAAGAGCCATGAGGCTGCTGCCGAGATAAAACCATTTCATTTCCACCGTGATCGGCTTTAAAAAAAAAAAAATTATCTGCTCCGCCGAGCAGCAAATCAATAGAGGGACTTTATCTGCTGTTTCCTGCGGACTGAAAAATTTCACATTTGAGCATCATAAAGACAAGGAGAGTCCAGGACCTGCAAGGACAGAAAGTGTTCGTACCAAAAGACTGGGGAGAAACTTGGCGGGATGAAGTCATGTGTGGAGCACATAGGAGATTGGATGTTGATGGATCAGTTTTACGGTTTTGGAAAACCCTTATTCCTTAGCTGAAGTTTGTTTAAAAACAAAATCAAACTGGTCTTTACTCGCCCTCCCCGGGTCCAGCTGTGAGTCTCCTCCACTATTCCTAGTGCTTGTATTGTCTATAGTGCTATCCATGCTGTCACCAATCGGATTGTGCAGTCTGTTTTGGTAGAGCCGCTGAGCTCACCGATTGTTGGTAGCGTTGTTGAGGTGATGTCGTATAAAAACAGAAACCAGAGCAGTGGTGGAGACTCGGTGCGGGACCCAGAAAGGGTGAGCAAACCACAGTTCGGTTGTAAAACAAATCTGAAGTTGAGGTTGAGGTCTTCTGAAACCAGAAAATCCTTGGTCACAATGAAAGGTGCGTTAAATGGTCGAATATTAATTTATATGGTCGCTCCCTCCTGCAGTTGGCGCAACAGACAATTTTCTTCCTTCTTGAGGAGAACTCATTTGCAAACATTTTTCCCATAAAGCATTGCCTGTAGGACTCCAAACTGGTTTTCTTTAATGAAGATAAGTGATGAGTCTGACATATTCTAGACCGTAGACAGCAGTCAGATGAGCAACGGTCTCTCCTGGCTGAGCATTTACGTGTCTACAGGGAGCGATGTATTTGATGGCATCTTATCTGTCTACAAAACTTAAAGATCAGCTGACTGAATTCCAACTTCCCCTATATTCTACTACTCCTGTCAGGAGGAGTCTCTAGGTCCTGATACATACTAGATGGTCATCCAGACCTACCAAGATTGTCATGTTGGGATGACTATAGCCTAACGTTCATGGAGAGGTTTCAGATCCAAGTTAATGGGTGGGTTGTCCTTTCCAGATGACACTCAGTCTTGAACTTCACTTGGCCTTAGGGTCATGACATGATATATTGCACTCAAGCAATAATAGTGTCATTGAAAGTAAAGATATGAGTTTCCAAAATGAGTCAACCATTGAGTTGTTCTACCACTTATGGATGCAGATGACTTCAGATCTCTTTCTTTCTTATCCATTCAGTCAAGTACGATTCTCAGTCATTCTATGGATCATCGCTCACCTGACAGTTTTATCCCACGTTGATTTCTTCAGTTCACCAATGGTCATTCCCATGTTCCTATTGAAGGCATTTATCCAGCAGATTCTTGGTTGTTCTACTTCCTTGAGATCCTTAGAGCCACCAAATCCTTGTCTCCTTGGACATCATCTTCTTCTTCTACTTCCTTTAGATCCTTGCAACCACCAAATCCTTGTCTCCTTTGACATTTTCCTATTCTACTTCCTCCAGATCCTTACAGCCACCAAATCCTCATCTCCTCGGACATCTTATTCTACTTCCTTCAGATCCTTACAGCACATCCACCAAATCCTTGTCTCCTTGTATATTCTCTTCTTCTACTTCATTCAGATCCTTACAGGCTCCAAATCTTTGTCTCCTTCGACATCCTCTTATTCTATTTCCATCAGATCCTTACAGCCACCCAATCCACATCTCCTTGGACATCCTCTTCTACTTCCTTCAGATCCTTCCAACCACCAAATTCTTGTCTCAATGGACATCGTCTTCTTCTACTTCCTTCAGATACTTACAGCCACCAAATCCTAGTCTCCACAGACATCCTCTTCTTCTACTTCCTTTAGATCCTTAGAGCCACCAAATCCTCATCTTCTTGGTCATCCTTTTCTTCTACTTTCTTCAGACACTTACATCCACCAAATCCTTGTCTCCTTGGACATTCTCTTCTACTTCCTTCAGATCCTTATAGCCTCCAAATCCTTGTCTCCCCAGCTTATTTGTTATGGAAGTCAATGTTCATGAGACTTCCTGTCTCCCCTAAGACCCTTTTGTGCCTTCAGTTTTCTACTTGTATGGTATCAATGTAAGAGACTCAAGAGATCTCCAAGAGCCGTAGCTGGGGTTTTCCTTCACAAGTGCCCGAGCCGTGTTCTTACATTTCCCGGTCAAGACAAAGTGGCCAGTTGATGCTCCCATTGTCCCCCAACCTCGGGTTGCCTCTTCTCTAACTGTGCCCCTAGTAGTTATAAAGTTCTCATTAATCTAAAGCTAAAAACAAATTAGACATTGCAGGGATTCCGATATGATGGATTAATGGCCAAGAAGGAGGAGGATGATCCATGTAATTTTTGTCCCATTAATGGCAACATGTTAATTCACAATGACAAGGACATTTAAATGTCACCTTCATCTCCCTCTTACCCCCACCCATGCAGCTCTGTCTGCAGGCTACAACCCACCAGCTCTTGCTACCATCACAGCAATACATTGTAACGGCTTGATAAAGGCTTTGTGTCCATCACAGCTGTCACAGCCGTGACTGACACATCCGTACACTCGACGCAAGGACAGATCGGTGATCTTCCTGCAAGACACTTAACAAATGCAGCTCTGAATTCTGCATGCTGGGCAGAGGCAGTAAAGTCAATAGCGGGGTGGCACGGGAGGCCGAGCCCGAGCTCAAGTAATACGCGGAGAGTGAGGGGGGAGAGATCAATACACTCACATCTTAAAGGCCGTCTGGGCTATTACTGCTGATAAACACTGCATCATACACAAAGCGATCACTGTTCAATGAGGATTAAAATGACCCTCAATAGAGATATACTGTCAAATAAAGTCATGACTTTGCCCTATACGCCGCTAAAAGGAGTTATTACGCTTCTCTCTTCCTATCCCACTAGGGCCATCAAATCTTATAGGCATAAAGCCTGGCATTCCTATACAAAGCCTGCCTAGAGGTTCCTCATTTAAAGGAACACTATACACAAAATGCACAAACTTTCCCAGTCCGTCAGTTCGAAATGACTTAAAGGGATTATTCTCATCTTTCACAAATGGATATTGTTGGACAGAGCTGGTAAATATAAGCCTTTTGCAATTTGCTGCTTGTTAAAATTTGCAGCCGTTTTTTAGATATTAACACTTTTCTTTTGTTTACAGCTTGTTGCCTAGGAGACTGACCACCCCTGATTTCTAACTTGTCAGCATTGTGCAGAAGTTGACCAGGATTAGGAAGTAACAGCTCGCTCCAGTGATCCTGATTAGCTTCAAAGTGGTGCTTACAGGCTCAATGGAAAAGAGCTTGTAAGAGCTAAGCATTGTTGAAATATGTTTGGTGCAACAACTCCATTCCTGTCTATGAGGGTTTAGTTGCTAGATTTGTATGCTGTTTAAAAAGTTAGAAAAAAAAACTCCCAGAGGCTCACACAGGGAGAGCATGTGACTGTGTTTCCTGTTTTCCTGTGTCTGTGTATGAGAGAAGCAGCCTGCTGCAGATGCTGCACAGATAGAGACGCACAAAGGATTTATTCCTGATCTATTAACCATATCATATATTGTTCCTGTTTGTTCCTGAATAAAGAAGTTCTGTTACACGCTTGGAGAGTAACCTGAATAATTCACTGGCAATATGCATATTCTACTAGCGAGCAGCGGTGGTCGGTCTCCAAGGCAACGAGCTGTAAGTGTTAACATCTCAAGAACGGCTGCAAATTTTAACCAGCAGTAAATTGAAAATTGTTTGTATTAACATGCACTAACCCACAATGCTTCAATTTATGAAGGTGAGAATAATCCTTTAAGGCCACTTGCTTTAATGTTCTAAAATTTGTCCAGAGGGCCTTTTCTAGCTTTTTCCACCACTCACTTCCTTAATTGACAGGGCTAACTTGCGTTAGATCAGCACTGTTTCAACTGAAATACCAAACATCTGCACATTGCTACAGGGACAAGACAAACCCCAGGAAGAAGGTTGCTGTGCGTATGCACAGATACTGTGATAGTGTGCGCATGCACAGATACTGTGATATTGTGCGCATGCACAGATACTGTGATAGTGTTCTGGCCACCAGGCTCTCCACTATGCACCAAATATTTAATTTGATTGATACTTAAAAGAATGTTCCCCTGAAATTTAGACCATGGATTTTAGAACAAAAGGTACAGTTCTTCCTAGGGTAAGATGTCCTACATGGAGAGATGACTACTAACATCATTTTTGAACCAATGTGCTTCTTTTACAATGAAAGAAAATATGCAACGAAATATTCTGTGCGTCCCAGGATCTCAGCCATGTTCTCTGTCCTCCCTACTGTCCTGGCTGCAGCAGGAGCCTCTCCCCTCTGCCTTATAGTTTACAAATTTTAAGTAATCCAATCTCCACGTTCTCAGCTGTTCTTTGGTGGAAAATTGAAACAGAAAGTCTGCCAACAACACAGGGGTTAATCTGTTGAACTAAGAATGGGATTGTTTCAGAAATATACAGAAAATTCTGCAGACTCTTAAAGGGGTGGTACTAACAAAAATGAAGACATGTCCACCTACTGGACCCTGACTGCTCATCGCTATCGTTTCTAGTGTCTGCCGCTGATCTTTTGGTTTTCTCTTCCAGCAAGGAGGAGCTGGATGACCACTGCAGCCAGTTAGTGTCTACTGATTGGCTGCAGCGCTAATGTTTTGTCTGAGCTGGTTTCTGAGCCTTTTCCTCTTGTTAGGGCATGATATAACTGCCTCTGGCTGCAAAAGTAACACAGTAAGGGTTAGAGATCCTCTAAATGGGAAAATTCGAAGTGAACATAAATTAAAGCTAAACTGCAGTGGATATTGCACAATAGTGAACAGGATGGTCTGAGTGCTGTACAAGAGACTGACCCTCCATGCTGTATAGACTAGTTTTAGGCTCCTCCCATTGCGAGAAAAGAATTGAATCCTTCATAAACACACTTAAAGTGAACCTGTCTCATCAATTATGCTGTCAGATCTGATAAAAGCGACTTATAGAGCAGGAGGAGGTGAGCAGATCGATGTGTACACATACAGTATATACACGCCTCAACATTGAAATTGTAACACCAAGAAGTAAAAGTCATGGATAGATAGAAATCACAGGATGGATAGAAATGCTACTAATCTGCAAATGATTAAAAAATAGACACTTTTTCTAAACATCTCGATTTATTCTGTATCGAGTACGAGAATTATTTAAACTATATGCTTTATTTTAGGATTATTATTTTGGGTTGTTTTCCCTTTAAAGAAAGTGGCACACTATTTTTGCCTAGTTTGGGGTCATGCATGTGGAAGAAGACACAGGGATCCTCTATGTTGCCTTGATTATTTGAGTCATTCTTCACCCTTCGTATCTGTTAGCACCACACTGGAGTCCGGCTCTGACAGGCAGGGTGCCCGGTGTGTCTCTTCACTCACCCATGCTGCGGTGAGTTCTTCCCTTCTCCATGCTCTGCATGCTTCTAGCCGGTCCTCTAGCCATGTCCTTAGAACACATGCGCGTGCACTCCCGCCCTCTTAAAGGGTCAGCGCATGCACTTGCAATTTCCTCCCCAGCCAATAGCTGTGGGACATTATGTATATATTGCTTCCTGCCCACTGGGGAGGTGCCTGAGCAACCTTCCAGTTTCACAGTCTAAGTTGTGTAAGGTTGCATACCTGTCCCTGCTGCGCTCTAATGCAGACCCTAACTGTTGTACTCAACTGCAGATCCTGCCTGCTGCACTCTTATGCAGATCCTGCCTGCTGCACTCTGATGCAAACACTGCCTGCTGCACTCTAATGCAGACCCTGCCTGCTGTACTCTAATGCAGACCCTGCCTGCTGCACTCAACTGCAGATCCTTCCTGCTGCACTCTGATACAATCACTGCCTACTGCACTCTGATACAAACCCGGTCTGCTGTACTCAGGTGTGAACTCTGTCTGCTGCACTCAGATGTGAACTGTCTGCTGCATTCTAATACAAACCCTGCGAGCCGATCCCTCCAGTCTGTCCTCTGGGTCCAGCTTCTGCGCGTCCGTTGGTCTGTCCTGGAGTGGCACCTGGTGTTAGGCGTCAGGTTTCTGCGTCTGCTCTGCAGGAAGCCAGAGCCTCACATTCTGCGGTCTCCTGCTGTCTATCTACTGCAGAGAAATTACTTTGCAGCAGACCGCTCCAGAGACTAAGTTCCTCTGTGCTCCTACTGGGCATGCTCACGGGTCACGCACGATACCTCTCTTCAGCTCCTTGCATTAACTCAGGGATCCCTCTCGGTCAGCCAGTATGCTGTTCGTTTTCGGACACTGGCTTCCGAGCTGGAGTGGTCTGATAGAGCCCTCATCCCTGTGTTTTGGAGAGGTTTAGCTGAGCATGTTAAGGATGCTCTATCTACCAGAGAGGTTCCTGCAAGTCTGGAGTAGCTGATTGCCATTGCCACCCGCATTGATCTCCGTTTCTCGGAGCGCGGGCTGGAGCGTGCTCAATCCAGACGGAGGGTTACTTCGGCTCCCAACCTCTTTGAACCTCTGGAATCACGCGAGCCAGAGTGTTCAGTCCCAGAGCCCATGGAGGTGTCTCGCGCCAGTCTCGAGGCGCGTCTGGCACAAAGCTCCACTTGTGGCTACCACTGTCAGCACTCTGTTCCCCAGGATAACGGGGCCCCGCAATGGCCAAACTCTGTGCCGCCGGGCAAGACCTTTGTCCCCCCTCACCTTCGGCCGAAGGTTGTCGCGTGGGCACACGCGTCCAGGGCGGGTGGTCACTGTGGCTACATGCAGACCACAAAACTCCTGGCAGGGTCGTATTGGTGGTCGCACAGGGCTCGGGACATTAAAAAATATATTCGGGCATGCGCCTCATGTGCTTGGGATAGCCTCCTTAAACAGAGAGTGGAAATGTCCGCCAACACACCGCGGCGATCCACTTCAACCTATGCTCCGGGCAGTTTTGCCGCTCCCGTTGTCTCCCACGCGTCCCTTCTTAAACCTGGCGATCTTGCCGCCTCTGATACCTTCCACGTGTCCCGGTTTTCTGTGTCATCTACCGGGACATCAAACTTGCCTTCGGACGAGTCTGAGGCCTATGCCTCTGATGGGCACAAGGTGGTGGATTGGAAGGCTCAGAGGGGAGGGGGCCCTAGGAGGGGGGTAATGTTAGGCATCAGGTTTCTGTGTCTGCTCTGCAGGAATCCAGAGCCTCACATTCTGCGGTCTCCTGCTATCTACTGCAGAGAAGATTACTTTGCAGCAGACCGCTCCAGAGTCTAAGTTCCTCTGTGCTCCTACTGGGCATGCTCACGAGACGATCTCCCATTGGAGATCGGGAGTCATGTGCCCAGGTCCTGCTCCAGATCTCATTGGTCCATCTCGGAGATCTGTAAGGTCCCGCACGGCTATAAAAAGCGTGCATGACCGTTCGGCCAAGCGCTAGTATAGGCATTACTTGCTAGATGTGTGAATGGTGACGGATGTATGATTCTGGTGACTGACTCATTTGAAACCCCTTCCCTCTGATATTACGCATGTGGTTAGGGAATTAGTTCAGCAGTCAGTGCCAGTCAGTGGCAAGCCTTAGGCCACTGTGCACAACGTGCCTCTACACTAGCGTCCGATTGTGCTACTCCTCACGGCACTATCGTCTTGAGGCAGTATCCTACGCCGCGCTGCAGTTGCAGCTCTCTTTGGCGCCCGCAGTAGCGACACCGCACACACGGTAGGTCTAGACGGACGCAGTTCCTTCTGCCTTTGGTCCTGCACCTGTGACCTGATACTGTGTGTGCATTTATCTGAGACCTGTGACGCTAACACACTCAGCCCTTTTGTGTTTATCCCTACTGGCATCTCTGTGATTAAACAGTGATTGCTCTGCTCACCTGGGTGACGTTTAACCCCGTGCGCATTGTACCGCCATATAGCACGTCTGCCATTACTCAGCGGCAGTTATTACACCTTCTGCACGGTGGACCCTGAGCGGCGAACGCACCTTATTATTTATTTTATTTAGTGCGTTCCACCGTTCCTATCACCTGGAGTTCATTGGGAGCCAAGTCTAACCTCACCATCAGAGGCTCTAGTGAACAGTCAGGTGTTCGCTTAGTCACGTCCTCCAGGCTCTACACGGTCTTTGGCACAGTGGTTCCACAAACCACATCCATGACAGTATCCTACACTAGACGGAGCGCCATGGTTTAGTTTTCCTTTGTCTTCCCCGGCAAGATTTTTTTACATGCCCTTTTCGGTATTTACCCTTGGATGGATTTTTTATAAACTTTTTTTTTAGACCACAATAACGAGAACCACCAATAAAAAAAAAAACATTCTCATCAACTAAACCCAACCATTCTATATTTTTTTCTGCATCTTTATCTGTGTCATTGGAAGATCTTAACTTTAGATGCCCCTTAGTCTCTATCCATATAACACAGTGAAATTGCTTTGTGTATAATTGCTCACCGAGTGGGATCTACGTCTTGGATTTAATGAAGTCCGAGGGTCCCTCATGTAGTTATTTTTTACTATGTTTCTGTGCCCTTTATTCATTAATCCATGGGAGCATAAACTGAAAATATCTACATTGCATCTTGATTTCCTCCTCATTATGAAAATGTTCTAATCAGATCTATCTTATATTTGGAGGAAGTTCTCACTCAACGGTCCAACAGTTTCTCTTTAACTTACAGTGACATCTCTCCATAAGACCTTTTCTTTGAAGACCACTCTTTGGCTGTGTATATTAGTCCTGTTTTATGAGACAGTGGCTACTTGTCACGAGGGTGTCATGTCCTCTGGAAGACCTGGAGTTAGAAGGTCACGTCGGGTAATTTATCACAGGTCTTTTTTAGAGATGGTGTGATTTCTGTCCCATATTCAATGTACTTAATTTCTTCTGGTGCTGAAGATGTTAACAACCCTGGTCAGAAACATGCAGCTTCATTTCAGCTGCTTCTGATCTGGTCATTACCTCTTCCTATAAAAACCAGTCAGACCTTCTTGTCCTTGCCGGTGAAAGATTTGTCTTCCTGTGCTGTGTGTTAATCTAATTGGTTGGAGTGGACTTGTTGTAGTAGTGTTCTATGGTTTGCTGTAGTACATGTGTTTATCTCCTGGTCCCTGTTCCCACTTAGTTTATTCCTCCCTGTCCCTATACTCCTCCCCATTGTTGGTTAGTGCTTTTGTATGATAAAGGTTTTCCCCCAAAATTCTACAGGCTCTTTTGTTCCAGGGACAGTTTAAGACCCTGCCTTCCTTACCAAAGACTGTCACAGCGTGAAAGTACTGTAAAATACATCATTTTAAAGGGGTTGTTCCATTGCGGACATTTATGACATCTCGACAGTATATGCCATCCAATTCTTGTGAGTTCCAGCATCTATCTAGGGACACTGTTGCTCAATGTCAAATATCGATAGGTGGACTCACATCCACTGCTCTATCTTCATTTCTATGGTAGCACAAACAATTTATGATCTTACCCTGTAAAAATGCCATACTTGTCCCATATGGGACAATCCCTTTAAGAAGTTTTTGCTGTTATTAGCATGATCACAGTAGGAGCAGATGGGTTTGGAAAAAGAGCAGGGATCAAAATTACTGGAGTGGAACTGATCCACTGAGTTATCAAAGTGATAGGAAATAATTAGAACCATCTGCAGCCAATCAGTGATACAAGAAACAGGAAATAAGTAGTAAGTGGGTGGAGATGGTAGATCTGATTGACTGCTAAGGCTTCTATCAGATCTACTATCTCCACCCACTTACTACTTATTTCTTGTTGCTTGCATCACTTGGTGAACTGGATTGGCTGCAGATGGTTCTGAGTGATGCAAGCAACAGGAAATACGTAGCGAGTGAGCTGAGATTGAATTGGCAGCTGTGGGTTCTATCAACAAAGCGATACAAATTACATGAAATATGTAGCAAGTGGGCATAGATGGTTGATCTGATTGGCTGTAGAGGGTTCTGTCTCCGCCTACTTACTACTTGTTTCCTTTTGCTTGTATCACTAAATTGACCTGACTGACTGCAGAGAGTTCTGAGTGATACAAGCAACAAGAAAAAAATAAGTAGCAAGAGAGTGAAGAGAGAATTCACAGCAGCCGATATGATCAACTGAGTAATACAAGCAACAGGAAATAAGTAGTAACTTAGCAGAGATGGCTGATTTGATTGGCTGTAGAGTGTTCTATCTCTGCCCACTTTCTAGTTCTATTCTGCTGAATGCATCACTCAGAAATCTGCATCCAATGAGGTGAACTGAGTGATACAAGCAACAGGAAATAAGTAAGTAGGCGGAGATAGAACCCTCTGCAGCCAATCCCATCAATGAAGTGATACAAGCAACAGGAAATAAGTAAGTAGGCGGAGATAGAACCCTCTGCAGCCAATCCCATCAATGAAGTGATACATGCAACAGGAAATAAGTAAGGAGGCGGAAATAGAACCCTCTGCAGCCAATCCCATCAATGAAGTGATACATGCAACAGGAAATAAGTAAGTAGGCGGAGATAGAACCCTCTGCAGCCAATCCCATCAATGAAGTGATACAAGCAACAGGAAATAAGTAAGTAGGCGGAGATAGAACCCTCTGCAGCCAATCCCATCAATGAAGTGATACAAGCAACAGGAAATAAGTAAGTAGGCAGAGATAGAACCCTCTGCAGCCAATCCCATCAATGAAGTGATACATGCAACAGGAAATAAGTAAGGAGGCGGAAATAGAACCCTCTGCAGCCAATCCCATCAATGAAGTGATACAAGCAACAGAAAAAAGTAAGTAGGCGGAGATAGAGCCCTCTGCAGCCAATCTGATCAACGAAGTGATACAAGCAACAGGCAATAAGAAGTGGGTGGAGATGATAGATCTGATTGGCTGTACTGTAGAGGGCTATATCTCTTCCCATGGACTACTTATTTCCTGTTATTTGTATCACTCTGTTGACTGGATTGGCTGGAAATGGTTTTGAGTGATACCAACAACAGCAAATTAATAGTAAGTGAGCAGAAATAAAACCCACAACAGCCAATCCGATCAATGGAGTGATACAAATTACAGGAAATAAGTAGCAAGTGGGCAGAGATGGTTCATCTGATTGGCATTAGAGGGCTTTATCTCCACCCACTTAATATTTATTTCATGTTGCTTGTATCACTCAGTTTATCTGATTAGCTGTAGAGAGTCCTGAGTGATACAAGTAACAGTAAATAAGTAGTTAGTGGGCGGAGATAGAACCCACAGCAGCCAATCTGATCAAATGTAACACCCCTAGGCACTGAGGTTTCCTAGGATGGATTTCATTTCCTTCTAGCAATTGTTACAGGTTACAGGACCCTTACGGTTAAGGGTATTTCCAAATGTGCAATGTCCAATCAGTGTCTTGGGTAAAGAAAACCTCTTTATTTCATACTCCTTCCCATTTTCATTTTTTCTTAAAACACTTATGAGTTTTCTTTTGCCTTTTGCAAGGTCTGTGAGGACACGAAGATTTATTTTATTCATGGATGACACATGTTCATTTTCACAGTTTCATTTGATTTAGTCTTGCTGACAAATAAAAGCTCTTCCCGCATCCCATGCCAAGTGAAAGGTGCGGAAGGGATTCAATGGAGGCTAATTGACAATCCATGTTTATGTCAGTTTGGAAGATGTGTTAAAATACCGTAGATGAAGCTGAAAAAAAAAGGGAAGACAATGTGACAATATGTAAAAATACAAAGTCCAAAAATTACCATTCAAATTCACAAAAACATCAGTGATGGCAAATATAAATATAGAACTAATGGACTAATCCATAGTAGCTATTTTAGCATAGACCTGGTGTTATAATCTGATTTCCCATAGATAACAGCTGGATTTATGAAGATTATTCCGATTCTTTAGATGGATCCATCCATGATATCCCGATCTTGGTGCAGAGCAACACTTTGCGGCATTGGATTTTATATTGCAATTTTGGGGGATTTTCATAGAGGGTAGCCCTCCATTGACTGATCAATACTGAATACCAACCGCATAGAGGTAAAGACATCTTTGACGCTGATATTTTTTTTTGTGTTTCTGGCTGGAGATTTTCAGCTGTGTTTTTATATATAGAGCGTCACTTTAATAAACTATTTCTCCACACAAAAGACTGTTCTCCACAGGTTGTCAAGTAGCACCTATCCACTTACCACAAGAAAGCTTTTCGAAATGTTATATCTTATGTGCTCCAGTTTAATAGTTTTCAGTATCGGTAGCCTGTAGTGTCCAAGGAAAGTGATCCGCAATAAGCACAAACCTTGGGAGTTCGTTCCAATTCTAAAAACATACTCGGCGGGGTAGGATACAAAAATAACAGAAGAAAATAGGAGATGTGACCCAAGAAGAACTTGAAGCTCCTGGGACCTGGAGCAAAATCTAGAACGGAGACTCTAAAATGATAAATGACATATGTTACATGGAGTCTTCAGAGGGTATCGAGGACAAGGGGCAACATTTAGCCCTGCATGTTCTGTATCTACCTCCATGGCTATGAACAGCTCCATCAGTTATCTTTCCTCTGTATGTTCCTGCATTTGCATGAGTACTGGAGTGAGGTTCATTGTTGACCCCATGATTGGATTATCACCAAACAACTTCATTGTCTTCCATGACGGTAAACTATTAGTTTGTCCATCACCAATATTTTTTTTTACACTCTACCACAGTTTGGACCTTAGTTTTTAGAACATTGATTTCCTTACTTGAGGACACCTAGACCTCCATGACCCAAGAATGCATGGTGTTCCAGGGACAACCATGACCAACAACATCTATGGAATGTTGAGTTTTCTTCACATTGTATTATTGCTAATGACTATACTAATTTAGAAGGGTTGTCTTTTTTTTCTTAAATGTATTTTGGGCTAAAAATCATCTTTGCATTTGGGTTTCACCGTTCGCCTCCTGTAGCCTCGATGTTGAACTGTCGATTGCTGGCTGAACAATGAGTCACCTGAGAATCCATCACAGAGCTTGTTTTGAGAATCTGACGGGGACTTTGTACCTCCTCTGTCTTTTTATGAGTTGATTTATGACCTCATCAAAGTTCAACATGCAGGAAACAAAAGAGCCTGTAGAATTTTGGGGATTAAGTATAGACCACTACATCAATCGAGTGTTGGGTCTCCATGATCTTAGATCCTCACCACCTACGTCACAGTCCAAGGTAAGCTTTTCAGCACTGAGAAGAAAGATTAATTTCACTGCACAAGCCCAGTTCTAACTATCCCATCTTTGGTAAGGTGACTTGCTGGCGCCCAGCCCATCCTGCCATCCGGAATCAAAGGAAAATAGGCTGAACCCCCCAGCCATGCCCATAATGCTCTATCATACTTTGCCCCATGATGACACTGTGAAATGGTTTTTGCTATGTAATCTGAGGGCAGCATGATGTACCGATAAAGACCCTGATTCCAGGGATGTGTCACTTATTAGGCTGTCTGTTGCAGTTTTAATAAAATCAGTGTTTTATCAGCAGGAGATAATAACAGGACTAAAGGGGGTTTTACACATAGCGATATCGCTAGCAATGTCGCTAAAGCATCACCGATTTGGTGGCGCAGCAGCGATATTGCTATGTGTGATACTTACCTCCGACCGGCTCCCCCGCTGTCTGTCGCTGATCGCGCGAGATCGCGCAGCTCCATTTCTCGTCGGGCGCTTCCTGCTGGCACCGACGAGCGACGAGTGGACGCAGACGGGAGGACGTCAGGATCGCCTCGTCTGAAAGGTAAGTAACGACCGCTGTATCGCTGCTGCATCGCTGTAAGATCTGCCTGTGTGGCAGCTCACTAGCGATCATTTAGCGATGCACCGGCGATCCTGACCGGGTCATATCGTGGTCGGGATCGCTGGTGCATCGCTAAATGTAAAGGGGCCTTAAGTGTCTCATGCCTTCTAGTCCAATCAAACCCAAAACACTCATTTTATACAGAAAGCTAACAATCAGTGGTGTGGTTATACAGGGCTTAGCATTCAACCTCGGCTAGAGCTGTGGCATAGAAAACAGTGATTGTATCAAAATGACAACATGTGACACATCGATGAAATCCGTATATCGAGCTGCTTTCAGATTACATATTAAAATACAGATCCCAAATTCATTTTAAAAACTAGTTTTTGAGTATCCCTTTTTTTAAGGTGACACATGCCCAAACTATCAGACTACACATTGCTTCTTTGTAGTCTGTTACCATGGAGACACATACAAGTTTTATTTACAAACTAGTGGGACATTTTTAAACCAAATAGTTTCAACATTTTTTTTTCCACGTTAGGTACATTCTCTTTAATTCCTTTATAATCCATAAAAAAATCAAAATATATTTTATTCTCCTCTAAAATAGTCACTTTTCCCCAAATAAACTAGCTTCTTCGAATTCTATGTTTTTATTATATATTTCCAAGCGCATAATGGAAGTGTCCCAAAATGAAAAAAATGGCCAACATTTTTTACATATTTAAGCCGCGAACGTAACTGATCCAGTATCTGCTAATCCAGCAGGAAAAGATATTGTCGTGATTAATCACTGCCCAAAAAAAAGGGTTAAATGGCGAAGACCAAAAGATCCCATTAGCACAAAGGTTGTTAAGTCCACGAAAGCTATTAAACGTAAAGCGCTTCCAGTTGATAAAATCAGCCTCTCGAATAAAAAAAAAAAAGCAAATACCCGGGTTTATATGTATCTCTGTCGAGCTCAAAAGTATCATTGTTGTTTTTTATGTGTAATGCGACAAATAAGCCGAATTTCAATTTTTTATTTCTTTTTTCTTTTTTTTTTCTTTTTATCTCTAAGGGATTTAAATACCGGGATAAATTAGATTTCGGGGAGGTAAATTTTTAAGCGCTGGCGCACAACCTCCATAATCATTCCCTGCACGTCTCCTGACAATGCAGATTAAACAAATTCAACCCCGGCAAATTTACAATGTTTTTTGCACCCTGCTCAATACGGGGAGAATCTATTAACGCGCAGCTAACAATGGAGGAGCTAAAGAATGCTGATTGAAGAGCGCAAGCTGAAGAGGTTTCTGCCCATCCTGGTGGAGAAAAAGGAGATTGCTGCAGTTCTTTGTGCGCCCAACTTTAAAGGGGTTGTCCGGGCTTTTCACATAATCTCAGTACATATCTGGGCTGCAGAATTATGACAATAAGTAATTTACTTTCTGTCACTAGTTTGCACGGTTTTCTAGATATGCTGAACAGAACGTCCAAGGGGGGGGGTGTTATGGCATTGAAATGAGAACTAGTCGTAACCTCCTACTCTACTCCAAACATGCCCTCTATAGCAACAACCCCACCCTCCATAGCTACAGGCCCTCCCTGTCCACATGAAGAATCGTCCTGTATTCTGGGACAGGCTGCTCCCATCAGTATTTGTGTCATTAGAGACACAGTGCTCGCACATACACTGCACCAAATCTGCTGCTGTGTGAAGACATCAGTGACACAGAGCTGTCTCATTCACACAGCAGAAGCTTTGTCACACAACAGATTACATTAGTGACTGCCATCCCCTGTGCAGATTAGAAGCTGCAGACCCCCATCACTGGCCATCACACAGTCTGTTCTCACTGCTGCCAGCAGCCTGGGACAGTGAGGTAAGGAATTACTGATAATGAGTTATGTATTGTAATCATGGAGTGGCCCAGAATACAGGACGATTTTCCCTCCTCACTAGTTTCACTTTCCATAGATCACTGTTCAGCGTGTGTCTAGGGGAGGAGCAGCTCTCTGCTCTCTGCAGTCTGCAGTGAGGCTGCTAGAGGGGGAGGATTTGTTACTGTGTGATGAGGGCTGCTTCATGTGGATGGGGAGGACCTGTAGCTATGGAGGGTGGGGTTGTTGCTATAGACGGCATGTTTGGAGTAGAGTAGAAGGTTAAGACTAGTTCTTATTTCAATGCCATAACACCCCCCCCCTTGGACGTTCTGTTCAGAATATCTAGAAAACTACAAACTAGTGACAGAAAGTAAATTACTTATTGTCATAATTCTGCAGCCCAGATATGTAACTGAGATTATGTGAAAAGCCCGGACAACCTCTTTAAGTGTTTGTAAACCATTTTTTTTTACTTTTAATGCCTCGGCACCAGCCGGGAGAGAGCTTACCGAGATTTTTTTTTTAGTCTTTTTTTTTACATCCTTACTTAATCTCCTTTTATTATGAAACAGTTTTAAGCTGCCAGCATGAACTTATGCCTCATTTGATAGCATAGTAATTTTCATGGAGATAAAAGAAAGACCTGGAATTAGCAGTGGAATCAGAATTACGCAGATAGAGCCAATTGGGTATTTATTAGTAATATTTTTTTTAAGGTTAGCAAGAATATACCAAAGGCTTGTACGGCCCCCCATTATGGACCCTTAAGCTCTGTGGGGGTATTTAAAAAATGAGCACACTTTTTAAGGTAAATAAGGTGGCATATGGAGGCACGTTACAAACCCATAGCAAGTTATTATTTAACTGTACCAGGGGTTTCCTTATGAAGGACCACATTTGGCTCCTGGTGCCTAAAGGGGCCAAAAGCTTTGACACATAAGAAGACTACAGTTTTCCAAAGTACACATTGTAAATATGGGCTTCTGTTACAGATTTTGCCATAGCCAATCGTATTGTGGAAATGAAAGCAATAGCAGAAGTGCAGGATGTTGACCTTGCATGGTTAAATGACCTGTTATATAATGATGATGTTGAAGAGGATGGGGCAGAGCTATGATGTTCAAAGGGGATGGGCAGCACAGTGGCTCAGTGGTTAGCACTGCAACCTTGCATCACTGGGGTCCTCAGGCAGGGCCAGTTTTAGACAAAGTGGGGCCCTAGGTAAAGTTTAAAATGGGGCCCCAAATGCTAACATATTGCACATCACACAGAAGCATTTCGGTTGTAGTTACATGCGCTGAGTTCAGAACGCTAAATGAGTGTGATCGACAATATTGAAGTCGTTCAACAATTGTTTCCAGGCCTCTTTCCACCATCTGAGAAACAATGATGGGGACAGAGCGATCACTAATGGATCACTAACAGATCACCATACATGTAAAATGTACCCCCTATGGTATATAACACAGCCGCATAGTATATAGCCCAGCACCACATGGTATATAGCCCAGCACCACATGGTATACTGCACTGCACCACATGGTATACAGCACCACATGATATATAGCCCAGCACCACATGGTATACAGCACAGCACCACATGGTATACAGCACAGCACCATAATAATAATAATAATAAATTTTATTTCTATAGCGCCGACATATTCCGCAGCACTTTACATTTCAGAGGGGATTTGTACAGACAATAGACATTACAGCATAACAATAATCACATACAGTAGATTATAACAAATACCAAGAGGAAAGAGGGCCCTGCTCGCAAGCTTACAATCTATGAGGAAAGAGGTAGACACGAAAGGTGGGTGGTAACAGTTGCCCTGATTGTATGGACCAGCCATAATGTTAATTGCGTATCAGTGCAGACACAGAGGGCTAATGGATGCATAAAGCATGTGGGAACATGATGCGGGGAACCTGGTTATGGTAAAACTTTTGGCTGTGCCACACAGGGATAGATTAGGTTAATGTGTTGAGGCGATAGGCCAGTCTGAATGAATGCGTTTTCAGGGCACGCTTAAAATTGTGGGGATTGGGACTAATCGTATTAACCTGGGAAGTGCATTCCAAAGAATTGGCGCAGCACATGTATAGTCTTGGAGACGGGAGTGGGAGGTTCTGACTATAGAGGATGCTAACCTCAGGTCATCAGCAGAACGGAGGGCGCGGGTAGGGTGGTATACTGAAACAAGGGAGGAGATGTAGGGTGGTGCTGAGCCATGGAGGGCTTTGTGGGTGAGGGTAATAAGTTTATACTGAATTCTGGAGTGGATGGGTAGCTAGTGTAATGACTGGCACAAGGTAGAGGCATCGGTGTAACGATTGATGAGGAATATGATCCTGGCTGCAGCATTCAAGACAGATTGGAGAGGGGAAAGTTTGGTAAGAGGTAGACCGATTAGAAGAGAGTTACAATAGTCGAGACGAGAATGAATAAGAGAAACAGTAAGAGTTTTTGCAGAGTCAAAAGTAAGAAAAGGTCGAATTCTAGAAATGTTTTTGAGGTGCAGATGACAAGAGCGAGCCAGTGATCGAATGTGGGGGGCAAAGGAAAGCTCGGAATCAAGTATGACCCCAAGACAGCGGGCATGTTGCTGGGGAGTAATAGTGGAGCCACACACAGAAATGGCAATGTCGGGTATAGGTACATTAGTAGAGGGAGGAAACGCAAGGAGTTCAGTCTTTGACAGGTTCAGTTTCAGATATAGTGAGGACATGATATTAGATACAGCGTTTAGACAATCGCTGGTGTTTTCTAGAAAGGCTGGCGTGATGTCAGGAGAAGAAGTGTATAATTGGGTGTCATCAGCATAGAGATGGTACTGGAAACCAAATCTACTGATTGTTTGACCAATAGGGGCAGTGTACAAGGAGAAGAGGAGGGGGCCTAGGACTGATCCTTGAGGAACCCCAACAGTAACGGGAAGATGAGAGGAGGAGGAACTGGCAAAAGATACAGTAAAGGAGCGGTCAGAGAGATAGGAGGAGAACCAGGAGAGAACGGTGTCCTTGAGGCCAATGGAACGGAGCATAGTGAGGAGGAGCTGATGATCCACAGTGTTGAATGCTGCAGAGTGATCCAAGAGAATTAGCACCATGGTATATAGCACAACACCACATGGAATACAGCACAGCACCATGGTATACAGCACAGCACCACATGGTATATAGCCCAGGCCACACATGGTATATAGCCCGGCCACACATGGTATATAGCCCAGGCCACACATGGTATATAGCCCAGCACCAAATAGTATATAGCCCAGGACACACATGGTATATAACCCAGCACCATATAGTATATAGCCCATCACCACATAGTATATAGGCCAGGCCACACATGGCATATAGGGCAGGCCACACATGGTATATAGCCCAGCACCACATAGTATATAGCCCATCACCACATAGTATATAGGCCAGGCCACACATGGTATATAGGCCAGGCCACACATGGTATATAGCCCATCACCACATAGTATATAGGCCAGGCCACACATGGTATATAGCCCAGCACCACATAGTATATAGCCCAGCACTACATAATATACATGCCACACATGTTATATAATATAGCCCAGCACCACATAGTATATAGCCCAGGCCAGATAGCATATACCTCCCCCCCAGAGAATGGCCCCACAGTCCAGCACACACAATATATTAAAAAAAACACTCCTCACCTTCTCCTTGTGCCTGAGCTGCTCCCAGCTCCTGTCTCCTGCTCTGCCTGGCACAACAGTGAGAGCAGGATGACGTCATCGCGCACCCGCTGTGTGTTAGAGGCAGAGTGGGGAATGATGGGAGAGGAAGCGTCAGCTGACGCTCTCTCCTCCTTCATTGCCTCCTTGAATGTGGCGGTGGGGGGAATCGGCGCTGAGGGTAGGCGGGCCCCCTGCCTCTCAGGGGCACCATAGCAGCGGCATGATGTGCCTCTAGCTGGGGGCCCCTGAGGGAGCGGGGGCCCTAGGCAGATGCCTGGTCTGCCTGCCCCTAACGGCGGCCCTGTCCTCAGGTCAAATTTCACCAAGGACAACATCAGCAAGGCATTTGTATGTTCATCCTGTGTTTACGTGGGTTTACTCTGGGGTCTCTGGTTTCCTCCCATAGGCCAAAGATATACTGAAAGGGAATTTAGATTGTGAGCCACATTAGGGACAGCGATGATAATGTATGTAAAGTGCCATGGAATAAGAGTGCTACATAAGCAAAGTTTAATAACAATGGAAACAAGTGGGACGTAAAAACTAAAAATGTCAGCAGTAGAAGAGGATGATGTTGACCTTGTGCAGTGAAGTGACCAGTCAAGTGATGATGATATTTTAGAGGAAAGGGGCAGTACTATAATGTGTGAAAGGTAATGGAAACAAGTGGGACGTAAAAATAGCAGAAGAAGAGGACATTGTGCAGTAAAGTAGCCCGTCATATAATGTTAACGAGGACAGGAGTAAGTGTGATAGGGACCGTGCCATGACTAAAGAAGGGGAATGTAGATGATTTGGAGATCTAAGACTGGAAGCTATCATGAAGGAAAAAGTACCCCAGCAGCACAGAGTATTTCAGAATGGTGCTGTTACCTAAAGGGCATTTACATTGGCTCATAGTATGTTATAGGTGCCATATAATGAAACTGTACCAGGGGTGACACTATAGCGGGTGCATAGGTATCAGGCACACTCAACTCCTGGTACCTAAGGGGGCCCAAATCTCTGATATATAAGAAGACAGTTTTATAATTCACGCATGGTAAATGATTGCCAATATTACAGATTCTGCTATATCCAGTAATATTCTAGGTAGGATAGCCGCAGCAGAAGAGGAGGATGTTGACTTTGTGTGGTAAAGTGACTTGTCATGATGTTGATGATGTTAGTGAGGACAGGAGTTGATGGACTGCTCAGTGTAAGAGAATAGAGACAAGTGAGAGGCCAGACATTTAAGTCACATGAATTAAATAAAAGGTTCACACAGCAGCCCAGAGTATTTCAGGAATAGAGTGTTCTGATTTTGTGAAGGGGCTGTGACTTTTCTATTTGTGGTGGTGATAATAAGGTCAAAGCTACATTTTAGAAGTGGAGACTGAAGGTTATATAACCCCTCCCATCCTCCACAACAGCACAGAGTATTTCAGGAGAATGGCATTAACCTCTTGTTTCCCACTAGGGACTGGGCAAATTCATAATAAAATGGAGACAAGAGGGGGGAGGTGATACACTGAGCACGTAAGTAATGATGGTCTCCAGCAGCACAGAATATTTCAGAATAGTAGCAAAAAACTTACAGCTTCAATAGGGACTGGCCAAAGTCATGATTAGACTTGTCAAATAGAGAGCAGTAGGGGGAAGTCATACACTGAGCCCATAAGGAATGGTGGCCCTAGCAGCACAGAGTATTTCAGAATAGTACAATAACCTCTCGTTTCCAATAGGGACTGGGTAAATTCATGATTTCACTTGGCAGATGGAAACAAGTGGGAGGGGTCATACACTGAGCCTGTAAGGAATGGTGGTCCCCAGCAGCACAGAGTATTTCAGAAGAGTGGCAATAACCTCTTGGCTCCACTAAGGACTGGGCAAATTGATGATTAGACTTGGCAGATGGAGACAAATGGGGGAGAGGTCATGCACTGAGCCCGTAAGGAATGGTGGTCCCTAAAGCACAGAGTATTTCAGGATACCTGTCTATATGAATAAAAATAAGATACATAAGTTTTAGTGATTTGTGTAAAGATTTTTTTTTCTTAGAAAACAGTAGAAGGTAATTTTTTTTATTGAATATGGCGGACTCGGGCTCTCGTTCATCAGAGGTTAGATGCGCAGGATCCAGGTTTATTACTGAATAGAGAAAATCCATAATGTCCAAGTGTTTAATGGTGCCGGACGCGGCCACTTAATGACCCAGCCGCCGGTGCGGCGCAGTTAAATGCACATCATTTCTGCATCTAGGTTTGCACATGATCCTCGGCGCATCGAGATTAATCCTAATAACATAATACGTTCCCTGCGATTCAGCGAGCTCGCCGAAAAGGAATCTCTGACAATAAGCGGAGATAATAGGAAGCAAATCATTGAGAACACAGCGGTAAACTCTTCAATAGCGCTATCTTCATAGAGGAGAGGTAGATAAGGGAGCCCGGAGACCACCCTGACACACACCGGCGGGCCCATTAAAGGGAATCCATAATGGCTGTCTACCGCTGCCTCTCCTCTAATGTATGCTAATGCAGTCCATCGCCGCCACCGCGTTCTCCTGTTTACGTGCTATTGACCTGGAATACCTGTTCGCCGCCATATGCTGCTGAGAAATATTTACTTCTGCCCTATTTTAAAGCACATTCTTCAGGCACTGGGCTTTTATGGAGATATTATAGGGCAGGGGGTGAAACCGAAGACATCACTGAGTATCTTCTGAAGGAGGCGGAAAACTTGTGTACAGGACGTAGGAATCAAGAGTATTCAAATCACAAGTGCTGGAGAGTTTAGGACAGAGGATAAGGAAAAAAAAGAAAAATCTTGGGTGCCACATAATATAAGGGTTATTCGGCCCATGTTGGACAATAACCCCCCGCATGCTACAATAGGAATACTGAGAGTTAGACATCTCCAAAAGGTGGAGACCCCTGCACGATAGGGCTGAGATATAACGTTACTACATGATGAGATCAATATTGGACTGGCCTACCACGTGATTGGAGAATCCTCCCGTGGGCCTCATGGTCTGAGTTAATGCCATCACCATTGGACCAACCCCCCAGAAGACTGGAGGATCCTCCGGTGGGCCTCATGGTCTGAGTTAATGCCACCAGCATTGGATTGGCTGACCTAAAGACTGGAGGATCCTTTGGTGGGCCTCATGGTGTGCGTTAATGCCACAAGCTTTGGACTGGCCCACCAGAGGAGCAGAAGATCCTCCGGTGGGCCCGGGCCAGCACTGCATTACAGCAGTTAACTAACTGATCACACAAAATGATATGCTGCTGAAAATGAAGATTTTAAAGCGAGCTTAAAGATCATTGCACCCAATAAATGACAATTTTTCTGGTTTGCTGGTGATTACTGGATTTTTGGGCTGGTCGATAGTTGGGAACAATCATTCCTATGAATGCTTAGTCTCCAATTATCAGTTTGACAAGCTGGGAGATAAAAATAAGGACAGACTCTGCTGTGAGGACCCCTTATACATGGTGGGCCCCAAGAATAATTTTCTTTGGTGCGTCCAAACTACTCCAGTTGGGATTGCTGGGCAGCATGGGATCTCTCAGGGGTTAACATTACTTCTGCATATATGCATTCTGGGTTTTTTTCCCATGATTATGAAGGGACCTTGCGATTTTCTTATACACCCCTCATTACAAGGTCAATAGCATTAATGAACTGATTGACGGGTTCTCGTATTGTAGGTTCTCTATTAACCCATCATCTGCTGGGAAAGATGCAAGCTCGTTTCCTGAGCCTGAATCAAAGTCAGCGACCAGTATGTCATATGTCAATAAGGGGTTAAGAATTTAAGTTAAAGGGGTATTCCTCATTAACTTACCTGCGATCACAAGATATTCCATCTGATCCACCTTTTATGAATACTTGCACATGATTTCTTTTTTCTTCTCCCCTTTCGGTAGGGTAGCTTCCGACTGATCACTTTAAAAAATAGGACTGCAAAGAGCAGAGAGTAGAAATTCCATCTTTGACTGCAGGTTGATACATTTTGCTTGCACTGATACATTGTTGCAGACAAGACAGATAAGAAATATTTGATGTGGATTCACAGACAGAATACCACTGTAGCAAACCCTCAGCTGTTAGAGGTGTATGGACACAGTAAATCCTGATTCCCGTTGCCTGTGATCTCGCTACATGGGTCCTGTATATCCCAGATGACTGCAAAGAAGTTCAGTTTTGGAAGACACAGCCAAGAAGACAAATCCTTATTTGATTTTTTTTTTAAAGACTCCTGTGTGGATTTCTTCGGAGATGACAGGTTCAGTGTAATCCTCTTAAAACCTTGGCTCAGCCCAAGGAATCTATAACTAGTGATCCTTGTAAGGTGAGCAGCGGCAAACTGAACTATCTCGGAGAAAGCTACCTCATTGGGAAATGTTCACGGCACCATAGATGGACCCCCTAACCCCCTCATTAGTGTTGGTGCTTGAGACGCGTCTTCTTCTTTCAGTATAGTGATGTCACCATGCTCACGTGGCGGCAATATTAATTTGTAGTCCTTACTTAATCCGATTGGTTGTTGGTCAGGAGTAGGACTTGTGATTTCACCATATGGGGTTGACTTACACTCGTTAAAAATAATATATTGATTCATGGGGGTCAAGGTTCTACCTTTGGGAGGGATAACATTAAAAATCCCGGCACCTGTTCTGTTCTTTGATTGTTAGTGATGTCACCCATGTCTCTCAGTCTGGTTGAGGGTCAAGAGTGGAGGGTATGGTACTCAACATCACCATGAACTTTGTTAAGGAGGACCTCGTTGTGTTGGAGATCCATCAGCTTCCAAAAAAGGGATGCGAAGATGTAGATTCCTTATGGGACCATGTTCCTCAAGAAACCCAACAGGTCATGTTTTTCTTGATAGGCGTTATTTTGGTCTCTTTTTAGAGATGAGCGAACCCAAACTTAAAAGTTTGGGGTTCATACCGGACAGTTCATGTCTGGTGCAAAATGCCGAACACAGACTACTCCCGAAAGTGTTCAATGTTTAGAACCGATGCTGAATATTAACCCGGTCGGAAGGAGTGCAGAAAAAGGGGAGGTGGATTTAAAATCTTCTTTTGTTGCACCATTATTACCACTATCTGAACTGGAGTGTTTAGAACCGGACACTAACTGTTCATCGTTCCAGGAGAAAGGAAGAGAACATTTTCCCAGCTGAAATGCATGGGTCCTCATTTTTTTCAATTGGGCTTGGGTTCTAGTCGAAGTTCAGATAAAGTTCTGGTGCCCGAAACGAACTTTGGAAAAAAAAAGTTTGGGTAGGGCACCAGAACTCGAAAGTCCACGGGTCTGCTCATCCCTATTCTTAGAATCCTAACATCATAGAATGCTAGAGTTGGAAGGGACCTCAAGGATCAATGCAGGAATCTTCTTATATCCCAATTCCAGTCCTCATTGGATGTCATTTCTCTCGTATGAGATCCATTAGAAAAACTTGTCCTTGGGGGATGTTGTCTACTGCTCAATGCCGTTGGGGAACTATTCAGGCCATCACTGATGGAAGTGATGAAATGCTGATTTTTGAAGGGTCTTTGAAGAATGGTGGATAATTTGGATTCTTGGCTGTTTATGCTAGCAAAGTGGCCAATGTGTTTCCAGAGGCAGCTGGGTCTTGTGAGGTCTCCATATGGTATTGACGAAAAAATAATCTATTCTGTCAACTGATGGGTGGCAAGAGACCAATAAGTTCTTCAGTCGGGTGCATTTGGAAGAAGGGGTACTTTTAAAATAAACTCAAGTTGTATATTTATACATAGATCCAACAGTAATGGGTATATATAAATCAGATGCAAGAAAAAATGACCGCCGCCAATATGCAAAGACACATTTTAAGGGTACTTGAACAAGAATTGCATTAAAAGTGGAAAAGAACAAGGACATTATCTTCTGTATTCTGCCGGGATCTTCCATGTACAGAGGGGACGCATCCTTGGAAAATTTCCCATTATGAATATGAATTGGAGCAGCCATTTTGCCTGCCTCATTAGAGAAAATGAGCAGCAGATGTTCAAAGTTAACTAGCCGATTACTAGGAGCAGGTTGGTAAGAGATGAAATATTCAGCGTGCAGAGCGCCTACCGGCTTGTCATATTATCAAATTTCCCCAAAAAAGAAAAAAAAATTCTGGTGGATGGATAGTAAAGATTTTTTTTGCTTCTTTTAAAGAGAAAATCCAGTTTGAAGTTGGAAAACCAGACTTTTAGATCTGGAAAAGCCAAAGCTTGCTTTGGTTCTGTATTGAGGCTCTGCCTGTGGTTGACTGTCATCTTGAACTAGGGTTTCAGTGGACAGGATTTGTGCTGGATACGCTATCAGGTTCTGGGGGAGCCTTGATCTTCACCCTTTAACCCCTGGACAGGAATATGGAATTACACAAGAACCACCCTGGATTGTGTCCTCAGAGTAGCTGCTGGCCAGAGAAGCAGGCTGGCAGGAATGGTCAGTTTGCTGTGTCAGAACCAAGAGGGCAGACAAGAGACAAAGTCATAGATCAGAAGACTAGCCAGAAAATTGGCTGTGGTCAGAATGATAATTGGACAAGCAAACAGGTGCAAAAACAAAAGGAGTAAACCAGAGCTATTGGACATCTGGTGGAAGATCAGATGATCATCACTGTGAACTTGCCCCCTTTAAGTTCTGCTGGTGCAGGTTCTGCTGACATGTTCACCCTTCATAAACTTTTCCTCAATGTTTTAGATAACAAGTTTTTTCCTCCTTTGTCACCTCGTTGAAAAATTAGTCTGCTTTTAATTACCACTGTTACTGGAAAAGCTGCACCTCCATTAAACCCTCTATAGGGATATCGCCCAGCTTTCCAAGTGTCTTCACAAAGAAAATCACTGTGTTTGGACCATATTGGATTAAGGCTCCTAACAATGGACTAAATGTTTTTCAGGAATGATGTAACTTCTGAAGAGCACCCCCAAAATTATTTATTATGTCGCAGAATCCTTGGGGAGCACCAGGATCCAAAAGCGGTTTCTATCTTTGCACCCTTATAGCTGTACCCCAGAGACACCTAATGGCAGCAGATATCTGGGGCAGCACTGAATAGACACATTTTTGACTTTGATGCAACCAGACACATCAAGAGAGGATGAGTGGCTTCTAAATGGATGATGTAAAAAGCCACAAAGTGAGGCTGAACCATTTCTTCGGTGAGTAGCTGTGCGGCTCATGAATTATGGATGGCCGTGCATATTACCTCCTGATATATGAATTGTTAATATCTATTGATCTATTCCAACAAGTGCTTTGTAACCAACTACATATAAACATGTCACGGCACTGACTCCCTGTTTGTCATGCTGTGACAGTTTTTGGTAAGGAAGGGGGGCCTCATACTGTCCATGGAACTTAGTCCTTAACTATCTCTGTCACAGGGGGGTACTCTTGAAGGTAGAGAAGCCTGAGTCTCTCACCTTACTATGCTCCTGTTAAACCCTGATCTGTCCCCTCCCCCACCTTATGGTACAGAAATGTAAGGTAATCCAGAAACAAAGACAAAACAGGGATAACAGATCACAGCAAACATACAAAAACACTCAACAAAGGTAGAGAGGTATATAGGGAAGGGTAGGATTGTACTAACTAAGTGGGAATACGACAATGAGGAAAGCATACACCCAAAAACAGCATGCAACAATCTTCAGTAGCAACAGTGAACTCCTATTCACCACAGTATCTCCAAGGAGCTAGGAAGCAAAGTTTTCATTGGCAAGGCAGAGAGGGTCTGGCCAGGTTTAATAGGGAGAGGTAATGACCAGATCAGAAGCAGCTGAAAATGGAGCTGCAAGTTTCTGACGAGCATCGAAAGGGTCATTAACCTCTTCAGCACCAAAGGAAACCAAATCTATATAATATGGGACACAAACACACTGTCACGTGGACCCGTCCTGTGTGACACGACCCGCAGGCCGGTAACTAAAACAACAAGACACGGCACGTGTAACTGTCCTGTGTGACACGACCCGCAGGCCGGTAACTAAAACAAGGCAAGGGGGAGGGAAAACAGTTACAACGGTGGGCCCTGCTATAGGGAAAGGGGACGTGGAGACCTCCTGCATTCCCCTGAGTCAGTGTCCCTAACGCTCCTAACGTTCCCTATGCCGGTTCCGCACCGGGCGCCGCTCAGGATACCTGTCGCCCTAGCACACCCTACTAGGGAGCTGGGTGGCGCAGGCACTGGCCCCACCGCTGTACTAATACACACGAAGGAAAAACACAAACAGGGGAACACCACTTAGCTTTACTCCGTTGCACTTGCTCCTGGCAACAGAGTCCACCACCAGAATGCAGCTCTGCTCCTGAAACGCTGCCACCAAGCTCTGTCAGAGCTACAAGGAAATCCCCTATGACTCCTTCCACACCAGGGCTAAGGCAGTGCTGCAAGGAACGGTCTCCAGCTCCTTCCTCCACCAAGGATAGTTGAAATGAATACAATCACCAACGCTGATTGTAACACCTGTGACTCTTTTATAGCAGAGCCAGCAATCACACCTGCATTATAAATGTGTACTTAACTAAAGAAACAGAGTGCAATGACGCTCACCACCACCGGAGGCAAACTTAGAACGAACGACACCACAGTGCAATAATCCAAATGGCCACCGGGGGCAAAAACATCTCTAAGCACAGCTTGAGAAAAAAAAAGGTTACCTGTGCTTTTATCTGTCCTGATCCCGCATGGATCATGACACACACAGGCTAAATGGAAGATCTGTGATTTACAATACACATTGATCTTCTAACCCCAGATCACCCAAGGAGGATGTGACACTCTGCTTGCTGTCAGTCTTTGCAGTCATGATTTGATTGGTGTTGCAGTGAGTATATAATGTATAATGGGCGGCACGGTGGCTCAGTGGTTAGCACTGCAGCCTTGCAGCGCTGGGGTCCTGGGTTCTAATCACACCAAGGACAACATCTGCAAGGAGTTTGTATGTTCTCCCCGTGTTTGCGTGGGTTTCCTCCGGGTACTCCGGTTTCCTCCCACATTCTAAAGACATACTAATAGGGAATTTAGATTGTGAGCCCCATCGGGGACAGTGATGATGATGTGTGCAAACTGTAAAGCGCTGCGGAATATGTTAGCGCTATATAAAGATTATTATTATTATAACAGCCAGTATTTTCATTGGCACAAGGTAGGCGAGTGCAGCTCTTAAAATGAATGCAGAAAATAAATCAACATTAAAGGGAATCTATCATCAGATTTTTGCCACCTAATCTAAGTGCAGCAGAAAGTAGGGGCAGAGACCCTGATTCCAGCTATGTTACTTACTGGGCTGCTTGCTATAGTTTATAATCACGTGATCAGCAGGAAATTATCACTAGAGGACGAGTAAACCTGCTGACACGTAGTTCAAGCATGCCCCATCACTGATTGACAGCTTGTGTGTATGCTGTGCATAGGCAGAAAGTGGCCAATCAGTGGTGGGGGCTGGATAACACAGAGATCAGAATTCAGAAAACTGTCAGCAGATAAAGCAGATATTTTATCAAAACTGCAGCAAACAGCCCAGTAAGTGACACATCGCTGGAATCAGGGTATCTGCTCCTACATCATGCTGCTCACAAAATAGGAGGCAAAACTTGGTGACAGATTCCCTTTATTACAGGATATTTAATGCAATGTATGTACACAGTGACTGCACCAGTGAAATAGTGAGTACAGCTCTGGGATATAATACAGGAGGTAACTCAGGATCAGTACAGGATCAGTAATGTAATGTATGTACACAGTGATTGCACCAGCAGAATAGTGAGTGCAGCTCTGGAGTATGATAGAGGATGTAACTCAGGATCAGTAATGTAATGTATGTACACAGTGACTGCACCAGCAAAATAGTGAGTGCAGCTCTGGAGTATAATACAGGAGGTAACTCAGGATCAGTAATGTAATGTATGTACATGGTGACTGCACCAGCAGAATAGTGAGTGCAGCTCTGGAGTATAATACATGATGTAACTCAGGATCAGTAATGTAATGTATGTACACAGTGACTGCACCAGCAAAATAGTGAGTGCAGCTCTGGAGTATAATACAGGAGGTAACTCAGGACCAGTAATGTATGTACACAGTGACTGCACCAGCAGAATAGTGAGTGCAGCTCTGGAGTATAATACAGGATGTAACTCAGGATCAGTAATGTACAGTATGTACACAGTGACTGCAGCAGTGAGTGCAGCTTTGGAGTATAAAACATGTTGGAGAGGACTGTACATTGTATTTGGATTGTATACAAAATATTTTCGTTAAAAGCAGAAGAACAGAACAGAACATGAGATGTTGTTCCTAATCCGCAGGCAATGCTGAGAGTAGTTGTATTCCTTCTTGCTACTCTGACATTGATCAAAACAAGAATGCCAAATCCTTCTGCGCTCCTCTAAATATGATGTGAACCGGCTTTTATTCCCCGGATTACAGTAAGAAATGAATCAATAATTTAGGCAGGACGTCACCGGCTCACTTCAATCATAAACTCTTTAAAGCCACAGAACAAATCCTGTTTGAGCTCCGAGAGACGCGCTGCCGCATTAGTGTTTAATATGAACTGTCTTGATGGAGCCGTAATCTGCTGGATGAGATTCCTCCAGTATTAAAATCACTCGTCACTTTGCATATATGTACAGTATGTGTGCGCCTTCCCTGCGTCCTACAGCTCTGCCGGTGTTAATGTCCCTGAAGTTCTGCAGTTCTGGAAGTCTATTCCTGAATTATTTATAGGGCTATTTCCATATTATGTAGTGACTGACATATTGCTCGGGTAAGACATGACTTTGTGATCATTATGACCTTTGGGATGTGACTCACCCCCAGAGGCTGTGGGGTACTCGGTGCCGGGCCCGTTGACTTCAATGGGAGATGTCACTGTGGCAGTGACCCGGTCCATGGCCTCAGGCGGTCAATGTAAAAGGGGTAGAGTGATGGGGATAAAGTTTATGCAGTGATTCGTGATGCCACCTGTGGTTTCTGGTCAGAGTGACCAGCGCTGCAGGGTTGCTTCTCTGGGACAGATGGTGTGGTGCAGCAATGATGTTGAAGGTCCCCACAGGTGGAGCTGTAGTCCCAGAGCAGAGTAGATGAGGCTGGCACGTGGGGAGATGGTGTAAAGAAGTAGATGTAGCAGAGCCGGGTGTAAGGCGCAAGAATAAGTGGAGGACACAAGGGCATGTAGTTCCAAGGCTTTACTCACAGTCTGGTGCACACAGATGCCCGCTTCGATGCCAACTCCCAGGCAAGGTAAAGTACACCTTTCCAGCACTCCTCCAACATGTGCCTTCTCTGAACGTCTCCACACTAGCGCCTAATCTGAAGTACTTGTAGTTGCGCATTAAACTCAAGTTTCTCCTTCTTGATGTTGCTTAGAACTCTACTTGTACGGCAGACAGCTGTAGCCGGCTTCGGGGACTTCTTGCTATCATGTCCCGGCTCACCCACGTTGCTGTTGTGCCCCCAAGTCTTAGATGGGAATAGTGGTGACAACTTCTATTCCTCCGGTTTCTGCTGCAGGAACATCAGTATCCATACAACCTCGGGGACCGGACCCCGGCCATGTGCTTTAAACTTGAGGAACAGTTCTGCTCTGACCCTAGTCCTTAGTTCTCTTCTCCTTACGTTCCGTACTAAACTATCTTCCTTCTGAAGAATCAGGCTTTCTATGGCTCTTTGCTGTGCCAGCAGCTCCAGGTGACAGGAGTCTGCTGCAATACTTCCTTCACTCCATCCCTCTCAGGGGATCTTCTCTCACAGACTGACCTTTTCCTAACATTCTCCCACTCTCTTGTGCAGTCTAAGCTCCACCCACCTCCCAGCACTCTTCGTGTTCCAAGCAGGGAGCCACAAAGGTTGCTCTGCTACACTGCTGGTGTGCATGTGGGATGTGAATGTTGGAGTGTGGTCAGGTATCTCCACCTTACCTGGATAGTGGGGTACCACACCTCAGGAGGAGGTGCAGTATCTCTGTGGTGACTGAACCCTCAGGGGCGACACAGATGCCCACGATCTTAAGAACAGCAGCCCTCCATATTCTTTTCAATAGAGTAGTGATTGGTGGGGATCTGACCTCTGGGATGCCCACCGATCTTAAGAACTGCAGCCCTCCACATTCTTATCAGTAGAGTAGTGATTGGTGGGGATCTGACCTCTGAGATGCCCACCAATCCTGAGAACTGCAGCCCACCATATTCAGGTCAGTAGAGTAGTGATTGGTGGGGATGTGACCTCTGGGATGCCCACCAATCCTGAGAACTGCATCCCACCATATTCGCGTCAGGTCAGTAGAGTAGTTATCGGTGGGGATCTGACCTCTGGGAAACTCACTCATCCGGAGAACTGCTGCCCAACATATTCATGTCGGTAGAGTAGTGATCGGTATGAATCTGACCTCTAGGATGCTCACTGAAGCGGAGAACTGCATCCCACCAAATTCAGGTCAGTAGAGTAGGGATCGGTGGCCAGGAATCTGACCTCTGGAATGCCCACCGATCCTGAGAACTGCAGCCCACCATATTCATGTCAGTAGAGTTTTGCTGGAGTTCTACTGTTCAGCCAATGGCTGCGGCGCCCTTCATTCTCAGGATTGATGGGGTTCCCAGAGGTAAGAGTAATATTTTATGGGGTAGTATAAACAATGTGCCTTATTGTGCAAAATTATTCAAACCTGCATTGCAGTTATTGTTTTCTATTGATGAACTTGCAAGCTCAGCATGAGCAGGTATTTGGTGATGGGTCATTTCCAAATTCCAAAGGATAGGTGATAGGTACTCATTCTAGAACTTCCACTGATTCCGAGATCTTTGCTTTGAAATCATCTGTTGAAGTGGAGCGGTGGCCGTGCGTGTGCACAATGACACTGTTGGACATAGCAGATTCCCAATGGATGAAGTAGTGATGTGCATGCGCGGCCCCATTATACAGGAAGCATTTCCGTACCCTGTTCTTTGGCCCCACTGGTCAGACCTACAGCAATTATTAAGTCAGTAAACCTGTTGAGCGATTATTTGTGGAAATGGAAAAACCTGAAAATTATGGAAATATGTGTCCAATGGTAAGAAGACGTCCTGCCATGCATGGAGCCCTCCTGGCGTTACTCCCGCAGTCTCTGGCCCCACATTTATCAAGAGCGGCTTCATTTCAGATAATGTTAAGTCTGATCTAATTGATTGACCTCAGCAGTGATAGATTTATGACCACATTTGTCTCCTTCGAGAAATCTGTCACAACATAATATACATCACAGCTGGAAACTTTCGAAATGACGGCACATTCACTACCCCAGCGGTGCAGAGCCGAGGCATATTTTACAACTGACTTTTTTTCCAAAAAAAAAAAAAAAATATATATATATATTTTTTTTTTTTCTTAATTGCGTCCAAATAAGTATCATGCTCCGCCCCGCATGTTCTGCATTATAATTACCTGAAATGTTCCTTTAAGTGGGGTTTCCAGGACTATAATATTATTAAGCACTAAATATATAAATTCCAGTAAAGAGGAAAGCCAGCACTCTGTGAGATAACTCTGAGTTTATTGTAAGGCTGAGTTCACACGTTGCAGTTTTTTCGCGTTTCCGCGGCGGTTTTAAACGCGCGATTTTGCCGCGAAAAATAAGCATCCCATGCATTCCTATGGGATTCCGCAATGCTGTGCTAATGCTGTGGTTTTTACCGCGGCGGAATCGCTTCGCGTTAAAAAACGCAGCATGCTCATTAATTTCGCGGCGATCCCGCACCCATAGGAATGCATTGTTCTGCTTAATTTCCGCATGTGGCTGTGCCCACCATGCGAAAAGTAAGCAGAACATTTGCGGATGGTACCCACGGAGGAGAGGAGACTGTCCTCCAGGCTGTGGGTACCATATCCCTGTAAAAAATAGAATTTTAAATAAAAAATATTGTTATTCTCACCTTCCGACATCCCGTGCAGCCTTCCCGCCTCTCTCCACGCTCCCGTTCCCAGTCAGCCTTTGTGAGCGATGACGTCCGTTCTCGCGGGATCACGAAGTCTCACTGTCATTCGCGCGACGTCATCGCAAATGATCGCGAGATGTCGCGATCCCGCGAGAATGGACGTCATCGCGGTAATTCGCGCAAAGGATTACTGGGACCGGGAGCGTGGAGAGAGGCGGGAAGGCTGCGCGGGACGTCGGAAGGTGAGAATAACAATATATTTATAATAATTATTTTTTACATGCTATCTATTACTATTGAAGCCGCATAGGTGGCCTCAATAGTAAAAAGTTGGTCACACTCGTCAAACACTATGTTTGACGAGTGTGATCAACCTGTCAATCAGTTCTCCAAGCGATGCTCCAGATTGCTTGGAAAACGCTAGCTATTCTGCAAGCTAATTACGCTTGCAAAATGCTAGTTTTTCCGCGGGAAAATCGCTGGAATTTAAAATGCGATTTTCCCGCGGAATGGAATTCTGGAATTCTCGCGGTAATTTCTGCAAGAGTTCCGGTACGTGTGAACCCAGCCTAACTGTATTCCATGTGTGCTAAAACCACTCTACCCAGGTAAACGTCCTTTCTTGGGTACTGCAATTTAAAAGGCATATGTTCTGTAATCCGACAGCAGCATGATGTTGGTGCAGAGCCTCTGCTTACAGAGATGTATTGCTTAGTTTACTGAGTGCAGCAGTTTTGATACAATCACAGTTTTCTCTGGGTGACCAGAAAAATGCCCACAGGAAAAATGCCCACAGGAAAAATGCCCACACGGAAAACTGCCCACACAGAAAATTGCCCACACGGAAAATTGCCCACACGGAAAATTGCCCACACGGAAAATTGCCCACACGGATAATTGCCCACACGGATAATTGCCAATTGCATCATCACAAAGTTTCAGATCTATGATATTTGAGGTGCAAGGTGAGGATGTTCACATGATATGTGAAAAATGCCCACAGAAAATTGCCCACAGACATGAATACCCACAGGAAAACATTAGCGAATTATAGGTGAGATGCTCTGCAAGACAGAGAGTAGCATAGATCTATAGGTTAAATGCTCTGCAGGACAGGGGGATAGTATACAGGCATATGTGAGATGCTCTGCAGGGCAGGAGAATAATATAGAATTCTAGGTGAGATGCTCTGCAGGACACAGAATAGTATAGAATTATAGATTAAATGCTCTGCAGGACAGGGGGATAGTATACAGGTATAGGTGAGATGCTCTGCAGGACGGGGATAGTATACAAGTATAGGTGAGATGCTCTGCAGGACAGGGGGATAGTATACAGGTATAGGTGAGATGCTCTGCAGGACAGGAGAATAATATAGAATTCTAGGTGAGATGCTCTGCAGGACAGAGAAAAGTATAGAATTATAGATTAAATTCTCTGCAGGACAGGGGGATAGTATACAGGTATAGGTGAGATGATCTGTAGCACAGGGGGATAGTATACAGGTATAGGTGAGATGCTCTGCAGGACAGTGGGATAGTATACAGGTATAGGTGAGATGCTCTGCAGGACAGGGGGATAGTATACAGGTATAGGTGAGATGCTCTGCAGGACTGGGGGATAGTATACAGGTATCGGTGAGATGCTCTGCAGGACAGGAGAATAATGTAGAATTCTAGGTGAGATGCTCTGCAGGACAGAGAATAGTATAGAATTATAGATTAAATTCTTTGCAAGACAGGGGGATAGTATACAGGTATGGGTGAGATGATCTGTAGGACAGGGGGATAGTATACAGGTATAGGTGAGATGCTCTGCAGGACAGGGGGATAGTATACAGGTATAGGTGAGATGCTCTGCAGGACAGGGGGATAGTATACAGGTATAGGTGAGATGATCTCCAGGACAGGGGGATAGTATACAGGTAAAGGTGAGATGCTCTGCAGGATAGGGGCATAGTATACAGGTATAGGTGAGATGCTCTTCAGGACAGGGGGATACTATACAGGTATAGGTGAGATGCTCTGCAGGACAGGGGGATAGTATACAGGTATAGGTGAGATGCTCTGCAGGACAGGGGGATAGTATACAGGTATAGGTGAGATGATCTGTAGGACAGGGGGATAGTATACAGGTATAGGTGAGATGATCTGTAGGACAGGGGATAGTATACAGGTATAGGTGAGATGATCTGTAGGACAGGGGGATAGTATACAGGTATAGGTGAGATGCTCTGCAGGACAGGGGGATAGTATACAGGTATAGGTGAGATGCGCTGCAGGACAGGGGGATAGTATACAGGTATAGGTGAGATGCTCTGCAGGACAGGGGGATAGTATACAGGTATAGGTGAGATGATCTGTAGGACAGGGGGATAGTATACAGGTATAGGTGAGATGATCTGTAGGACAGGGGGATAGTATACAGGTATAGGTGAGATGCTCTGCAGGATAGGGGGATAGTATACAGGTATAGGTGAGATGCTCTGCTGGACAGGGGGATAGTATACAGGTATAGGTGAGATGCTCTGCAGGACAGGGGGATAGCATACAGGTATAGGTGAGATGCTCTGTAGGACAGGGGGATAGTATACAGGTATAGGTGAGATGATCTGTAGGACAGGGGGATAGTATACAGGTATAGGTGAGATGATCTGTAGGACAGGGGGATAGTATACAGGTATAGGTGAGATGCTCTGTAGGACAGGGGGATAGTATACAGGTATAGGTGAGATGATCTGTAGGACGGGGATAGTATACAGGTATAGGTGAGATGCTCTGCTGGACAGGGGGATAGTATACAGGTATAGGTGAGATGCTCTGCAGGACAGGGGGATAATATACAGGTATAGGTGAGATGCTCTGCAGGACAGGAGAATAATATAGAATTCTAGGTGAGATGCTCTGCAGGACAGAGAAAAGTATAGAATTATAGATTAAATTCTCTGCAGGACAGGGGGATAGTATACAGGTATAGGTGAGATGATCTGTAGCACAGGGGGATAGTATACAGGTATAAGTGAGATGCTCTGCAGGACAGGGGGATAGTATACAGGTATAGGTGAGATGCTCTGCAGGACAGGGGGATAGTATACAGGTATCGGTGAGATGCTCTGCAGGGTAGGAGAATAATGTAGAATTCTAGGTGAGATGCTCTGCAGGGTAGGATAATAATGTAGAATTCTAGGTGAGATGCTCTGCAGGACAGGGGGATAGTATACAGGTATGGGTGAGATGATCTGTAGGACAGGGGGATAGTATACAGGTATAGGTGAGATGCTCTGCAGGACAGGGGGATAGTATACAGGTATAGGTGAGATGCTCTGCAGGACAGGGGGATAGTATACAGGTATAGGTGAGATGATCTGCAGGACAGGGGGATAGTATACAGGTATAGGTGAGATGCTCTGCAGGATAGGGGGATAGTATACAGGTATAGGTGAGATGCTCTTCAGGACAGGGGGATACTATACAGGTATAGGTGAGATGCTCTGCAGGACAGGGGGATAGTATACAGGTATAGGTGAGATGCTCTGCAGGACAGGGGGATAGTATACAGGTATAGGTGAGATGATCTGTAGGACAGGGGGATAGTATACAGGTATAGGTGAGATGATCTGTAGGACAGGGGGATAGTATACAGGTATAGGTGAGATGATCTGTAGGACAGGGGGATAGTATACAGGTATAGGTGAGATGCTCTGCAGGACAGGGGGATAGTATACAGGTATAGGTGAGATGCTCTGCAGGACAGGGGGATAGTATACAGGTATAGGTGAGATGCTCTGCAGGACAGGGGGATAATATACAGGTATAGGTGAGATGATCTGTAGGACAGGAGGATAGTATACAGGTATAGGTGAGATGATCTGTAGGACAGGGGGATAGTATACAGGTATAGGTGAGATGCTCTGCTGGACAGGGGGATAGTATACAGGTATAGGTGAGATGCTCTGCTGGACAGGGGGATAGTATACAGGTATAGGTGAGATGCTCTGCAGGACAGGGGGATAGCATACAGGTATAGGTGAGATGCTCTGTAGGACAGGGGGATAGTATACAGGTATAGGTGAGATGATCTGTAGGACAGGGGGATAGTATACACGTCTAGGTGAGATGATCTGTAGGACGGGGGATAGTATACAGGTATAGGTGAGATGCTCTGTAGGACAGGGGGATAGTATACAGGTATAGGTGAGATGATCTGTAGGACGGGGATAGTATACAGGTATAGGTGAGATGCTCTGCTGGACAGGGGGATAGTATACAGGTATAGGTGAGATGCTCTGCAGGACAGGGGGATAATATACAGGTATAGGTGAGATGCTCTGCAGGACAGGGGGATAGTATACAGGTATAGGTGAGATGATCTGCAGGACAGGGGGATAGTATACAGGTATAGGTGAGATGCTCTGCAGGATAGGGGGATAGTATACAGGTATAGGTGAGATGCTCTTCAGGACAGGGGGATACTATACAGGTATAGGTGAGATGCTCTGCAGGACAGGGGGATAGTATACAGGTATAGGTGAGATGCTCTGCAGGACAGGGGGATAGTATACAGGTATAGGTGAGATGATCTGTAGGACAGGGGGATAGTATACAGGTATAGGTGAGATGATCTGTAGGACAGGGGGATAGTATACAGGTATAGGTGAGATGATCTGTAGGACAGGGGGATAGTATACAGGTATAGGTGAGATGCTCTGCAGGACAGGGGGATAGTATACAGGTATAGGTGAGATGCTCTGCAGGACAGGGGGATAGTATACAGGTATAGGTGAGATGCTCTGCAGGACAGGGGGATAGTATACAGGTATAGGTGAGATGATCTGTAGGACAGGGGGATAGTATACAGGTATAGGTGAGATGATCTGTAGGACAGGGGGATAGTATACAGGTATAGGTGAGATGATCTGTAGGACAGGGGGATAGTATACAGGTATAGGTGAGATGCTCTGCTGGACAGAGGGATAGTATACAGGTATAGGTGAGATGCTCTGCTGGACAGGGGGATAGTATACAGGTATAGGTGAGATGCTCTGCAGGACAGGGGGATAGCATACAGGTATAGGTGAGATGCTCTGTAGGACAGGGGGATAGTATACAGGTATAGGTGAGATGATCTGTAGGACAGGGGGATAGTATACACGTATAGGTGAGATGATCTGTAGGACAGGGAGATAGTATACAGGTATAGGTGAGATGCTCTGTAGGACAGGGGGATAGTATACAGGTATAGGTGAGATGATCTGTAGGACGGGGATAGTATACAGGTATAGGTGAGATGCTCTGCTGGACAGGGGGATAGTATACAGGTATAGGTGAGATGCTCTGCAGGACAGGGGGATAACATACAGGTATAGGTGAGATGCTCTGTAGGACAGGGGGATAGTATACAGGTATAGGTGAGATGATCTGTAGGACAGGGGGATAGTATACAGGTATAGGTGAGATGCTCTGCTGGACAGGGGGATAGTATACAGGTATAGGTGAGATGCTCTGCAGGACAGGGGGATAGTATACAGGTATAGTTGAGATGCTCTGCAGGACAGGGGGATAGCATACAGGTATAGGTGAGATGCTCTGTAGGACAGGGGGATAGTTTACAGGTATAGGTGAGATGCTCTGCAGGATAGGGGGATAGTATACAGGTATAGGTGAGATGCTCTGCAGGACAGGGGGATAGTATACAGGTATAGGTGAGATGCTCTGTAGGTCAGTAGAATAATATAGAATTCTAGGTGAGATGCTCTGCAGGACAGGGGGATAGTATACAGGTATAGGTGAGATGATCTGTAGGACAGGAGGATAGTATACAGGTATAGGTGAGATGCTCTGCAGGACAGGGGGATAGTATACAGGTATAGGTGAGATGATCTATAGGACAGGGGGATAGTATACAGGTATAGGTGAGATGCTCTTCAGGACAGGGGGATAGTATACAGGTATAGGTGAGATGATCTGTAGGACAGGGGGATAGTATACAGGTATAGGTGAGATGCTCTGCAGAACAGGGGGATAGTATACAGGTATAGGTGAGATGCTCTGCAGGACAGGGGGATAGTATACAGGTTTAGGTGAGATGCTCTTCAGGACAGGGGGATAGTATACAGGTATAGGTGAGATGCTCTGTAGGACAGGGGGATAGTATACAGGTATAGGTGAGATGCTCTGCAGGACAGGGGGATAGTATACAGGTATAGGTGAGATGCTGTGCAGCACAGAAGCACATTTGCTTCTGCTTTTTGGTTCTTGAACTACGTTGTCATCTTTTGTTTTGAGAACTGAATGGCACTTTGAAGAGCGATGCAGTCGGCATCTCCAAGTCACCACTGCGTTGATAGTATGAAATGCAAAATATTCAAACCCCAAGTAAATCATAACTTTGTTGTTACTCTGGCTAGAATACTTTAGATGAAATCAAAATACACTTTTATTGAAAAGAAATTAAAAAATATGGGGATAGATCTATTAAAGTAGATGCTTTAACTAACCAAGACCCAATTGGCTGGCACAGCAGGAAAGCCATTGTCACTGGGGTTGTACCAAAAGGAATGACAGGATTGCCAATTGGAAACAATGGGGGTGGGGAAGCGCTGGAAGGAACATGTGAAATAATGTCAACAAGGAAAGCCCGGTGACTTCCATGGGCTCCGTTGAAATACAATACAGCACAACACAGGCAGCAAAGAAAATGCAGAATGGATTTCACCACAGGTCTCTGGGCCCAGTTTACTTCTCCGGGTTCTACAGGTTCGGTTCACTCATACCTAGTCCCAGAGTACAGATTCTGTTCTTACGAGCTGTCAGTCAGGCCCGGATTGGCAATATAACCAACCGGGCATTTTCCCGCTGGGCCACTGTCACGTGGGCCGCGGGCGGCAGCGACCGATCATCTGGCCGCTTGCCAGCTGCTGCGGCCACTGTTGCTCCTGCCGCCGGCCCTCTGCAGCACGGCGGTGATAGTTTCAAGTTCCTCCCGCACTGCAGGGAGATAAGCCGCGACGCCCCCCCACGCACCCCATCCTCGCCTTAGCATGAGACTCCCCGCCCCCGCAGCCACTCACAGCGTCGCACTCGCTTGCCTGCTCGCTCTGTTCGCAGGACCTGTGATGAAGTCACAGGAGGGGAGGAGTCAGGGGGGTCACATGATCAGGAGCCTTTGTCCAGACCCCCGATCATGTCACCCCCTGACTCCGCCCCTCCTGTGACCTCATCACAGGTCCTGTGCGCTCAGCCTTGCCTCTACCGTCTGTAAGACTCTGCTTTGCTGTTGTCATGGTGCTGGATGAGGTATGTGTGGGGTCAGGATTTACAGTGTGGATGTAGCAGAGCTGTGTGTGTATGAGGTGTACGGAGCGGAGCCGTGTGTACGAGGTGTACGGAGAGGAGCCACGCGTGTACGAGGTGTACGGAGCGGAGCAGTGTGTACGAGGTGTATGGAGCGGAGCCGTGTGTACGAGGTGTACGGAGCGGAGCCGTGTGTGTACAAGATGTACGGAGCGGAGTAGTGTGTACGAGGTGTATGGAGCGGAGCCGTGTGTACGAGGTGTACGGAGCGGAGCCGCGCGTGTACGAGGTGTACGGAGCGGAGCCGCGCGTGTACGAGGTGTACGGAGCAGAGCCGCGCGTGTACGAGGTGTACGGAGCGGAGCCGCGCGTGTACGAGGTGTACGGAGCGGAGCAGTGTGTACGAGGTGTACGGAGCGGAGCCCTGTGTGTACGAGGTGTACGGAGAGGAGCCACGCGTGTACGAGGTGTATGGAGCGGAGCCGCGTGTGTACGAGGTGTACGGAGAGGAGCCACGCGTGTACGAGGTGGACGGAGTGGAGCCGTGTGTGTATGGAGTGGAGCCATATGTGTACGAGATGTACGGAGTGGAGCCAAGTGTGTACAAAGCATACAAAGCAGGCTTTTCCCACGGACACAGGAGTACACGGCGGAGCCCCGAGGAGCATTTTAAAACACACACATGACGTTCCACCTGAAGTGATGTGCTAGAAGCTGACCGGAAATGAGATAATTTCTTGAGGCGATTGTGACGGAACTAGGAATGCTTCAGATCCATCACCGTGTCCTCCTCCGACAGCGCAGACAGCAGGATCGCCTTGGAATCGGGGATGCCGACCATGTGAGCGGATCATGATATGTCCTGCACCGGGAGGCTCAGGTGGGCACTACAATGGGAGCCGGGCTGCTATAGTATCTTTGTAGAATCTTTCTTTATTTCTTTCTCTCTTTTTCTTTCTTTCTCTGTTCTTTCATTCTCTGTTCTGTCTTTCCCTCATTTTCTTTCTCTTTCTGTTCTTTCTTTCTCTCTCTAATCTTTCTTTTTTCTCTCTCTGTTCTTTCTTTCTTTTCTTTACTTCTTTCTTTCTCTCTCTGTTCTTTCTCTGGTCTCTCACTGTTCTTTCTTTGTCTCTCACTGTTCTTTCCCCTTTCTTTCTCTCTGTTCTTTCTTCTTTCTCGCTCTCTCTGTTTTCTTTTTTCTCTCTCTCTCTGTTTTCTCTCTTCCTTAGTGCCAGTCAGTGTGCCCATAATGCCAGCCACTGTGCCCTCAGTACCAGTCAGTGTGATCAGCAGTGCTGAATGGGTGCGATTAGGTGTGGACATGGGTGTGACTAGTTGTGAAATGGGTATGGCTGGGCGTGGCCAAAATTTGCAGCGGCGCGCTGCGCGCGCCGCAGTCTTTGTCCGTCTTTCTCTTCTTCAAAAGATGGGAGGTATGATAGGGGCGGCTATGATCAGGGGGTCTGGTTGCCCAATAGAGAGCAGTTCTGCCAGGAATTCTGTAATCATGCATACAAAAGGGGACAGAGATTTGGGAGGAGTACTGTACCTAAAAGCAATAAATAGGACTGAGCTGAAATACTGGACACAGCTATGACTACATGTTATATAGTCGTGTTAATCTCCTCTCACTTCTTGTAAACTACAAGTGTACAAAGATATTATATAGTCACCATGTGACTAGTGGGCCTGTGTAACTTCAAATGCCAGGGCTGAATTTTAGTCCCAGTCCGGCCCTGCTGTCAGTCCACTGTGCTAAAAATAATTCCACTCTCAGTGTGGTGTGAATGGGCCTAGAAACCCTTAATCAAATCCATTCTGCATTTTCTTTCATCCTATGCCTGCCTACACCTGCAGTATATGTGTATGATACATAACTATGTAGGATCTGTTCACTCTTACTCTTGGTAGTCATAAGTGGATAGGGAAGGAAATGCAGGCACCAGATTCACTGCCACTGAAATCAATGGGAGAGCGGCACTGCTCTGACACTTCCGGCTCCTGTGTTGGTCAGTGACATCACTATGGAGACACATGGGTCAGTGGGGGCTCTTGTCTGCTGACCTGGCTGTCTTTCGAGAGCCCGCAAAAACCAGGGCTCATCCCACTGAACGCCCGCACTCGATCCCCATGGGTAGAACACCACTCAGACAACACAGGGTGAGGGGAACACACATTGGTAAGACTATTGGTTCATCAACAGAAAAAAACACAGAGGTGCAATGCCTGTGGTCGCAGCAATGAAGGCTACGAGCAGGCACGGGGGTACAGATGCCTGCTTCTGCTGGATCTCAGTCCTCACTGAAGACGCAGATCCAGATGACATGCATGGTGTTGCAGAGACCCGTCGGGTCCCTGCACTGCAATACATGCTGCACTGCGACACATGCAGTGGCTGTGAACTGACGTCGGAGGTGCAGCCACAGGGAGCGGCGCATGACAACGGCGCACAATCTGATGTCAGCTGCCGGGCTGTGTGGTGGATACAAAAGACACGTGGGAGCAGAGGAAAGGTGAGTAGAATGATTTTGTTTTTAATTATGCATTAGGGACAGAACGGGGACACATACACTAGGATTGGGGAACATGTAAACCAGGATAGGGACATACTGTATATATCAGGAAGTAGGCATATATACCAGGATGGAGACTATTTGGACCACATATACCAGCATTGGGACAAATACTGTATGCCAGGATGCGGACATATTCACCAGGATGATGGGCATATATACCAGGATGGGGTACATTTCACTACATAATGAAAGGGGCAATTCATAAGCCTTTATAGAACTTAGAACACTACAGGGGCCCATACATCTGACCAACGTGTGTGTGTGTGGGGGGGGGGGCAGGTCCAGATTTTGCACTTGGGCCCATCGGACTCCAGTTACACCATTGCAAAAACATACATTCTCAGCAAGTACACAAGGTGGTACAAGTGGAAGAATTTCACCTTTCTGCTGTGCTTTGTGGGCTTCCAGTAACAACTATCTTCGACAGCAGCTCCCTGCTTTTGGTGGGCTTCCACTGAGACGATAATGTATTAGATTTGACCTGCAGTCCCATGTAACTCCACAGATGATACAGTGATACTTTTGTGAGTACTGATAGCAGTGATAGCTCCTCTGGATCACACTACTTCTGGTTCTGCTTGTGCTGCTGTTTTGGGCTGGTGGGAGGAGTAAGGCAGAATCAGTGAGAGATGAGAGCAGACTATATCTATTGCTGATAATGACAGACTGCTACAAACACAGATCTTCATGTTTGCAGTTTTGCACTAGATCAACTGTAAATCACAAGTTGATCACATATCATGTGAACATTCTCACCTTGCAACTCAAAAATCATAGATCTTAAACTTTGTGATGCTGCAATTAGCAATTTTCTGCGTGGGCAGTCTTCCATGTGGGCAATTTTCTGCGTGGGCAGTCTTCCATGTGGGCAATTTTCCGTGTGGGCAATCTTCCATGTGGGCAATTTTCCGCGTGGGCAATCTTCCATGTGGACAATTTTCCATGTGGGCAATTTTCCTGTGGGCATTTTTCCTGTGGGCAATTTTCCTGTGGGCAATTTTTCCTGTGGGCAATTTTCAGGGATTTTCTCTGCTGCAGATCTATCGGTGCTCAAATGTTGAGCTGTGTATATCCCTACCCACACCCCTGATTGGCTGCCTTCTGTGTACACTGGCAGAAAGCAGCCAATCAGTGGTGGGGGTGGGGTTACACAGAGCAGCAGGACCAGGAGGCTTGAGATACCTAGACCTTTAGTGATAATTTCATGCTGATAAGACACTGATTATATTAGAACAGAAACAGTCTATAGTGACACATCCCTGGAATGAGGCTCTCAGCCCCTACATCATGCTGCTTTCTAATTACATAGCTAAATAGGTACTGCTGATAGAATCCCTTTAAAACAGTTCAGTCCCAAGAAAATGGATAACAAAGGATAAACTGACAAGCTAAAGCTAGATAATTAGTATTGGTCCCCACCAATCACTTATTAATGTTCTAGCATAAAACTCGATCTGACTATGAACCTTTAAAGGGATATTTCAATCTGAAGAATTTCTCTTCTTTTTTCCACTGGATGAATAACAAATGGGATTTTGGAGGAAAACAGGCTGCTAGGTTTCCCCCAATCCTCCATCTGCAATAAAGGGGCATGGCGCAGTGATAATGGAGTTGTGGCTGACTGTGCTTGGCCATTTCCATCACGTACCCATTAGTGCCATAGACCTTGAATGGTGCGGCAGGGCATGTGCCATATTGGTCTGTTCCCATTAGTGCCACAGACCTAGAATTGTGCGGCAGGGCATGCGCCATATTGGTCTGTATGCATTAGTGCCATAGAGCTTCAATGGTGTGGCAGGGCATGTGCCATATTGGTCTCTATTCATTAGTGCCCTAGACCTTGAATGGTGCCACGGGGCTTGCACAATATTAGTCTGTTCCCATTAATCCCATAGACCTTGAATGGTGACACAGGGCATGCGCCAAATTGGTCTGTTCCCATTAGTGCCATAGACCTTTAATCGTGCGGCAGGGCACGCACCATATTGGTCTGTTCTCTTTAGTGCCATAGACCTTGAATGGTGCGGCAGGGCATGCACCATATTGGTCTGTTCCCATTAGTGCCATAGACCTTGAATGGTGTGGCAGGGCATGCGCCATATTGATATGTTCCTATTAGTGCCATAGACCTAGAATCGTGCGGCAGGGCATGCGCCATATTGGTCTGTTACTTGTAGTGCCATATTGAAGTGCCATATTGAATGGTGTGGCAAAGCATGTGCCATATTGGTCTGTTCCCATTAGTGCCATAGACCATGTATGGTGCGGCACGGCATGCGCCATATTGGTCTGTTCTCATTAGTACCATAGACCTTGAATGGTGCGGCAGGGCATGTGCCATATTGGTCTGTTCCCATTAGTGCCACAGACCTAGAATTGTGCGGCAGGGCATGCGCCATATTGGTCTGTATGCATTAGTGCCATAGAGCTTCAATGGTGTGGCAGGGCATGTGCCATATTGGTCTCTATTCATTAGTGCCCTAGACCTTGAATGGTGCCACGGGGCTTGCACAATATTAGTCTGTTCCCATTAATCCCATAGACCTTGAATGGTGACACAGGGCATGCGCCATATTGGTCTGTTCCCATTAGTGCCATAGACCTTTAATCGTGCGGCAGGGCACGCACCATATTGGTCTGTTCTCTTTAGTGCCATAGACCTTGAATGGTGCGGCAGGGCATGCGCCATATTGATATGTTCCTATTAGTGCCATAGACCTAGAATCGTGCGGCAGGGCATGCGCCATATTGGTCTGTTACTTGTAGTGCCATATTGAAGTGCCATATTGAATGGTGTGGCAAAGCATGTGCCATATTGGTCTGTTCCCATTAGTGCCATAGACCATGTATGGTGCGGCACGGCATGCGCCATATTGGTCTGTTCTCATTAGTGTCATAAACATTGAATGGTGTGGCAGGGCATGCACCATATTGGTCTGTTCTCAATAGTGTCATAAACCTTGTATGGTGTGGCAGGGCATGTGCCATATTGGTCTGTTCCCATTAGTGCCATAGACCTTGAATGGTGTGGCAGGACATGTGCCATATTGGTCTGATCCCATTAGTGTCATTTACCTTGAATGGTGTGGCAGGGCATGCGCCATATTAGTCTGATCCCATTAGTGCCATAGACCTGGAATAGTGGCACAGGGCATGCGCCATATTGGTCTGTTCCCATTAGCGCCATAGACCTTGAATGGTGCGGCAGGGCATGTGCTATATTGGTCTGTTCCCATTAGTGCCATAGACCATGAATGGTGCAGCAGGACATGCGCCATGTTGGTCTGTTCACTTTAGTGCCAAAGACCTTGAATGGTGTGGCAGGGCATGCCCCATATTGGTCTCATCCCCTTAGTGTCATAGATGTTGAATTGTGCGGCAGGTCGTGCGCCATATTGGTCTGTTCCCATTAGTGTCATAGACCTTTAATCGTGCGGCAGGGCACGCACCATATTGGTCTGATCCCATTAGTGCCATAGTCCTTGAATGGTGCGGCAGGGCATGCGCCATATTGGTCTATTCCCATTAGCGCCATAGACCTTGAATGGTGCGGCAGGACATGCGCCATGTTGGTCTGTTCACTTTAGTGCCATAGACCTTGAATGGCACAGCAGGACATGCGCCATGTTGGTCTGTTCACTTTAGTGCCATAGACCTTGAATGGTGTGCCAGGGCATGCGCCATATTGTTCTGTATCCATTAGTGCCATAGACCTTGAATGGTGCAGCAGGACATGCGACATATTGGTCTGTTCCCATTAATGCCATAGACCCTGAATGATGCGGCATGGCATGCGCCATATTGGTCTGTATCCATTAGTGCCACAGGCCTTGAATGGTGCGTCAGGACATGTGCCATATTGGTCTGTTCCCATTAGTGCCATAGACCTTGAATGGGGCGGCATGGCATGCGCCATATTTGTCTGTATCATTAGTGCCACAGACCTTGAATGGTGCCGCAGGACATGCTCCATATTGTTCTGTTCCCATTAGTGCCATAGAGCTTGAATGGTGCGGCATGGCATGCGCCATATTGGTCTGTATCCATTAGTGCCACAGACCTTGAATGGTGCGGTAGGGCATTCGCCATATTAGTCTGTTCCCATTAGTGCCATAGACCCTGAATGGTTGTGGCAGGGCATGCGCCATATTGGTCTGTATCCATTAGTGCCACAGACCTTGAATGGTGCGACAGGACATGCGCCATATTGGTCTGTTCCCATTAGTGCCATAGACCTTGAGCTTTCCCCCTACAAGACATATATTTCATGGTGGCTTCTAGCAGATATTATGATGTATTCATTAGTAATGTCTCCCACTGGGGAACCTATTCTTTATCAGGTAGCAGATTTTCTTTTTCTCAGTGGGAAATCTCGAGATTCCTATAGAATAGAAAGATCCTTAAAGTAAGAACCCCGGGGAGATCCATCCCTTTCCTTCTGGTCTTCGGAGGATATGTCTTCCCTGGTACCTTTCCATCCAGACACCTGCACACCCACCCTCATCCGGCTCACAGGAGGTGAGATGGGAGCAGATGTTCCTTTTTCGTGTCCCCCAGGCTCACAAGGTGGGATAAAAGCGTCTTCCGCTGGAGATGAACCTGCTGTCGCTTTTCTCGTAGATTGGGGAACCCTACAGTTTAGTTGCTCACAGATGTTAGTTGTTTATTCCTAAAAGCTTCTAAATGCTTTCCGCTTCCTAAATTCTGGTCTCCACATCGTCGTTTTAACCCATCTATCACCAGGGAGTGAAGTAAAGACAATAGGTATATGGTGGCCACCACCTGGGGAAGCAAGGGTTTAATACCGGCCCCCTCCTGTAATAATGCCGTCTGCAGGTTGCCTCCGTGATCATTATGGTGCAATTTCAGGCCACTGCTGCTTTTTTGTTTTCTGTTTATTTTTTGTTTATTTTTTTTGCAATTTCCATTCTATTTGATTTGAAGGGGCAATTATGGGCAGAGGCGAAAAATGGAAACAATACATATATATTTGTGTTTTTGCCCGCTGACAATCAAACAAAAAAAAAGATAAGTTTGTGATAGAATAAAGCAGAAATGGTGGAGGTAATCAAATGAGATAACCAAGGCCGAGGGGAAAGTGCGGCAGCTGGGTAAATGGCTGAACGCAGAGAACAGCAGCCGATTCTCCAGTCGTTTATGCGCCAATTTCTGGTTATTAAAATAATTTTGTGTTTTGAAGAAGAAAAAAATAAAAAAATGATTTTGATCGTGAAGATGTAACAACTCAGAAACATGGAGGAAATCTATACATGGATGGTGGAGAATACTCCAACCATCTAATACAACTGGACCCAATAGCAGGACATAATCCCACCAGAATCTGTCTATACTATGTACATAAAATACTATGATTCCCAACATGAGAACATTATAACTGCCAACATGACCCGACTGCGAAACCTCATCTTAAAGGGATTGTTCACTATCTCATCAAGTCATATCTGAGGCCTCAGACATCCTGAACCCCCCACAGATCAGCATTGGAGCCCATAAGCCCAGTCTTATAAACTGAGTAGTGGCCGTCCCTGGATTTGATGGTCCAGATCACAATCAATTTAATAGGAGCTGAGCTGCAGTACCTGAGAATGGCCACTATAAGGTGTATGGAGCTGAGCGGCAGTACCTGAGAATAGCCACTATAAGGTGTATGGAACTGAGCAGCAGTACTTGATAATGGCCACTATACAGTGCATGGAGCTTAACTGCAGTACCTGACAATGGCCACTATATGGTGTATGGAGCTGAGCTGCAGTACCTGAGAACGGCCACTATGTGGTGTCTGGAGCTGAGCTGCACTACCTCAGAACGGCCACTATAGGGTGTCTGGAGCTGAGCTGCAGTACCTGAGAACAGCCACTATACGGTGTATGGAGCTGAGCTGCAGTACTTGACAATGGCCACTATACAGCGCATAGAGCTGAGCTGCAGTACCTGACATCAGCCACTATGCGGTGTCTGGAGCTGAGCTGCAGTACCTGAGATCTGCCACTATATGGTGTATGGAGCTGAGCTGCAGTACCTGACAATGGCCACTATATGGTGTCTGGAGCTGGTCTGCAGTATCTGAGAATGGCCACTATGCGGTGTCCGGAGCTGAGCTGCAGTACCTGAGAACGGCCACTATAGGGTGTATGGAGCTGAACTGCAGTACCTGAGGATGGCCACTATACGTTGTCTGGAGCTGAGCTGCAGTACCTGAGAACAGCCACTATATGGTGTAGGGAGCTGAGCTGCAGTACTTGACAATGGCCACTATACAGTGCATGGAGCTGATCTGCAGTACCTGACAAAGGCCACTATATGGTGTATGGAGCTGAGCTGTACACGTTCTGTACACTGTGTTGTTTTGGCTGCAGTGGGAGCTGATGTGGCCTCGTCTATGGTGGCTTCCCGCGCTGACTCGCTGGATACGTGCTTCTGTTTTCACGCTTCTATGACTTATTTGTCTGCCTGGTGTCGGGCAGATATAGGACCTGAGGGAAATCTAATGGTTGGAGGCCACCGCTGAGAAGAAATGAGGATCCGCAGAAATGCAGATTGTATCACATTCCAGATATAAATATCAGAGGCGACGTCTGCGGCAGAAATATCCGCTGATTACACCCAAATACGAGCGGCAGAGCGGGAGGCGCTCACCTCTCCTGGATAATTTGTTATTTTACATAAATACTCAGTAATTCTAGAATATAGGGAAGGAAACCGGAAATGTCTGATGGGAGGAGACCGCGGGGGGCCACGCTGATGCTAGCTCTGGGGCCCCTGCTCTTCTGTGTGTGATCGAGTCCTCCAGGGTGGAAAAGAGCCGAGAAGGAACTGAACGGGAAAGATAAACTGTTTTGATACATCAGTTGTTTGTTTTGCTTCTTATTCAAGAAAGTCTGATCAAAAACGCTGATGAAACACGGACCGTTCCTTTTACATACGAGATAAATCTGCAATGTCTGAATGGGGTGTTGTATCACCTCGAATTGTCTGTATCCTGCTGTATATTGTGCTGAGACCAGATGGTGGCGAGTATCGCGGCTTTCTTCTACGGACCGTTCCTTTTACATACGAGATAAATCTGCAATGTCTGAATGGGGTGTTGTATCACCTCGAATTGTCTGTATCCTGCTGTATATTGTGCTGAGACCAGATGGTGGCGAGTATCGCGGCTTTCTTCTACGGACCGTTCCTTTTACATACGAGATAAATCTTCAATGTCTGAATGGGGTGTTGTATCACCTCGAATTGTCTGTATCCTGCTGTATATTGTGCTGAGACCAGATGGTGGCGAGTATCGCGGCTTTCTTCTACGGACCGTTCCTTTTACATACGAGATAAATCTGCAATGTCTGAATGGAGTGTTGTATCACCTAGACTTGTCTGTATCTTGCTGTATATTGTGCTGAGACCAGATGGTGGCGAGTATCGCGGCTTTCTTCTACGGACCGTTCCTTTTGCATACGAGATAAATCTGCAATGTCTGAATGGGGTGTTGTATCACCTCGAATTGTCTGTATCCTGCTGTATATTGTGCTGAGACCAGATGGTGGCGAGTATCGCGGCTTTCTTCTACAGACCGTTCCTTTTGCATACGAGATAAATCTGCAATGTCTGAATGCGGTGTTAGATCATAGGCTTGTCTCTATCCTGCAGTATATTGGTGCTGGGATCAGGTCGTGGTTCGTATGGCAGCTTTCTTACGCGGACCATTCCTTTTGCATACGAGATAAATCTGCAATGTCTGAATGGAGTTTTGTACCAGGTGGTGGTACATAGGGCGGTTTTCTTACGTGGTTGATTTGGATTTGATGTCCTCTTGCTTGTATACTATACTTACTATAGTTTTTATTATTATTTATTTGTAATATGCCATTAATTCCATGGTGTTTGTGTTTTTTTAGACTTCCCCTTTAAGATCCTCCTGTGATAGATTACAATTAGGGCCAGTCTGGGCCTGCGTGTTGTAATCATGTAGATGCAGTAGCGTTGCTTATAATGAGATCATCAAACACTGCAGTTTTCTGAGAATTATTCCTATTTTTAGCTCCAGCTTTTCACAGCCGAAACATCTTGCCCTGGATTTTCTTCTCCTGAAGAATCTGTCCCTTTAAATTAACTCGGTTGAGTACAGGCCAGAGCCAAAATGATATCCCAGTTATACCACAGCTTCTGTAGAATAGGTCACTTTTTTTTCGTCTCGTGGTTTTTCATAACATTCTATAAACTTTCTTAACATTCTTCATATTTTGCAAAAAAATAAAAAATTCCCTTACTTTTTTGTCGTTGACTTAACCTTTTTTAGTAGTGCACATTTTTGGCAGAAAAAGTCAAAAGTAAGCAAAAATGTTACCAAAAATTAACCCCAAAATTTTAGATGCACAAAATAAATCACTGCTGGAGAACATTTGCACAAAAAAGAGAGGTTTGTGAAATAGTCACAATTTATGAATCAGTCAAAACTTGTGTTAGCGGAGTTTGAGGTTTTCAGAAGGTTCCAATTGACTCATCATTTGCTAATTTTCAAAAAGTCACCAATTTTGTTGCAAATATACTCGAGACAGCCTTTGGGAACGGAGAACAGGGGGAGTTAGGTTAGTGTAGTGAGGTGAAAGGCCTGTCTAAATAGAAGTGTTTTTAAAGCACGCTTAAAAATGTGGGGGCTAGGTATTAGTCAGATCTTCAGGGGTAGTGCATTCTAGAAAACTAGTGCAGCATGAGAGAAGTCTTGGAGACGGAGGTGCAAGATTGAGATTATGGAGGATGTTAGTCTTAGGTCAGTTGCGGAGCAGAGAGCATGGATAGTGTGATAGACGAAGATGACGCAAGTGATGTATTGTTGTGCAGAACTGTTGAGCTTTGTGGGTCAGAGAGATAAGTTTATATTGTATCCTGTAGCAGATGGGTAATCAGTGCAATGATTGGCATAGGATGGAGGCATCGGTCTAGTGGCTGGACAGAAACATAGCCCTGGCTGCTACATTCAAGGTGAGAGAGATGAGTTTGTATTGTTTTCTGTAGCAGATGGGTAACCAGTGCAATGACTGGAATGGGGTGGAGGCATCGGTGTAGCGGCTGAACAGAAGCAAACCCTGGCTGCCCCATTCAGGATAAATTGGAGAGGGGAGAGTTTAGTAAGAGGAAGCCTGATCAGTAGAGTTGAAATAGTCCAGATGAGAGTGAATCAGAGCAGCAGTAAGCATTTTTAAAGTTTCAAAGGTGAGAAAAGGTCAGATTCTGGAGATGTTTTTTAGATGTAGATGACATGATCGAGTAAGTGATCGGATAAAGGGAACAAAGGAAAGATCTGTGTCAAGTGTAACCCCGAGACAGCAAGTGTGCTGGTGGAATATAGTGGTTGAACCGCCGAAGCAAATTTCAATATCGGGTAAATGTAGGTTAGTAGAGGGGGGTAATACGAGAAGTTAAGTTTTTGACTGAGGGAGAACATGATGGGAGGGAGACAGCGGACTGGTATTTTGTACTAATGTGGGGGTGGTGTCATCAGCATAGAGATGGTACTGGAAACTGAACCTGCTGATGATTTGTCCAATAGGGGTCGTGTATACAGAGGAGTAGGGGACCTAAGACTGGGCCCTGAGGAAGCTCAATAATAATAGGAGGTCTAGGACTGAACCTGAGGAATCTTGATAATAAGATGAGGAGGTCTAGGACTGAACCCTTAGGAACCTCGATAATAAGAGGTCTAGTACTGGAACCTGGATAATAAGAGGAGGCCTAGGACTGAACACTGAGGAACCCTGATAATAGGAGGAGGCCTAGGACTCAACCCTGATGAACCTTTATAATAAGAGGAAGTCTAGGACTGAATCCTGAGGAACCTCGATAATAAGAGGAGGAGGCCTAGGACTGAACCCTGAACAACTTTGATAATAAGAGTACTGGAGTACTGTGTACAGTTTTGGGCACCAGTGCTCAGGAAGGATATAATGGAACGAGAGCGGGTACAAATGTGGGCAACAAAATTAATAAAGGGGATGGGGGAACTACAATACCCAGAGAGATTAGCAAAATTAGGATTATTTAGTCTAGAATAAGACAACTGAGGGGCGATCTAATAACCATGTATAAGTATATAAGGGGTCAATACAAATATCTCTCCGAGGATCTGTTTATACCAAGGAAGGTGACGGTCACAAGGGGGCATTCTCTGCGTCTGGAGGAGAAAAGGTTTTTCCACCAACATCGAAGAGGATTCTTTACAGTTAGGGCAGTGAGAATCTGGAACTCCCTGCTGAGGAGGTGGTGATGGTGAACTCAGTCGAAGGGTTCAAGAGAGGCCTGGATGTCTTCCTGGAGCGTAACAATATTGTATCTTACAGTTATTGTTACGTTCTTTAGAAGGACGTAGATCTGGGGATTTATTCTGACAGAATTTTATAGGCTGAACTGGATGGACTAATGTCTTTTTTTGGCCTTACTAACTATGTTACTATGTTATGTTACTATGTTAAGAGAAGGCCTAGGACTGAGTCCTCTGGAACCTCGATAATAAGAGGAGGTCTAGGGCTGAACCCTGAGGAACAAGAACCCCGACAGTAGAGGGAAGAGGAGCCGTCAATCCATATAGTTAAGAAGAGGAAGGTGGAGAGGCAAGAGAGAAAAGATTGTTTGAAATAAACAAATAAATCAGATCAACACATAAGTCAGTTTAAAGACACATGCAAATTGAAAGATGAATATGATGCAAACAAAAAAGCAAAACTGAAAACCACAAAAAAGGCACAAATGCAATAATGAATCTACAGTAACAAAACTGTCTAATTTATAACATAGCTGTATATAACCACCGCGAAATTACATCACTGCACACTATATGACAACGCTATTATCAACCCAAGCAGTCGTAGAATATCATATTATCACTGAGTACGTACTATGTGACAAGACTATTTATGACATCTTATTGCATTTATGATGAAATAGTCACTAGAAGGGAACAATCACTTAAAAAAATATAACTATTTTTATTGGCTTTATTTTGTTTTACCTGTAATTTAACTTTTTGATATACTTTTTTATTTACCATTATTGTGTTTTAGTCTGTTATTTATTTTTATTTTTACCTCTAGTTTTATATTTTTGTCTCAATCTTTCCTAATATAATTAGTAGATTTAGAAAACCCGTAACCCAGAACCGTCAAGTTCTGATGTCAATGAAACATCAGGAAAAAAAGGATCAACCTGGAGATAAAACAATGAGTTTTTATGCTAATGTGTAACTTTCTGCATCAGGGACGTTCTCCGCACAACCCACGGCGGATCTTAAACGTAAATATCATTATGTAAAACTTGATGATTGCTTCGGTTTATATGCCTGAGTGGCTCCTGGAAATCGTACAGTAATACCGCCATTCCGAGAGAATCCAGCCAACCGCACCCAATTACCTCCAAGTCTCTACAGATAATGGGCAAATTAACGTATATATGCAACCTGGCGAGACTGGGAGCGGAGCATAGAAAACTCCATTAGCATAAAGTGTAGTCAGGAACCCAAAAAACTCTAATAGCCCCGAATAAAGGAAGCCGATACCGGCCAACACCACTAATGGAGCCCATAGTATGGCGACTAGTCAGTGGTGAAATGGATGAGGAAAAAAATATCAGCATTGCTGACTACAATCTATAGGGTCTCCTGGAGCAGTGTGCAAGAGCGCAGATGAAGCAAAGCAGAGACGAACACTGCGATGGATTGGACTTTATCTTCATAATATCCCATGGAGTAATGGCCGGTCCCCCCAGCTCAGGACTGAGGGTCCGATGTTTCTCCAGATCTCCATTCTTCTGTCCACAGTTGTGGCCGTAGGGAGAGAAGGTGACAGGAAGGACAGCTCAGGATGGGCAATCTCTGTGTATCTAGGGAAAAAAAGGAGCCGCTGCAGACTCCATGAGGCACCAGTCTCCAGGAGGCACCCGTCTCCAAGAGGCATCGGAATTCAAAAGGCATCTGTCTCCAGGAGGCATTTGAATCTGAGAGGCACCAGCCTCCAGGAGGCATCTGACTCCAAGAGGCACCAGTCTTCAGGAGGAATCGGACTCCAAGATGCATTGGTATCCAGGAGGAATCGGACTCCAAGTCTATCTATAATTTTCTTACACAACCGGGAGAAAGATTTTGTTCTAGAACCAAAATGTCTCCAGGACACAATGGAAATCCACTATATAAAACAGTAATAAATCTGTTCATTTCATATCTATCCAGCTATGAACAAGAATTTTTTTTTCTTTCTTTCTGTTTTCCTCTTTTTTTGTCTCTTGTCTATGGATCAATGAACAACAATCTTTCCTTCTTTCTCTTTTCTCTTTTCTTTCTTTTTCATTTTCTTTCTTTTTCTTTTTACTTTCTTTTTCTGTTTCTTTGTTCTTTTCTTTCTCCTCTCTTGCTTTCTTTCTGTCTTTTTCGTTTTCTTTTTCTCTTTCATTACATTTTTCTCTTTTCACTCTCGTCTTTCTTTATTGCTCTCTTTCTCTTTTATTTCTTTTATTCTTTTTCAATCTTTCTCTTTTTCACTCTGTCTCTCGCTCTCTCTCCTCTCTTTTTCTCACTCACCTTTTTCTCTCTCTTTCTTTTTGTTTCTTACGCTTTCTCTTTTATGACTCCATTGTCTCTCTTTTTTCTGTCTCTTTTCTCTCTCCTTAATTTCTCTCTCCTTTCTTTCTCTCTCCTTTCTCTCTCCTATCTCGCTCTCTTTTCTCGCTCTCTCCTTTCTCTCACTCCTTTCTCTTTCACTCCTTTCTCTCTCCTTTCTCTTTCCTTTCTTGCTCTCCTTTCTCTCTCTTTCTCTTTCTTTCGCTCGCGCTCTCTCCTTTCTCTCTCTCCTTTCTCTCTCTCCTTTTTCTGTCTCCTTTCTCTATCTCTCCTCCCTCGCTCTCTCCTTTTTTGCTCTCTCCTTTTTCTGTCTCCTTTCTCTTTCACTCCTTACTCTCTCCTTTAACGCTCTCTCCTTTCTCTTTCTCCTTTCTTTCTTTCACTCTTTCTCTCTCTCCTTTTGCTCTCTGCTTTTTCTCTCTCCTTTCTCGCGCTCTCCTTTTTCTGTCTCCTTTCTTTCCTTTTTTTGCTCTCTCATTTCTCTCTCTCCTTTCTCTCTTTCCCTCGCTCTCTCTCACTCTTTCGTTCTTTCTTTCTCTCCTTTCTTTCTCATGCTCGCTCTCTTTCTCCCTCTTTCTCAGTTTCTCTTTTTCTCTCTGTCTCTCCTTTCTCTTTCTCACGCTCACTTTTCTCTTTCTCTCTCCTTTCTCTTTCCCTTTCTTTTCTCTCTCTTTCTCACTTATTCTCGTTCTCTCTCCTTTCTCACACTCTCTTTCTCTCGCTTTTCTCTCTCACTCTCTCTTTCGCTCTCTTTCTCTTTCTCCTTTGTCTCTCTCCTTTCTCTCTTTCCCTCTAATTTTTCTTTCTCACTTTCTCTCTCTTTCTTTTTCTCTTTTGCTTTCTCTTTTGCTTTCTCTCTCCTTTCTGTCTCTTTTCGCTCTTTCTCTCTCCCTCTTTCCTTTGTCCATCTTTCCTTCTCCAATCGCTATAGTCCTATGGTATAGGCTGCCTACTCTCTGGTACAGCAGAGCTGAATTTGTCATTTGCAGTCCCTGCAGGTGTCCTCCCACTATCTGTGGTTTCCCCATGATCTGCTGCATCCACACACAGGAGGAACAATCCGCTGACAAACTCGTCTCTGCTACATCTTGACATAAGAGGAACTTATTAAAGTAGAAAGAAAGGAGTTACAATCTGTTCTTGGCGATATGTAACAGGGTGATAGATGTAAGTGTGGGGTGTCACGCGAGCCCCGTCAGGGTGTGATGCCAATCACCTCCCAGGTGATGAATTCTCTCCCCATGATGCATTGCACATTGGATTGACGGGCCGCTCTTGCGTGCTGATGGTTCCAGCCTCTCCGTAGGTTTGGCTTGTCTGTCATTCTGATGCATGCAGGGAGGAAACAAGAGCAGGGATTTCTGACAGCAATGCTAAATGGATACACATCTTAAAGCGACACTGCAGGGTTCACATGGCAATTTGCAGGATTTTTACAAATCAGATGGCAAGCAGTGTGGTATCACAGCTTCCCATCCCCGTAGGGAAGCTGCGCACTGTGCCACCCTGATATCTTTATTTGTGCCCCTGTGCTGAAAAAAAAACAAAAACTAACAACATTGAATTGGGCTTTAAAAGAGGCACTGTCCCTTTAAGAAAATAGTAATTTTTAGCACTTGTTGTAGATGGACATTGGATACGATGTCAATGGTTTCAAGATGATTAACTCAGATTATGTTGCCCAGCTACTGATTTACTGGCCCAGAGAATGGAGGATAAAATGAAATTGTCAGATTACACCCTTTTAACCCTTTCCTTTCCCTGCCATCATAGAACAGGTCACAGACCCTGCAGAGCCATGGTTAATCACTATGATTGCAATTACTGAAAAAAAAAATGTTAAAAAAAAGGCAAAGCAACAGCGCCACCTGATGGCCAGAAAAGCTAGAAAAATTTAGAAAAATTGATGCAAATGAAACGCGGACCATTACATTTGCATACAAAATAAATCCGCAATGTCTGAATGAGGTGTTATATCAACTAGGCTCGTCTGTATCCTGCAGAATATTGGTGCTGGGACCAGGTGGTGGTACGTAGGGCGGCGTTCTTATGTGGTTGGTTTGCATTTGATGTCCTCTTGCTTGTATACTAATACTATAGTTTCTATGATTATTTATTTGTGCCTCCTTACTGAGAAAAAAAATGTAAAAGTAAAAAAAAGAAAAACAACAGCGCTACCTGGTGGCCAGAAATGCTAGAAAAATTTAGAAAAATTGATGCAAATGAAATAAATCGGAACAGAAATGGTCATTTCTATGTTGTCTTAATAATTCTAAATATTCAATAATCTTTTAATATGATTTTTCAGATTTTTCCCATTGTCCTATCCCATGATACTTCTCACAGATTTGCCAATCACGTTCAAAAATATTTCATTTTTAAAGAAATAAATTCATTTATTTACCCATTCTCTAGTTCTGTCAAAGTGTTAATTGTTTCTCGCCTGGGATTAGCGCCTCCTTCCTGTCACCGCCGTCATGGCAGCTGCCATAAGCTGAGCAAACACAGGCAGAATGGAGCGGAGCAGAGCAAACACAGACTGATTTGTCAGGAAGCTCAGGCTTCTGTATGCGACAAGCGCAGATTCAATATTGGGATCGGGGGCTCGTCCGTATGAATGACAGAGAGCGCTATTTATCTGCGAGGGGAAAAGTGATTGAAATGCGCAGAGTCGTCGTGCAGGATGTGAAATGTGCAGCAGAGACAGACAATCGTTTTTTTGCTGGCGATCAAGGCACCAAATTTGCAAGATCTAGAAAAAAAAAACTATTTGAAATTCAAAATATTTATGCTACCTAGTGACTATTGATGCAAAAGTGGCTACAATGTATCAATTCCAGGTAAAATGTATCAGTCTGGAGAACAAACAGTGCAGAGGATTGTCTAGGGGCGTACATGTGTTAACTAGTATGAGGGATTGCTTTTTGGACCCCCAGTTTCCAAGAGGCAGACTCTCACATGGCCCTTTTGGATAGAACATTAGCTGTGCCACCGCTCCACTCATTGGCTACAAGACAGAGTCGGAGAGTGGAGGCATAAATGTGTGGCTTCTGACTACTTCACGCTAACAGCCCCCAATTAGAGGTCTGAAATGCCTTGTTGGAATGGAGTGGTGACTGAGAAAAGGCGCCACCTATCTATTGACAGCCTACGGGACCTCCAAATAATGTTGGTGCGCCCACTGATTCCTAGTATAAGGGTCTGATCTTCCCTTTGTAATGGGGCAATGATCGCATCAAGTTATCACTTAGCTATAGGATGAGTGATATTAACTTGCTCATTGCTGGACAGGGGCAATAGCTTGCTCCCCCACAGATCCCATGAGTGGGGCTCTCAACTGACACTTTCGGATAGAACATTAGCTGTGCCACCGCTCCATTCATTGTCTACAGGACAGCCAGAGAGTGGAGGCATAAATCGCAGCTATTGACTCTAACAGCCCCTAATCTTGAGAATATAGATCTGCAATGCCTCGTAATGTTGTTGATGGCGCAAGTGAGCCACCGCTCCAATCACTGCCTACAGGACAGCCAAGGAGTGTTGACACACATGCGTGGCTACTGAATGCTTCGTTTTAACAGCCCACTTGTAGTGAGAATAGGGATCTGACATGCCTAGATGGAGCGGTCACATCGCAAGTGAACCACCGCTGTATTCACAGTCTGCATTACAGCCAATGAGTTTTGGTATGCCCACTGATCCCAAGTATAGGGGTCTGAAAATCCCCTTTGGAATGGAGCAATGATCATGCCAACTTGGCAAGTTATCATCTATCTACAGGATGAGTGATAATAACTTGCTGTTTTCTGGTCATGGAGCAATGTTTTAGACCCTCACAGATCCCAAGAGTTGGACTCTCAAATGGGTCTTTAGGATAGAACGTTAGCTGTGCCATCACTCCATTCGTTGTCTGCAGGACAGCCAGAAAGTGGAGGCCTAAATATACAGCTACTGAGTGCTTCACTCTAACAGCCCTCTGAGTCTGAGAATAGGAGTCTGAAATTCCTTGTTGGAATGGAGTGGTGATGGTGAAAGCACACCACCGCTCTATTCACAGTCTACAAGATCATCCAAGAGTAGGGGCATGATACCTCTTCATTTGGCAGCCCACTGGTCTTAAGGATAGGGGTCTACAATTCCTTGAAATGGAGTGGTGATGGCACAAGTAAGCGACCACTTACTTGACTGTCTACAAGACAGCAAAGGAGTGATGGTACGCCAGCTGATGCCAAGTATAGAGATGTATTTCCTTTTGGATGAATAATTTAGGCTTACTGTGCGCTGCTGAGATCAGGATAAAGTCACCACATGAGATACTTTTAAACTCTTTATTCCCAACGCGTTTCGAAATGAAAAACCATTTCTTCCTCAGGGGATGACAAGTATAGAGATGTGAAATTCCCCTTTTGGGAATGAAGCAATGATCATGCAAGTGCGCCACAAATCCATCCATTATCTAAAGGAATGTCGAAAACCATTAAGCTCAACCCTTCCATCCCTCCCATTGAAATGACTCAGATCAATGCCCCATTCTTGGGATCGATGGGGGGTCTCAGGGGTCAAACCTTCACCAATCAGAAAGTTATCGCCAATCCTGAGGTCAAGGGGAAATTAGCAGAGGTGGACAACCTCTATAAAGTATAATTACATACAGTGGGTATGGAAAGTATTCAGACCCCTTTAAATTTTTCACTCTTTCATTGCAGCCATTTGGTAAATTCAGAAAAGGTCATTTTTTTCTCATTATTGTACACTCTGCACTCCATCTTGGCTGGAAAAAAAAACAGAAATGTAGAAATTTTTGCAAATTTGTTAAAAAAGGAAAAATGAAATATCACATGGTCATAAGTATTCAGACCCTTTGCTCAGTATTGAGTAGAGCAGAAAGAATAAGGAGGCACACACAGCTAGAGGGAGACGAGGTGCGAGCTGAACCGGGATAATATAAGAGAAAAGTCAAACAGCTGCACTCTCAATTCGTGTTGTTAGTGAGTATTTAATAAGTAGAAAGTTGACACCATATACATTGATATTGGATGCAGAAGGCGCAGTATCAAGAAGCGTAAGTAATTTTTCGACTCTTTGGAGAGTCTTTTTCAATCAACGCTACTGTAGATTCAATATGGCCCAAAAGAGTATTGATATGTAATCTAGGTGCTGTAGATATGCAATGGTGTTGCAACTGCGCTGCAACGCGCGCTCCTGGACACCATCTCCAACACTGTACATAACTGCATATCTACAGCACCTAGATTACATATCAATTCTCTTTTGGGCCATATTGAATCTACAGTAGCGTTGTTTGAAAAAGACGCTTCAAAGAGTCGAAAAATTACTTACGCTTCTTGATTCTGTGCCTTCTGCATTGAATATCAATGTATATGGTGTCAACTTTCTACTTATTAAATACTCACTAGCAACACAAATTCAGTGTTTAGTTTAGTTTAGTATTTAAGTTTTTTACACCTGGATTTGGGGATCCTCTACCATTATTCCTTGCAGATCCTCTCCAGTTCCATTAGGTTGGATGGGGAACGTTGGTGGACAGCCGCCATTTTCAGATCTCTTCAGAGAGGCTCAATTGGGTTGAGGTCAGGGCTCTGGCTGGGCCAGTCAAGAATGGTCACAGATTTGTTCTGAAGCCACTCCTTTGCTATTTTAGCTGTGTGCTTAGGGTCACTGTCTTGTTGGAAGGTGAACGTTCGGCCAAGTCTGAGGTCCAGAGCACTCTGGAAGAGGTTTTCATCTAGGATATCTCTGTACTTGGCCACATTCATGTTTCCTTTAATTGCAACCAGTCGTTCTGTCCCTGCAGCTGAAAAACACTCCCATAGCATGATGCTGCCACCCCCATGTTTCACTGTTGGGATTGTATTGGGCAGGTGATGAGCAGTGCCTGGTTTTATCCACACATACCACTTAGAATTAGGGCAGCACGGTGGCTCAGTGGTTAGCGTTGCAGCGCTGGGGTCCTGGGTTCGAATCCCACCAAGGACAACATCTGCAAGGAGTTTGTATGTTCTCCCCATGTTTGCGTGGGTTTCCTCCCACACTCCAAAGACATACTGATAGGGAATTTAGATTGTGAGCCCCATCGGGGACAGTGATGATAATGTGTGCAAACTGTAAAGCGTTGCAGAATATGTTAGCGCTATATAAAAAATAAAGATTATTTTTATTATTATCACCAAAATGTTCTATCTTCATCTCATCAGACCAGAGAATCTTTTTTCTCATAGTCTTGGAGTCCTTCATGTGTTTTTTAGCAAATTTTATGCGGGCTTTCAAATGTCTATCACTGAGGAGAGGCTTCTGTTGGGCCACTCTGCCATAATGTCCCGACTGGTGGAGGGCTGCAGTGATAGTTGACTTTGTGGAACTTTCTCCAATCTCCCTACTGCATCTCTGGAGCTCAGCCACAGTGATCTTGGGGTTCTTCTTTACCTCTCTCACCAAGGCTCTTCTCCCACGATTGCTCAGTCAGTTTGGCTGGACGGCCAGGTCTAGGACGACTTCTGGTCGTCCCAATCTTCTTCCATTTAAGGATTATGGAGGCCACTGTGCTCTTAGGAGCCTTGTGTACTGCAGAAATTCTTTTGTAACCTTGGCCAGATCTGTGCCTTGTCACAATTCTGTCTCTGAGCTCCTTGGCCAGTTCCTATGACCTCATGATTCTCACTTGATCTGACATGCACTGTGAGGTCTTATATAGACAGGTGTGGGCCTTAACAAATCAAGTCATATCAGTTTAATTAAACACAGCTGGACTCCAATGAAGGAGTAGAACCATCTCAAGGAGGATCACAAGGAAATTGACAGCATGTGACTTAAATATGAGTGTCTGAGCAAATGGTCTGAATACTTATGACCATGTGATAGTTCAGTTTTTCTTCTTTACTAAATTTGCAAAAATGTCTAGCTTTTCTGTTATTTTCAGTTAAGATGGGTGTACATTAATGTGAAAAAAAAATGAACTTTTTTGAATTTACCAAATGGCTGCAATGAAACAAAGAGTGACACATTTAAAGGGGTCTGAATACTTTCCTTTCCCACTGTAGGATATAAGACCCCCTTCCCTTTAAGTTTTGTTATAAGTTGCCAATAGGAGCTTTTAGACTTTTATGGATGCATACAAACGTTTATGAATGGTGGTGGGGTAAGACCTCCCGGGTGCGTGACTTGTTCCCGTGGATTTGGAGGCGGCATGCTACAGCACAGAGAACACCGTTGAGACATAAAATTGTCAAGGGAATCGTGGGGAGAAAGGCTTTGTCTGAAGCTGAACAAATGGCATTATCATTCGATATAAAGACATTCCTGCATCAAGGCCGCACTGGCGATATGAACAGAGATGCGGCGGCTGTTCAGATGGGAAAATTTTTGTGTGTTCACATACTAATCTCAAGACAGAGATAAAAGCGATAGAAAGGTAGAAGAAGGCATGACGGGCCTAGCGGCATCTATAGAATAAAAAAGAGGAGACTACGGGGAATGTGCAGAAGAAAGCAGAGCTCTGTACTGAAGAATAAACCCCCCAAAAGACCAAAAATTACCAGAATAACACATATAGTCTGGTGATGGGTGATAAGTCAATTGCTGGAGACGACTCCTGCTGCGTTCCTTTCTTAATATTTGACTCCTTTATGAATAGATCTTTCTAGCAGTCAGAGCTAGATGTGAAGTATAATGATAAAACCTTTGTTTCTTGTAATCACCACTAGAGGGAGCTTGTGTTTTAATGCGTATACACTGAATTTAAAGGGAATCTGTCCGCATCATTTACGCCTCTACTCTACTTCTGCCAACATTTGTGACCTAAAAACGTCTTTTTTTTGTTTTTTTAATTCTACATTAGTCAATTGTAGCATTACAATTTTCTAAAAGACTACCTTGAAAACTCTTTCCATGTATGCAGATGAAGACTCAAGTGTTCTCTGGGCATATCCAGGTCATCTAAGTGTCCTGGTCAATTTTCTAGAAGATAACCCACTTGGATGTTGATTGATTGCGCAGCTGAAAACTGGAGTATGTGCAGAGTGACTGCACTTTCCTGGGTAGAGTGGTTATTTTTGGACTGCGTATGCGCTGCTAGTGAGCTCCCTTTTAGGTCATCAGGACCAGAGGTCATATGGACCAAAATAAATTTCTCCACTCACACAAAGCAGAGGAATGCAATTTTTCATTATTCATACACTGATCATGATGACATAAAAGTGGGCTCACTGTTGGCGCATGCACAGTCCAAAAATAACCATTCTGCACATGGAAGAGTTAAACACTCTACACATGTGCCAGTTTTCAGTTTTGCATCAGTCTACAGTCCAGTTTGCTATATTCTACAAGGTTGACCATGACATTTAGATGACCAGGATATGCCCAGTAAATATTCTGCCCAAGGAAGGGTCAAAATTCTGCTTTGAGCTGTAATGAAAATTCTTCAACTTTTCAGCTCTACCATGCAATTTCCAGATTTTGTGAAGTGTGTGAAATTCAATGACCAGGGAAAAGCTAAACGGACATTAACTAGAACATTAACTACAACTTTTAGATGTCCCCAACTAATTCCAGCAGAAACTTAAGGATTAGTTTGCACATCACTGCATGCGTAGGATGACTTGGTCCATAAATGCGCCAGTCTTGGTGAATACATGTGCCGACCAACATTGATTACTCTGCTCACACAAAAGCAAACAATTTCCACATTCACAGGATTTCAGCCTCACTTTATATAACATGCCAAGAATGGGTGTAATGAAAATTAATCCAGATGTTGATTCCAGCAAACTGAAGAGATTTGTTAGGTCCTTTTTATCAGGCATGTGGGGCTACATTTCACTAATAGAAAAAGGGGGAAGAAATTTCCAGCGATGAAATCAAGAAGGAAAGTTATCTTTTTTCGTAAAAAAAAAATGAAAAACTTTTATTCGGTACAGTAGTACATTAAAAAAAGACATGGATCCTGGTCACCAGAGCCTGGGATTAACAACTAACATGTTTCAGCTCAGAGCCTTAATCATGGTATGTAGCACCATGGACTGAACAGGTTTCTAATATAAATCACAAGTTAGTGCTGCGCAGGTGTGAGCTTGTAAACCAGAGAGGTTCATTGGATGCAGTGAAGAGCCGGAGGCAGAGAAAGGGATAACAGGGTTTACTGAACAGGCAAATAACAAGTAATAATCCACGCAGGGAGGCACGAATAGTACGGCAGCGGCGGGAATTGCACACAAACACAATGCTCAAGAATAAGATATACAAAAACATCGCTTGCAGTTCTTGCAGGGGAAAGGCTGAAAAATCTCCTGACGGCGTCGCAAATCGTGGACAAAGTCTCTGGCTCTGTTACGGATGCACAAGAAGCACTGTCTCCTGACAGTGCTGATGGATCCAGTCCTGCTTGGCTTGAGTGCGCTGGAACGTGAGGACAGTTCTTTCCTTAGGAATGGCACCAGACACAAGCCGTGGGCACGCTCACAGACTGCGGCAGCGGGTGGTCCTTTGAAGTAGTCTTTAGGCATCTTATGTGTTACCACAGACAGGACAGGGCTGTCCAAAAGAACAGGGTCAGGGTCAGACAATAACTTAATAGCATCAAAGTTAGTCTTATAGTCAGCACACTGAGGGATGAGTGGCGTGGAGTTGTCAGCCGGAGCAGCGGAGAGGGAGTCAACCTTCTCCTGTTGCTTTCCCGCCAAATCTGCCCCGTTCCCACACTCAGTCCTCCTTATATACCCCGCACCCCTGCTGTCCAGCGGGAAGGCACTTCCCTCCAAGAAGAAGCCTCCCCCAGCAACAGTGGTGACAGTCCCAATAGTTCCGGCCTTAAAGGGCACCGGAAACCGCTGACTGTCTTGGCTCATCATCTTACAAGCTAATGGAGATAATAAAACACCTGAAAATTTAACTCAATAAAGCGCCACAAAAACGTAACACATAGAGTTGGAAGAAAATAAACACATATATGGTACATAAATATACAAAGACGGTATGAAAAGAGAAAAAATAAATAAATAATTTCATTAGGCTAGTTCCACACTAGCGTTTCTGCCGTCTGCGCACGACTGCTGATAATCCCCGCCCCCTGCTGCGCCCCCTCCTGACATCACCGCCTATTATCGCACATGGCCGCATGTGATCTGCGCACCCTATCTTTAAAATAGGGTGCGCAGACCGTGCGCTAGTAGGACTTTTGAGTGTGCTGCGCACTTTTGTAGGTGCGCCGGTGTGCACCGAACGCAGCATGTTGCATTTTGGCGCTCTTGGCGCACCTTTAAAAGTCCGCAGCGCACTCAAAAATCCTACTAGCGCACGGTCAGCGCATGCGGCCATGTGCGATAATAGGCGGTGATGTCAGGAGGGGGCGCGGCAGGGGGCAGGGCTTATCGGCGGCCGTGCGCAGACGGCAGAAACGCTAGTGTGAAACTAGCCTTAGACTTAATTGTATTGTAAAATAAGATCTTGTCGTAGATTTATACCGTGGGAGACGCTGGTCTGTAACTTAAAAATCCAAAAAGATTTGCGGTTCAATAGTTTTCGCCTTAAATCACCTCCTCTCTTAGGTCTATACACTTATTCTACACCATAGAATTTTAGCTAGCTGATATTACCCTCATGTATTTGAGAAAAATGCTGTGAGCCTGCTGATACACCAACAGCTTTCATATTAACCGCGTCAGAAATGTGCGGTTTTTCAGATGTCCGGTGGTACAACTTGTATATTGCATTCACCTGTTGTATTACAATTTATAAAATTATTAAAACCCTTTAACCCCCAGAGATTTTTTCGGTTTAGTGTTTTTCACTTGCCTTCTTCCCAGAGCCATAACTTTTTTATTTTTCCATCAAAATGGCCGTGTGAGAGCTTGTTTTTTGCAGAACAAGTTGTGCTTTTGAACAATACCATTTGTTTTACCATATCATGCACTAGAAAATGGGAAAAAAATCCAAGTGCGGTGAAATTGCAAAAAAAAGTGCAATACCACACTTGTTTCTTGTTTTTTGCTTGGCTTTTTTTTCTAGGTTCACTAAATGCTAAAACTGACCTGCTATTATGATTCTCCAGGTCATTATGAGTTCATAGACAACGAACATGTCTAGGTTCTTTTTTTCTCTAAGTGGTGAAAAAAAATTCCAAACTTTGTTAAAGTAGCGTAGCGTCTCCATTTTTCATGATCTCGGGTTGGGTGAGGGCTTATTTTTTTGCGTGTCGGGCTGACGTTTTTAATGATACCATATTAGTATAGATACGATCTTTTGATAGCCTGTTATTGCATTTCAATGCAATGTCGAGGCTACCAAATAAACGTAATTCTGGCATTTTGACTCTTTTTCTAGCTACGCCGTTTAGCGATCAGGTTAATCCTTCATTTATTGACGATACCTAATATGTGTTTGTGTGATTTTATTTTTGTTGCTTTATTTTGAATGAAGCAAAAGGGGGGTGATTTGAACTTTTTTTTTTTTTTTAATTGCTTTTATATTTTTAAAAACATTTTCATTTACTTTTGGCATGCTTCAATAGCCTCCATGGAAAACTAGAAGCTGCCCTAATCCGATCGGCTCTGCTACATAGACGCGATGAGCAGATCACATCTATGTAGTAAAATTGTTGACTTGCTATGTGCGCTGACTACTGGGTGTTGCTCACAGCAATCCGGCACTGACAATGATAGAGGTCTCCAGGAGACCTCTGGTTGTCATACCAACACACCGGTGACCCGCGATCACTTGACGCGGGTCACCAGTGTGCGTATTTCCGGCTCGATTGCTGGCAGTGCTTGTTAAATGCCGCTGTCAGAGTTTGACAGCGGCATCTAACTAATTAATAGCCGCAGGTGGATCGCGATTCCATCCGCGGCAAAACAGCTGACGTATCCCGGGAAAGATGTGGGCTCACCGCCAGAGCCCACATCAAAGGGAGGGAGTCCGACATCAGCGTACTATTACATTACACCCGATGTCAGAAAGGGAGTAATACAAAATTCTTTGTTTGTTGTGATAGATTTAAATGTTTGTTTATTATGAACTACATGTGAACAAGCTTTGCAGGGAGTGTGTCCGCAGCTGAAAAAAACCTTTTGTAGATAACCAGGTAGACTGATGCGAGGGTGTTTCATTGGAAAAATAACTGCGTGAGAGAATATTCCCTAGTGTTGGGACTTTCTTAGCAACAAAACGCACTTCAGTTTTTTTTAAGAATATCAGTAAGCTTAGGATCTTCGTTTAACATCGGTAGATATTTACGTATGATGTATACTGGGAACTATATTGGGTGGAAAAGGTGATACAATTATTAGTGTTATTGGTTCTAGGCTTATCTGACAATAGATTCTGTGTATTTTTTTCACAGCTGTATCACCTTTCCTCGGAGTCCGATTAGAGTAACCTCTATATTGTAATCTATGGCTGGTTTTATTAACCTCTGTATTATACATTGATGGCAGGGAAGAGTTTCTGTTCATCCTAATAAGTTCACCAAAGGGGATATTCTTAATTCCGTGGGGTGGGTGGCAAGAGCTAGCTTCCAAGATGGAGTTGTTATCTGTGGATTTTTTAAAAGGAGAAATAATAGACCCTGTATTGTTATTCCCAGTTAGCGTGATATCAAGGTCATTAATAGACCTTGCAGAAAGTCTGTAAGTAAAAGATAAATTTATTGTCATTGATGCATGCAATGAATTTAAGAGCTTCTATCGCAGAACACTTCCAAATATTAATGATATCGTCAATATAACGACCGTACAAATCTTTCAAGTTGTGAAAAACATTTTTTTTTCAGAAAACAAAAAATATTTCCTCCCAAATTGCGACCACTAGAATTTCCCTCCCATGCTAACTTCTTTGGTTTGAAGAGAGAAAGTCCCTGCAGATGAAAAATAGTTATGAGTAAGCAAGAATGAAACTGCTAGTACTAAAAATTCCTGTATCTCTTTTTTGTATGAACTATAGTTGTCAAGAACAAATCTCAGGCTGGTGATAGCCACATCGTGTGATACAGAAAGGTATTATTATTTATTAATATAGCACCATTGATTCCATGGTGCTGTACATGAGAAGGGGTTACATACAAATTACAGATATCACTTACAGTAAACAAGCTAACAATCACAGACTTGTGGGCTTACATTCTACAGGATGGTGGGGAAGGAGGCAGTAGGTTGGGGGGGTTGCAGTAGCTCTGATGGTGTTGAGGCAGTAGCTCTGGCACTGGTGAGGAGGCAGCAGGGATCATTGCAGGCTATAGGCTTTCTTGAAGAGGTGGGTTTTTAGGTTCCGTCTGAAGGATCCGAATGTGATGGATAACCGGACGCGTTGTGGCACCGAATTTCAGAGGATGGGGGACATTTGGGAGGCGAATAGGTGAGGAGCGAATAAGTGTGGAGGAGAGAAGGAGGTATTGGGAGGGCTGAAGATTAGATATTGACAGATTAGTTCAGAAATATATGGAGGAGAAAGGTTATGGATGGCTTAGTAGATCACTGTTAGTAGTTTAAACTGGATACGCGGGGAAATTGGAAGCCAGTGAAGGATTTTCAATGAGGGGAAGCAGGAGTGTAGTGAAGAGAGAGATTAATTAGTCGGGCAGCAGAGTTAAGCACGGACTGGAGAGGTGCGAGAGTGTTCAAAGGTGGGCCACAGAGGAGGATGTTGCAGTAGTCGAGGCGGGAGATGATTAGGGCATGCACAAGCATTTTGGTAGAGTGAGGATTGAGGAAAGGACGGCTTCTGGAAATATTTTTGACCTATAGGGTATAGACTGACAACATCACAGCTCAACCACTTGTGGGAGGAGTGCCATGGATATTTGTCCAGAGTAGTAATGAGCATTTTAATATCTCTGATGAAACCTGGCAGTGCTCTCACAAGTGACTGAAGGTATAGACTAGTACTAGGAGAATGGGTGGATCTATAACTTCAGCCACTTGTGAGAGCACTGCCAGGTTTCATCAGAGATACTAAAATGCTCATTACTTCTCTGGACAAATATCCCTGACACTCCTCTCACAAGTGGATGAGCCAATTAGTGATAGGGGATCTACCTTCTAGATGAATGCCAATGGCACTAGCTCTGGGGTTGGGTTTGATCGGCATCGGACCCTGCAGAATTTAGATAAAAATGGTGAATAGACTTCTTACAAACTATTGACTGATAGAACGTTATATCTGTACAGGACCAATGGAGTGTTCATCCTGGTCTCCCTGGTTCATGAACCAACTGATGCCCAATAGAAAGGAGATCAGTACTAGAGAGAAAGATTCTTGTAACAACACTGATTTATATTTTTCAGGGTCCATTGGAAGCTGGGTGACAGTCTGTAAAGTGAATGTCCACCTTTTTTTTAGGTCACAAAGTTCTATGACAATTATTTTTTTATATATATATATATATATATATATATATATATATATATATATATATTAGCTGCAGAGCCCGGAGTTGCCCGGGCATAGTAGGTAACTGTGGTTAGTTATAACAAATTATAATTCCAGGTATATTTCCCGTTCGTATATTCCCCACTGTCCTCTCTGATCCCAGGTACATTCCCCACTCTCGTCATTGATCCCGGGTACATTACCGGCTTTCATCTCTGATCCTGGGTATATTCCCAGCTCTTGACTCTGATCCTGGGTATATTTGCCGCTCTCATCTCTGATCCTGGGTGTATTCCCAGCTCTCGTCTCTGATCCCGGTTATATTTCCCCCTCATCTCTGATCACCCTCTCATCTCTGATCCCAGGTATATTCCCCGCTCTCGTCTCTGATCCCAGGTATATTCCCCGCTCTCGTCTCTGATCCCAGGTATATTGCCCGCTCTCGTCTCTGATCCCAGGTATATTGCCCGCTCTTGTCAGGGAAAAACTACAACTCTCAACAACCCTTGCAGAGGCTGCCATGTTCGCGGTACAGAGTGCAGATCGCCAATGATGTTGGTGTTCATGTCGCTGCTCTTTTCCAGCGCAGACTGACAGCAGGGACTCCGCCTGAGTGTGGTGGGTTTCTTCTTCCCTCCTTCCTGCCAGGCTAGCAGCTGGTGCACAGATCCAATCCTGGGTCCCGAAGAGTTTCTGGGCTTTATGTGCCAATCGGCACATTGGTGGCGGCGAGCAGCACAGACAGAGTGAAGCTCCGGAGAGGGTTCCTCTATTCACTGGCTGAACTCTCGGTAGATGCAAGATCCTGGGCAGCTAAACGACCTGTGATGATGTCACGACCATGTGACCAGTCATATGCTTGGGATGAGGAGTCAGACGCAGGGCTGTGCTGGAGTAGAAGTGTCAGCTCGTGTCACAGAGCATCACTGGGGGAAGTATGGTAACCCCGTATACATATGATTAGAGGGTCCCTGCAGAAGAGCTGTGTGTGCAATGTATATGAGGCCAAGCTGTGTGTCACTTCTGTTATCTGGTGGGCTCTTTCTCTGTAGCTATGTGGAGTGGGCGGGGCTCTGTGGAGTAGGCATGGCTTGATACATACACACACATACATACACTCGACTTTATATATACAGTATAGATATTCACATGATCAAATTTGGGCTTTCCCCAGTCACCACTAGGGAAAGCTCAGGAGCTAACTGTATACTGTGTTATTTATCACGTATCCAAGCAGCTAACTTTCTGATATTTGATGCATTAGTGAAACGTAGAAAACAATAGCGTGAAAATAATGGGGAAAAACGTCAGCTGTTGCAGCACCTTGCCGGATGAAGTAACATCGCCCGGAGCCCTCTCAGTCTTAGACGTCTTCCTCCTCTTCTTCCTCGTCTTCCTCCTCTTCTTCTTCCTCTTCCTCCTCTTCTTTCTCTTCTTCCTCCTGTTCTTCTTCCTCTTCTCACTCTTCTTCCTCTTCCCCCTCTTCTTCCTCATACACCTCTTTTTCTTCTTCCACCTCTTTTTCGTCTTCTTCTTCCTCCTCTTCTCTTCTCCCTCTTTACTGTTCTTACTCTTCTTTCTCATCTCTTTTTTTCTCAACTCTTCTGTTCTTTCTCTTCACTTTTCTATTCTCTTCCTTCTCTATTATCTTCCTTCTCTAGTCGCTTCCTTCTCTATTCTCTTCCCTTCTCTGTTCTCTTCCCTTCTCTGTTCTCTTCCCTTCTCTAGTGTTAGCGTCCGGGCTTGACGAGGCAAGCCTTCTGGAGTGGACCCTCTGGACCGTGGCACCGGGGGGCCCCGGGCGAGCAACCAGGAGGAGCCAACCACTATACAGGGATCGTTAGGAGCAGGCCCAGAGATTTGAGTACCACGGTAGCCGATACCAAGAGGGGCAGCTCAGAATGGACTGGAGTAGAACTATGTGCGAAGAGCACGGAACAACAGAACGGTGCAGGACACAGGTCGCAGGAGAGGAGTAGGACTGCGGGAAAGGGCCATGACACTACAGGAGACAGGGCTGGAATAGGACTACAGGCATGGACCACAGGACAACAGGGAGTAGGACCAGAGTAGGATGGCTGGAGTACCACAGAGCAACATAACGGAGTAGGACACGGGAGGCAAGACTGGAGCAGGAGTGGACCACGGAACAACGAGGGCCGGAGTAGGACGGCAGGAGGAAGGCACGGACAGCAGGACCGGAACAGGGACACAGGTAGCAGAACCGGAGCAGGGACACAGGTAGCAGGACCAGAGCAGGGGCTGCAGGGACACAGCAAGGAGAGAGGTAATCTCAGATGAGTAGCGGCCTATAGTACAATTACAACACAAAGATCAGGCACCTACATTACATATAGTCTCCTCCTTCTCTAGTCTCTCCCTTCTCTAGTCTCTCCCTTCTCTAGTCTCTCCCTTCTCTAGCCTCTCCCTTCTCTAGTCTCTCCCTTCTCTAGTCTCTCCCTACTCTAGTCTCTCCCTTCTCTAGTCTCTCCCTTCTCTAGTCTCTCCCTTCTGTAGCCTCTCCCTTCTCTAGTCTCTCCCTTCTCTAGTCTCTCCCTTCTCTAGTCTCTCCCTTCTGTAGCCTCTCCCTTCTGTAGCCTCTCCCTTCTCTAGTCTCTCCCTTCTCTAGTCTCTCCCTTCTCTAGTCTCTCCCTTCTCTAGTCTCTCCCTTCTGTAGCCTCTCCCTTTTCTAGTCTCTCCCTTCTGTAGCCTCTCCCTTTTCTAGTCTCTCCCTTCTAGTCTGTTTCCATCTCTATTCTCTTTCCTTCTCTTTTCTCTTTCCTTCTCTTTTCTCTTCCTTCTCTTTTCTCTTCCCTTTTCTTCCTTCTTTTTCTCACCCTTCGCTTTTTCTCTTTCTTTTTTCCACCCTTCTCTTTTTCTCACCCTTCTCGTTTTCTCTTTTTTTTTTCACCCTTCTCTTTTTCTCACCCTTCTCGTTTTTTCTTTTTTTTCTCACCCTTCTCTTTTTCTCTTTCTTTTTCTCAGCCTTCTCTTCTTTTTTGAGCTCAGTTCCACCCGCGCTAGCTCTGAAGCCACCCATCTCCAGATGCATTCAGGGAGACAAGGAGTGAACGGTGAAGTAGGAGGAGGGTACGGGATGGGTGAACTGGAGGTGACCCAGTTTTTGGCGCACATAGAGAGCATCATTCTGTATTCAGTGTCCATCCCATCAGGAGCTTAAACTGTTTAGTTAACGAAGCGGGGAGCCGGCCGCAAGAAAATCTGTTACTGCTGGAGCCCTTTAATCTCACCCTGCAGAACCCCCTGCTACTTTTGCAGCGCTGAGCTTTAAAAAACGATGCAGCAGAGCTGAGTTTGCCAGATACCCTTGGCTTCTATTTCATATTCAGATGAGCTGTTTTTCTCCCACCACATTTGGGAATTGCAGATGATCAGGGTCCGGTTTTTCGTGTGCAGCAGAACTGAATTTGTCAACAGTTTGGATTTACGTATATAGCAGAGCTGTGTTTGTAGCTAGGATGTTTTTTTTTTTCTCAGAAGCATCCAATGCCAAGTTTATCACTTGGCCCAGCTAGTGGTGATGAACAAATTTCATTTAAAAAAAAAAAACAATTTGCTATTCTAAAAAAATTTAAATTTGCCAAAATCCTAATTTTTGGGGATTAGATTCACACAAATTCAGCATAATGTGGCAATACTTTTGAAGGCCAGGAAAGAGTTAAAGATTAAAACCAGTATACTTCAGTTTGAGGCACTTTAGATATGGATTTAATCAAATCTACCCAATTTGTGGACACTTCACTCATCTCTAGTGTGTTACATAGGACTGCAGGTAAATTGTCATAAGATCTGTACGATGGCTTCTGATTGGCAGGATCTGCTGGCTGATGGTGGGTACATAACACATCCAGCCCGGTTACATCTACTTGATTTTGCATGCACAGCGTGGATCCACTGCTCAATCCTGCCTGCAGAACCCAGCTGTGATCCTGGGCTGATCACCGCCAACATGCAGAGCTGTGCTCCATAATCCAGGCCTGCAGCACCCAACCAGGACAGCTCCACCATCAGATGTGGCTCTACAGTACAAAGCCTTTAGACAGAGCAATGCAAATCCATACTGCCCAGCCAAACACACACCGTCCTGCAAGTGAGCATCCCCTCAGTCCGGCTCTTCCATCATAGCAAACCCTGCTGTGTGCAAGCAATGCCTTGCAGTCTACAAACCCAAGATGTGTGCCCGCAGGAGGCATCCAGCACGCAGAATGCAAAATATGGACCTGGGTGCAAAAAGCTGCAAAATTTGGACTTGGGCCCCCAATTTCATGTTGGTCAGATGTATGGACCTTTGTAGTGTTCTAGATCCTATAAAGACGTGTGTTCACCCTTCATGTAATAATCTCCCCTTCCTTGGCCCCTTTCTGAAGTAATTGCACCTGTCCTGGGCCCCTTTTTGTAATTATTTCCCCGTTCTGGCCCCTTTCTGTAATTATTTCCCTGTGTTGACCCTTTTCTGCAATAATTTCCCCCATCCTGGGCCCCTTTCTGCAATAATGTCCCCATCCTGGGCCTCTTTCTCTAATAATTAAACCTGTCCTATGCCCCTTTCTGTAATTATTTCCCTATCTTGGACCCTTTCTACAATAATGTCCCCTATCCTGGGCCCTTTTCTATAATAATTTCCCCATCATGGGCCCCTTTCTAGAATAATGTCCCCTGTCCTAGGCCCTTTTATGCAATAATTTCCCCATCCTGGTCGCCGTTCCATAATAATGTTCCCTTTCCTGGGCCTCTTTCTGTAACAATGTCCCTCTTCCTAGGCCCCTTTCTATGCCCTTTCTATACTATAATGAGCTCATCCTGAGCCCCTTTATGTAATAATGTCCCCATCCTGGGCCCCTTTCTGTAAGTATGTCAATTATTTCCCCTGTCCTGTTCCCTGTTCTATAATAATGTCCCCATCCTTGGCCTCTTTCTGTAATAATTTCCCCTGTACTTGGTCCCTTTCTGTGATAATGTCCCTCTTCCTGGAGCCCTTTCTGTAATAATTCCCCCTGTCCTGAGCCCCTTTTTGTAATAATGTCCCCCTTCCTGCACCGTTTTATATAGCAATGGATCCGTCATGGGCCCCCTTCTGTAACTATGTCCTTCGTCCTGGCCCCCATGCTGTAATAAAGGATCTCCTGTGTGCCTTCTTGTTATGTTTGTCCTGGGCCTCTTCCCTTCATAATGTGCCCCATCCTGGTAAAATGGCCACTCCAGTAGTAATGTCCCTCATCCTGGGCCGATTCCTGGTATAATATCCCTGGTCATGGGCCCATTACCATAATAATGTCCCCCATACTGACTCCTTCCAGTAACGATGTCCCCCATCCTGATATAATATCCGTCATTATGGGCCTCTTCCAAGATCAGCAAATTATGTACACAGTGACTGCAGCAGCAGAATAGTGAGTGCAGCTCTGGAGTATAATACAGGATGTAACTCAGGATCAGTAATGTAATGTATGTACACAGTGACTGCAGCAGCAGAAGAGTGAGTGCAGCTCTGGAGTATAATACAGGATGTAACTCAGGATCAGTAATGTAATGTATGTACACAGTGACTGCAGCAGCAGAATAGTGAGTACAGCTCTGGGGTATAATACAGGATGTAACTCAGGCTCAGTACAGGAGCAGTAATGTAATGTATGTACACAGTGACTGCACCAGCAGAATAGTGAGTGCAGCTCTGGAGTATAATACAGGATGTAACTCTGGATCAGTAATGTAATGTACTAGCTGAAGAGCCCGGCGCTGCCCGGGCATAGTAACCAACTATGATTAGTTATAACAAATTATAATGATTATATATATATATATATATAAAGCTGAGTGCATAGCCCCGCCCACTCTGCATAGCCACATTCACTATATTATCCCATACAATCCTGTCAGCCAGAGCTACCGGACTACTACCCCTAATTTCCCACATCATTCTGTCAAAGCCACCGGACTACTACCCTAAAATCCCACATCATCCCGTCAGCCAGAGCCACCGGACTACTACCCCTAATATCCCACATCATCCCGTCAACCAGAGCCACTGGACTACTACCCCTAATATCCTACATCATCCCATCACATCAGCCACAGCCAACAGACTACTCCCCCTAATATCCCACATCATCCCGTCAGCCAGAGCCACCAGACTACTACCCCTAATATCCCACATCATCCCATCAGCCAGAGCCACCGGACTACTACCCCTAATATCCCACATCATCCCGTCAGCCAGAGCCACCAGACTACTACCCCTAATATCCCACATCATCCCATCAGCCAGAGCTACAGGACTACTACCCCTAATATCTCACATCATCCCGTCAGCCAGAGCCACCAGACTACTACCCCTAATATCCCACATCATCCCATCAGCCAGAGTCACCGGACTACTACCCCTAATATCTCACATCATCCCGTCAGCCAGAGCCACCAGACAACTACCACTAATATCCCACATCATCCCATCAGCCAGAGTCACCGGACTACTACCCCTAATATCCCACATCATCCCGTCAGCCAGAGCCACCGAACTACTACCCCTAATATCTCACATCATCCCGTCAGCCAGAGCCACCAGACAACTACCACTAATATCCCACATCATCCCATCAGCCAGAGTCACCGGACTACTACCCCTAATATCCCACATCATCCCGTCAGCCAGAGCCACCGGACTACTACCCCTAATATCTCACATCATCCCGTCAGCCAGAGTCACCGGACTACTACCCCTAATACATCATCCCGCCAGCCTGGGGTCAGAACCAGAGCGATGAGTGGAACGGTACTAACTTCCATACCGGGGATTCCTTTAAGAGAGGCCTGGTGTCAGAACCAGAGTGCTGGATGGATTTGCCCTAACTTCCATACCAATGATCCCTTTAAGAAACCATGTGGTCAGAACCACAGAGCTGAGTGGAACGGTCCTAACTTCCATACCGGGGATCCCTTTTAAGAGAGGCCTGGGGTCAAAACCAAAGTGGTGGATGGATTTGCCCTGACTTCCATACCAATGATCCCTTTAAGAGGGAAGATGTGCATATGGGATGGAGGATGTCTGATGAGTATATGGGCAGGGAGGGGTGATTCATTTCTGTCATGTGTTCTCTGCTCCTTTTTGGGGGCAGACATTGCCTAGGAGCTTATGTTTCTGGGGATGCTAGATTTCTCCCACCCTGTCACTGTCTGCTGAGGTGTTGTTGTGAAGTGAGAAAACTGTTGCTCATAGCAACCAATCACAGCTCAGCTTCATTTAAACAGCTCTGGTTAAATGAAAGATGCTTCAAAATTGGTTGATGATACACACACACATTCAATTTTATATATATACTAGCTGAAGAGCCCGGCGCTGCCTGGGCATAGTAACTAACTGTGGTTAGTTATAGAAAATTCTATTTATCCTCCATCCCATAGTCCCGTGCCCATATACCCATCATACACATCCTCCATCCCATAGTCCCGTGCCCATATACCCATCATACACATCCTCCATCTCATAGTCCCGTGCCCATATACCCATCATACATATCCTCCATCCCATAGTCCCGTGCCCATATACCCATCATACACATCCTCCATCCCATAGTCCAGTGCCCATATACCCATCACACATCCTCCATCCCATAGTCCCGTGCCCATATACCCATCATACACATCCTCCATCCCATAGTCCCATGCCCATATACCCATCACACATCCTCCATCTCATAGTCCCGTGCCCATATACCCATCATACATATCCACCATCCCATAGTCCCATGCCCATATACCCATCATACATATCCTCCATCCCATAGTCCCGTGCCCATATACCCATCATACACATCCTCCATCCCATAGTCCCGTGCCCATATACCCATCATACACATCCTCCATCTCATAGTCCCGTGCCCATATACCCATCATACATATCCTCCATCCCATAGTCCCGTGCCCATATACCCATCATACACATCCTCCATCCCATAGTCCAGTGCCCATATACCCATCACACATCCTCCATCCCATAGTCCCGTGCCCATATACCCATCATACACATCCTCCATCCCATAGTCCCATGCCCATATACCCATCACACATCCTCCATCTCATAGTCCCGTGCCCATATACCCATCATACATATCCACCATCCCATAGTCCCATGCCCATATACCCATCATACATATCCTCCATCCCATAGTCCCGTGCCCATATACCCATCATACATATCCTCCATCCCATAGTCCAGTGCCCATATACCCATCATACATATCCTCCATCCCATAGCCCCGTGCCCATATACCCATCATACATATCCTCCATCCCATAGCCCCGTGCCCATATACCCATCATACATATCCTCCATCCCATAGTCCCGTGCCCATATACCCATCATACATATCCTCCATCTCATAGTCCCGTGCCCATATACCCATCATACATATCCTCCATCCCATAGTCCAGTGCCCATATACCCATCATACATATCCTCCATCCCATAGTCCCGTGCCCATATACCCATCATACATATCCTCCATCCCATAGTTCCGTGCCCATATACCCATCATACATATCCTCCATCCCATAGTCCAGTGCCCATATACCCATCATACATATCCTCCATCTCATAGTCCCGTGCCCATATACCCATCATACATATCCTCCATCCCATAGTCCCATGCCCATATACCCATCATACATATCCTCCATCCCATAGTCCCGTGCCCATATACCCATCATACATATCCTCCATCCCATAGTCCAGTGCCCATATACCCATCACACATCCTCCATCCCATAGTCAACCATTATGACCCCATAATGAGCAGTGGGGCTTTCAACCTATGATGACATGAGCATCGCCATGGCAACCATTATCTAATATATAAAGCTCAAAGTGTGTATGTATGTATGTGTGTGTGTGTCCGCACCGTCGCAGCTACAGCCACAAAATTTGGCACAGTCACACGTCTGGACCCCGAGAGCGTCCTAAGCTATGTTGTGAGGCGAAATTTTAACCCCGCGCGTTCCAATTCACCAAACAATTTTGCCCCTGTCTACATAATGGGGAAAAAGTGTGTGTGTGTCAAGCCCCGCCCCTCATTATGATGTCATAATGGTTGCCATGGCGACGCTGATGTCATCATAGGTTGCAAGCCCCGCCGCTCATTATGAAGTCATAATGGTTGACTATGAGATGGAGGATGTGTGATGAGTATATGGGCACTGGGCTATGGGATGGAGGATATGTATGATGGGTATATGGGCACGGGACTATGGGATGGAGGATGTGTGATGGGTATATGGGCACGGGACTATGGGATGGAGGATGTGTGATGGGTATATGGGCACTGGGCTATGGGATGGAGGAAATGTATGATGGGTATATGGGCACTCTACTATGGGATGGAGGATGTATGATGGGTATATAGGCACTCTACTATGGGATGAAGGATATGTATGATGGGTACATATTGGCACGGGACTATGGGATGGAGGATGTGTATGATGGGTATATGGGCACAGGCCTATGGGATGGTGGATATGTATGATGGGTATATGGGCACGGGACTATGGGATGGAGGATGTGTGATGGGTATATGGGCACTCTACTATGGGATGGAGGATGTGTGATGGGTATATGGGCACGGGACTATGGGATGGCGGATATGTATGATGGGTATATGGGCACTCTACTATGGGATGGTGGATGTGTGATGGGTATATGGGCACTCTATTATGGGATGGAGGATATGTATGATGGGTATATATGGGCATGGGACTATGGGATGGAGGATGTGTATGATGGGTATATGGGCACTCTACTATGGGATGGAGGATATGTATGATGGGTATATATGGGCACGGGACTATGGGATGGAGGATGTGTGATGGGTATATGGGCACTGGACTATGGGATGGAGGATATGTATGACGGGTATATGGGCACGGGACTATGGGATGGTGGATATGTATGATGGGTATATGGGCACTCTACTATGGGATGGAGGATGTATGATGGGTATATGGGCACTCTACTATGGGATGGAGGATATGTATGATGGGTACATATGGGCACGGGACTATGGGATGGAGGATGTGTATGATGGGTATATGGGCACTCGACTATGGGATGTAGGATATGTTTGATGGGTATATGGGCACAGGCCTACGGGATGGTGGATATGTATGATGGGTATATGGGCAGGGGACTATGGGATGGAGGATGTGTGATGGGTATATGGGCACTGGACTTTATTGATGGAGGATATGTATGATGGGTATATGGGCACGGGACAATGGGATGGCGGATATGTATGATGGGTGTATGGGCACTCTACTATGGTATGGAGGATGTGTGATGGGTATATGGGCACTCTATTATGGGATGGAGGATATGTATGATGGGTATATATGGGCACGGGACTACGGGATGGAGAATGTGTATGATGGGTATATGGGCACTCTTCTATGGGATGGAGGATATGTATGATGCGTATATATGGGCACGGGACTATGGGATGGAGGATGTGTGATGGGTATATGGGCACTCGACTATGGGATGTAGGATATGTATGATGGGTATATGGGCACGGGCCTATGGGATGGTGGATATGTATGATGGGTATATGGGCATGGGACTATGGGATGGAGAATATGTATGATGGGTATATGGGCATGGGACTATGGGATGGAGGATATGTATGATGGGTATATGGGCACGGGACTATGGGATGGAGGATGTGTGATGGGTATATGGGCACTGGACTATGGGATGGAGGATATGTATGACGGGTATATGGGCACGGGACTATGGGATCGCAGATATGTATGATGGGTATATGGGCATGGGACTATGGGATGGAGGATATGTATGATGGGTATATGGGCATGGGACTATGAGATGAAGGCTGTGTGATGGGTATATGGGCACTCGACTATGGGATGGCGAATATGTACGATGGGTATATGGGCATGGGACTATGGGATGGAGAATATGTATGATGGGTATATGGCCATGGGACTATGGGATGGAGGATGTGTGATGGGTATATGGGCACTCGACTATGGGATGGAGGACATGTATGATGGGTACATGGGCACGGGCCTATGGGATGGAGGATATGTATGATGGGTATATGGGCACGGGACTATGGGATGGCGGATATGTATGATGGGTATATGGGCACTCTATTATGGGATGGAGGATATGTATGATGGGTATATATGGGCACGGGACTATCGGATGGAGGATGTGTATGATGGGTATATGGGCACTCTACTATGGGATGGTGGATATGTATGATGGATATATATGGGCACGGGACTATGGGATGGAGGATAATTATAATTTGTTATAACTAACTACAGTTAGTTACTAGGCCCGGGCAGTGCCGGGCTCTTCAGCTAGTATGTATGTATGTGTGTATGTATGTATGTGTGTATGTCCGGGATTGGCATCCGCGCTGTCGCAGCTACAGCCACAAAATTTGGCACAGTCACACGTCTGGACCCCGAGAGCGTCATAGGCTATGTTGTGAGGCGAAATTTTAACCCCGCGCTTTCCAATTTACCAAACAATTTTGCCCCTATCTACATAATGGGGAGAAAGTGTGTGTGTATCAAGCCCCACCCCTCATTATGATGTCATAATGGTTGCCATGGCGACGCTGATGTCATCATAGGTTGCAAGCCCCGCCCCTCATTATTATGCCATAATGGTTGCCATGGCGACGCTAATGTCATAATAGGTTGCAATGGCGAAGATGCTGTCACAATCCTTGTCATGGTGACGATGATGTCTTAATAAGTTGCAATGGTGACGGTTATCTCATAACAGTTGCCATGGTGATGATGATGTCATAATGGGTATATGGGCACGGGACTATGGGATGGAGGATGTGTGATGGGTATATGGGCACTGGACTATGGGATGGCGGATATGTATGACGGGTATATGGGCACGGGACTATGGGATGACGGATATGTATGATGGGTATATGGGCAAGGGACTATGGGATGGAGGATATGTATGATGGGTATATGGGCATGGGACTATGGGATGGAGGATGTGTGATGGGTATATGGGCACGGCACTATGGGATGGAGGATATGTATGATGGGTACATGGGCACGGGCCTATGGGATGGTGGATATGTATGATGGGTATATGGGCACGGGACTATGGGATGGAGGATATGTATGATGGGTATATGGGCATGGGACTATGGGATGGTGGATGTGTATGATGAGTATATGGGCACGGGACTATGGGATGGAGGATATGTATGATGGGTATATGGGCACAGGACGGTATGTGGAGTGAAAGAGTGAGTGGAGATGGTGAAAGGTGAGAGGAGTGTGTGTGTTGAGGGTTAACATGGAAAGAGGTGTGCGGTGACGTCACCGGTTACAACTGGACGGAAGTTGTTACAACCGGAAGTTGCTTAGGGCATTTATTATAGTAGATAATGGTTGCCATGGCAACGCTGATGTCATCATAGGTTGCAATGGTGACGGTTATCTCATAACAGTTGCCATGGTGATGATAATGTCATAATGGGTATATGGGCACGGGACTATGGGATGGAGGATATGTATGATGGGTATATGGGCACGGGACTATGGGATGGAGGATATGTATGACGGGTATATGGGCACGGGACTATGGGATGGCGGATATGTATGATGGGTATATGGGCACGGGACTATGAGATGGCGGATATGTATGATGGGTATATGGGCACGGGATTATGAGATGGCGGATATGTATGATGGGTATATGGGCACGGGACTATGGGATGGAGGATATGTATGATGGGTATATGGGCACTGGACTATGGGATGGTGGATATGTATGATGGGTATATGGGCACGGGACTATGAGATGGCGGATATGTATGATGGGTATATGGGCACGGGACTATGGGATGGCGGATATGTATGATGGGTATATGGGCACGGGACTATGAGATGGCGGATATGTATGATGGGTATATGGGCACGGGACTATGGGATGGAGGATATGTATGATGGGTATATGGGCACGGGACTATGGGATGGAGGATATGTATGACGGGTATATGGGCACGGGACTATGGGATGGTGGATATGTATGATGGGTATATGGGCACGGGACTATGAGATGGCGGATATGTATGATGGGTATATGGGCACGGGATTATGAGATGGCGGATATGTATGATGGGTATATGGGCACGGGACTATGGGATGGAGGATATGTATGATGGGTATATGGGCACTGGACTATGGGATGGTGGATATGTATGATGGGTATATGGGCACGGGACTATGAGATGGCGGATATGTATGATGGGTATATGGGCACGGGACTATGGGATGGCGGATATGTATGATGGGTATATGGGCACGGGACTATGGGATGGAGGATATGTATGACGGGTATATGGGCACGGGACTATGGGATGGTGGATATGTATGATGGGTATATGGGCACGGGACTATGAGATGGCGGATATGTATGATGGGTATATGGGCACGGGATTATGAGATGGCGGATATGTATGATGGGTATATGGGCACGGGACTATGGGATGGAGGATATGTATGATGGGTATATGGGCACTGGACTATGGGATGGTGGATATGTATGATGGGTATATGGGCACGGGACTATGAGATGGCGGATATGTATGATGGGTATATGGGCACGGGACTATGAGATGGCGGATATGTATGATGGGTATATGGGCACGGGACTATGGGATGGAGGATATGTATGACGGGTATATGGGCACGGGACTATGGGATGGTGGATATGTATGATGGGTATATGGGCACGGGACTATGAGATGGCGGATATGTATGATGGGTATATGGGCACGGGATTATGAGATGGCGGATATGTATGATGGGTATATGGGCACGGGACTATGGGATGGAGGATATGTATGATGGGTATATGGGCACTGGACTATGGGATGGTGGATATGTATGATGGGTATATGGGCACGGGACTATGAGATGGCGGATATGTATGATGGGTATATGGGCACGGGACTATGGGATGGCGGATATGTATGATGGGTATATGGGCACGGGACTATGAGATGGCGGATATGTATGATGGGTATATGGGCACGGGACTATGGGATGGAGGATATGTATGATGGGTATATGGGCATGGGACTATGAGATGAAGGATGTGTAATGCGTATATAGGCACTCGACTATGGGATGGAGGATATGTATGACGGGTATATGGGCACGGGACTATGGGATGGTGGATATGTATGATGGGTATATGGGCACGGGACTATGAGATGGCGGATGTGTATGATGGGTATATGGGCACGGGACTATGAGATGAAGAATATGTATGATGGGTATATGGGCATGGGACTATGGGATGGCGGATATGTATGATGGGTATATGTGCACGGGACTATGAGATGGCGGATATGTATGATGGGTATATGGGCACGGGACTATGAGATGGAGGATATGTATGATGGGTATATGGGCATGGGACTATGAGATGAAGGATGTGTAATGCGTATATAGGCACTCGACTATGGGATGGAGGATATGTATGATGGGTATATGGGCATGGGACTATGGGATGGAGGATGTGTGATGGGTATATGGGCACTCGACTATGGGATGGCTAATATGCATGATGGGTATATGGGCATGGGCCTATGGGATCGTGGATATGTATGATGGGTATATGGGCACGGGACTATGGGATGGAGGATAATTATAATTTATTATAGCTAACCACAGTTAGTTACTATGCCCGGGCAGCGTCGAGCTCTTCAGCTAGTATATAAATAGATGTACACAGTGACTGCACCAGCAGAATATTGAGTGCAGCTCTGGAGTATAAAACAGGATTTAACTCAGGATCAGTACAGGATCAGTAATGTATGTACACAGTGACTGCACCAGCAGAATAGTGAGTGTAGCTCTGGGGTATAATACAGGATGTAACTCAGGATCAGTAATGTAATGTATATACACAGTGACTGCACCAGCAGAATAGTGAGTGCAGCTCTGGAGTATAATACAGGATGTAACTTAGGATCAGTATTGTAATGTATGTACACAGTGACTGCACCAGCAGAATAGTGAGTGCAGCTCTGGAGTATAATGCAGGAGGTAACTCAGGATCAGTAATATAATGTATGTACACAGTGACTGCACCAGCAGAATAGTGAGTGCAGCTCTGGAGTATAATACAGGATGTAACTCAAGATCAGTACAGGTTAAGTAATGTAATGTATGTACACAGTGACTGCAGCAGCAGAATAGTGAGTACAGCTCTGAGGTATAATACAGGACGTAACGCGGGCTCAGTAATGTAATGTATGTAAACAGTGACTGCACCAGCAGAATAGTGAGTGCAGCTCTGGAGTATAATACAGGATGTAACTCAGGATCAGTAATGTAATGCATGTACACACTGACTGCACCAGCAGAATAGTGAGCGCAGCTCTGAGGTATAATACATGATGTAACCCGGGCTCAGTAATGTAATGTATGTAAACAGTGACTGCACCAGCAGAATAGTGAGTGCAGCTCTGGAGTATAATACAGGATGTAACTCAGGATCAGTAATGTAATGTTTGTACACAGTGACTGCACCTGCAGAATAGTGAGCGCAGCTCTGAGGTATAATGCAGGATGTAATCCGGGCTCAGTAATGTAATGTATGTACACAGTGACTGCACCAGCAGATTAGTGAGCGCAGCTCTGAGGTATAATACAGGATGTAACTCAGGATCAGTACAGGATAAGTAATGTAATGTATGTACACAGTGACTGCACCAGCAGAATAGTGAGCGCAGCTCTGAGGTATAATACATGATGTAACCCGGGCTCAGTAATGTAATGTATGTAAACAGTGACTGCACCAGCAGAATAGTGAGTGCAGCTCTGGAGTATAATACAGGATGTAACTCAGGATCAGTAATGTAATGTTTGTACACAGTGACTGCACCTGCAGAATAGTGAGCGCAGCTCTGAGGTATTATGCAGGATGTAATCCGGGCTCAGTAATGTAATGTATGTACACAATGACTTCACCAGCAGATTAGTGAGCGCAGCTCTGAGGTATAATACAGGATGTAACTCAGGATCAGTACAGGATAAGTAATGTAATGTATGTACACATTGACTGCACCAGCAGAATAGTGAGCGCAGCTCTGAGGTATAATACAGGATGTAACCCGAGCTCAGTAATGTAATGTATGTAAACAGTGACTGCACCAGCAGAATAGAGAGTGCAGCTCTGGAGTATAATACAGGATGTAACTCAGGATCAGTAATGTAATGTATGTACACAGTGACTGCACCAGCAGAATAGAGAGTGCAGCTCTGGAGTATAATACAGGATGTAACTCAGGATCAGTAATGTAATGTATGTACACAGTGACTGCACCTGCAGAATAGTGAGTGCAGCTCTGAGGTATAATACAGGATGTAACCCGGGCTCAGTAATGTGATGTCTGTACACAGAGTATAGAAGTTTTTCTCCTGATTAGATATTATCGCTCCTTTGATAAAGGAATTGACAGCAGCTGTTGTATCTTCTCGGCCTCTGGAACGTCGCCCAGAGGGTGTTTTCCATAGTCCAGATCTGTAGTATGAGTTTGTAGCTCAAACACAAAAAATTGGAGATATTATTGTAATTTAATGCTGAGTAATGGCCGCCGTTCTCCCTCCCAGCCCATGACCAGTCTACAAATCTGTCTGTGACACCACAGTCCTGTGCTCGGTGAGCGCCAGCTACACAGGATCGGATTTCGGGTCTATGAATCAATGGTGATATGAAAAAAGCAGAATTTACTAACTGTAGTGTCCGCGGTCTCTGGCCGCCATCACCCGATGACATCATCACCAATAACTAATGGGGCGTTTATGGCTTCTGGCGTCATACGGAGCAGGACACCGACTCATCCCATCGACACCGAGAACTTCATCCACAGGGCTCCATCTAATGTGAGAGGTGGCTGAGCGCGTATCTAAGACTCGCTGACCTACACGGTATCACCAGCTCTGAGCTCAGACACAGGACACCAGGCCATGGGCTGAAAGATAGCAAGTTGTACGTAACCATAGCCAATATGTGGGATGTCACCGGTACCAGCATGGAGGAGGTCACCCCTGCTGCTATGGAGGAGGTCACCGCTACAGCCATGGAGGAGGTCACAGCTGCCGCCATGGCTGAGGTCATCATCGCTACCGCCATGGAGGAGGTCACCGCTACCGCCATGGAGGAGGTCTCCACTGCCGCCATGGAGGAGGTCACCGCTATCGCCATGGGTGACATCACTGCTTCTGCCATGGGGGGATATCATTGCTACCGCCATTGAGGAGGTCATTGCTACCACCATGGAGGACGTCACCGTTACCGCCATGGGGTACTTCATTACTTCTGCCATGGAGGAGGTCACCACTGCCGCAATGGAGGAGGTCACCGCTATCGCCATGGGTGACATCACTGCTTCTGCCATGGGGGATATCATTGCTACCGCCATTGAGGAGGTCATTGCTACCACCATGGAGGACGTCACCGTTACCGCCATGGGGTACTTCATTGCTTCTGCCATGGAGGAGGTCACCACTGCCGCCATGGAGGAGGTCACCGCTATCGCCATGGGTGACGTCACTGCTTCTGCCATGGGGGATATCATTGCTACCGCCATTGAGGAGGTCATTGCTACCACCATGGAGGACGTTACCTCTACTGCCATGGGGTACTTCATTACTTCTGCCATGGAGGAGGTCACCGCTACTTCCATGGGTGACGTCACTGATACCGCCATGGAAGACATCATTGCTACTGCCATGGAGGACGTCACCTCTACCGCCATGGGGTACTTCATTACTACCGCCATGGAGGAGGTCACCGCTACCACCATGGGGATTGTCACTGCTACCACCATGGAGGAGGTCACCGCCATAGGGAATATAACCGCTACCACCATGTAGGATGCCACCAACACCACCATAGGGGATGTCACCGCCATAGAGGATGCTACCGCTACCACCATGAAGGATGTCGCCGCTACCACCGTAGAGGTCGCCACCATAGGGGATATAACTGCAACCACAATGGACGACGTCATGAGCTTGCCATAGAGGATGTCTCCACTACCTCCATAGAGTATATCACCGCTACCACCATGGAGGATGTGCAGATCTGAGCAGACACTCGACACAGAGCTGTCACATGGAGCGGCGTTAAATTCCCAAGTGCTGAGCTGATTTTGTCATCTGTCTCCGGCTCGAGTTTGCACAAAATTTCCAGTTTTATTTCTCAGCATGAATTTCTCATGTGATATACAGTAATCATCTGCAGAAAAGCCTCAAATCCTGCAGCCCAAAATGACATCTTCAGCTCTGCTACATCTATACCTGGGGGACGATCGGGATCTGTCTCCTACGAATTTGTTGTACACCTGTATGGGGATCGTCCGTGACCTCGGTGCCTCCTCTTACCACACAGTCAGCTCGCTACCTCTGTGCCCTGCGCTGCCCGGCTGTACATTGCCCCCTCCTGCGCCACCCTAGCTCCACCTCTGCACTGTGGCGCAGACTATTTAGGCATTGCAGCTCTCCCTCGTGGAAGTTAAGAGGTTGCGAATGTCGCTGCGGCACGGAGTGGCGGATTTCATTTCACAGTCCGCTGGTCCCGCTCCTCTCTTTTGTTTCACCCTTTTATTGTTATTAATTCCTTCCCTCGCTCTCGCAAGGAGAAGGATGGAAGGAGAAGGAGACGGTGGAGGAGAGGAGGGGGTAGGAGATGCACTTCATTTCTTTGCCCGTCCGCTGTGAGAAATATGGTCTGGCTCACTGCAGCACCATCCTGCGGAGTCTCTGTCACAACGGGAAAATCAGGCAGCGGCTGATGTCACCGCCAATTTCCCTTTGTCTCGACGCCGCTCGCACCTGGAGCTCTCCCCCGATCCGGTGATTGTGGGGGAAAGACCCCATCATCAAAAAATACAGGGGAGGGAAAAGCTTAGTATTGGCAGCGGAGTAGCAGAGCTGAGGTTGTCACACTGGGGCTGTGTAGCTGAGGGTGTCACACCGGGGCAGAGTGTGTCACACCGTGGCATGCTGAGAAGAGGGTGTCACACTGGGACTGAGGGTGTCACACCGGGGCTGAGGGTGTCACACAGTGGCATGCTGAGAAGAGGGTGTCTCACCGGTGCTGAGGGTGTCACACCGGGGCTGAGGGTGTCATACCGTGGCATGCTGAGAAGAGGGTGTCACACTGGGACTGAGGGTGTCACACCGGGGCTGAGGGTGTCACACCGTGGCATGCTGAGAAGAGGGTGTCACACTGGGACTGAGGGTGTCACACCGGGGCTGAGGGTGTCACACTGGGGCTGTGTAGCTGAGGGTGTCACACCGGGTCTGAGGGTGTCACACCGTGGCATGCTGAGAAGAGGGTGTCACACGGGGACTGAGGGTGTCACACCGGGGCTGAGGGTGTCACACCGTGGCATGCTGAGAAGAGGGTGTCACACCGGGGCTGAGAGCGTCACACCGGGGCTGAGGGTGTCACACCGTGGCATGCTGAGAAGAGGGTGTCACACCGGGGCTGAGGGTGTCACACCGGGGCTGAGGGTGTCAGACCGTGGCATGCTGAGAAGAGGGTGTCACACTGGGACTGAGGGTGTCACACCGTGGCATGCTGAGAAGAGGGTGTCACACTGGGGCTGAGGGTGTCACACCGGGGCTGAGGGTGTCACACCGGGGCATGCTGAGAAGAGGGTGTCACACCGGGGCTGAGGGTGTCACACCAGAGCTGAGAGAGGGTGTCACACCGTGGCATGCTGAGATGAGGATGTCACACTGGGGCTGTGGGTGTCACGCCGGGGCTGAGGGTGTCACACCGTGGCATACTGAGAAGAGGGTGTCACACCGGGGCTGAGGGTGTCACACCGGAGCTGAGAGAGGGTGTAACACCGTGGCATTCTGAGCTGAGGCTGTCACACTGGGGCTGTGGGTGTCACGCCGGGGCCATGGAGCTGAGCGTGACACGCCCGGGGTCGCGGAGCTGATTGTGTCACACCCGGGGATGCGGAGATGAGCGTTTGTGGCTCAGTGGGAAAGTGGAATTGATGTATAAGAGTGCCACCATCATCATCAGGACATGTCAAGTATTGCAGGCTGCAGCCCAGCCCCATACGAGTGCATGCTAGACACAGCCCATGGGCCAGAGTGGCGCAGTTTCCCCACTCGCAGCCGTCAGTATCTGATTATCCCTTCAGTCTTCACCTTTTGTTCCTGTAGGGTGTAATTACTTTTGAAATGGCTGGGATATCTGCAAAAAATGATCACATCCAGAAACTGGTGACGGCAGCAAAAGTGGTCTTTGGAGTGGACGAGACCTGTCCACTTGTATCACTCCGTGATTATAATTGGAAGATAATCATAGTAAGGAAATGACAGCAGAAGGAGCACAGAGTATTTCAGGAAGGGCGCGTTCTTGCTGGGGGCAATCACCTGTCTGCAGATGTGATAGTGATCAACTGAAGGGAGCAAAGAAAAATGGAAAGGTACTGATTAACAGTGGAATGAGGCTTGTCTTCTAGCAGCACAGAGTATTTCAGGAGAGAAGATCCGTTCGTGTTATTACGGAAGGCTCAACAATAAGCAGAGGAGAGAAATGTGTTGTCGAGGCAGTGACGCCTGTGTGGTTACATATCACCCTGGTTTATCGCCCGCTTTCCGCCCATATAATATTTTTTATTTATAAATATTTATGGAAAATTCCATCTTACTGTCATTATCCGAGGAAAATCTGGATATTTATTCTCTAAACTGTTATTTCTGGTTGATTGCAATTGTAGGAAAACAATATACTTGATGATTAATCAGATATTCGCCGTTGAAAAGTTATATTCCTATTGGGATGTGTAAAAAGCGGTAGGGGAGGAAAAAGGAGTGATAACTAAGTGGTGTTCAGGCTAAATGTAAATGGTGAATGATAAAGCTTCAGTATCGCTGCTTGCTGCCAGTGGAAAGAAAATGGATAAATAGCAACTGCAGCAAAGAGGCAAAAGAGCGAGAGCATCGGACAAGAAAGGAGTGAGAGCACAGGACAAGAAAGAAGCGAGAGCACAGGACAAGAAAGAAGCGAGAGCACGGGACAAGAATGGAGCGAGAGTACGGGACAAGAATGGAGCGAGAGCACGGGACAAGAAAGGAGCGAGAATAAGGGAAAAGAAAGGAGCGAGAGCACGGGAAAGAAAGGAGCGAGAGCACGGGACAAGAAAGGAGCGAAAGCACGGGACAAGAAAGGAGCGAGAGGACGGGACAAGAAAGGAGCGAGAGCACGGGACAAGAAAGGAGCGAGAGCACGGGACAAGAAAGGAGCGAGAGCACGGGACAAGAAAGGAGCGAGAGCACGGGACAAGAAAGGAGCGAGAGCACGGGACAAGAAAGGAGCGAGAGTACGGGACAAGAAAGGAGCGAGAGCACGGGACAAGAAAGGAGCGAGAGCACGGGACAAGAATGGAGCGAGAGCACGGGACAAGAAAGGAGCGAGAATAAGGGAAAAGAAAGGAGCGAGAGCACGGGAAAAGAAAGGAGCGAGAGCACGGGACAAGAAAGGAGCGAAAGCACGGGACAAGAAAGGAGCGAGAGTACGGGACAAGAAAGGAGCGAGAGCACGGGACAAGAAAGGAGCGAGAGCACGGGACAAGAAAGGAGCGAGAGCACGGGACAAGAAAGGAGCGAGAGCACGGGACAAGAAAGGAGCGAGAGCACGGGACAAGAAAGGAGCGAGAGCACGGGACAAGAAAGGAGCGAGAGTATGGGACAAGAAAAGAGCGAGAGTATGGGACAAGAAAGGAGCGAGAGCACGGGACAAGAATTGAGCGAGAGCAGGGGACAAGAAAGTTGTGAGAGTAGGGGACAAGTAAGGAGCAAGAGCAGGGGACAAGAAAGGATTTTGAGCATGGGAAAAGAAAGAAAGCGAAAGCATTGGACAAGAAAGGAGCGAGAGCACGGGACAAGAAAGAAGCGAGAGCACGGGACAAGAATGGAGCGAGAGCACGGGACAAGAAAGGAGCGAGAATAAGGGAAAAGAAAGGAGCGAGAGCATGGGAAAAGAAAGGAGCAAGAGCACGGGACAAGAAAGGAGCGAAAGCACGGGACAAGAAGGGAGCGAGAGTACGGGACAAGAAAGGAGCGAGAGCACGGGACAAGAAAGGAGCAAGAGCACGGGACAAGAAAGGAGTGAGAGCACAGGACAAGAAAGGAGCGAGAGCACGGGACAAGAAAGGAGCGAGAGTACGGGACAAGAAAGGAGCGAGAGTACGGGACAAGAAAGGAGCGAGAGCACAGGACAAGAAAGGAGCGAGAGCACGGGACAAGAATGGAGCGAGAGCAGGGGACAAGAAAGGAGCGAGAGCAGGGGACAAGAAAGGAGCGAGAGCAGGGGATAAGAAAGGAGCGAGAGCACGGGACAAGAAAGGAGCGAGAGTACGGGACAAGAAAGGAGCGAGAGTAGGGGACAAGAAAGGAGCGAGAGCAGGGGACAAGTAAGGAGCAAGAGCAGGGGATAAGAAAGGATTTTGAGCATGGGAAAAGAAAGAAAGCGAAAGCATCGGACAAGAAAGGAGCGAGAGCACGGGACAAGAAAGAAGCAAGAGCACAGGACAAGATAAAAGCAAGAGCACGGGACAAGAAAGGGGCGAGAGCACGGGACATGAAAGGAGCGAGAGCACAGGACAAGAAAGAAGCAAGAGAAGGGGACAAATAAGGAGCAAGAGCACGGGACAAAAAAGAAGCAAGAGCAGGGGACAAGAAAGCAACGAGAGCATGGGAAAAGAAAGAAAGCGAAAGCATCGGACAAGAAAGGATCGAGCGCACTGGACAAAAAAGGAGCGAGAGTACGGGACAAGAAAGGAACGAGAGTAGGGGAAAGAAAGGAGCAAGAGCTCTGAACCAGAAAGGAGAGAGAGCACTGCACCAGAAAGGAGCAAGAGGACTGGACCAGAAAGGAGCGAGAACACTGGACCAGAAAGGAGTGAGAGCACTAGACCAGAGAGGAGTGAGAGCTCTGAACCAGAAAGGAAAGAGAGCACTGCACCAGAAAAGAGCAAGAGGACTGGACCAGAAAGGAGTGAGAGCACTGGACAAGAAAGAAGCGAGAGCACTGGACAAGAAAGGAGTGAGAGGAGTGAGAGTTTGCGTGATTGATACATTGTAACAAATTGTCAACAGTTTCCAATGAAGCAGGGCAAGTGCCCAATTCTTTTGAGGAGCTGTTTGACTTTGACCTGTCCTCCGTTTCCCTCTAAAACTTGTCCATAGAGCTTGCACTTAATTCTCTCTATTCTTTCAGTCGTTACATTCTAGAATGATATATTAGAGCCGACTTTGCTCTTTGCCATCGCTGACGGTGATCTGAGATTTACATGGGGTGTGCTTATTAATAAGCTGTTAGGAGGCCATTCCTGATGAGTGACAAATTCACCTCTGCTTCATCGCTAGTTCACTAACGTATTCTTAATGCACTTTTATTTTTAAAGGGGAGACAATAAGGAAAGTCTCCACTGTTGCCACTGTGATCGCTCAGTGTGAAGGTGAAAAGACTTATTGGGTCATAGATCCCTTTTTCTCTTCATGTCAATTTGTTGCTGGCAGCGGGGAGGGTGGAACTAATGGGCTCTTCTCTCATTGTCGCTATGTACGTGGAAGCTGCAGTGGGAGGGGAAGGTTCCCGTTGAGTTGTCGGCTCGGGATGATGAGCCAAGGATTCAGCTGCGTCATTATGTCACCGATAGAGGGGGAATCGGGAAAGGGACGAGATCAGAGCTGTGTACTTGGGGGGGGGAGATATATAGATATTTAGCTCCTTGTGTGCAGCAGATCGCTCCCCACAGAGAAGATCCCCTTTAATTTCACAGCCCATCAAGTAAACATGTGTCGCAGATTGTCTGCTAACCAGGCCCCGGTGACTGGCCATTTCTTTGCCTCATCTTGCAGTGAGACGTGGCAAATCATTCCTCCCAATTAGAGATGAGCGACTTTGCCTTTTTTCGGGTCGAGTCGGGTTTCACGAAACCCGACTTTCGCAAAAGTCGGGTCGAACGAAATTACCCGATTATTGTGAAAAGTCGAAGTCCGACTGAAACACGAAACCCAATGTAAGTCAATGGGGAAGAAAAGTCGGCAGTGAGTGGAGGACAGGAAACACCTACAGTGCCCATTTTAATGCCAAAAACATCAATTCTTATTCCTTAAGCTTGTCAACCTTAATTTACTTTATAGTAATAGTTAGGCATTCAAAACTGGGGGTTATTTGGCTAAAGTTGTGGGGGGGGGGTAGTGCTGGCTCCAGATTTTCGTGGGCCCAGGGCCAAAGAGTGTCACTGGGCTCCTTTAACACATGACACAATTCATGATCCTTTGATACGGCAGAGAAATAGCGGTATAGTACAATGAAAAATACTTCACTTCTTACATCACATGACTGATATCCATTTTAAATTCTCCAATAGCTCCAAAAACAGACAGTATATTACTCCATACAGTATTATGGCCACCTCATAGTGCACCATACAGAGTAATGAGGCCCATATATTTCTCCATACAGAATCATTGGTCCCATATAATGTTCGATACAGTATATGATGAGCTCCACATAATGCTACAGTATATGTTGTTCACCATGGATGAAGCTCCACTGTCTTATGGGCCCAAATAATGCTCCATATATAATGGGCCCCATTTCTAATGCTCCAGTGTTTAATGGGCCCTGTAAATATTGCAAATGCTGGGGCCCTGCCCAAGCAAGGGGGGCCCACTCATGGGCGTCGGTACTGGCACTGGTCCCCTCATAGTACGCCGGTGTGTCTGATGGCGCATGTGCACCTCCACCGTCAGAGACACTTGATTGCGCTATGAGGGACCCTGTGCCAGTTCCGGCGCCCAAGAGTCGGCCCACCCACCTGTCCAGGGCAATGGCACTCGCACGGTTGCGTGCGCTAGGTGGTGACCCCAGCCATGGGGGGGGGAGGCAGCCCAGTTAGGGAGGTTTAAAAAATGGCATATGTTGATGTTGGACATTCAGCAGCTGCAAATGGAGGAATTCGAGATGTCCAAGGAAGAGGAGGACAAAAGCGAGCCATTTTTCAGGCAACCTATGTGTCATCAGGGGAAGGTGGGACAAAATCCTTTGAAACCCATGCATGGTTCATTTTAATGAAGGTTAGATCATCAACATTTTGGGTCGACAGACGGGTCCTTTTTTCTGTCAGGATTGAGCCAGCAGCACTGAAGACTCTTTCCGATAGCACACTAGCAGCAGGGCAAGCGAGCTCCTGTAAGGCATATTGTGCCAAATCAGGCCAGGTGTCCATTCTAGAGGCCCAATAGTCAAAGCGGAATGACCTGTGAGGGAGAACATCGATATGGGACGAGAAGTAGTTTGTAACCATAGTTGACAACTGCTGTCTCCTGTCACTTTCAATCGATGCAGTATTACCAGTCATGTGAGCGGGACTTGAAAAATCAGTCCACAACATGGTCATGAAACCCCTGTCTCCAACGCCACTTCTGATGTGTGCACCACGAACACCTCTTCCATGTTGCCCCCTACGGGTCGTTGGAGAACCATCACCGCTGCTGTGTGCTGGGAATGCCTCAAACAAACGGTTTACCAGAGTTGCTTGTTTGTTAGCCAATATTAGGTCAAGGTTTTCCTGTGGCATGATGTTTTGGAATTTGCCTTTATAGCGTGGATCCAGGATGCTGGCCAACCAGTAGTCGTCATCGTTCATCATTTTGGCAATGCGGGGGTCTCTTTTTAAGATCTGCAAGGCATAATCTGACATGTGGGCCAATGTTCCCGGTGTCAATGATGCACTGCGAGTGCTGGGTGGAGGAGCACTTTCTGGCAAATCCACATCCCTCTAGTCTCGCACAAACCCTGTACCTGACCTTGCCACGCCAACATTTTCTCTTGCCCCATGAGAAGCATCCTCCTCCCCTAAATAATCATCCCCATCATCATCCTCCTCCTCCTCTTCCTCTTCTTCCTCCACCTCGTCCAGGAGAGGTCCGGGAGCAGACAATGGCTGACTGTCATCAAGGCTTCCCTCCTCCTCTTCCTCATCCTCCTCGGCTGCAGACGCCTGCTCCTTAATGTGCGTCAAAGTTTGCATGAGCAGACGCATAAGTGGGATGCTCATGCTTATGATGTCGTCGTCTGCGCTTACCAGTCGTGTGCATTCCTTAAAACACTGAAGGACTTTACAGAGGTCTTTCAGCTTCGACCACTGCACACCCGACAACTCCACGTCTGCCCTCAAAGTGCCTGGCCGTGTATCCTCCCACAAATGCAATACAGCTTGCCTCTGTTCGCACAGCCTCTCAACCATGTGCAGGGTGGAGTTCCACCTTGTTGCAACGTCGATAATTCGGCGTTGCTTGGGAAGTTGGAGCAATTGCTGCAGCTTCTGCATACGACTGGAGTGTACGGGCGACCGACGGATGTGCGAGCACAGTCTTCGGACCTTCTGGAGCAGGTCTGTTAACTCTGGATAATTATTGAGGAAGCACTGCACCACCAGGTTCAAGGTGTGAGCCAGGCAAGGTATGTGTCGGAGTTTTGAAAGGGCTATGGCTGCCACAAAATTCCGGCCGTTATCACTAACTACATTGCCTGCCTCAAGATGTAGACTGCCTAGCCATGACTCAGTTTGTCGCTGCAAGTAGTCGGCCAGTACCTCCGCGGTGTGTCTGTTGTCACCCAAACACATCATCTTCCACACAGCCTGCTGACGCTTACCTCTAGCTGTTCGATAGTGGGACACCGAGTGTGCAACACTGGCAGCTCCGGATGGAGTGCTCGTGCGACTGCGCTCTGTGGACGAGCTTTCGCTTCTGGAGGAGGAGGAGGGTCGAATGCCTACACCCAACTGTTTCCTATACCGTGGGCTAGGCAGCACTGTCCCACCTCCACTTTCCCCTGTGGACCCTGCATCCACCACATTAACCCAGTGCGCAGTGATGGACACGTAACCACCCTGGCCATGCCTACTGGACCATGCATCTGTTGTGAGGTGCACCTTTCCACTCACTGATTGCTTGAGTGCATGGACAATGCGGTCTTTCACATGAACGTGGAGGGCTGGGATGGCTTTGCGAGAAAAGAAGTGCCGACTGGGTAGGTCATAGCCTGGTACTGCGTAGGCCATGAGTTCGCGGAAAGCTTCGCTTTCAACCAACCGGTAGGGCATCATCTCTGAGGCTGGTTTCACATTAGCGCTTTTTAAGCGCACGCACGGCCGGGGGTAGCTCCGCCCCCGAGCCGGCTCTCTGCCCGGCGTGCCCGCCCCTTGCTTGTAGCGCCGCCTCCTAGCGCACAGCGGCGCCTGCGATCGGCGCACCCTATCTTTAGCATAGGGTGCGCAGATCGTGCGCAGGCCGTGCGCTAGTTGCGCTTTGACCTGCGCTGCGCACTTTTGACGGTGCGCCGTGCGCGCCAAAATCAAACTTTTCGGATTTTGGCGCGCACGGCGCACCGTCAAAAGTGCGCAGGGCAGGTCAAAGCGCAACTAGCACACGGCCTGCGCACGATCTGCGCACCCTATGCTAAAGATAGGGTGCGCCGATCGCAGGCGCCGCTGTGCGCTAGGAGGCGGCGCTACAAGCAAGGGGCGGGCACGCCGGCAGAGAGCCGGCTCGGGGGCGGAGCTACCCCCGGCCGTGCGTGCGCTTAAAAAGCGCTAATGTGAAACCAGCCTGACAAAATTAGTTTGACAATGTGGGCGTTCAAACCCAGTGTACGCAGATGAGAGGATGAGTACTTTCTTGTCCTACTCATAATCTCTGGTAGGGTGTGCTGGACTTGAGAGCTGCATATGGTGGAACTAGCGGTGGACATGGCGGACTGAGAGAGGGTTGATGATGGTGATGGAGTTGGTGTTCTTTCTGATGGCCTAGATTCAGTCTTTCGTAGCAATAACATTGTGATTCCCTGACTGCTTTGGCCTTGTGACGACACCTCAACATTTGCTGCTGGTGGTGTGCTAACCGGTGGGCTTACAGTGGGGGAAACGATGTAGCATTGCTGACTACCTTCATTGGGAGCAGTTGCACATGTTATGTGAGGTTTGGTAGTCCGTCCACGCTTGCAAGTGCATGGTGGTTAAATGTCTAAGAATGCAACTGGTATTCAAATTTCTCAGATTTTTCCCTCGGCTAAAGGTCTTTGCGCACTTCTTACAGATAACCTTTGCCTGATCATTAAGATTTTGTTCAAAAAAGTGCCACACTGCACTCTTCCTACTATGGAAGACATTTTGAGGCCTTGCACGCTGTGCTAATTTGACCGTCTGGCCTAGCTGTCCTGCAACTCTTTTGGTTTTTGTAACCTGTTTTTAGACTGCTCCGGGCCTGCCAGATAACAGCTGTTGCGATGTCGATGCCTGCTGCGGATGCTCCTCCTCCTCTTCTGAGCTATTGGCAGCGGCACCCTCCTCCCCCAATGGATGCCAATCTGGGTCAACAACTGGGTCATCCGTCACCTCCTCTTCAAAGTCATGTGCACCTTCCTCTGTGTCACCATGTAAGGTGGTATAGTATGCGGGAAGGGGCACCTGAGTTTCATCAGGGTTAGATTCTGGCTCAGCACACTGCAAGGACAATGTAGTGCTCTGAATGAATGTACCATCAGATAAATCTAGCAGTGGCTGTGCATCAGTGCACTCCATGTCAGATTCTTCTTGGACTGGGTAATTCACGATTTGACTTGATAACCCAGGTATGGTATGTGAAAAGAGCTCCATGGAGTAATCTGTAGTGTGGCCTGCCGCATCCTTTACTTTTGGTAGGGGTGAAGGACACAAGGAAAGGTGTGGTTCCTGACCATGAGCCTCCAATGACGACTCAGTGCTTTTATTTTTTGAAAGTTCAGAAGAGGAGGCTTTAGAGCTGGAGGCTGTGTCAGCAATGTAAGCCAAAACTTGTTCCTGAAGCTCTGGCTTTAAAAGCAGTTTACCTACTCCCAGAAAAGGGAGCCTTCGAGGCCTTGTGGAGCCAGACAATGACGCAGGCTCAACACCTCCTGCATTAGTTGCTATTGTGCTTTTGCCACTACCAGCAGATCCACCACCAACACCATCATTACCGGCTGGCAACCCCCGCCCACTTCCACGGCCTCTTCCAACACACTTCCTCATTTTTGGTAAAATGTACCCAAAACACCACCAGCAATATGTTACTCTAAAACAAGGTACAAGGTGTATATAGTATTGGGGAGAAATTGAATCTCCCTAGACTTGAGGACACTGAACTGATATCTCAGGCCCAGTGTAGATTACACCTCAATATAACAGGTTGAAATTGGATGGTGTAAAAAATGTCTATATAGGACTGGGGAGAATTTGAATCTCCCTACAGACTTGAGGACACTGAAGTATTATCTCAGTCCCAGTGTAGATTACACCTCAATATAACAGGCTGAAATTGGATGGTGTATAAAATGTCTATATAGGACTGGGGAGAATTTGAATCTCCCTAGAGATTTTAGGAGGCTGACAATGATGCTCTCAGTCCTAAGTATGGCAGCAGGCAGCCTAATAAGCAGGACTGCTGCACACAAAAGTGTGGAAAAATGAACGCTTGGTAACTGGGCAAAAAAGAGGATGAAAAGTATTTTTGCTTTTAGAAAAGCAGTTTGCACAGCAGTGTGAAAACAGCAATGCAGCTATCAGGGAGCCTTATAAGGCAGCCTAATAACCAACAGAGCTGATGCACCAAAATATAGCCTCGCCTTGCACTGCACACTAACTGGTGTGTTGTACAGGCAAAATCGCTAGCAGCAGAAGCAGTTTTTTGTATCTTCTTTCCTGCCTAACGCTCTCCCTACAGAATCAGCAGCAGCAGCAGCTCTCCCTATTCTGAGATCAGCAGAAGTAAGATGGCAGTCGGCGTGCACGCCCTTTTATAGCCCCTGTGATGCCACACAAAGCAAGCCAATCACTTGCATGCCCTTCTCAAAGATGGTGGTGACCGCTGTCTATGTCATCGCGTTGCCCACAGTGTGCGTCCTCCATCATTGGCTGAAAAAGCACGCTGGAAGCATCTTTTGAAACGCGACTTTGGCGCGATGGTCGCCGACCTCGTGGCTAACCTCACGCTATGGTTGGGTTTCGTTTCATGAAACCCGACTTTTGCGAAAGTCGGCGACTTTTGAAATTGACCTACCCGTTTCACTCAACTCTACTCCCAATGACACAATCTGTCATGTCTATTAGGAGAGCAGGGGTTGGGGGTACTTTACTAGTAGAGCAGGGGTGGGGGGCACTTTACTAGTAGAGCAGGGGTGGGGGGCACTTTACTAGTAGAGCAGGGGTGGTTGGCACTTTACTAGTAGAGCAGGGGTTGGGGGCACTTTACTAGTAGAGCAGGGGTGGGGGGCACTTTACTAGTAGAGCTGGGGTCGGGGGCACTTTACTAGTAGAGCAGGGGTGGAGGGGGAATTTACTAGTAGAGCAGGAATTGGAGGCACTTTACTAGTACAGCAGGGGTGGGGGGCACTTTACTAGTAGAGCAGGGGTGGGGGGCACTTTACTAGTAGAGCAGGGGTGGTTGGCACTTTACTAGTAGAGCAGGGGTTGGGGGCACTTTACTAGTAGAGCAGGGGTGGGGGGCACTTTACTAGTAGAGCTGGGGTCGGGGGCACTTTACTAGTAGAGCAGGGGTGGAGGGAGAATTTACTAGTAGAGCAGGAGTTGGAGGCACTTTACTAGTAGAGCAGGCGTGGGGGGCACTTTACTAGTAGAGCAGGGGTTGGGGCACTTTACTAGTAGAGCACGGGTCTGTGGCACTTTACTAGTAGAGCAAGGGTCAGGGCACTTTACTAGTAGAGCAGGGGTCTGTGGCACTTTACTAGTAGAGCAGGGGTGGGGGCACTTTACTAGTAGAGCAGGGGTGGTTGGCACTTTACTAGTAGAGCAGGGGTGGGGGCACTGTACTAGTAAAGCAGGGGTCTGTGGCACTTTACTAGTAGAGCAGGGGTCTGTGGCACTTTACTAGTAGAGCAGGGGTGGTTGGCACTTTACTAGTAGAGCAGGGGTTGGGGGCACTTTACTAGTAGAGCAGGGGTGGGGGGCACTTTACTAGTAGAGCAGGGGTCTGTGGCACTTTACTAGTAGAGCAGGGGTCGGGGGCACTTTACTAGTAGAGCAGGGGTGGGGGGCACTTTACTAGTAGAGCAGGGGTCTGTGGCACTTTACTAGTAGAGCAGAAGTCTGTGGCACTTTACTAGTAGAGCAGGGGTGGTTGGCACTTTATTAGTAGTGCAGGGGTGGTTGGCACTTTACTAGTAGAGCAGAAGTCTGTGGCACTTTACTAGTAGAGCAGGGGTCTGTGGCACTTTATTAGTAGTGCAGGGGTGGTTGGCACTTTACTAGTAGAGCAGGGGTTGGGGGCACTTTACTAGTAGAGCAGGGGTGGGGGGCACTTTACTAGTAGAGCAGGGGTCTGTGGCACTTTACTAGTAGAGCAGAAGTCTGTGGCACTTTACTAGTAGAGCAGGGATCGGGGGCACTTTACTAGTAGAGCAGGGGTGGGGGCACTTTACTAGTAGAGCAGGGGTCTGTGGCACTTTACTTGTAGAGCAGAAGTCTGGCACTTTACTAGTAGATCAGGGGTGGTTGGCACTTTACTAGTAGAGCAGGGGTCGGGGGCACTTTACTAGTAGAGCAGGGGTGGGGGGCACTTTACTAGTAGAGCAGGGGTGGGGGGCACTTTACTAGTAGAGCAGAGGTGGGGGCACTTTACTAGTAGAGCAGGGGTCTGTGGCAATTTACTAGTAGAGTAGGGGTCTGCGGCACTTTACTAGTAGAGCAGGGGTCTGTGGCACTTTACTAGTAGAGCAGGGGTTGGGGGCACTTTACTAGTAGAGCAGGGGTGGGGGGCACTTTACTAGTAGAGCAGGGGTCTGTGGCACTTTACTAGTAGAGCAGGGGTCGGGGGCACTTTACTAGTAGAGCAGGGGTGGGGGGCACTTTACTAGTAGAGCAGGGGTCTGTGGCACTTAGTAGAACAGAAGTCTGTGGCACTTTACTAGTAGAGCAGGGGTCGGGGGCACTTTACTAGTAGAGCAGGGGTGGGGGCACTTTACTAGTAGAGCAGGGGTGGGGGCACTTTACTAGTAGAGCAGGGGTCTGTGGCACTTTACTAGTAGAGCAGGGGTCTGTGGCACTTTACTAGTAGTGCAGGGGTGGTTGGCACTTTACTAGTAGAGCAGGGGGTCAGGAGAACTTTACTAGTAGAGCAGGGGTCTGTGGCACTTTACTAGTAGAGTAGGGGTTGGGGGCACTTTACTAGTAGAGCAGGGGTGGTTGGCACTTTACTAGTAGAGCGGGGAGGGGGGTCAGGGGCACTTTACTAGTAGAAAGGGGGTTGGGGGCACGTTAGAGCAGGGGTCGGGGGGCACTTTACTAGTAGAACAGGGATCAGGGGCACTTTACTAGTAGAGCGGGGCTGGGTCACTTTACTCGTAGAGCGGGGTTCGAGGGCACTTTGGCACTTTACTAGTAGAGCGGGGGTTCAGGGGCACTTTACTAGTAGAGCAGGGGTCTGTGGCACTTTACTAGTAGAGCAGGGGTCGGGGGCACTTTACTAGTAGAGCAGGGGTAGTTGGCACTTTACTACTAGAGCAGGGGGTCAGGGGCACTTTACTAGTAGAGCGGGGGGTCAGGGGCACTTTACTAGTAGAGTGGGGGTCAGGGGCACTTTACTAGTAGAAAGGGGGTTGGGGGCACTTTAGAGCAGGGGTCGGGGAGCACTTTACTAGTAGAGCAGGGGTCGGGGGGGCACTTTACTAGTAGAAAGGGGGTTGAGGGGCGCTTTACTAGTAGAGAGGGGGCTGGGTCACTTTACTCGTAGAGCGGGGTTTGAGGGCACTTTGGCACTTTATTAGTATAGCGGGAGTTGGGAGCACTTTATTAGTACAAAGAAAATTAAATATTTACTCCAAAGATCTGCAACTTTTTGCATAGGAAAAAAAGTTTGGCGGCTCCAGCCAGGCCTTTTGGATGGGTGATAACTTTTAATGTTGGGAACAGCCCTTTAATATAAGAGAATATTTCTTTTCTGGAAATACGTTTTTAGCGAAAGAGTAAAGTTGGTGTTTGGGGACCGGAATGAGGCCGGCTGCCATTGTTATCAGTGGTCATTGTGCAAATTGCTTAATGTACGGCTGTACCCTGCACTTACAGGGGCCGATGAATGTGATCCAACGCTGTGATTTGGATTTCCTAAAGCTGTTATCACTTGATCCTTCCCGGATCTTACGGCGCATCGGTAATTTCCACGATGACCCTTCTCCTTATGGCTCGCCCTGTAAATAAATGACGGTCTATACGAGTGTCACTTTTCTTAGCTCTCTCTCTCTCTACATCACTTCGTAGATTTGCCTTTCAGGGCTCTGGAAAAGCTGAGTGATCGTTAATTCTATAAATTAATGCTGCTGAGAATGTTTTTCCGATTTTATGGGGGGCTGTAATGTTACCAAGACCCCCGGTGCCTTGGAGCATCCAGCTTCTCTATATGGTACCAGATTTTATGGTCGGATGACGGAACAATTAATAATTCCCACGCCACCGCGGCTGGTAGAGAGGTCACATGACCCACACGCCAGATCCCCGGTGTATATGGTTGTGACACAGGTGGCACCATTCTCTGCAGCTCCAGAAGAAACTTCCTGGGGGGATTGCAGAGAGGAGCTGTTCCCACTTTCTCAACGTGACGGAGCCATTTATCTCCAGCTTGCTCCATTGTTTATAGATCTACAGGAGCCTCATTTGTCATAGACCTCTATGGGGCTGCCGTATTATGGGTTGTATAGGTGGTAACAGAACCATTCAGAGTTATCTGCAGTCAGATGTAAAAGTATGGGCAAGAATTTGATTCAGAGCCAAGTTGTAGTTTGCACAGGTCACATTTCCATGTGTGGGAAATGGGGAAAAATGAAGTAATTTTTCAAAAACAGAGCAAAAATAATAGTAATACCGCCATATTGTGCATAATATGCAGAGAAAAGGAGTAATAACACACAATGCCCAAATATCGGCAGATATTGTCGACATAACGGCACTGGGCAGAACCTGTAGGACACAACAGACTAGGACTTCTAAAGGAAAGCAAAGTCGTACGTGCAGTCAAGTAGTTCATAAATAATAGTGTCATAACGTGCGTGCGTACTACAGTCCATACATAGCAGAGCTGTATAGGGCTTACATAAGAGTGTGAAATATATATGCTGCCTACACAACAGTACCAATCAGTACTTAAATAGTAGCGTCCGTGTCCACATATTAATGCCAGTGTCTGCATAATAATACACAGACCATGCACAATAGTACTACACAGCTCATACTGTATATACAGTACCAGTGCTCAGCTCATCCTTAATTGTGCCAGAAACTGCTAGCATAATACTGTCATGCTGCACCTATACAATCATATGCCTTCGTAGTGGTGCCATATATTGCTTACATAATGGTCCCATTCAGAGAATTGTTAATAATGTGCTGACATCATGGCACCATTTATCACTTAATTATGCAACAGTACATACGTAATGATGCTACACAGTGCAGGCATAATAATAATAATAGTGGCATAAAGTGCAGGCATAATAATGCTATACTATATCTATAAAAGTGTCAGTGATAGCCTCCATAATTGTATCATAAAATATATGCAGAGACTACAGAACAATGCCTTATAGTGTCAATCATATACTCTATAACAGTGCCATATAGTACCAATCATATACTACAGGGTGGGCCATTTATATGGATACACCTAAATAAAATGGGAATGGTTGGTGACCCAGATCGGCGTGCTGAATTTGCAGAATGGGCAAAACAAAAATTGGAACAAGACCCTCAGTTTACACAGAACATTATGTTCAGTGATGAGGCAGACTTTTTTGGGTGGGCCATTTATATGGATACACCTAAATAAAATGGGAATGGTGACAGTTTTCTTGTGTAGGGTGTCTTGCATTGAAATCTGCTGCAATGACCCGGGTACTGCGTTCACCAGACATCAACACAATTTCTATCCGCTCCTCACGTGTTAAGCTCTGCGAATTTGGCCTATTATTCAGCAGTCAGTATCACACATGATAGGATTAGGTACACGGCTCAGCAGATGGTATCACACAGGATAGGATTAGATACACGGCTCAGCAGTCAGTATCACCCAGGATAGGAATAGATACACGGCTGAGCAGACAGTATCACACAGGATAGGATTAGATACACAGCTCAGCACACAGTATCACACAGGATAGGATTAGATACACAGCTCAGCAGTCAGTATCACACAGGATAGGATTAGATACACAGCTCAGCACACAGTATCACACAGGATAGGATTAGACACACAGCTCAGCAGTCAGTATCACACAGGATACGAATAGATACAAGGCTCAGCAGACAGTATAACACAGGATAGGATTATATACACGGCTCAGCAGTCAGTAACACACAGGAGAGGATTAGACACACAGCTCAGCAGTCAGTATCACACAGGATAGGATTACATACACGGCTCAGCAGACAGTATAACACAGGAGAGGATTAGATACATGGCTCAGCAGTCAGTATCACACAGGATAGGATTAGATACACAGCTCAGCAGACAGTATCACACAGGATAGGATTAGATACACGGCTCAGCAGGCAGTATCACACAGGAGAGGATTAGATACACAGCTCAGCAGTCAGTATTGCACAGGATAGGATTAGATACACAGCTCAGCACACAGTATCACACAGAATAGTATTAGATACACGGCTCAGCAGACAGTATCACACAGAATAGGATTAGATACATGGCTCAGCAGTCAGTATCACACAGGATAGGATCAGATACACAGCTCAGCAGTCAGTATCACACAGGATAGTATTAGATACACGGCTCAGCAGTCAGTATCACACAGGAGAGGATTAGATACACGGCTCAGCAGAAAGTATCACTCAGGAGAGGATTAGGTACACAGCTCAGCAGACAGTATCACACAGGATAGGGTTAGATACACAGCTCAGCAGAAAGTATCACACAGGAGAGGATTAGGTACACAGCTCAGCAGACAGTATCACACAGGATAGGATTAGATATACATCTCAGCAGACATTATCACAGATTAGATACACGGCTGAGCAGTCAATAACACACGATAGGATTAGATACACAGCTCAGCAGAAAGTATCACACAGGAGAGAATTAGGTACACAGCTCGGCAGATATTATCACACAGGATAGGGTTAGATACACAGCTCAGAAACAGGATGTGCCAAAGGAGAGGACATTTTCATTCCAAGAATTCCACTCATTCCATCTGATTTGTTTTTTGATTTTAAACACCTCCAGTTTCCAGTTCAACTGCTATTTGCAATGTCCATTAACAATGCTCAGGGACAGTCCTTGAAAGTAGTAGGGATCGATTTGCAATCTCCATGCTTTTCTCATGGTCAACTTTACGTGGTCTGTTCAAGAGTTGGAACTGCCAAAATCTGTTTATCTTTGCACTGAAAGGAAAAACCAAAAATCTTGAATGAGTTGAAAATAAAATACTATCAATACTTGGGTAATCGTTTAGTTAATTTGTCTCGTAAATCTGTAGTGTTGAATATATGATGTGAAATGTTTTTATGTGCAATATAATCATTATAATTTGTTATAACTAACCACAGTTGGTTACAATGTCTGGGCAAGGCTGGGCTCTTCAGCTAGTATACTATATAACGGTGCCATATTGTACCAATCATATCTAATATATAAAGCTCAATGTGTGTATGTTTGTATGTATGTATGTGTGTATGTCCGGGATTGGCATCTGAACCGTCGCAGCTACAGCCACAAAATTTTACACAGTCACACGTCTGGACCCCGAGAGCGTCATAGGCTATGTTGTGAGGTGAAATTTTAACCCCGCGCATTCCAATTCACCAAACAATTTGGCCTATTATTCTTATCATTTCATCATTTCTATGGTGTTATCGTCCTTCTGTAAAGCTGGAAATAACACAATTTATTACCGTGCCAACACAGACCACCCTCTGACACAGACTGCAGGGGGAGCCCAGTATCACACAGGATAGGATTAGATACACGGCTCAGCAGACAGTATCACACAAGAAAGGATTAGACACATGGCTCAGCAGTCAGTATCACACAGGATAGGATTAGATACACAGCTCAGCAGTCAGAATCACACAAGAGAGGATTAGACACGTGGCTCAGCAGTCAGTATCACACAGGACAGGATTAGATACACAGCTCAGCAGTTAGTATCACACAAGAGAGGATTATACACATGGCTCAGCAGTCAGTATCACATAGGATAGGATTAGATACACAGCTGAGCAGTCAGTATCACACAGGATAGGGTTAGATACACAGCTCAGCAGTCAGTATCACCCAGGATAGGAATAGATACACGGCTGAGAAGACAGTATCACACAGGATAGGATTAGACACACAGCTCAGCACACAGTATCACACAGAATACTATTAGATACACGGCTCAGCAAACAGTATCACACAGAATAGGGTTAGATACACAGCTCAGCAGTCAGTATCACACAGGATAGGATTTGATACACGGCTGAGCAGTTAGTAACACACATGATAGCATTAGGTACACGGCTCAGCAGTCAGTATCACACAGGATAGGATTAGATACACTGCTCAGCAGTCTGTATCACACAGGATAGGATTAGATACACCGCTCAGCAGTCAGTATCACACAGGATAGGAATAGATACACAGCTCAGCAGTCAGTATCACACAGGAGAGGATTAGACACATGGCTCAGCAGTCAGTATCACACAGGATAGGATTAGATACACAGCTCAGCAGTCAGTATCACACAGGATAGGAATAGATACAGGACTCAGCAGACAGTATCGCACAGGATAGGATTAGATACACAGCTCAGCACACAGTATCACACAGGATAGGATTAGATACACAGCTCAGCAGTCAGTATCACACAGGATAGGAATAGATACATGGCTCAGCAGACAGTATCACACAGGATAGAATTAGATACACAGCTGAACACACAGTATCACACAGAATAGTATTAGATACACGGCTCAGCAGACAGTATCACACAGAATAGGATTGGATACACGGCTCTGCAGTCAGTATCACACAAAATAGGATTAGATACACGGCTCTGCAGTCAGTATCACACAAGATAGGATTAGATATACAGCTCAGCAGAAAGTATCACACAGGAGAGGATTAGGTACACAGCTCAGCAGACATTATCACACAGGATAGGGTTAGATACACAGCTCAGAAACAGGATGTGCCAAAGGAGAGGACATTTTCTTTCCAAGAATTCCACTCATTCCATATGATTTGTTTTTTGATTTTAAACGCCTCCAGCTTCCAGTTCAACTGCTATTTGCAATGTCCATTAACAATGCTCAGGGACAGTCCTTGAAAGTAGTAGGGATCGATTTGCAATCTCCATGCTTTTCTCATGGTCAACTTTACGTGGTCTGTTCAAAAGTTGAAACTGCCAAAAATCTGTTCTTCTTTGCACCGAAAGGAAAAACCAAAAATCTTGAATGAGTTGAAAATAAAATACTATCAATACTTGGGTAATCGTTTAGTTAATTTGTGTTGCAAATCTGTAGTGTTGAATATATGATGTGAAATGTTTTTATGTGCAATATAATCATTATAATTTGTTATAAGTAACCACAATTGGTTACTCTGCCCAGGCAACGCCGTGCTCTTCAGCTAGTACTATATAAATGTGCCATATAGTGCCAATCAAATACTATATAAAAGTGCCATATAGTGCCAATCAAATACTACTGTATATAACAGTGACATATAGTGCCAATCATATACTATATAACAGTGCCATATAGTGCCATAGTGCCAATCAAATACTATATAACAGTGCCATATAGTGCCAATCATATACTATATAACAGTGCTATATAGTGCCACATAGTGCCATAATGCAAAATACTATATAACAGTGCCATATAGTGCCAATCATATACTATATAACAGTGCCATATAGTGCCAATCATATACTATATAACAGTGCCATATAGTGCCAATCATATACTATATAACAGTGCCATATAATGCCAGTAATATCCTACATAATAGTGACATATAGTGCCAATCATATCCTACATAATAGTGCCAAATAATGCCAGTAATATCCTACAAAATATTGCCATTTAGTGCTGATATAATTGTGCCAAGCAGAGTGTACATATAGTGCTGACGTAATAGTGCTGTCCAGAGCGTACATATAGTGCTGATATAATAGTGCCATGTAATGTCGTCCAGTGGTGAGGCTGCCACATCGCAGACAGTCCATAATAACAGTATACCATTCCCAGATGTGGCATGGACCAGATGACAAACCCAGTTCTGTTTTTTCCTCCATGCCTCCCCCTGCCCGTACCTCTACATGCTGACCCCATTATTTTTATGTGTCACACCAGTCTCTTCGCTGACTGTGACCCCATTATATCTCCCTCTTGTTCTCGCACATCTACTTGTGAATCTGAGCCCGTTCCACGGCGTTTCCTCATTTGGGATCGCGCCTCGTGGGGATCCAGTCACACCGACGCGCTCCTCAGGGGATGGCGAGAGTGAAAAGGTTCATCCTTCTCTTTGCAGAATCTTCGGTGACATTTTCTCTGTCTCAGAAGATCCTTTCATCTTCACGAACAAACAGAATTTATTTTTTCTTTTTACCAAGTGAGAAAAGGTCTCGGAGGACGTTAACTTTCCTGAAAGGAACAGAAAATGTCTTGACCCAAAGCAAGAAGCGGGATATCGACAGGAAGGGGGTGAACAATGGGGCGAGGGAGGGAGAAGGGCAAGGACCGACAGACCCAGCAGAGCTGGAGATCCGAAAATATAGTGTAAAGTGGATTACAGACCCCCAGACCGGCCCTCTAAATAACCAAGGATTCCAGACTGCTGATAAATATATGCAGACCCCCAGAAAAGACCCCTAAATAACCAAGGATTCCAGACTGATAAATGCAGACCCCCAGACCGGACCCCTAAATAACTAAGTATTCCAGACTGAGAAATACACTCCCTGACAGAAGTTATGTCGCTTATCCATGTTATGTAAATAAAAGCTTATAACCAGACGTTAAATTCATCCAATGGTTGTATAAATTATTCTTTTGAAAGCTGAAACCCTCCGAAATGTGGTTTAGGTTAAGAAAATAAATTGACATCAATGCAGAAATATTGATCATTCAATGGACACAGAATGGTCAGATGCAAGACAAAAGTTAATGTGATATTCAAACAAAAAATTACCTTAAAATATATGTTGCATAACATTAGTGAATGAAGATGTGGTGCTATTAGAGTCATCTAATATATAAAGCTCAAAGTGTGTATGTATGTGTGTGTGTGTGTGTGTGTGTGTGTGTGTGTGTGTGTGTGTATGTCCGGGATAGGCATCCGCACCGTCGCAGCTACAGCCACAAAATTTGGCACAGTCACACGTCTGGACCCCGAGAGCGTCCTAAGCTATGTTGTGAGGCGAAATTTTAACCCCGTGCGTTCCAATTCACCAAACAATTTTGCCCCTATCTACATACTGGGTGGAAAAGTGTGTGCGCTCAAGCCCCGCCCCTCATTGTGATGTCACAATGCCCCTATTTGCATACTGGGCAAGCAGTGTGTGCGTATCAATCCCCTCCCCTCATTATGATGTCACAATGGTTGCCATGGCGACGCTGATGTCATCATAGGTTGCAAGCCCTGCCACCGCTCATTATGATGTCATAATGGTTGACTATGGAATGGAGGATGTGTGATGAGTATATGGGCACCGGACTATGGGATGGAGGATATGTATGACAGGTATATGGGCACGGGACTATGGGATGGAGGATATGTATATGGGCACGGGACTATGGGATGGAGGATATGTATGACGGGTGTATGGGCATGGGACTATGGGATGGCGGATATGTATATGGGCACAGGACTTTGGGATGGAGGATGTGTGATGGGTATATGGGCACTGGACTATGGGGTGGAGCATATGTTTGACGGGTATATGGGCACGGGACTATGGGATGGCAGATATGTATGTGGGCACGGGACTATGGGATGGAGGATGTGTGGGTATATGGGTATGGGACTATGGGATGGAGGATGTGTGATGGGTATATGGGCACTCGACTATGGGATGGAGGATATGTATGATGGGTATATGGGCACGGGCCTATGGGATCGTGGATATGTATGATGGGTATATGGGCATGGGACTATGGGATGGAGGATAATTATAATTTTCTATAACTAACCACAGTTGGTTACTATGCCCGGGCAGCGCCGGGCTGTTCAGCTAGTCTAATATATAAAGCTCAAAGTGTGTATGTATGTATGTATGTATGTATGTGTGTGTGTATGTTTGTATGTCCGGGATAGGCCTCCGCACCGTCGCAGCTACAGCCACAAAATTTGGCACAATCACACGTCTGGACCCCGAGAGCGTCCTAAGCTATGTTGTGAGGCGAAATTTTAACCCCGCGCGTTCCAATTCACCAAACAATTTTGCCCCTATCTACATACTGGGGAAAAAGTGTGTGCGCGTCAAGCCCCGCCCCTCATGATGTCATAATGTCCCTATCTACATACTGGGGAAACAGTGTGTGCATATCAAGCCCCGCCCCTCATTATGTCACAGTGGCTGCCATGGCGACGCTGATGTCATCATAGGTTGCAAGCCCCGCCGCTCATTATGATGTCATAATGGTTGACTATGGAATGGAGGATGTGTGATGGGTATATGGGCACGGGCCTATGGGATGGTGGATATGTATGACGGGTATATGGGCACGGGACTATGGGATGGAGGATGTGTGATGGGTATATGGGCACTGGACTATGGGATGGAGGATATGTATGACGGGTATATGGGCACGGGACTATGGGATGGTGGATATGTATGATGGGTATATGGGCACTCGACTATGGGATGGCGAATATGTATGATGGGTATATGGGCATGGGACTATGGGATGGAGGATGTGTGATGGGTATATGGGCACTCGCCTATGGGATGGAGGATATGTATGATGGGTATATGGGCACGGGACTATGGTATGGAGGATAATTATAATTTGTTATAACTAACTACAGTTAGTTACTATGCCCGGGCAGTCATCAGGAATACCAAAGAATGCAGTCTTACATGCCTCCCAGAGTTCATCTAGATTCTTTGGTTTTGTCTTTCAAGCTTCCTCTTTCATCCTACCCCAAACATGCTCAATGATGTTCATGTCTGGTGAGTGGGCTGGCCAGTCCTTGAGCACCTTGCTCTTTTATGCCTGGAGGAACTTTGTTGTAGAGATGGATGTATGAGATGGAGCACCATCCTGCTGCAGAATTTGACCCCTTTTATGATTTGGAATGTAAGAGGTAGCTAATAATTCTTGATATTTTAGGCTATTGATATTGCCTTCCACCTTGCAAATGTTTTGCACACCCCCATACTGAATGTAACCCCAGACCACCAGACCATCTTTCCACCACCAAATGTATCTGTTTTCTGGGTGTATTTTGGATCCATACGGGCTCCAGTAGGGCTCCTGCAGTATTTGCGGTGGCTGTGGTGTAATTCTACTGAAGATTCATCAGAGGAATCCACCTTCTGCCACTTTTCCAGCATCCATCTGTTTAGCAGGCTGTGGGACTTTGCAAATGCCACATGGTTTTTTATTTGCCTTTTCTTTAGTGCTGGCTTCTGGGCACTGATTTGACCATGGAGGCCATTTCGAGACAGAATCCTACAAACTGTCCTAGTTGACACAGGGACATGAGGTGACCAGGCCTGTTGGAGCTCTGCTGCAGTGGAAGAGGGGCTTGCTTTGGATTTTCTAACCAACAAACATTCCTCCTGAGCAGTTGTCTTGTGGGGTCCGCCAGACCTGGGCTTGTAAAACACATCTCCAGTCTCTTCGAATCTTTTTTTAATTCTTTGTACTTGACGCTGAGACACATTAAAGGTGCCAGCCACCTCTGCAGTGGATCTGGTCTTCAGCCTCTTGATAATCCAGGCTTTGGTCTCAGGGTGGATTTTTGGCATGTTGTCAGATCTCAAGTTGCAGCTCAAGTGAAGGTCTGGGGTGCTGGGTTTCTTTTTAGACACACCCACTAATTAACCGATTATTTACTGAGCACAGATGAGGATGTAAACTAGGATTGGGTGCATTATATGACCAGGCGACAAAACTTTTGTCTTGCCAAAATCTGACCATTCCGTGTCCATTAAATGATCAATATTTCTGCATTGATGCCAATTTATTTTCTTAACCTAAACCACATTTCGGAGGGTTTCAGCTTTGAAAAGAATAATTTATAAACCAATGGATGAATTTAACGTCAGGTTATAAGCTTTTATTTACATAACATGGATAAGCGACATAACCGTCAGGGAGTGTACAGACCCTCAGACCGGACCCCTAAGTAAGGATTCCAGACTGATAAATACAGACCCTCAGAGCGGACCCCTAAATAACTAAGGATTCTAGAATGAGAAACAAATACAGATCCCCAAACCAACCCCCCAAATAATTGTTGTACTCTCCACGGCAATGTTAGTTGAGCACTGTATGGCAGTATTGTTGTACTTTTCATGGCGGTATTAGTTGAGTACTGTATGGCGTTATTGATGTACTCTCCATGGCAGTGTTAGTTGAGCACTGTATGGTGGTATTGTACTTTCCATGGCAGTTTTCGTCGAGTACTGTATGTCGTTATTGCTGCACTTTCCATGGCAGTGTTAGTTGAGCACTGTATGGCGGTACTGATGTACTCTCCATGGTGGTGTTAGTTGAGCACTGTATGGCTGTATTGTTGTACTTTCCATTGCGGTATTAGTTGAGTACTGTATGACGTTATTGATGTACTCTCCATGGCAGTGTTAGTTGAGCACTGTATGGCGGTATTGTTGTACTTTCCATGGCAGTTTTCATCAAGTACTGTATGGCGGTATTGTTGCACATTCCATGGCAGTGTTAGTTGAGCATTGTATGGCGGTACTGATGTACTCTCCATGGTGGTGTTAGTTGAGCACTGTATGGCTGTATTGTTGTACTTTCCATTGCGGTATTAGTTGAGTACTGTATGACGTTATTGATGTACTCTCCATGGCAGTGTTAGTTGAGCACTGTATGGCGGTATAGTTGTACTTTCCGTGGCAGTTTTCGTCAAGTACTGTATGGCGGTATTGTTGCACATTCCATGGCAGTGTTAGTTGAGCATTGTATGGCGGTACTGATGTACTCTCCATGGTGGTGTTAGTTGAGCACTGTATGGCTGTATTGTTGTACTTTCCATTGCGGTATTAGTTGAGTACTGTATGGCGTTATTGATGTACTCTCCATGGCAGTGTTAGTTGAGCACTGTATGGCGGTATTGTTGTACTTTCCATGGCAGTTTTCATCAAGTACTGTATGGCGGTATTGTTGCACATTCCATGGCAGTGTTAGTTGAGCATTGTATGGCGGTACTGATGTACTCTCCATGGTGGTGTTAGTTGAGCACTGTATGGCTGTATTGTTGTACTTTCCATTGCGGTATTAGTTGAGTACTGTATGACGTTATTGATGTACTCTCCATGGCAGTGTTAGTTGAGCACTGTATGGCGGTATTGTTGTACTTTCCATGGCAGTTTTCGTCAAGTACTGTATGGCGGTATTGTTGCACATTCCATGGCAGTGTTAGTTGAGCATTGTATGGCGGTACTGATGTACTCTCCATGGTGGTGTTAGTTGAGCACTGTATGGCTGTATTGTTGTACTTTCCATTGCGGTATTAGTTGAGTACTGTATGACGTTATTGATGTACTCTCCATGGCAGTGTTAGTTGAGCACTGTATGGCGGTATTGTTGTACTTTCCATGGCAGTTTTCGTCAAGTACTGTATGGCGGTATTGTTGCACATTCCATGGCAGTGTTAGTTGAGCATTGTATGGCGGTACTGATGTACTCTCCATGGTGGTGTTAGTTGAGCACTGTATGGCTGTATTGTTGTACTTTCCATTGCAGTATTACTTGAGTACTGTATGGCGTTATTGATGTACTCTCCATGGCAGTGTTAGTTGAGCACTGTATGGCGGTATTGTTGTACTTTCCATGGCAGTTTTCGTCAAGTACTGTATGGCGGTATTGTTGCACTTTCCATGGCAGTGTTAGTTGAGCATTGTATGGTGGTACTGATGTACTCTCTATGGTGGTGTTAGTTGAGCACTGTGTGGCGATATTGTTGTACTTTCCATGGCCGTGTTAGTCGAGCACTGTATGGTAGTATTGTTGTACTTTCCATGGCAGTGTCAGTCAAGTACTGTATGGCAGTATTGATGTACTCTCCGTGGCGGTGTTAGTTGAGCACTGTATGGCGGTATTGTTGTACTTTCCATGGCAGTTTCATCCAGTACTATATGGCGATATTGATGTACTCTCTATGATGTTACTTTAGCACTGTATGGCGGTATTGTACTCTCTACGGTGTTGTTAGTTGAGCACTGTATGGCGGAATTTTACTCTCCACAATGGTGTTAGTTGAGCACTGTATGGTGGTATTGTACTCTTTGTGGTGGTGTTAGTTGAGCATTAGTGCAGTATGATTAGATAGAGCTTTTTTGGCAATATTAGCTGACAGCTATATACAGTATATTGTGATATTACTTGAGCACTGTATGACAGCATTAGTATAGCACTATATAGTTGTACAAGCCAACACTATACTGTGGCGTAACTTGGGCTTTGTATGAAGTTATTACTTTGGCCTGCTATAGTGGTATTAGTTGAGTTCAGTATGGCGGTGTTACTTGAGCACTGTATGGCGGTATTGTACTCTCCACGGTGGTGCTAGATGAGCACTGTATGGCGATATTGTTGTACTCTACACAGTGGTATTAGTTGAGCACTGTATGGCGATATTGTTGTACTCTAAACGGTGGTGTTAGTTGAGCACTGTATGGCGGTACTGCTGTACTCTCCATGGTGGTGTTAGTTGAGCACTGTATGGTGGTATTGTTGTACTCACCACGGAGGTGTTAATTTAGCACTAGTGCATTATGAATAGGTAGAGCTCTTTATGGCAGTATTAGCTGACAGCTATATACAGTATATAGTGATATTACTTGAGCACTGTATGACAACATTAGTTTAGCTCTATATACTGTAGTTGTACAAGCCGACATTATATTGTGAATTAACTTGAACTTCGTATGAAGCTATTACTTTAGCCTGCTATAGTGGTATTAGTTGAGATCAGTAGGGCGGTATTAGTTGAGCACTGTATGGCGGTATTGGTTATGCTCTGTATGGTGAAATTAGCTGTGTGCAGTATGGCGGTATTATTTGAGCAATGCAGTGGTTAGGCCTGCAGCACCCTGGAGCATCACGTGCCTGTTACTCTTCCTCTGTTCAGTGAATGAGAGCAGTAATGACTCGTATTTATCATATATAATAAGTGATGAGGATTGTGCGCAGCTCCGTGAATAACGGAATGTGAACTGCGCCATTGTGCTATACAGTAATCACTGATAATTGTACTTCTCGCTGTGCCATTCATGCTACATAAAGAACAATAAGTGAGAATTCTACCCTGGTTGCTGAATGGGAGAAGCGATACTGTGCCCCGCTCCGTATACAGTCACATCCTGCACATTGTACGCATAGAACAGCTCCTCATTACGGTCTTATTGAATGGCGGCGGTGCTGCGCAGGACGCAGCACAAAGGCTGCTGTTGGGTGCATCCCACAGGGTTTACTCCAACTTACTGAATGAGAGAAGTTTTACTGTGGATTTGAGCTACAGAACAAGATCTGGCAATTATAACCGCCATATAGTGCACCATGTCTTGTTCACAAGCACTATTATTGTGCTCTGTGTGGTGGTTTTACTTGGACTCTATGTGATGGTGTTAGTTGAGCACTATGTGGCGGTATATACTGATACAATGCAATCTCTGTAAACGAGCAAAGTTGTATTGTTCATTTGAGCTGTAGAACAATATCTGGCAATTATAACTGCCTTATTGTGCACCACATTTTGGCCTTTGCACAGTTGCACAACTAAATGGAGCACTAACAATTATGCATTTTATGGTAATTTTAGTGGGGCTCTGTATAATCTGGTGGTATCATTAGAGCAAATATGTCAATTTTAACCGCCATATGGTGCACTACATGTTTTGTACTCACCTCCGGTATAAATGGTGGGCACACATGTCTGCAAAATGACTGCACTGATGATGGGAAACTGGACGCACAGGGGGCTGGGTGTGCAGGACGCCCAGGGTTGGGTTTGCAGGATGCACAAGGGTGGGTGTACGGGACGCACGGGAGTGGGGGTGTATGGGACACCCAAGGGTGGGGGTGTATAGGACGCCGGTGGGTGTGTGAGACGCCCGGGGGCATGTGTATGGGATGCTCAAGGGTGGGTGTACGGGACGCCCAGGGGAGCGTCTACAGGACGCAGTGGGAAGGGTATACGGGACGCCCGGGGCCGCTGTATGGGATGCCCGGGGGTGAGTGTATGGGACGCCCTGGGGAGGGTATATGAGACGCTCGAGGGAGGGTGTATGGGACGCCCGGGGGCGGATGTACGGGACGCCCTGGAGAGGTTGAGCGGTACGCCTGGGGGAGGATGTACGAGATGCCTGGGGGAGGGTGTATGAGATGCCCGGAGGTGGGTGTACAGGAAGCATAGGTGTACAGGACGCTCAGAGGCGGGTGCAGGGGAGAGTCTCACTCACTAAACAAATCATTTATTACAATGTGCAATAAAGATCTGAGCCAGAGACGATGAATCCATTTCCACAAAAAGCCGCCATCAAAGGCTTTACCAGTCTCTATGGCAATCACCTCCGAACACCAGGTACCGCTCCATCACTGAACCCACGCACACATTCTGCGAAGCACTAATTGGCGGTAATAATATTTACTGGTGCTATTGTTTATGAGAAGGTAATGAGAAACGTAGCCGAGCTCACATTTATTATCCTGTAAAAATAAAAAGAAATAAATACCAGAATTTACAGGATAAATCAATTAATTCACATCAGAGGCAATTAGAGCGCTTCATTTGCATGTCTGATGCTTCTTCCTGGAGCAGTGGAGATACATATGCATTGTGTGGCAGTTTATTACCGATCCCAACACAGGGCAGTTTTTTGCCTTTTCTATTCCTTGTTTTTTTCCTCTTCCATCAGACATAAAATTTATGTATTTTTCCATCAATGTTGCCGCATCAGGGCGGCTTTTTGTAGGACGAATTGTAGCTTTACATTGCACCTTTTATTTTATTTTACCATAGAGCGCAATGAAAATGGGGGAATTTATTTGGAGAAAAACAAGTTTTGCTGTTTTTTGTGAGATTTTCTTTTTACGACGCTCCTTTTTTTATTTGGAAGGGGCAAAAATGATCTTGTACACTTTGTTCTATGGGCCCGAACGGTCGCAGTTATACCAAATTGAAATAGGGATTTTTTTTTTTCTTTTGCTGTTTAAAAACTTTTAGCTTAAGATGCCATATTTGGTGGATGGCGCTGTATCAGGGCTTTTTAATTTGTGGGACTTGCTGTGGTTTTTTATTGATACCATTTTGAGGTCAATATTGTATTTTATTTCCCTTTTCTCTCTTTTTTTATTTTTTTATTTTTGATCTTTTTCTTTTTATTCTTTTTTTATTTTAGTTTTTTCCTTTTCTTCTTTTACCTTTTTAGCTCTTTATTCCTAATTGTTTTTTTTGCTCTTTCTTTTTTTTTCTTTTATTTCTTTCTCTTCTTTTTCTTTTATTTCTTTTTATTTTAGTTTTTTTCTTCTTTTAGCTATTTTATAACTTTTTATTTTTTTCATATATTTCTTTCTTTTTTTCCTTTATTTCTTTCTCGTCTTTCTGAGCTTTTTCTTTTCTTTTTTCTTTTAGTTTTTTTCTTTTCTCTTTTAGCTCTTGTATTCCTTTTTATTTTTTCTTTTTCATGTTTTTCTTTCTTTTATTTCTTTCTCTTTTTCTTTTTTATTTCTTTATTTCCTTTTGATTGCCTATGCATTATGATGCCAATGGACATCAATAACAACACATCAACCATCCTCTAAAAGGCTCAATGTGGTGATCTTTGCCCGCTCCATAAGTAAATGCGCACATCTACCATAACTGTATGTCAGAAGACCCCCAAAAGTCCAATTTTAGAAAACCACATCTGCTTTTTTTTTCCTAGAAGCAGCGCCCCCTCTGCTCTTTGGTTGTGCCTGGTATTGCAGGTACCCTATATTGAAGCTAACAGGATGCACCTGCAATGCCACATACATCCTGTGAACAAGGGTGGCGCTGTATTTGAAAGAAGACAAGTTCTGACCACGTCTTTAGCTCTGCCAGGCTGCATTTCTTTAGCGTATCTACTGCCAATCAGTGACTATTTTGGGACCGCAAGCTCAAAAAGTTTAGAGGAAGTATTTTGCACCGCAGTCTATCCAGTGTCCACACTTCTTGATTAGAAACAAGTCTGTTCAGTGTGGATAGGCAGTCTCCTGTATAGCAATACAGAAAACAATTAATTCAGAGAAGTAATGGAGTAATTTTTGTTTCTTAATTTCTTTTTATTGAGTGATGTGGATCGGGCGGCATTACATGCAGCCCTTGGTACTGACTATGATTGGGCCTATCACTGCTGCTCGGGTGCCATGAGACATCAGCGGAATCAGCACGGGGCGGCGCGGATTGTCTGGATCTTTCCGGACCTTCTGTATTTCTCTTCCGCTATTTACTTTTCAAATCAAAGAGAATTCTACATGTCGGGGAAAGTAAAGCAAAGAGATTAGCAGCAATGGAGCAGAGCCGGGTAGCGCAGAATCCACAATTTAGGATTTGTCATTGTGAAGAATAATTTAAGGCTTCGGGCTGAAAAAAAAATTGAAGCTGAAGAACGCAATTCAATCCGCCAAAGTCCTCGCCAAACAGTCACAAGGTTGTAAATCACTTTACAGCGACGTCCCAGGGAGAGGCGGAAGATGTGGCCAATATATTACATGTCAATCACAAGTATGCCGCTCACCCTGAGCCTCCCGGTGCACGAGTAATAGAATCTCCAAGCAAAACTGACCCTGCTACAACCAGCACAGCATTGTTCATAATGAGTCACCTGGTGCATGAGTAATAGAATCTCTAGGGAAAACTGACCCTGCCATAATCAGTACAGCATGGTTCATCCTGAGCCTCCTGGTGCACGAGTAATAGAATCTCTAGGCAAAACTAACCCTGCCACAAGCAGCACAGCATGGTTCATCCTGTGCCACCTGGTGCACGAGTAATAGAATCTCTAGACAAAACTGACCCTGCCATAAGCAGTACAGCATTGTTCATCCAGGGCCTCCTGTGCACGAATAATAGTATCTCTCGGCAAAACTGACCCTGCCACAAGCAGCACAGCATGGTTCATCCTGTGCCACCTGGTGCACGAGTAATAGAATCTCTAGACAAAACTGACCCTGCCACAAGCAGCACAGCATGGTTCATCCTGAGCCTCCTGGTACATGAGTAATAGAATCTGTAGGGGAAACCGACCATGCCACAAGCAGCACAGCGTAGTTCATCCTGAGCCACCTGGTGCATGAGTAATAGAATCTCCAGGGAAAACTAACCCTGTCACAAGCAGTACAGCATAGATCGTCCTGGGCCTCCTGGTGCACGAGCAGTAGAATCTTTAGGGAAAAACGATCCTGCCATAAGCAGCACAGCATCGCTCATCCTGCGCCTCCGGGTGCACGAGTAATAGAATCTCCAGGCAAAACTGACCCTGCCATAAGCAGTACAGCATAGTTCATCCTGAGCCTCCTGGTACAGGAGTAATAGAATCTCTAGGGAAAACTGGCCCTGTCACAAGCCGTACAGCGTTTTTCATCCTGAGCCACCTGGTGCATGAGTAATAGAATGGATACCAACAGAAATGTATCATTCATGGGAAGAGCATCAAGACATTTTGGGTTCCTTGTCGTTTTAGTTTGCTAGAAAATGAAGCATAGCTAATAATAAAACAGAGCGTTGTCCTTTATATAGTGACTAGCTGAAGAGCCCGGCGCTGCCCGGGCATAGTAACTAACTACGGTTAGTTATAACAAATTATAATGATTATATCTATATATATAAAGCCGAGTGTACAGCCCCGCCTACTCCGCATAGCCAAATTCAATATAATATCCCACATCATCCCGTCAGCCAGAGCCACCGGACTACTACCCATAATGTCCCACATCGTCCCGTCAGCCAGAGCCACCGGACTACTACCCATAATGTCCCACATCGTCCCGTCAGCCAGAGCCACCGGACTACTACCCCTAATATCCCACATCATCCCGTCAGCCAGAGCCACCAGACTACTCCCCCTAATATCCCACATCATCCCGTCAGCCAGAGCCACCAGACTACTCCCCCTAATATCCCACATCAACCCACCAGCCAGAGCTACCGGTCTACTCCCCCTAATATCCCACATCATCCCGTCAGCCAGAGCCACCAGACTACTACCACTAATATCCCACATCATCCCGTCAGCCAGAGCCACCGGACTACTACCCCTAATATCCCACATCATCCCATCAGCCAGAGCCACCAGGCTACTACGACTAATATCCCACATCATCCCGTCAGCCAGAGCCACCAGACTACTACCCCTAATATCCAACATCATCCCATCAGCTAGAGCCACCAGACTACTACCCCTAATATCCAACATCATCCCGTCAGCCAGAGCCACCGGACTACTACCACTAATATACAACATCATCCCGTCAGCCAGAGCCATCGGACTACTACCACTAATATCCCACATCATCCCGTCAGCCAGAGCCATCAGACTACTACCCCTTATATCCCACATCATCCCGTCAGAGCCACCGGACTACTACCTCTAATATATAAGCTATTAAGGTTGAAGGGAGACTTTAAGTCCATCTAGTTCAACCCATATCCTATCCTAACTTGCCCTAACATGTTGATCCAGAGGAAGGCAAAAAAAACCCATGTGGCAACAGTAAGCTTCACATTGGGGAAAAAAATTCCTTCCCGACGCCACATACGGCAATCAGACTAGCTCCCTGGATCAACGCAATATTAAGGAAACTAGTGTATATACCCTGTAATATTATACTTTTCAAGAAAGGCATCCAGTCCCTTCTTAAATTTTAGTAGGGAATCACTCATTACAACATCATATGGCAGAGAGTTCCATAGTCTCACTGCTCTTACAGTAATGAATCCGCGTCTGTGAGTATGCTTAAACCTTCTTTCCTCCAGACGTAGAGGATGCCCCCTTGTCCCCGTCACAGGTCTAAGAGTAAAAAGATCATTTGAAAGGTCTTGGTATTGTCCCCGCATATATTTATACAATGTAATAAGATCACCTCTAAGCCTTCGATATTCCAAACTAAATAACCCAAAGTGTAATAACCTGTCTTGGTATTCCAGACCCCCCAGTTCCCTAATAACCTTGGTCGCTCTTCTCTGCACCCGCTCCAGTTCAGCTATGTCTTTCTTATACACCGGAGACGAAAACTGTACACAGTATTCTAAGTGTGGTCGCACTAGTGACTTATATAGAGGTAAAATTATGTTCTCCTCCTGAGCATCTATGCCTCTTTTAATGCATCCCATTATTTTATTTTCCTTTGCAGCAGCTGCCTGACACTGGCCACTAAATGTGAGTTTGTCATCCACCCATACACCCAGGTCTTTTTCAGTGACAGTTTTGCCCAGTGTTTTACAATTAAGCACATAATTATACATCTTCTTTGTTCTACCCAAGTGCATGACCTTACATTTATCCCCATTAAAGCTCATTTGCCATTTATCAGCCCAAGCTTCTAGTTTACAAAAATCCTCCTGTAATATAAAATTGTCCTCCTCTGTATTGATTACCCTGCAGAGTTTAGTGTCATCTGCAAATATTGAAATTATACTCTCTATGCCCCCTACAAGGTCATTAATAAATATGTTAAAAAGAAGCGGGCCCAAAACTGACCCCTGTGGTACCCCACTGCTAACCGTGACCAAGTCCGAGTGTGCTCCATTAATAACCACCCTTTGTTTCCTATCCCTGAGCCAGCTCTTAACCCACCTACACATATTTTCCCCTATCCCCATTGTTCTCATTTTATGTATCAACCTTTTGTGTGGCACCGTATCAAAAGCTTTTGAAAAGTCCATGTACACCACGTCCACTGCATTCCCTTGGTCCAGTCCGGAACTTACCTCTTCATAAAAGCTTATCAGATTAGTCTGACAGGAACTGTCCCTTGTAAACCCATGTTGATATTGGGTCATGAGGTTATTCTTCTCCAGATACTCCAGTATAGTATCTCTTAGAAAACCCTCCAGGATTTTACCCACAGTTGAGGTTAAACTTACTGGCCTATAATTTCCAAGTTCAGTTTTTGTCCCCTTTTTGAATATTGGCACCACGATTTCTATACGCCAGTCCTGTGGTACAGACCCTGTTATTATGGAATCTTTAAAGATTAAAAATAATGGTCTATCTATGACTGTGCTTAATTCCTGCAGTACTCGGGGGTGCATCCCATCCGGGCCCGGGGATTTGTCAATTTTAGTGATTTTTAGACGCCGCCGTACTTCCTGCTGGGTTAAGCAGGTGACATTTAATGGAGAATTTTTATCCCTGATCATGTTATCCGTCATGGGATTTTCTTGTGTAAATTCTGTTGAAAAAAAGTCATTTAGCATATTGGCTTTTTCCTCATCCCCTTCACCATTTCACCCAGACTATTTTTAAGGAGGCCAACACTATCATTTTTTAGTTTCTTACTATTTATGTCATTAAAGAATATTTTGGGATTATTTTTACTTTCTCTGGCAATGAGTCTCTCTGTCTCAATCTTTGCTGTTTTGATTTGCGTTTTACAGAATTTATTTAATTTTCTGTATTTATTTAATGCCTCATCACTACCTACTTGCTTTAGTTCTCTAAATGCTTTATTTTTTATCTCTTATTGCTCCCCTTACAGATCTATTTAGCCATAGTGGTTTCCTCCTATTTCTAGCATGTTTATGCCCATACGGTATATATTGTGCACAGCTCCTATTCAGGATGCTAATAAACGTCTCCCATTTTCTTTGTGTATTTTTATATCTCAGGATATCGTCCCAGTTAAATGCACCAAGATCATCTCTCATCCGTTGGAAATTTGCCTTCCTGAAGTTTAGTGTCCTTGTAACCCCTCTACTACACATCTTATTAAAGGATACATGAAAACTTATTAATTTGTGATCACTATTACCCAAGTGACCCTCAACCCTTACATTTGATATGTGGTCTGGCCTGTTGGTAAATATTAGGTCTAGCAGTGCCCCCCCCTCTTGTTGGGTCCTGAACCAGTTGTGAAAGGTAATTGTCTCTCATAGTAGTCAAAAACCTATTACCTTTGCTGGAACTGCAGGTTTCGGTTCCCCAATGTATTTCAGGGTAGTTGAAGTCCCCCATAATAATGACTTCTCCTTGAGTCGCAGCTTCATCTATTTGCTTTATGAGGATATTCTCTGTTGCTTCCATTATTTTTGGAGACTTATAACAAATCCCTATCAGTATTTTATTATTTTTCCCCCCTCCCCTTATCTCTACCCACAGGGACTCTACATTTTCATTAGATTCATATATATTATCACACAGGATGGGTTTTAATGATGATTTTACATATAAACACACGCCTCCCCCTCGCTTATTTGTTCGGTCATTTCTGAACAGACTATAGCCCTGTAAATTAACTGCCCAGTCATGGCTCTCGTCCAGACATGTCTCAGATATCCCCACCATGTCATAATTATGCTCCAACAACATTAACTCCAATTCCTCCATTTTGTTGGCAAGGCTTCTGGCATTAGTATACATGTATGTATCTCTCGGTACCTCTATTCTTTCTTAAATTATTAACTGTTCTAACCCCACCCCCCATGCCACCTCCACCCCCAATCTCATTATTTGTGCCCAGGTCTCCATCTGCACTGTCTTCCCCTCCTATAAAAGGAATACCCTCCCCCCGTCCCTAGTTTAAACACTCCTCCAACCTTCTAGCCATTTTCTCCCCCAGCACAGCTGCACCCTCCCCATTGAGGTGCAGCCCGTCCCTAGCGTAGAACCTGTAGCCAACTGAGATGTCGGCCCAGTTCTGCAGGAACCCAAACCCCTCCTTCCTACACCAATTCCTGAGCCACTTATTAACCTCCCTAATCTCCCGTTGCCTCTCTGGCGTGGCACGTGGTACAGGAAATATTTCCGAAAATACCACCTTGGAGGTCCTTGCTTTAAGCTTACAGCCTAATTCCCTAAAATCATCTTTAAGGACCTTCCACCTACCTCTAACCTTGTTATTTGTGCCAATGTGCACCATGACCGCTGGATCCTCACCAGCCCCTCCCAGTAATCTGTCAACCCGATCAGCGATGTGTCGGACTCGAGCGCCAGGTAGGCAGCACACCGTTCGACGATCCCTGTCTTTGTGACAGATTGCCCTATCTGTTCCCCTAATAATTGAGTCTCCCACTACCAGCACCTGTCTGGCCTGCCCTGCTCTCCTATTTCCCCCCTTACTGGTGCAGACACTCCTCCGGCTTTCAGAGGACATGCCTTTCTGCAGCAGTGCTACTCCTGCACTTACACTCCCCTCATCTGCCAACTTAGCAAACTTATTGGGGTGTGCCAGATCAGGACTAGCCTCCCTGGTGCTCTTCCCTCTACCCCGCCTTCTAACTGTCACCCAGCTAGCTGCTTCATTGTCCTGCAGCTCCAACCTAGCATCCCCCCCCCCTCATCTATCCCATTGAGCATCTTCTCAGTGAGCAGAAGACTCCTTTCCATATTGTCTATGGATCTCAGTGTTGTCAGCTGCACATTTAGATCCAGTATCTGGGCTTCCAAATGCACAACGTGCTCACATCTCGTACAGCAGTATGCACCCTCGACCGGCTGTTCAAGGATTTCATACATGCGGCATGACGTGCACTGGATGGCATTGGCAATAGTGGAGCACATCCTAATGGGGATTGCACCAGACAATAAGATAAGCAAAAATAAATAAAAAGTATTAATAAAATATAACAGCAATTCAGTAACACCTCGCTTGGAAACTCCCTGAATCCAAAGTCACTGAATCTCAAGTCACACACTTACCACAGTTCGCACTTACGCTCAGGTCACACTCAGCTCGTTTACACTCGCTCAGGCAGAAGATTTAAAAGAGTTTTTTGTTTTTCCCCTTTTACCAGCACACCACCTTGCTGCTCAATGCACTTCCAAAATATATGGGTATATGGGCAGGGAGGGGGGGATTCATTTCTGTCCTGTGCTCTCTGCTCTTTTCTGGGGGCAGACAATTCCTGGGAGCTTATGTTCCCGGGGATGCTAGAATTCTCCCACCATGTCAGTGTCTGCTGAGGTGTTGTCGAGTAGGAAAACTCTCATAGCAACAAATCACAGCTCAACCTCTTTTAAACAGCTCTGGTGAAATGAAAGATGCTTTGTGATTGGTTAGTGATACACACACACATATACATTCACTTTTCTATAGAGAGATATACCGCCCTATAGTGCCAACATAATCATTAGATAGATGAATACATTTATACATAGAATATATTTGTGTATATAATTTGTACACTATATATTGCCGTATTATTTTGGCATTATACAGTGGTATTATGTATACTACATATGGCCATATCATTTTGGCATTATACAGTGGTATTATGTATACTATGTATGGCCGTATTATTTTGCCATTACACGGTGATATTATGTATACTATATATTGCCATATTATTTGGGCATTACACTGTGGTATTATGCACACTATATGTGGCCGTATTATTTTGGCATTATATGGTGGTATTATGTATACTATATATGGCCATATTATTTTGGCATTATACAGTATTATGTATACTATACACTATATGGCCGTATTATTTTGGCATTATATGGTGGTATTATGTACATTATACACTCACTGGCCACTTTATTAGGTACACCTGTCCAACTGTGTGTTAAGACTTAATTTCTAATCAGCCAATCACATGGCGGCAACTCAGTGCATTTAGGCATGTAGACATGGTCAAGACAATCTCCTGCAGTTCAAACCGAGCATCAGTATGGGGAAGAAAGGTGATTTGAGTGCCTTTGAACGTGGCAAGATTGTTGGTGCCAGAAGGGCTGGTCTGAGTATTTCAGAAACTGCTGATCTACTGGGATTTTCACGCACAACCATCTCTAGGGTTTACAGAGAATGGTCCGAAAAAGAAAAAAAATCCAGTGAGCGGCAGTTCTGTGGCCGGAAATGCCTTGTTGATGCCAGAGGTCAGAGGAGAATGGGCATACTGGTTCGAGCTGATAGAAAGGCAACAGTGACTCAAATTGCCACCCGTTACAACCAAGGTAGGCAGAAGAGCATCTCTGAACGCACAGTGCGTCGAACTTTGAGGCAGATGGGCTACAGCAGCAGAAGACCACACTGGGTACCACTCCTCTCAGCTAAGAACAGGCATCTGATGGCTACTTTCAGCAGGATAATGCGCCATGTCATAAAGCTCGAATCATCTCAGATTGGTTTCTTGAACATGACAATGAGTTCACTGTACTCAAATGGCCTCCTCAGTCACCAGATCTCAATCCAATAGAGCATCTTTGGGATGTGGTGGAACGGGAGATTCGCATCAGGGATGTGCAGCCGACAAATCTGCGCCAACTGTGTGATGCCATCATGTCAATATGGTCCAAAATCTCTGAGGAATGCTTCCAGCACCTTGTTGAATCTCTGCCATGAAGAATTGAGGCAGTTCTGAAGGCAAAAGGGGGTCCAACCCGTTACTAGCATGGTGTACCTAATAAAGTGGCCAGTGAGTGTATATGGCCCTATTATTTTGGCATTATATGGTGGCATTATGTATACTATATATGGCCATATTATTTTTGCATTATACAGTGGTATTATATACTCTATATATGGCTGTATTACATTGGCATTATACGGTGGTATTATGTATCAAAATGAGGAAATGGTTGCACTCAATTGCATTAAGGCATGTCAATGTGAAATACATGAAGTGTGAATAGCGTAATGGCTTTTGAAATTTAGGAAAATACACATGAGATGCTTAGTACAAAATTTGGACAAAAGATGTGAGCCCATCCACCAATGTTATGGTAATCTCATGGATCGGATGGGTCCCTGACCTAACTGCCCAGTATGAACACTTACCTGTGGATGGGCTTACATATTTTGCCCAAATTTTGTGCTAAGCATCTCATGTGTTTTTCCTAAATTTCAAAATCCATTACGCTATTCACACTTCATGTATTTCACAGTGACATGCCTTAATGCAATTGAGTGCAACCATTTCCTCATTTTGATATGTAAGCTGTTTTTGGTATTATGTATATTATATATGGCTGTATTATTATGGCATTATTTGGTGGAATTATATCACCCATATAAGCCATTATTATGTTGGCAATATATTGCAGTATAGCACTACATGGACATAATACTGCAGTTTTATTTCTAAAATAAGAATACAGCGCTATATAAGTAAGCATAATAATAATAAATACCACCGTACACCCCTAATAATGATAGCAAAAATGAGTGTGTGCCCCCATAACACAGGCTTTGGCATTGCGGCACTTACAGAAGGCGGTATATACATTTATTTACAGCCGGGGAGCAGGGCGGTTTTTCTTGTACGCCATTTTTTATTGTATCGGGCTTCTCTGCAGTCCTATGTCAACTCGCAAAATGACATTGTGAGCAGTCCTCTCAAATGACAATCTGCGCTCTGCTAAATCTTATTACATGTACATATTGCTAGAAAAGCAATGGAATAAGCTGCCAGGGAGGCCAGATGTCCTTTATCCGTTTTTTTTCTGCACTAGTTGGCTACATTTTGCTCCTTTTTATCTCCTGGGAAGATGACATCAGACGTCTCCTTGGCTCCTAATCCTGCAGGATGTGCGCGGTGGCGTGGAGACGGATGATTGTGTACCGCAAGGTCACAGGATTGATTGCTTCTCGCTCACCGGTGCGCTGTGATCAGGAGAAGATAAGGGCGACCTTAGTTAAGGTGTAGCCTGAAAGTCATTTACGATCAAATGTGCATGTCCCATATGGGGACGCCGGCGCGACATCCCGTAAAGAATGACATTTCGGAGAGTGCACGGAGCGCAGATCAAATAACCATGGAGGAATCTCCATACTGCGCCATGTCATCACATGCAATTAGATGTGCTGCCTTCTTATTCACCAGTCACTAGTGCTCTCTGTTATCATCCATTTCCTGCTCTATAGAATACATTGTAATCGCATTCTCCCTATTCGCTGGCCAGAAAAAAACCCAAGTAAGTCCATTTCTTCAGCACCAAATCCCCAGCTTAGATATTGTGACTTCCTGCGGCCACCACTAGAGGGAGCCCACGCATACTGTGTATAAATGTATGCAATAAAACTCCTGAGCTCCCTCTGGTGGTGAAATCGGGAAGACAGAATTTTATTAGTGTTGAATACATCTGAGATTCGAGTTCAGCAGGTCACTCACATTTGCGAAGGAAGTTTGAGTTATTCACTACTAATCAAATGTTCCTTTATTATGCTCTGGAATCTCTATGGGTGAAAGAATAAAAAATAAAATTATACATATAGGCTCCACCAACCTTCACCTGTCTCGCCACAGCAGATTGTCCGGTCCTCCATGCCATCCAGCTTCTTATTTCCTCCTATGATATCGTGTTTGGGCTCACTCTAAAGTAACAAGAGATGACGTCACTTTCTGACTAGGCTTCGGACGACACGCATCGTGGTGTCACAGCGTGCGTCATTATGTCAGAGGCACAGTCGGGGTCGGAAGCCCCAGCACAGAGTGAAGATGCCCCAAAGAGGAAGGAGTGGAGGGTCAGATAGCCGTCGTCAGTGAGATCGGTGACTGTTGAGTTATCAATTTTTTAACCCCTTACTCGGTCCTCTTCAATTTAGCAAAATGAGGCCTGGTCCGCCACCATTGTTTGAATCGCAAAAATCAGTTTTTGGAGAATCCAACATTTTTCACCTTGAACAAACTTGCTGATTTCTAAACCTCCAAGACCGGGGGGGTCCTCCCATGAGGGTCCCAACAGTCAGCACCCACCTCTGATGCTCGTACATCTTATTATAGACCTAGGGTATCATCCAGTTTGAGAAAGGCTTTCCCAGATTTCGCTCCTTTTCTTCTAGTTACATGAGAAGGTTCCTGCATAATTTAAAGCAATGTGTTCAGACACAACTGTCTGGCGAGATCCATGTCATTATTAAAGGGATGCGTATTGTTTCAAGATCTCAGAAGACTATGAACGTAGCAGGCATCAAATTGTCAGCTGACACCAGACAGAATAATTTATCCTCTGCTTTCTGACGTGTTAACCAAACACCATGATGTACTATTTGCATTTGGGAAAGTGATAGAAATGCAAATGACTGCAGTGAATGTTCTCACCACTAGGTGGCAGGTTAAATTATTGTACAGAGTGATCAGCGTCCTGCTTTGATTTTAGACACCACAATCCTTAACAGCACACCCAGTGGTGTGGCAGGGTATTACAAGTGGCATGAAACTGTCTTATTCTTATGTTTTAGAACTAATTTCCATTCCTCATCTTTGTGTTGATGAAAAGCAATTATCTATTAGCCAGAGCCAAACATAATAAGGTATTGTCTATTATGGACCACCCCTTTAACATTGTTTAAATTTATTATTTTTCTAAAACAGACCATAGCATTCATAGAGGATAAAGACCCCATAGCGAAGATTAAAATTTTCCCCTAATGGATATCTTACATACTAACAATATAGATTGCCCCAACCATAGTCGGACCCTCCATTTCCAAGGACTCCATATCAGTTATACGTCCTTTGCACCATAAAAGTCAACACAATGCCCAACATGGTGGAGTGAGACTGTAATGGAGGTTCCATATATTATGTTTTATGTCCTTTTTTTACAGGATAATTGACATAAGAAAATTAATTACCCCCCTCCCCATCCTCTATTTGGCATCTTACCTGTATTTACAGTGCCTTGAAAAAGTATTAGGCCCCCTGGAACTTTTCAACCTTTCCCCACATATCATGCTTCAAACATAAAGATACCAAATGTAAATTTTTGGTGAAGAATCAACAACAAGTGGGACACAATTGTGAAGTTGAACGAAATTTATTGGTTATTTTAAATTTTTGTGGAAAGTCAAAAACTGAAAAGTGGGGCATGCAATATTATTTGGCCCCTTTAGCTTAATACTTTGTTGCGCCACCTTTTGCTGCGATTACAGCTGCAAGTCGCTTGGGGTATGTCTCTATCAGTTTTGTACATTGAGAGACTGAAATTCTTGCCCATTTTTCCTTGGCAAACAGCTCAGTGAGGTTTGATGGAAATCGTTTGTGAACAGCAGTTTTCAGCCCTTTCCACAGATTCTCGATTGGATTCAGGTCTGGACTTTGACTTGGCCATTCTAACACCTGGATATGTTTATTTGTGAACCATTCCATTGTAGATTTTGCTTTATGTTTGGGATCATTGTCTTGTTGGAAGACAAATCTCATCCTAGTCTCGGGTCTTTTGCAGACTCCAACAGGTTTTCTTCAAGAATGGTCCTGTATTTGGCTCCATCCATCTTCCCATCAATTTTAACCATCTTCCCTGTCCCTGCTGAAGAAAAGCAGGCCCAAACCATGACGCTGCCACCACCATGTTTGACAGTAGGGATGGTGTGTTCAGGGTGATGAGCTGTGTTGCCTTTATGCCAAACATATCATTGGCCATTGTTACCAAAAAGTCGATTTTGATTTCATCTGACCAGAGCACCTTCTTCCACATGTTTGGTGTATCTCCCAGGTGGCTTATTGCAAACTTTAAGCAACACTTTTTATGGATATCTTTGAGAAATGGCTTTCTTCTTGCCACTCTTCCATAAAGGCCAGATTTGTGCAGTGTACGACTGATTGTTTTCCTATGGACAGACTGTCCCACCTCAGCTGTAGATCTCTGCAATTCATCCAGAGTGATCATGGGCCTCTTGGCTGCATCTCTGATCAGTCTTCTCCTTGTTTGAGATGAAAGTTTAGAGGGACGGCCGGGTCTTGGTAGATTTGCAGTGGTATGATACTCCTTCCATTTCAATATGATCGCTTGCATAGTGCTCCGTGGGATGTTTAAAGTTTTGGAAATCATTTTGTATCCCAATCCAGCTTTAAACTTCTCCACAATAGTATCATGGACCTGCCTGTTGTGTTCCTTGATCTTCATGATGCTCTCTGTGCTTCAAACAGAACCCTGAGACTATCACAGAGCAGGTGCATTTATACGGAGACTTGATTACACACAGGTGGATAATATTTATCATCATTAGTCATTTAAGACAACATTGGATCATTCAGAGATTCACAATGAACTTCTGGAGTGAGTTTGCTGCACTGAAAGTAAAGGGGCTGAATAATATTGTACGCCCCACTTTTCAGTTTTTGACTTTCCACAAAAATTTAAAATAACCAATAAATTTCGTTCAACTTCACAATTGTGTCCCACTTGTTGTTGTTTCTTCACCAAAAATTTACATTTGGTATCTTTATGTTTGAAGTATGATATGTGGGAAAAGGTTGAAAAGTTCCAGGGGGCCGAATATGTTCGCAAGGCACTGTATAGCGCTGCAGAGATCACTTCATCTTCTTTAGTCTGTTTACAGCTTGGTCATACATCCTTATAAATCATGTGTCTACTTTAGACTTTCCAGATGGATTCTCAATTCCACGGCTTATTTTCTGCCTACTCCGCGCAGATAATCAGTCTCAGCAATCCCCAAGATATTCTCAAGACGTCTGCTGTGTACCGCTGAGGCCAAATGGAGGACAGGGGCTGTTGTCAAATGCAACTTTGTTTCTTGCTACATTTAGTGTAAACAATAGTAACAATTAGATCCTGAACGGTCTGCACTCCACCCCTGACCCGTCTACACTCCACCCCTGACCCGTCTACACTCCACCCCTGAACCGTCTATACTCCACCCCTGAACCATCTACACTCCACCCCTGACCCGTCTACACTCCACCCCTGACCCGTCTACACTCCACCCCTGACCCGTCTACACTCCACCCCTGACCCGTCTATACTCCACCCCTGACCCGTCTACACTCCACCCCTGACCCGTCTACACTCCACCCCTGAGCAATAGCCTATGCCTGGAGGTCATAAAGGAAGGGAGGTTTGTAAAAGAAGGAGAGTGAAAGGACAAGAACAGAAGGAAAAGAAGCAATAAGACAGGGAAAGAGGAAGCTGGGAGATGAGAGAGAGAAAAGACGACATAGGATGGAAGGGATGGTGGAAAAAGAGGAAGAGAAGGAAAAAGAAGGTGAATGGAGAGGAAGGAATGGAAGAAAGGAGAGTGAAGTTAGAGGAGGAAAAAGAAGGGAAGAGAAGGGAGGGAAAAGAAAGAAAGATGAAATTACAATAGAGTCAGGAATGCAAAGGATAGAAGGAATGGTGGAAAAAGAAGGGAAGAAGAAAAAGGATAAGAGGAGGGAAGGGAAGAAAAGAGGAAATGGTGGAATGAGAGAAGGGACAGGAAGTCGTAGGTATGATGAAAAAAGAAGGAAAAATAATGAAAGGAGAAGAGAAAGAAGAAGGTAAGAAAGTAAAAAGGAGAGATACGATAAAGGAGGTGCAACGAGAGGAGGGATAGGAAGACATAGGATGGAAAGGAAGAAGAAGAGGAGGAAAAGTAGGATGAAAGGAAAGGAGGGAAGGAAGGAAAAGGGTGAAATAAAGGAGGTAAGGTGAAAAGAGAAGAGGGATGGGGTGAAGAAAGAAGGGAAGTTACAGAGGAATTGGTTGAATAAGAAAAGGGACAGGAAATCGGAAGATGGTAGAGATGATGGAAAAAGAGAAGGAAAAGAATAATGGAAGGAAGGAAGGAAGAAAGGAAGAGAAGATAAAAGAGGTGCATTGATAGGTGTTATAGGAAGATGTAGGATGGAAAGAATGATGGGGAAAAAGGATGAGAGGGAGAATGAAGAAAGGAAAGAGGGGAGAGAAAGGAAGTGAATTGAGAAAAGGAAAGGGAAAGAGGAGGAAATGGTTAAATGAGATAAGGAAAATGAATTTGTAGGATGCAAGGGATGATGGAAAAGGAAAAGAAGGATGAAAGGAAAAATGGAAGAGGAGATAGGAAATTAAAGTATGAGAGTAGAGGAAGGAAGAAAGGAAAAAAAGAAAAAGAAGGGAAGAGAAAGGAAGTGAAATAAAAGGAGGGAAGGAAGAAGAAATGAGGAAATAGGAGGATTTTAAGGAGACAGAGATTTTATTCCGGATGTTTCTGGGTGCAACAGCCTAATTAATTTTCCGTTCCATGATTTGGATTAATGCAATTTCGTGGGTGAAATAATAACCCGAGCGAGGTCTTGTGTTATAGCGGACCATCACAACGCGGGATTTCCATTACTACTTGGAGATTTCATCACTGGACAAAACATTTTCTAGAAAAGACTAAGATTAGCGTTGGTCGCCTGAGCTCACTACATCAGCTGGAGAGATCACACCGCATGCGTCTATTAGGCGGCATTTCCCCTTTAAGGTCAGTCTATCAAGCTTCTAATTGAAACACGGACCTCTGGGCGATATTATGGCCTGATTGGTCCAGCATAACCTGCCCCTTAGGCTGAGGTCTGTGGCCTCTTATCCACTGATGGATGGTATGTCTGTAGGGACGGTGGCGCTCCGGCTACGGGTGACTGGAGAATTATTAATGGATCCGGCTGGATGTGAGCTTGGAGAACCTCTCTGACAAATTTAGAGCTTGTTTAAGGTCTTAAAATGCAAAGCGAAGCATTTGTGTAGGATGCCCGTGTTGATCCCATTGATGGGTATTACAACCTGCTATATTAGCTCCGTTTTCCCCAAGGATCCAGAAAAGCCTTCCATCTGAGCGCTGAGCTTCTTATAAAAGATGGGGTATGATACGAAAGTCTGTGCATAAGAGCCATGACGCCTGCCGGAAATGATGGAAAAAGTCAGAGGAAAGCACACAGTGCAAAATCTGTCTATAGAGTTACAGGGGAAGGAGAGGGAGGAGGGGGATGCAGCTGCAGAGCTTCAGTCGTCTCAATCTAACACTTTTCTCCCGTTTTCACACCAACTGGAGTAAGAATTCGGCCCATTTTTTTAATTTTCTAAAAGTGTCAATTCATACTTCTGCTGCACAGCTATGTTCACCTGGATAATCATGCCCACTCATAAAAAGTGAGAGTGTGGCATACAATCAGCAAAAGATGGAATTTTCAAAATTTTTGGGGCTTCAAAAAGTCACATTTTTGTTGAAAAATTTTTTGTGCAAAAAAGTTGTAAACATTTTTGTACCAAAAAATTTTCAACAAAAATTTAATTTTTTTTAAGCCAAAAAACTTTGAAAAAAACCTTGGAAAAAAACCCACTTTTTGCAAACAAGCCAGACTTAACAATTTATTTATTTTTTTTAAAAAGGTTACCTAAAAAGTTGTAAATTTACTTTAGTAGGGGGTCGGAATTAAAAGTGAGAAATCAGTTCTCCCGAAGTGTTATTAAAAGTGCATCAAAAAAATGTTTAAAAAAATCATTTTCTGCTGAATTTCTTCCAGAATGTTTTTTTTTTTTATTTTTGCAAGAAAATACCTGCAATAAAATTTGGGACTTTTAGTGTTGGAAAATTGATACAGAGCTTCAAATTCACTATTTGGTTATTGTGTAAATCAGGGTTCCTCAACTCCAGTCCTCAAGGCCCACCAACAGATCATGTTTTCAGGATTTCCTTTGTATTGCACAGGTGAAGCAATTATTACCTGAGCAATACAAAGGAAATCCTGAAAACATGATCTGTTGGTGGACTTTGAGGACTGGAGTTGGGGAACCCTGGTGTAAATTATACATTTCTTGCTACCTGCAGCCACCACTAGAGGGAGCTCAAGAGCTTATTGCAGACTGTTTTGCTATTGGGTGTATTAATAGCACTTAGTAAGCACCCGAGCTCCCCCTAGTGGTGGATACTAGATATCAGAATTCTATCTAACTCTATGTAGGAGATTTGGCGCTCTGTATCAATAAAACTGATAGATATAATAAGAAATTAATCAGCATAAAACTTATTACTATATGATTCATGACCAGAGACCATATCAAAGTTGAGATGAACTTTGATGTAGTTGTAAACCTGCAGATTGAGAGTTTATATCTCTTTTACTAGACTCCTGTTGCTTGCTGATGGATCCCGGTTGACTCATTCAGCAATCAGTAATGTGCAAGGAATTTAAAGAGCTTGTAAAAAAGAAAAAATGCTCTGCCACATTGTTTTAGGCGGCCCAATAGCAAAACCATTGTTTTAGGCGGCCCAATAGCCCAAAAGTTATGATTTAAAGGGATTGTCTACCCTTCAGGGACATTTTTTATTTTCTTCAATGGTTGAATTTGGAGCTTAAAAAAACGACTATTCATTTCTCTGCACATTCAACCTTGATGTCGTCTGTGGTTGTAAAGCAGATGAAAGCAGGTAAAAAAAAAAGACTGATAAAAGATTAATTAACTCACTGATGGATTCTCAGTTAACTCGTTCTAGAGACAGCACTAGACAGTGCAACAGTGAGTTTAGAGAAGCCAAACGGTGCAACATTTAGGACTAAACCCAACTAGCCTAAAAACATACATATAAAGGGGTTGTCTATTTATTGGGGACAATTTTTATTTTCTCCAATGCTTGGGGCTTAAAAAGAAAAAAAAAGGCTCATTCAAAATCGATTTGGTCTGTGGATGTAAAGTAGCTGAGTGCAGCAGGTCAGAGAAACACATATAAAATATTATAAGGAGGAGCTCACTGATGGGTTCTCAGTTAACTTATTATGCAGCCAATAATAGACAGAGCAATACTAAGACTAAGGGTGTGTGCACACGCTGCGGATTCTGCTGCGGATCTGCAGGTGTTTTGGCCCTGCGGATCCGCAGCAGTTTTTGCTGCAGTGTACAGTACCTTTATATTCTATGGAAAGCAAAAACTGCAGTGCACACGGTGCAGATTTTTCCGAGCAGATTTGCTGCGGTTTCAAATCCGCAGCATGTCTCTTCTTTGTGCGGAATCCGCAGCAGCTTCACACCTGCTCCATTGTAGAGGTGTCAAACCGCAGGGCAAAACCGCAGGCTAATCCGCAGGTAAACCGCAGGTCTTTTGACCTGCGGATTTACCTGCGGATTTTGCAAAATCCGCGCGGAAAAATCCGCAGCAGAATCCGCAGCGTGTGCACACACCCTAAGGGCTCATACTCACTTGAGAGAAATACGGACGAGTGCAATCCGATAAAAATTCTAATTGCACTTGGACCAATGTTATTCAATGGGTTACATCGCATCCTTGTTCTGCCTTCTTCCACGTACGACGCTGTATGGATTCCAGCATACGGCTTAACCTTTCATACACTCCCAGAAACAAGACTGTATGGGTGCTTAAGTCTATTATTTATTGGGATGATATGGACAACAATGGGAGATGATAACAGATGGTATAGTAGAACACAGTAGTAGATGAGATCAGGGGTTGTTGAGCATGGTTATGGATGATTCAGTGGATTGTTGTACAAAATGTGGATGATTCAGGTAAAAACGGAATCCGCTTGTTATAGCAATGGTTTTGCAAAGAGCTGAGCTGAGCAGGTGTGAGCTACTCAGGAGATGGCTGGAGAATGGTTACTTGTTGACCAGGGCAGAAAGGAAGGGCGGTTCTGAACAATTAACCATTTGTGAGAACTGAAAATTCCAAACACATGAATAAAAGGGAAGGGCAACTTATGACACCTAATGGCCATAGCTGTAACAGCACTTAAAAATATCTAGCTGCACAGAATGGGCAGAACACACTCGGACCAATGTTATTCAATGGTGACATCTCATCTGCGATTTTCTCAGCTGAAATCGGACTGAGAAAAAAAATTGCAGCAAGCTGCGTATCATGGAAGAGACTCGCCAATAAAAGTCAATTGGTGCGAGAAAAAAAAATCAGACAGCACTCGCATCATGCGAGTCCAGTCTGATTTTTACACACCAGTGTCCTTTGAAAAGCTGGCAATTCATATGTGGCTACAGTAAAATCACACTGACAGCTCATAAAACACTAGATATATACACATAGAATACATAGATATATACATATATATACATGTCAGTGACACACACGCATATATATACACATTATATATATATATAATATCTTATATATATGTAATATATAAATAATATATATACTAGATGGAGGCACGATGCTATAACATCGGGAGGGTGGTAATGTCACGATGGGGGCAGGCTTTGCAGCGTTGAGAATCTCTCCCCCCCGTGCTCACCCACCTATCCACTCTCTCTTTCCCCATGTGCTGACTTCTTCCGTCTGTGCTCTCTTCTTTGACCTGTCTACCCCATGTGCTATCCCCCTTGTCTGCTGTCTCTCTCCTTCACTGACATTACAGCAGGAGATCGCAGAGGATACATTTTGTGAGGTAAAATATTGTTTAAAAACAGTCAGTGAAATATTTTACCTCACAAAATGTATCCTCTGCGATCTCCTGCTGTAATGTCAGTATTGTCTTTTGCTTCCTCCCCTGCCCAGGAGCTGTGGTATGCTCCATACACAGTCAGACACAAACAATTTTTAAAATGAACTTTCGTTCAGGGAAAAATCCCTTTAATGTGACCAGCTACCTCTGCCTGTAGACACGTCGCGCATCTGCCTCCGAGATCACCCGAATGATTCACTGTGCCTGCACGGAATCCGCACAGGCGCAGTGCGATGTCGTTCCGCTGGTGGTACCACGCAAGAGGGTGCGTGAGTGTGTGTGAGTGTGTGTGTGGTGCACACGGTGTACAGACTGTGTGTGTGGTGCAACGGTGTTCCACTGGTGGTACCGCACAATAGGTTGGTACCAGCAGCAGTTTCCATATTGAGCCATCTATCACTTGGGTGTCTCAATATGGCGGTCGTGAACTTCCTCCGCTTGAAATTCTGGGATACGGTGACATCTGGACAGAACAGGAAATGAAAACAATACAAGGCAATTATATAAACAAATATACTATATATCTATATATACATACATATATTCCATGTGTATATAACTAATCTATCTATTCTATTCTAACCTGTCACTCTGTGATTATACTGTATGAGACAGATCATTTGCCGGCTTTTAATCTATTATACTGTATGTATGTGTATATATATATATATATATATATATATATATATAAATATATATATAATGTTTTGAAGAATATTTTATTTTAAAACAATGTGTAAAGGACAGAGAACTGCTGTATGCAAAAGCTCATGTTAAAAATCGCATTTCATACGGATGTTTCGTTTTATAATCGCACAGAAATCGCATTGCACTCATCCGTTTTTTCAGTTCGGAAATCGGACTGTTTTTTTTCTCTCAGATGGGCATGAGCCCTAAGGAAGGCAAACAGTGAAAAACGGACGAAAACCAAACATTTTTTTGCCCAAAAAACACACATTTAATCGGGTTGTTTATCGTTGTTGGGATACTTTTTCTTTTCTTCAATGCATGTACTTTGGTCCTCAAAAAAAATGTCTCTTTGTTTCTCTACACATTGAGCTTTGATGTGGTCTGGGGTTGTGAAACAGCTTGTCAGAAACAGATAAAGTATTCTAATGATCTCAGTGATGGATTCTCAATTAACTCATTCTGCAGCTAGCACTAGACAGCGAAACACTGAGGCTAGAGAAAGAAAATGGTGCAAAACTTTAGACAAAACCATATTGCAAAAAAGAATTAGCCCCCAAAACATGCATTTAAAGGGGTTGTCCACCTATTGGGGGCAATTTTAATTTTTTGCTTGTACTTGGGGCATATAAAACAACCACAAAAAAAAAAAAAAGAAAAAAAAAAGAAACGGCCCATTCAACTTCAATGTGGTCTGTGGTTGTAAAGCAGCTGAGAGCAACTCAGGAAAAGACAGATAAAAGATTATAATGAGCTCACTGATGGTTCTCAGTTAACTCACTCTGTAACCAGCAATAGACAGTGCAAAACTGAGGCTAGGAAAGGCAAACAGTGCAAAATTTTGAAAAAAAGCCAATAAACTCTTCCATCAGAATGAGCTCGCTGATGGATTCTAGGTTAACTCAATCTGCAACCAGCAACAAACAATGCAACTCAGAGGCAAACGGTGCAAAATTTTGGATGACACCCAATTGCAAAAAATATTTTTAGCCTCAATTAAGTAAAAATAAATTGTACAAAAAGGTGAACATTCTCTTTAAGTAAATTAGAAACTGACCTGAGAGGTGGTTATCTTAGTTTTACTATGAACTCCATAAATTTTTCTAGAGTTTACCTTTAAATGACCGTGGCAGGAATAATCCCCCCAGCCCTCTGTCAATCCCTCTACGACCCCCGATTCTGCTCCTCCTGCCTCTCTGGCCCCCAGTTTTGATCCGCTTGCCTCTCCCGGCCCTGGTTCTGCTCCTCTTGCCTCTCCATCCCCTGTTCTGCTCTGCTTGCCTCTCTGGCCCCCGGTTATGCTCTGCTTGGCTCTCTGGTTTCCAGTTCTGCTCCACTTGCCTTAGTGGCCCCCAGTTCTGCTCCGCTTGCCTCTCCCGCCCCTGGTTCTGCTCTGCTTGCCTCTCTGGCCCCCCCGGTTCTGCTCCGTTTGGCTCTCTGGTTTCTGGCTCTGCTCCGCTTACCTCTCTGACCCCCCGGCTCTGCTCTGCTTGCCTCTCCGGCCCCCAGTTCTACTCCGCTTGCCTCTCTGGCCCCCAGTTCTGCTCCGCTTGCCTCTCCGGCCCCCAGTTCTGCTCCTTCTACCCCTCCGGCCCTCAGTTCTGCTCCGCTTGCTTCTCTGGCCCCCGTTTCTGCTACGCTTGCCTCTCTGGCCCCCAGTTCTGCTCCGCTTGCCTCTCCAGCCGCCGGCTCTGCTCCTTCTACCCCTCCGGCCCTCAATTCTGCTCCGCTTGCCTCTCCGGCCCCCAGTTCTGCTCCGCTTGCCTCTCCGGCCCCCAGTTCTGCTCCGCTTGCCTCTCCGGCCCCCAGTTCTACTCCTTCTACCCCTCCGGCCCTCAGTTCTGCTCCGCTTGCCTCTGTGGCCCCCGGTTCTGCTACGCTTGCCTCTCTGGCCCCCAGTTCTGCTCCGCTTGCCTCTCCAGCCGCTGGCTCTGCTCCTTCTACCCCTCCGGCCCTCAGTTCTGCTCCGCTTGCCTCTGTGGCCCCTGGTTCTGCTCCGCTTGCCTCTCCGGCCCCCAGTTCTACTCCTTCTACCCCTCCGGCCCTCAGTTCTGCTCCGCTTGCCTCTCTGGCCCCCAGTTCTGCTCCGCTTGCCTCTCCAGCCGCTGGCTCTGCTCCTTCTACCCCTCTGGCCCTCAGTTCTGCTCCGCTTGCCTCTGTGGCCCCTGGTTCTGCTCCGCTTGCCTCTCCGGCCCCCAGTTCTGCTCCGCTTGCCTCTCCAGCCGCCGGCTCTGCTCCTTCTATCCCTCCGGCCCTCAGTTCTGCTCCGCTTGCCTCTGTGGCCCCCGGTTCTGCTCCGCTTGCCTCTCTGGCCCCCGGTTCTGCTTCACCTGCCTTCCTCTGTATTATACATGCAGACAGCGGCCAAGGAGCTTGTTTTCCAACATTCCCATTAGTATCGCCATTAAGCATTTGATGATGAGCAGAGCAATATTCCTCGAGGACAGAGGCGATGAAATTAATACATTCACGGCCCCTTCGCGCGCAGACACTCAGCGAGTTCAACTCCCCCGCTGCTTTTATGTAAAATGAATGGCGGCCTCGTGTATGGGAAGAGATGAATGCCACGATTGAAAGTCGCCTGACAATAGCCAGGGAACCCCTTTATTAGTCGGCGCTCTGCAGAGGTCTTCATTCTGGCGGATGACAATGTGGAGTCGTACGGGGGCCACGTGTCATGATTTCAATTACTGGGCTAAAGCGGCAGCGTTTGCTAATGTTCCTCACCCCCTGATACAATCACAAGGTCGCCACTTCCATTTCTGCTCGCTTTACATACCTGCGGCATCCCAGCTGTCAATCACTCCCTCCCCCGCTCGCGGTATAGTCCGACGACCGGGTCCATTTGTCATTTTTTTCTTTGGCTCTCAATCATTGTTTAGCAGGCCGCCCGCTTCCCTCTCCCCGGGTCGCTAGAATGTCTTTTCTCCGGTTCTTCCTCTTTAATGTACGGTTTAGCTCGCTGACCTCATTTGCTGTCGGCATTGTGAACCAACTTCATGCTACTAAGGGAAGCGGATGCTTCTATGCGGGAATATCTCCTCGCTGAAGGCCATTATTCTCCGAGACGAGTCGTAGGCTTCAGTCAGTGTTTGGAAATGTGCAGCCGACAAGGGAAGCGCCCTCCCTGAAGTTCACCGAAGGGGCAAGCTTATCGATCCCCATGATCACCGTGATCTGCCCATCAGTTTACCAACGATACAAACTGACTGGAGCCGTAGCTAGGGGATTTGGTTCAGGGGGTAACCCTGATTACAGCTATTGTGGCGGACCCCAATAGTGGATGTAGGAGAACCTCATTCACTTTTCCCATCTTTTCCATCTGGCCCAGACCGACATGGCAACTTCTTCAGCCAAGAATCGGCTGCTGAGGTTATAGCACAGACATATTTGACTTCTCACACTGCCATAACAGCTCCATCTGTCCCTGACCTGCAGAAACCCATCATCCTGCTGATACCCCAATACTGAGATGCTGCTGCCGTATGTGTTCCTCTTACTGCACCACTGTGTGCCCTGTAAATGATAAAACAACCCTCTAGAATATAGTAATGTCGTGTGCAAATGCCCTAGAAAACAGGGCCCACATTTTGCCCCTAGAAAGTAATAATGCCCTCTGTGTGCCACTTTGACTGTCACAATAACCTGAGTTCCCCTAGAATAAGGGCCCACTTTACTTTTAATAATGTCCCGAGTCTCCCCCCTGTACAATTGTCCTCTGCACAGTATAATACCTCCACACTGTATAATGACCCTTTATTAGCCCCTAAACTGTTTAAAGGCTCCAAGACTGTATGATGGCTCAGCCCCACACTGTACAAAGACCCTACATTAGCTCCAACACTGTATGGTGGCACAATAAGTAACCTCCATATTGTATAATGCACCCCCATATTCCTCTGTATAGTATAATGCACCCCCATAGTCCTCTATAAAGCATAAGGCACTCTCATAGTTCACCATACAGTCTAATGCACCTCCATAGTGCTCCATCTAATATAATGCACTCCACTTATTCCTCTATATAGTATAATGCACTCCTCATAGTCCTCCATATAGTATAATGCACTCCCCATATTCCTCTATATAGTATAATGCACTCCTCATAGTCCTCAATACAGTATAGTGCACTCCACATAGTCCTCTATATAGTATAACACACTCCTCATAGTCTTCAATACAGTATAGTGCACTCCCCATAGTCCTCTATATAGTATAATGTACTCCCCATAGTCCTCCATACAGTCTAATGCACTCATCATAGTCCTCCAAACAATGAAATGGAGCTGTGACTGATGACATCACTTAGCTTGTGTTAACTCCAATCTTGTCGCTACAAAGGAGAAGCTGAAGCAGGCAGCTAATCCTTCCCAGGTACTAATCCACGCGGTGGTCCCTGGCGGTTTCTCCCCTCCCCATGACTGACAGATGTTCCCTCATACACACACACAGGGAGAGACCTGGGTAGTGTGGGGGACCGGCCTCTGATCAGTCATCTGAGTCGCACAGTCACAGTGTCTTTTCTCTGAAACGCGGCAGTATTCCATAGTGAGACCTGCACTCTCGCGCTGCGCGTGGTCCGGACAGCATGAGCCAGCTGGCTTCCCTTTATAATTGGCCAATTCGTAAAGTACAAAGGAGAAATCAATTTCCAGGCATTTTTTTACCATTTGCTTGGAGTAAGTAAAATCACTAACACGTCATTGATCTGCCCGAAATATCCAAATGTCAGGATCTCTGCAAATTACAGAACTGATGCCGGGGAAAGTCATTCTTCCTTGATGTCTAAAATCATCCACCAGGTTAATTTTTTCCTGGACCAATTTGCAATGACTGTGCTAAATTATTGGCAGAAGAGGGTGAGCATCCTGCTACATGATGTCCCCTGTCGTCAGTGATGTCACTGCAGCAGTGTGATCATATCACCGGTCCCAGGATCTAGAACACTGGAAGTAATGTAGCGATTTGTATCACCAGTGATGAACGTTCTGAGGACGGAGCCTCCACATATATGAGGATACATCAAGGCCAGGCTTTAATTCACCCGTCAGTCAGTGCCAGCTGGCTATTAAATATAACAGTTTTATACTGCAATAGCCCATAAAAATTAATGCGCAGTCAGTGCAGTAAATAAAACAAGAAGACACAGAGGTTAATCCTGATTCCCATACAAATATGTATCGGGGGAACGTGCAGATATGGGATGACCCATCCAGTACAGGAAACTCCAGTAAATTGACATTTCCTGAATTTTATCTGTATTGAATGGATTCGCTCATGTTTACTAAATACGCAGAAGATGAAAACGACTTTGTTTTGCAAGAGAGACTTTGCCTTCCCGGAGAATGATTTGATATTGATTAGGAGAACAGGTAGAGAGATATTCCCATAGAAATGATGCAAGATTCCACCACTTCAAGGAAATGTGTCATCAGAAAACAACTTACTCTTTGTCAGGTTTTGTATATTTATTATTATTTAAATGTTTTTGCATTTTTATTTCATATAAAATTTTGTATTAAAATTAAAAAATAGAAATTTTGCCATTTGCACACCGGCCATGTTCTTTAAGGAAATTCACATGCACATTAGCGACAAAGACAGACTCAGACCCGGTCTGTTGTATGGAAGTATTTAATAAGTGTGCGCAAAGGCCTTTTAGAATAAAAGCAGGAGGAGGTGAGCTGTAACTTCACTGATTGTGAATGGGTGGATCCTGTGTTATCTACGGTATATAGAGGTGTTATCAGTCATTGTTCAGGAGGAGGAAGTGAGCCACAGCTCAGCTATTGTGAATGGTGGATCCTGTGTTATCTAATGTATATAGATTTTATCAGTCATTGCACAGGAGGAGGAGGTGAGCTGTGACCTCACATATTGCCAATGGTGGAGCCTGTTATCAGCTCTATATAGAGGTGTTATCAGTCATTGTACAGGAGGAGAAGGTGAGCTGTGACATCACGTATAGTGAATGGTGGGTCCTGTGTTATCTACTGTATATAGAGGTGTTATCAGTCATTCTACAGGAGGAGGCGGAGGTGAGCTGTGACATCCCCTATTGTGAATGGTGGATACTGTGTTATCTACTGTATATAGAGGTGTTATCAGTCATTGTACAGGAGGAGGAGGTGAGCTGTGACATCACCTATTGTGAATGGTGGATCCCGTGTTATCTACTGTATATAGAGGTGTTATCAGTCATTGCATAGGAGGAGGAGTTGAGCTGTGATATCCTCTATTGTGAATGGTGAATCCTGTGTTATATAGAGTATATAGAGTTATCAGTTATTGTACAGGAGGAGGAAGTCAGCTGTGACATCATCTATGGTGAATGGTGAATCTTGTATTACCAGCTGTGCGTAGTGTTATCTGTCATTGGGATCCTGCCTGTGTTGATAATGAGACTTCTGAAAACTCTTCTTTAAAGAACAGAAGTGTGCGTCTACAATATCCGTGGTCAGTGTGGAAATTGCAGGAGCTCTAATTTTTTTTTTAATCAAATTGTGAAAATCTCTTTAAAAAAATCTTGATTTAGCAAATAGATAATTTCTGGCGACACATTCCGTTTATGTCTCACTTTTGGAATGTTTGCCCTTTCATGACCATTGGGCTACTTCTTCACCCCCTTGCTTGCTTTTCGAGGCCACGTGAAGTGCCGTTGCAGGGGGCGCGCTGGCAGGGCCGTGGCACTGTGCCCTGTGCTTCAGCCTCCTCCTCCTCTTTATGTTGTGCGGATACAGTACTGTAAACAATAAACTTCCAATTCCAAACAAACAATCCCTCTGCTCGCACAATCCCACCCGTTATAGCACAGCCTGCGCTCCTCTGCTTGGCTTTTAGAATAATGGTTCCCAGCGTCCTGTTACTGCACCTACAGAGATCTCGCCGGCGGCCGCACATAGGAGTCCGGGACATTTCCATATGTTTCGTGGCAAAAGCTGCTCCTCCGACATAAAACTAAACTGCTGCTTTTTACATAACCATACGCAATTCAAACAAAGAAGCGTTCAGGTTCTCCGCACCGTTCTCAGCAGCCAGGTGGCCACTTACCGAGGGTCCGGAGTCCTCGGTGTGCGTCCAATACCACTGTGATCGCATCCGAGAGATCCTAATGTGGCATTTTATATGACGCTGGTATAAATCTCTCTCGATTATGACCCGCACTACTTAATCACATCATGAATTCTTGAACGCTGCCCAAATACTGTAACCTGCAGAAGGGGCTCAGCACGGTCACACGGACTTACATCAAAAATCCACATTTTAGTACCACCCCCGGGTTAGCCCCCCCTTGAGAATTTGGGTAAAAAATGAGTACATTCGTTAGATCTCTGTAAGATCCGGTTTGATCAACCAAAGCTAACATTAGATCACCCCTTCAAAATGAGATATTTACGATCTTTTCCATGGGGGGGGCTAACCCGTAGCTAGCCCCCCCAACTTTGAAATTTGCCGTTTTTTGGATGGATTCTGATAGATATTCGTTAGATCAGGTTTGATCAGCAAAAATTAACGTTAGATCTCCTTTCGTCCACGAGATATTGGGGGGTGTCAGGTGGGGGGTTAGCTACGGGCTAGCCCCCCAACTTTGAAATTTGCTGTTTTTTGGATGGATTCTGATAGATATTCATTAGATCCGGTTTGATCAGCAAAAATTAACGATAGATCTCCTTTCGTTCACGAGATATTGGGGGTGTCAGGTGGGGGTTAGCCCCCCCTACTTTGAAATTTGCCGTTCTTTGGATGGATTCTGATACATATTTGTTAGATCCGGTTTGATCAGCAAAAATTAACGTTAGATCTCCCTTCGTTCCCAAGATATTGGGGGGTGTCAGGTGGGGGGGTTAGCTGCGGGTTAGCCCCCCTACTTTGAAATTTGCTGTTTTTTGGATGGATTCTGATAGTTATTCGTTAGATCCGTTTCAGCAGTGGTCCTGAGGTATAGATGGAGAAGAGAAGGGGTCTAAGGACAAAGCATTGGGGGAGACCAATAGAGAAAGAGTGAAGTGAGGCGTTGGTGAGTGAGTGGAAAAATCTGAAAGTTCGGTCAGTGAATCATTCTCGTCCCCTGTGATGCCTACAGGTCCGCCTCTTCACAATCATTGCAGCACACTGCCCCCCTTCCTCGCCGAGACACATCGCCAGTAAAGTCCTGATGCTGCCCACAACTGACCCCCGCCGAAGTCGCCGCTGCTAAAACGGATCTATCGAATATCTATCAGAATCCATAAAAAAACAGCAAATTTCAAAGTAGGGGGGCTTGTTTTTTGCGTAGCAAGTTGTATTTTTCCTTGGCACCACTTTGGAGTGCATATAATGTTTTGTATAACTTTTATTTATTTTTTAGGAGAGGGAAAATTTAAAAAAAAATTAATTACGCTAATGTTTTTTGAGTTTTATTTTTAGATAATTTCCCGTGCGGTAAAAATAACAGAATAACTTTATTCTTCGGGTCAGGTCGGACACACCGATCCCAAATTTATGTAATTTTTTTCCTTTTTTAATACTTTTAAAAAGTAAAACCGTTTTTTTTTAAATAATGAGAGAGGATTTGGTGTCACCGCATGCGCAGCCCCGTAGCGCTTTTATTTGTCTGACTACAGAGCTGTGGGATGCCTCATTTTTTGCGGGAAGAGTTGTAGTTTTTATTCGGACCATTTTGGGGTATATCCGATTTTTTGATCGTGTTTTATGCCTTTTTTTGTGACTCAAACAGTGAAAAAAATAGAAATTATGGCTTTTTTTATTTTTTATGGCGTTTACCGTGTGGAATAAAATATTAAAATATTTATGGGGGTTGTGATCCCAGCTGACAGTAGGACAACTGGGATCCCGCGATTGCCGACGGGGCTAGCTGGGCTGCCATTCCACCGCCCGACGTGAAAACTCTATGGCGGAGGAATAAGGCCCGGCTAGCCCTGTCGGCAAAAGTCAATGGGCGGTCTTCAAGGGGTTAAAAAAGCCTGTACATAGACTAAACAAAAACTCTTCATGTGGTCTCATTTTTAATCAATTTAATTATCAAAAAAATAAATCTTACTCATTAGTACAGTGAAAAACACAAGTAAAAGTAATACCTTACAGAAATAGATATTTAACAGTGGAAACCTGAAAGTTTAGGACTGCAAATCCCTGTAATATAAATAGAACACGTACATTTTAACATCTAGACGGCGTTCCTGGGTTATCGGTGTTTGACTTATACAAAAAACAAAGAAAATTACTAATGTGACTAGATATAAATGTATTCAAATGTTTAATATCATAGAATACCAATAATAATTTACAATAAATATTCACGAAAGATGTAGGCTGTATCTAAAGAATAGAAGGACTGAAAATTCCCATGAGTGCAAAGTAACTCAAACAAAAGAAAGAAGAACACTAACACCCCAACACCGGGGTATTAGGCTGTGTTCACACACAGCGGTTTTTTTTCACGTTTTTCCCACGGATTTACCAAAAAAATCCGCTCAAAAAACGCTTAAAAGAAGCTTCCCATTCATTTTAATGCATTTTGCACTTTCTGTGCATATTGATGTGTTTTTTACCGCGAAAAAACGCTTCGCAGCATGCTCATTAATTTCTATTTCACTATTTGCTGTGTCTGGGGACGCGCAGAAAAAAATCGAGGCAAAAACGCACGGAAAAAAATGTGCGTTTTCTGGGAAGGAGTCCTGTTTTTATGCCGAAATTTTCTGCCTACGTGTGCACATAGCCTTACCGTTCTTCTTCTTCTTTCTTTTGTTTGAGTTACTTTGCACTCATGGGAGTTTTCAGTCCTTCTATTCTTTAGATACAGCCTACATCTTTCGTGAATATTTATTGTAACTTATTATTGGTATTCTATGAGATTATACATATTTGAATACATTTATTTCCATTTTCCTTATAGTTTTTCTCCACTCATACAAAAACCCTACTTAGGAATGGAGGAACAGTCTTTGGATAGAAAGAAGTGCGTGGCGGCGGTCAGAGCGCTCTGAGACTGGCTTAGCTCCTAGTAGATGCTGTAGCTGTGCCATACGTAGGAATTAATACCTACCTTCACATTTAGTTAGTGAACTCACTTGTACGAGGATGTGTTTCTCTGCCTGCTCTTATGACTGAAGTGAAAATGAACATCCAAAGAAAAGGTCACACACAGGGTCAAACAGAGGGTGGGATCAAAATCACTCAAAAGTGGATACATTGTGTTGATAAAACTACATGCAAATGTAAAAGGTGCTAAGTGGGTTTTCAAGCCATTGCCCCACCTGGTTTTTCCACATGTGGTTTTCAGTGGCATCATGCAGTGCTTAGGGAGCTGATGAGCATGTGATCGGCTCCATCATGCTGCGCTCCTCTGTTCCGCCGCTATCCCACCTGTTGCTTTTCCTGCCCTGTATTTAGCTTTCAGGTAACTTTTGATATGTCATAGAGGCATATCAACGTTTATCTGCTGACATAGGCTAAGTTCACACTGCTTAAATATGACACCTGTTTTGTCTGAGGCGGAATTAAACTCTGAATGTGGTACTGCACGGGTTCCTTGGTGTCTCCTGCTGGCGGGGTGACGTCGCCCCTCCAGTGTCCTATGCCAGGGAACCACAGACGAGCCCTGCAGTACAAGACCCACAGGTAGCCGACAGCAAGGGAGGCCATGAGTACCGGTGCCGCTGCAGCGAAGCGGGAGGACGATGTGCAGGGGAGCACTGCTCACCGGCATCCCTCTGTTGTGGCACTGTAAGGATTCCCTGAGCTTTCCCGCTGGTGGGTGACGTCACCCCACCAGCGTTCTGCAGCCTGGGGAAATCCCAGGGAACCCCTTCAGCACCACACATCACATGCTCACATTGGATTACAGATCAGCTACTACCAGGGGTCAAGTTCTGGGAAAAAAATGTGGGAACTCACCCAAGATTTCCTACTTGCCCCCACTCTGATGAGAATTACACCAACGTAGTAATGAAATAATACTGCCATACTGTGACTGAATAAAACACCATGCAAAGACCAATATTACTCCTATACAGTGACCATAGATAGGCAGAAACTAGCTACACGGGCGCTCTGCAGACCGCACTAGTGATTATGTTACCTTTAGACCTCTTTCACACGATCATATGCGTTTTGCACGCGTTAAAAATGCAGCGTTGTCACTGCGTATTTCCCATCGTATTTCACGCAGCCCAGTGATTTGTATTAATGGGCTAATCATGTAATATGCTACAAAATAGAACATCCTGCAATTGTAATTTTTTTTTACACGCATTTGCGTATGCATGAAAATAACGCATAGGAGAATAAACTGTTTCAATGGGTACATTTCATCGTGAAAAACACAGCGTATTACATGACAAAACTAAGATCATGTGAAAGAGGCCTTATATCCAATGGTCACATGCGACGTGAAAGAGGCCTTATATCCAATGGTCACATGCGACGTGAAAGAGGCCTTATATCCAATGGTCACATGCGACGTGAAAGAGGCCTTATATCCAATGGTCACATGCGACGTGAAAGAGGCCTTATATCCAATGGTCACATGCGACGTGAAAGAGGCCTTATATCCAATGGTCACATGCGACGTGAAAGAGGCCTTATATCCAATGGTCACATGCGACGTGAAAGAGGCCTTATATCCAATGGTCACATGCGACGTGAAAGAGGCCTTATATCCAATGGTCACATGCGACGTGAAAGAGGCCTTATATCCAATGGTCACATGCGACGTGAAAGAGGCCTTATATCCAATGGTCACATGCGACGTGAAAGAGGCCTTATATCCAATGGTCACATACGACGTGAAAGAGGCCTTATATCCAATGGTCACATGCGACGTGAAAGAGGCCTTATATCCAATGGTCACATGCGACGTGAAAGAGGCCTTATATCCAATGGTCACATGCGACGTGAAAGAGGCCTTATATCCAATGGTCACATGCGACGTGAAAGAGGCCTTATATCCAATGGTCACATGCGACGTGAAAGAGGCCTTATATCCAATGGTCACATGCGACGTGAAAGAGGCCTTATATCCAATGGTCACATACGACGTGAAAGAGGCCTTATATCCAATGGTCACATACGACGTGAAAGAGGCCTTATATCCAATGGTCACATGCGACGTGAAAGAGGCCTTATATCCAATGGTCACATGCGACGTGAAAGAGGCCTTATATCCAATGGTCACATGCGACGTGAAAGAGGCCTTATATCCAATGGTCACATGCGACGTGAAAGAGGCCTTATATCCAATGGTCACATGCGACGTGAAAGAGGCCTTATATCCAATGGTCACATGCGACGTGAAAGAGGCCTTATATCCAATGGTCACATGCGACGTGAAAGAGGCCTTATATCCAATGGTCACATGCGACGTGAAAGAGGCCTTATATCCAATGGTCACATGCGACGTGAAAGAGGCCTTATATCCAATGGTCACATACGACGTGAAAGAGGCCTTATATCCAATGGTCACATGCGACGTGAAAGAGGCCTTATATCCAATGGTCACATGCGACGTGAAAGAGGCCTTATATCCAATGGTCACATGCGACGTGAAAGAGGCCTTATATCCAATGGTCACATGCGACGTGAAAGAGGCCTTATATCCAATGGTCACATGCGACGTGAAAGAGGCCTTATATCCAATGGTCACATGCGACGTGAAAGAGGCCTTATATCCAATGGTCACATGCGACGTGAAAGAGGCCTTATATCCAATGGTCACATGCGACGTGAAAGAGGCCTTATATCCAATGGTCACATACGACGTGAAAGAGGCCTTATATCCAATGGTCACATGCGACGTGAAAGAGGCCTTATATCCAATGGTCACATGCGACGTGAAAGAGGCCTTATATCCAATGGTCACATGCGACGTGAAAGAGGCCTTATATCCAATGGTCACATGCGACGTGAAAGAGGCCTTATATCCAATGGTCACATGCGACGTGAAAGAGGCCTTATATCCAATGGTCGCATGCAACGTTTGCTGTTACTGGGGTCATTTGCTTTGCCTATTTCTAGTCCAGACCGCCACAATGAATTTTCCCAGCCGCTACTTGTCTCTGTAGGATTTTGCATTCAGACAGCTACGGATTAGCCCACCCAAAAAAAGATCGGAAATATCTCAGGAACGAAAGGAGATCTAACGTTAATTTTTGCTGATCAAACCGGATCTAACGAATATCTATCAGAATCCATCCAAAAAACGTCAAATTTCAAAGTAGGGGGGCTAAACCGAAGCTAACCCCCCACCTGACAGCCCCAATATCTCGGGAACGAAAGGAGATCTAACATTAATTTTTGCTGATCAAACCAGATCTAACGAATATCTATCAGAATCCATGCAAAAAACGGCAAATTTCAAAGTAGGGGGGGCGAACCCATAGCTAACCCCCCACCTGACATCCCCAATATCTCGGGAACGAAAGGAGATCTAACGTTAATTTTTGCTGATCAAACCGGATATAACGAATATCTATCAGAATCCATCCAAAAAACAGCAAATTTCAAAGTAGGGGGGGCTAGTCCGTAGCTAACCCCCCAGCTGATACCCCCAATATCTCGGGAACGAAAGGAGATCTAACGTTAATTTTTGCTGGTCAAACCGGATCTAACGAATATCTATCAGAATCCATAAAAAAAACCCGGCAAATTTCAAAATAGGGGGGGGCTAACCCGCAGCTAACCCCCCACCAGACACCCCCAATATCTCGCGAACAAAAGGAGATCTAACGTTAATTTTTGCTGATCAAACCAGATCTAATGAATATCTATCAGAATCCATCCAAAAACCGGCAAATTTCAGAGTAGGGGGGGGCCAACCCGTAGCTAACCCCCCACCTGACACCCCCAATATCTCAGGAACGAAAGGAGATCTAACGTTAATTTTTGCTGATCCAACCAGATCTAACAAATATCTATCAGAATCCATCGTAAAAACGGCAAATTTCAAAGTTGGGGGGCTAGCTACGGGTTAGCCCCCCCGGAAAAGATCGTAAATATCTCATTTTGTGGGGGTGATCTAACGTTAGCTTTGGTTGGTCAAACCGGATCTATCAAAGATCTAACGAATGTACTCATTTTTTACCCAAATTCTCACTAAGGGGGGCTAACCCGGGCGTGGTCATTTTAGTGGCTACGAAACCAGTGCACCCTGCATGTCCGCCCACAGAGACCCCAGAAAGGGATTCTGCTGTCTTCTAAAATAATACAGCAATATTCTTTTATAATCCTATTAGCCTATAAGCCTATAACCTGCAGTAACCACCGATCGACCAAACCGCTGCACGACCAGCTCTACCCTCGCCTACTGTATTATCACCCATCCCTTGTAGATTGTGAGCCCTCGCGGGCAGGGTCCTCTCTCCTCCTGTACCAGTTATGACTTGTATTGTTTAAGATTATTGTACTTGTTTTTATGTATACCCCTCCTTACATGTAAAGCGCCATGGAATAAATGGCGCTATAACAATAAATAATAATAATAATAATAATAATAATAATAATAATAAAAAAAAAAAAAAAAATCGTATTCAGATCTTCTGCTTTGGAAAGGGGTATAGTTCAGCTGGCATCTCTGAGTGACTACCTGCTCTGTTGCCATGGTCCTCGGAGATTATGTGGTTGCACTGGTTTTTGAGGTCTGTGGCTGGTCCGTCACCGGGAACCGGTTTCACCGCAACCCTACAGCCACGTTTATGGAAGATTGTGGCTGTAGGATTAATAGAGGGTTATGGTGGCACTGTTTTTGTGCTCTAGTTCTTTTATTCCTAAAGGTCTGCTGCTGCCCTGTTATTGGAATTGCTGGCTGTTACTGGGGCCTATGGCTGTGGGTCGCCCCTCACACCCAGGGCAGCGGGGTACCCGGTACCGGGCCGGTGTCAGGGGGATGTGTCATAGCAGCGGTGACCCGGTCCGTGGCCCTGGGCGCCCAATATCAATGGTGGTGATGTTAATAGTATAGTTTATATGGATAGTTCGTGACGCCACCCGTGGTGTTTGGCAAGTAAGATGTTGAGCCAACGCTGCATGCAGATCCACTGGGACTGATGGTGTGGTGCAGCAAAGATGGTGTAGCTCCCCACAGGTGGAGCTGTAGTCCCAGGGCAGTGTGGGTGCAATGGATGAGGAGAGACGCAGAATGGTATAGATGCTGGTACCCAGATGTAGCGGTGCTGAAGGTGTTAGCGGCGAATGAATGGAGGACACCAGGGCTTGCAGTTTCAAAGCTTTACTCACAGTTCGTGGTACCCACTGGTGCCTGCCTCTGTGCCGTGTCCTCCGGGGTAGAGAATCAACCTCCCGGGCAAGTCAGGGTTCTCCTCTCCAACACTCCGCCAACATGTGCCTTTCCTGAACGACTCCTCTATTGCACCTTTAGATGCGAAGCACTCCAGTACTTAGTCACCCTGGAATGCCTCTCTCTAGGTGTTCCTAGTCTTTACTTGTATGACAGACAGCTGTAGCCTCTGTCGGGGACTCCTCTCAGAGTCCTGGCTCACGAATCTGTTGCTGTTGTGTCCCAAGTCTTGGATGGGAGTAGTGCATTTACAGCCAACTACTCCACCGTTGTCTGCTGCAGAACCATAAGTGTCCATACAACCTCGGGGACCGGGCCCCGGCCTTGCGCTGAGAACCTATAGGCAGGGTTCCTCTTCCAACCCACAACTCCTCTCTGTTTTCTTACTCCTTCGTTCTGCGCTGTTCCTTCTCTCTCTTATGGAAGCTTAGGTTGCAGGTCTACGTCTTTCTCTTTCTCTTCTCTTTCCCATGCCAGCTGGCTCAGATCACTGAGGCAACTGCAGCACTCTTTCTAAACTGAACTCAAACTGAACTCAAAACTAACTTCAGAACTGAACTCCTTCTCGTCTGACCTCCTGTCAGACAGACCTTCTGTCAGCCTGCTCTTCTTCTCTGGGACTCACCCAAGACTGACCTACAATTCTCAACTTTCCCTCTCTTTTATACTAACTCCACCCACCTCCCAGCACATCTCGTGTTACGAAGCAGGGTTCCACGAAGGGTGCTCTGCTACCCCCAGCCTGAAGCTGCTAGGTGGACCTACTGAACTATCCTGTGTGTGGGATGCAGGTGTTGGAGTGAGGAAAGGAGTTCCCAACTTACCTAGGCGGTGGGGCACTACACCTTAGGAGAAGGTGTAGTACCTCTGTGGCGACCGAGCCTCAGGGGCGCCACAGCTGCACTGTTACTGGGGCCTATGGCTGCACTGTTACTGACTGGGGCCTATGGCTGCACTGTTACTGACTGGGGCCTATGGCTGCACTGTTACTGACTGGGGCCTATGGCTGCACTGTTACTGACTGGGGCCTATGGCTGCACTGTTACTGACTGGGGCCTATGGCTGCACTGTTACTGACTGGGGCCTATGGCTGCACTGTTACCGACTGGGGCCTAAGGCTGCACTGTTACTGACTGGGGCCTATGGCTGCACTGTTACTGACTGGGGCCTATGGCTGCACTGTTACTGACTGGGGCCTATGGCTGCACTGTTACTGACTGGGGCCTATGGCTGCACTGTTACTGACTGGGGCCTATGGCTGCACTGTTACTAGTTATTTGTGGCTGCACTGATACTGGGGCCTGCTGGACATTACCTTTGTTAGTAGCCCTCGCTGTTATTTAAGTCTAATGACTGTCAGCATTTTGGGGGTCTTGTGGCCCCTACAGTTACTGAGTATCTCATGACTGTCATTACTATCGGAGATCCTGCACTGTTAATGGGGGTCGTCCTGTTGCTGGAGGCTGGACATTGCTAAAAGTTGCTAAAAGCATCTCAAACTAGACACGTTGTCCATAAAGGTTCCCCAGCTTTGGCAATCCTAGGTGACCTAATGGACGCAACATAGAGGAGCTAACACTTCTCACAGCTGGAAGTTTACTACAATTGTTGCCAGTATAGGCAATCAGAATAGAAAAGTAACAATAATGTTTTGTTCTAAACAGTCTTCCTGAAAGTCGATAATAGCGTGGCTGCGTAATAATAGCTGATATCCGTCACATTTGGATATATATTATTAGGAAGGGTCTCATGGCTGATAACAGAGAATAATGTTCTGTACCATGCTGTATGGTGAGTGTTCCTTTAAATAGAAGATAGCGCAGCAATGTCTAACCCCCTGCTCGGAGTGTCACAACGCAGCTCAGAGAGCCTCAGTGCCATCCGCTGCCTCCACCATGCTACACTGCGTCCTGCTGTACTGTAAACACCCACTGCCTTTGTTACAGGCTCAGAATGAATTGTTCTGGCCATGATACATTGAATATTCAGGATCGCGGGCTCCCAGAGAATTGCACTAATTATATCCTGTCACTGAATTCTCATAAACCATGTCTGAGGGTGCGGGGGACACAACTGTGCAGGAAACCTCTGGGACCAGGGAACAAGGGGAAGGACACAGAGGAGGGGGGAACAAGGAGTGAGAAGAGAGAGCAAAGTAGTGGAAGGAAGGAAGACGCTGGAAGGAAGACACAGATCGAAAGGCTGAGGAGAGAGGAGGAGAGAGGAAATAATGGAGAAAAAGAGAGAGAGCAAAGGAGAGGGAGGAAGGGACATGCTGGAGGGGAGACACAGACCAAAAGCCTGAGGAGAGAAAGAGAGAGAAAAGGCGTGAAAGGAAGGATAACACTGGAGGGGAGACACAGACCGAAAGGCTAAGGAGAGAGGAAAGAGAGGAGAAAAAAAAGAAAGCGCAAATAAGTGAAAGGAAGAAAGATGCTGGAGGGGAGACACAAACCAAAAGGCTGAGGAGAGGGGAGAGAAGGAGAGAGAGGAAAGGTGTGGAAATAAAGAAGATGCTGGAGGGGAGACACAGACCAAAAGGCTGACGAGAGGGGAGAGAGCGAAAGAGAAAAACAGAGAGCAAAAGAGTGGAAGGAAGGAAAACGCTGAAGGGGAGACACAGACTGAAAGGCTGAGGAGAGGGGAGAGAGAGAGAGAGAAAGAGAGAAAGACAAAAAAATAGGGAGAAAAGCAATGGAATGAAGGAAGACGCTGGAGGGGAGATCAAAAAGCTAAGGAGAGGGGAGAGAGAAGGAGAGAGAGAACGATACTGCCACACAGAGAAAAACTCGAATACTGAGGAGAGGGGAGAGAGAAAGATAATGAAATTCTGAGGATAGCAAAGAGAAAGAGAGAGAAGTACTGGAAGGAAGGAAGACACTGGAGGGGGAGACAGAATGAAAGGCGGAGAAAAGCGAGAGACAGAGAAAAAAAAGTAATGAAAGTACGAAAGACCCTGAAATAGTGAGAGAGAGAGAGAGACTGGCACAGAAAGTGATAGAGGGGTAGCGAGAGTGAGAAATAATAACAGATAGTGACTGGCAGAGAGACTTTGAGAGAGAGACTGGCACAGGGAGAGAGGGAGTGAGAATGTTGCGGTGGATATAGATGGCCTTGGAGAATACACACAAACATACACATATGCAGACACACATACGCATACTGTGAGGCATTGATCCCTGTTACAGCTAGGGGGCGCTGTGTGTTCTCCCCAGGATATGCACGGAGGCGTATTGAGGCTATGAGGATGCATTGCGGTCACAGGCGTAGGGGTCGCTGTGTGTTCTCCCCAGGATGTGCATGGAGGCATATGAAGGCCATAGGTGTGCATGGCAGTCACAGGCGTAGCTGTGACTGAAATGCAGACTGATAATAAAAGTAAGTGTTAGTCTTGGACATGTTAGTGTCCAAGGCAGAGGTATGTAAAACCTGCTCTGGATGTTGTGTTTGAAACAGATTGCAGTATGATAGTAGTTTGTGCAGTCTGTTCCATTCTGGACCCAGGTTTTCCATGTGGCTGAAAGCCACAGTTTGCTATGTTAAAAACCCTGCAGGAAAGGGTTAGGCTAGGTTCACATTGAATTAGAGCAGTCCGTTCAATGTATGCGTTAAACGGACTGTGCTAACGCTACTTCTTTTTTTGATTGCGTTATGCGATTGCGCTAGCGCAGCTGCTCCATCTGCGCTAGCAGTGATGGACCCTCAAACGCTGTAGATCGGGTCCGAGGGTGCTTCACAACATGACGGCACATCGCTAACGCATGCCGATTATGACATGCGTTAGCGATGCACTACGTTATGGCAGTCTATGGGTGAGTTAACGGATGCGTTACATTGCATTAATGCCGAGTTGTAGCGTAATCCGTTAAACGGACTGCCATAACGCAATGTAGACCACCCCTTAGTGTGTGCTTAGTGAGTCTCAGGTGTGTCAGGGTCAGAGTGAGGCCTGGCAACCCGCAGCGTACACAGCAATGCAATTCATCCACGGTAACTGGTCTCAGATGTGGACGGTCCTGTGCCCGGAGGTGAACCGCAGGTGGATGTCCTTTGCCCGAAAGAGGACTGGTGTGTAACGATTGCAAAACAGGTGGATATGGTGCCCATCTGCGATCCGGAGGCTATCCTGGACTGTGTACGGCTGTGTGAGTAAAGAGAGTGTGATACAAGCGGTGCAGGACACTCAGGGGAACTAGTCAGAGGAGGACTAGCGTGTGTAGTGCCTGCAACATGTAATGCTGTGTGAATAGAGTCTTGGATACGGCGCATAGACACCCACTGGAACTAGTCAGAAGAAGACTGGCATGTTTAGGGTCTGTAAAATTAACATTGCCGTATAATATATATTCTGCAAATGGTGAAAAAGATACTAGTTATATGCACTGAAGTTACAGTATATGCACTTGTGTAGATTGGACTTTTAATGCTGTGAGGAAACACATTAAAAAGACTTTTGTGTTTGAATTTTGTGGGTCATTGCCACTTCACTGCGTACGGTGCTACCGCGGTACTACAATACATATATGCATACATATATACACGCACACATATATACATACACACACACACATGCATACATACATGCACAAATACAGAGTTGTGCTTAAAAGTTTAAATACCCCAGCAGAATATTTGCTTTTTTGGCCTTTTTTTGGAGAATATATGAATGGTAACAACAAAACCTTTTCTCCCCTCATGGTTAATGGTTGGGTGAAGCCATTTATTGTCAATCTACTGTGTTTTCTCTTTTTAAATCATAGTGACAACCCAAAACATCCAAATGACCCTGATGAAAAGTTTACATACCCCATTTATTAATACTGTGTATTGCCCCCTCTAATATCAATGACAGATTGAAGTCTTTTGTGGCAGTTGTGGATGAGGTTCTTTATTTTCTCAGATGGTAAAGCTGCACACTCTTCTTAGCAAAAAGCCTCCAGTTCCTGTAAATTCCTGGACTGTCTAGCATGAACTGCACACTTGAGATCTCCCCAGAGAGGCTCAATGATTTTGAGGTCGGGAGACGGAGATGACCACTCCAGAACCTTCACTTTGTTCTGCTGTAGCCAATGATAGGTCCATTTGGCCTTGTATTTTTGATCGTTGTCATGTTGGAACGTCCAAGTACGTCCCATGCGCAGCTTCCGGATGAGTGCAAATTTGCTGAAAGCGTGCTGCATTCATCTTTCCCTTCAGCTTTGACCAAGTTTCCTGTGCTTTTGCAGCTCACATATCCACAAAATATCAACATTCCACCTTGGTGCTTTACAGTAGGAATGGTGTTGCTTTTAGCATTAGCCTTGTTGACCTCTGTCCAAATATAATGTTTATGGTTGTGATCAAAAAGTTCACTTTTGGTCTCATCACTCCAAATTACCTTGTTCCTGAAGATTTGTTATGTTTTGCGTATTGTAGGTGAGATACTTTTTGGCATTTGTGCAATAATGGCTTTCTTCTGGTGACTCAACCATGCAGCCCATTTTTCTTCAAGTGCCTCTTTATTGTGCATATTGAAACAGCCACACCGCTAGTTTTCAGAGAGTCCAGTATTTCACCTGATGTTATTTGTGGGTTTTTCTTTGCATCCCCAACAATTTTCCTGGCAGTTGTTGATGATATTTTTGTTGGTCTACCTGACCGTGGTTTTGTTTTTACAGAGTCCCTGATTTTCCATTTGTTAATCACAGTTTGAATGCTTCTGACTGGCATTATCAATTTCTTCTATATCTTTTTGTATCCCTTTCCTGTTTTATACAGTTCAATTACCTTTTCCCATAGATCCGTTGACAATTCTTTTGCTTTCCCCATGACTCACAATCCAGAACCATCAGTGGCTGGATGAAAGATGCAAGAGTCTGTCTGGATCCCAGAAACTCAGACAGCTTTTATGCATACACACTGATTACAAGCAAACAGGTCACAGGTGAGGATGTTACCTTTAGTATCCATTCAAACCCATTTGTGTCAACATCTGTGCATGTTATCAGGCCCAAATCACCAGCGTATGTAAAATTTTGATCAGGGTCATTTGGATGTTTTGTGTTATCATTCTGATTTAAAAAGAGAAAACACAGTAGTTTGACAATAAATGGCTTGGAGCAAAAGGTTTGGTGTTATTCATATTCTCTGAAAAAAGGCCAAGAAAGCAAAAATTCTGCCGGGATATGTAAACTTTTGAGCACAACTGTACCCACATATGTACATACATACACACATACATACACTGTATATACATAAACACACACATACTTACATATATTACACCAACAAAGCTAATCCTCTAAATCTGAAGCTATAGCTTCAAAGACACTACAGGAGTGTTAATCAAGCAACCAAGATGTGAACACTTAATCTAAAGAGTAAATTAACTAAACAGAAATAAGGTCACCATAAAAGGATGTTAATCAATAGTACAAAATGTATTAGAAAAATACTTACAGTAGATTTAATAATAGATCATTACAATAATTGTGAGGGCTGATACATAATATGAGACAAAATAACAAACGACTGGGACAACAAAATAGGAGCATGAACCTACTGGGGTTCAATAGAAAGACAGTGCAATATGACTGGTTTGCTAATACACAATTCCATATAATAAAGCAACCAGATCAAATCCCCCCAGACACCAATGCTATCCCAAAAAAATTTTATGATGCCAGAAAAATACAGCATATCAGATGGATAGTCAGGTTAAATGGTAATATGGTTACCACAAAAATTTTTATGTGAAACAATTAGCCTACTCTCATTTAATAAGTGGTAACCTATGCTATAATGCAAAAAAACCCTTTTAGAAAAGGGGAGAAGGTATAACTGAAGTCATGGAGTTAGCAGGGGAAGGTAGGTGCCTCTACTGGAGTCCCACTCAGCAGCCTCGACGTACGTTTCGCCAAAAGCAGCTTCGTCAGGAGGCGTGGCTTGATGATAACATGAGTGTCTTATATCGCAAATATGGATAGGACGATATGGAACAGCTGAGAAAAAGCGCAGCCGGTATGTGTTAGCCTTAGGGTGTGTGCACACGCTGCAGATTCTGCTGCATTTCCGTAGTGGATTTGGCCGCTGCGGGTCCGCAGCAGATTTTGCTGCTGTGTACAGTACCATTATTCCCTATGGGAATAAAAAACGCTGTACAGACGGTGCAGATTTTTCCGCGGTTTTGAAACCGCAGAAAGAATTGACATGAAGAATTGAATTTGACCTGCGGATTTTACAAAATCCGCACCCCATTCCGCAGCGTGTGCACATAGCCTTAGGGTGTCGTCCTAGGCTGCAATCAACATGCAGTCCTGTACAGCTGCACAGATGTATAATTAATTACCTTAGATGAAAGGTGAAGGAGCTTGCTATAGCATGTGAATGCCGGGTACATCAGTTGGCGCGTGTAGCCATGATGCCACGCCCCCGACGCTGACATAGGCAGTCGGCACTCCATGTGACCAGGGTGAGGATGTGACATCATCCTCCGGGTCTCCGAGGTAACCAAGATGCCCAGCCCAGACATCGGACCGCAGCAGCACACTGGCATAACGTGTCTGGATGGAACTGCCAGCTAAAAGCAGTGCTCTTGAAAATAGAACACAATGTGTAGAGGTTCTAGCCCAAATAAGCCTAGATAACAAACATTGGTATATATTACAATTTTGGTTATTTCTTACAATGGGCACTTACTAGCTTAATACAAAACAAGACATATAAGAAATCAACATATAAGAAATTACATATGTCTCGATTCACATTTATGCACAACTATATAATTATCTTAGATGAAAGTTAGAGGAGCTTACTATAGCATATGAACGCTGGGTACATCAGTCGGCGCGTGTAGCCGTGATGCCACGCCCCCGGTGCTGACATAGGCGGTCGGCCCCCCATGTGATCAGGAGGAGGACGTGTCGTCATCCCCCGGGTCACCGAGGCAACCAAGGCGCCCAGTCTAGATATCTGACCGCAGCAGCGCACTGGCATGATGTGTCTGGATGGAACTGCCAGCTAAAAGCAGTGCTCTTGAAAATAAAACGCAATGTGTGCAGGTTCTAGCCTAAATAAGCCTAAATAACAAGCACCACAACAAATATCAGCCACAAAAATAGGACCCAATGTGCACAGGTTCTGGCCCAATTAGGCTTAGGTAACGGGCACCACAGCAAACATCAGTACACACAATTGCAGTAATCCCTTACAGTGGGCACTTTTTAAATAATACCAAATATAAAATTTTTTACATATAACAGAAAAGAATATGGCATATAACAGAAGAAAATAATACAATTTTTTAGATGTGTCGATTAACATTTATGTCCAGATAGTGATGTATTCGGGAAAGAAAGCTTGACTAGCAGAACTCCTCCAATCTTGTTTTTAGATCCAGGTTTTAATAGACAGCAGCCATCTCGTCCATCATTACGACCAGAAAGATGTATATATATATATACTGTATATAGTATCATGACGGGAATTTAAACTGAAAAGATATATATTACAATGATCATTAGTATACGCTTAAATACAAAGAACCCTAAAAAAATTAAAAGGCAGTAGATGTGTACGAAAAAATTTTTGTCACGTCAGGCTGAGTTACAGAAAAGACTTGAAGCTAATAAATTCATTAAGCCCACATGGGCTAACTGTATTGAGTGTGACCATCCACTTTGTTTCTAATTGCAACAGTTTACGCTTAAGATAACCTCCTCTTATACCCATGTAGACATGGTCGATCCCACACACCTTGAGCCCTTTGGGGGTACAATCATGGTACTCATAAAACGTCTAGGGACATTCTTGAGTTTGTCAAGGTCTTGTTTTTTTTTAGCATTGATTATATCCCTCACATGCTCCTGAATTCTGACCTTTAAGGCTCTGGTCGTCATACCAATATATATCAGACCACAGGGGCACGTGAGGTGCTATATAACAGACTCTGTATTACAGGTAATGTGATGGACAATATTATATGTCCTATCACCCTTGATGTTCAAAATTGTGTGCTTCTTGGAATGAATTTGCATATGGAGCAAGAGCCACAGGGAAAAGATCCCCATGGTGGTCCCTTACTACCAAAAAGGAAAGGACTCGCTCTAAGTGGAACATAATGACTTTTAGTCAACATATCGCTCAAATTACACGATCTCCTCCACGTGATGGATGGAGTTGGTGGACAAATGAGGTTTTAAATCCCTGTCAGTCAAAAGGATGGACCAGTTTTTAGAAAGGATATTTTTAATTTGCCTCCAATTGGAGTTAAAAGTAGATATAAAACGTGGTTTCATATCTAGATTTTCTGGTCTATTATGAGTGGACTTGTATGATAGAAGGGATTGTCTATCTGTTTTGGTGGCCCTGTTATAACCTTTCTTGATATCCCTAAGTTTGTTTCCCCTTTCTTGGAACCTATGTGAAAGGTTTTTGGCTTGTTTGTGGTATGTATGACTGTCCGAACAAATGTGATGGGTCCTCAGGAATTGCCCTATTGGTATAGATCGTATTAGTTGGGGGGATGGGATGACTCTGCGTGCAGTAGCGCATTAGTCGCCGTGATTTTACGATAGATATCAGTTGTTACTGCACCATCTAGTCCTTTGGAAATCAGGATATCCAGGAATTCCATCCTGTTCTCACTATATTTCCAAGTAAGGTTAATATTTAGGTCATTAGTATTAAGGTCATTAAGAAATGTGTCAAGACATGACGTGGAGCCCTGCCAGATAGAGAATATGTCATCAATATAACGAGACCACGAGATGAGGCTGCCATAACCAGGTGTGTCAAGGACCACCTCCCTCTCCCACAGCCCCAGGAAAAGATTAGCATATGAGGGCGCACAAGTTGCCCCTATAGCTGTTCCCTGGAGCTGTAGGAAGGGGCGGTCTTTAAACACAAAAAAAGTTATGTGTTAGAACAAAATGTAGTAAGGTAATGACAAATTCCATCAGTTCGTAGTCAAGATTCATCATCTCAAGAAAAAATCTGGCAGCTCTCATCCCGTGGTCATGGTCTATCGAGGTGCACAGGGACTCCACGTCACATGTGACCATTATCATGTCATCCTGTAAATGCACCCCATCTAATTTTCTGAGCATATCAGTTGTATCCCTGATATATGAAGGCAAGGTTTCTACACATTTCTGAAGATAGAAATCCACATATCTACATATAGGTTCACAAAGATCCCCGATCCCCGAGACAATGGGTCTGCCTGGTGGGTTGAGGGGGTCCTTGTGAACCTTCGGAAGTAGATAAAAGATTGGTGTTATGGGGCATTCTTGGAGCAGTGAATCTCTTAATTTGATTGTAATAATCCCCTTTTCAAATCCCTCATCTAGAATGTCCCATAATTCATTCTTAAATTTATTCATTGGATTACAATCCAAACGTTTATAACAGACAGAAGAATTAAGTTGCCTAAAGGCTTCCAATTCATAAAGCTGAGTGGGCCAAAGGACAATATTCCCACCCTTGTCTGCCCGCTTAATCACTAGGTTTTTTAGATGTAAACTTTGTGTAAACTTTTGAGCACAACTGTACACAGATATGTACATACATACATACACACACATACATATGTATATACATATACTGTATATACATACACACACATACATACTTACATATATATACACACACACACATATACATACACATTGACACATATATACTGTGAGTGGTTGACATGCTTTCTGCTTCTTCAGGTATACACGGAACACTTTGGTGGTGAAACACCTGCTGGTTTATTGGAGTCAGCATGCACCAAGGCAGGGTTAACAAACAAAACAGAGCCTTTCTGGATTAAGGGAAGAAAAAACACAAAAACAAATAAACTAGTTTTTCCTTGTGCAAATGAGAATAAAAATGATCCTTCTACAATGTGACAGACCTTCAGATATTTGTAGACAGCTATTAAGTTTCCTCTCAGTCTTCTTTTTTACAAGCTAAACATTCCCAAATCCTGTAACCGTTCCTCATAGGACATAGTATGCAGACCTTTCACCATTCTGGTCACTCTGCTCTGAACTTGCTCCAGTTTGTTGATGTCTTTTTGTAAAATGTGGCGCCCAAAACTGGACACAGTATTCTAGATGAGGTCTGACCAAAGAAGAGTAGAGGGCAATAATGACTTTACGTGATCTAGACTGTATGCTTCTGTTAATACATCCTAGAATTGCATTTGCCTTTATTGCTGCTGCATCACACTGTTGACTCATGTTCAGTTTATGATCTATTAGTATACCCAAGTCTTTTTCACATGTGCTGTTGCTTATTCCTATTCCTCCCATTCTGTATATGCTTTTTTCATTTTTATTGCTCAGATGTAGTACTTTTATTTATATCTGTTTGAATCCTCTCTCTCTTCTCTAGTATTAGCTATCCCTCCAAGCTTTGTGTCATCAGCAAATTTAATCAGTGTACCCTCAATTCCTCCAACTAAATCATTGAGATTTATATATATATACATATATATATATAGTATAACTATATATATATTTAATTGCCTTGTAATGTTTTCATTTCCTGCTATGTCCAGATGTCACCGTATCCCAGAATTCCAAGCGGAGGAAGTTCACCGACTGTCATATTGGGACACACAAGTTATGGTGTCTCAATATGGAAACTGCTGCTGGTACCAACCTATTGCGCGGTACCACCAGCGGAACACCGTTGCACCACACACACTCTATATGCCGTACACACCACACACTCACACACAGCCTCTTGCGCGGTAGCACCAGTGGAACACCTTCGCATTGCGTCTGCGCGAATTCCGCTCAGGCACAGTGAATCATTCGGCTGATTCAGGCAGCAGATGCACAACGTGTCTACAAGCAGAGGAAGCCAGTTAAAGGGGTTTTCCCACGAACGAAAGTTCATTCTAAAAATTGTCTGTGTCTGACTGTGTACGGAGCATACCACATCTCCTGGTCAGGGGAGGAAGCAAAAGACAATACTGAAATTACAGCAGGAGATCGCAGAGGATTTATTTTGTGAGGTAAAATATTTCACTGACTGTTTTTTAAACAATATTTTACAAAATGTGTCCTCTGCAATCTCCTGCTGTAATGTCAGTATTGTCTTTTGCTTCCTCCCCTGCCCAGGAGCTGTGGTATGTTCTGTATACAGTCAGACAAAGGGGTGTGAGAGACAGAGCACAGGGGGAGACAGCTCAAATGAGACAGCACATGAGGGGAGAACACAGCACAGGAAGGAGAGAGACAGCAGACAAGGGGGATAGCACATGGGGTAGACAGGTCAAACAAGAGAGCACAGATGGGAGAAGTCAGCACATGGGGAAAGAGAGAGTGGATAGTTGGGTGAGCACATGGGGGGGAGAGATTTTTAACGCTGCAGAGCCTGCTCCCATTGTGACATTACCGTCTTCCCGATGCGATAGCATCTGGCCTCCATCTAGTATATATATATACTGTTATTCTGTGGCTGCAGGAGACCCTGTAATAGATCCCCGTGTTCTCAGCAGTGGGGTTGGTGCAGGAGCAACGCTCTCCAGTGCTATCTTGGCAGATCCATGTTCCCGTCTCCGATCGTCCATCCATAAGATGAGAAATGCAGCAATTTGTAGGACATTTATCAGACACATGTCTGCGCCTCCCCCATCCACCGCCACCTGGTGCTGGCACAGGGGCTCAGTGTGAAAATACATCATGGACCGCTCATAAACAACAACGCTTAATACAAGGAATTTTTTTTTTTTTTTACCTACGTTTCTGAGCTGAAAATTTGTTACGTACAGCCGCGACACGATTGTACTTACTCCAGACAAGTTACATGAACGAATGCAAAAAACATAAAAATCAATAATGGCGGTCTATTTGGGTATAGTATGTTAATATTTTGATTTTATATATCATTTTCGTCTTTATCTCACAGGGCGTTATTATTCGTACTGTATTCTGCAGTATTATCTTGCCACTAGATGGCGGAATTACTCGTACTGTATTCTGCTGTTCTATCTTGGCACTAGATGGCGGTATTATTCGTATTGTATTCTGCAGTATTTTCTTGGCACTAGATGCTTGTATTATTTGCACTGTATACAGTCATATAGTTCCTACACCAGATGGCGGTATTATTTGCACTGCATACAGTCATATAATTCTGACACTAAATGGCAGTATTACGTATTATCTTGGCACTAGATGGTAGTATTTGTATTGTATACAGTCATATATAGTTCTGGCACTATATGATATTTGTACTGTATACAGTTTTATAATCCTGACATTAGATGGCGGTATTATTCGTATTGTATTCTGCACTATTATCTTGGCACTAGATGGTGGTATTATTGGTATTGTATTCTGCACTATTATCTTGGCACTAGATGATGGTATTATTTGCACTGTATACAGTCATATAGTTCTGGCCCTAAATTTTATTTATTTATTTTATTTATTTTTGCCATTTGTATAGCACCATTAATTCCACATCGCTTTACAAACGTTTTTGGTACTGTCCCCGATGGGGCTCACAATCTAAATTCCCTATCAGTATGTCTTTGGAATGTGGCAGGAAACAGGAGTATCCAGAGGAAACCCACGCAAACACTGGGAGAACATACAAACTCCTTGCAGATGTTGTCCTTGGTGGGATTTGAATCCAAGGACCCCAGCACTGCAAGGCTGCAGTGCTAACCACTGAGCCACCGTGCCACCCTAAATGGTGATATTACGTATTATTTTGGCACTAGATGACAGTATTTGTATTGTATACAGTCATATATAGTTCTGGCACTAGATGGTATTTATACTGTATACAGTTGTAAAATCTTGACACTAGATGGCGGTTTTATTTGTACTGTATACAGTCATAGATCTTGCACTAAATGGTATTTCTACTGTAAACTGTTGTATAGTCATGACACTAGATAGCGGTATTATTCATATGGTATTCTGCAGTATTATCTTGGCACTAGATGCTTGTATTCTTTGCAATGTATACAGTAATTTAGTTCTGGCACTAGATGGTGGTATTATTTGCACTGTATACAGTCATATAGTTCTGGCACTAAATGGCTGTATTACATATTATTTTTGCACTAGATGACATTATTTGTATTGTATACAGTCACATATAGTTCTGGCATTAGACGTTATTTGTACTGTATATAGTTTTATAATTCTGACATTAGATGGCGGTAATATTCATATTGTATTCTGCAGTATAATCTTGGCACTAGATGGCGGTATTATTCATATTTTATTCTGCAGTATTATCTAGGTACTATATGGCGGTATTATTCATACTGTATTCTTCAGTATTACCTTGGCAGTAGATGACGGTATTTGTATTGTATTCTGCAGTGTAATCTTGGCACTAAATGACGGTATTATTTGCTCTGTATACAGTCATATAGCTCTGGCACTAGATGGCGGTATTATTTGTACTGTATACAATCATATAATTCTGGCCTTAAATGGCGGTATTACGTATTATATTGGCACTAGATGGCATTATTTGTATTGTATACAGTCATATATAGTTCTGGCACTAGATGGCATTTATATTGGGTGCAGTTGTATAATTCTGACACTAGATGGTGATATTGTACTGTATACAATCATATATATATTTCTGGCACTAGATGGCGGTATTATTTGTACTGTATACAGTCATAGTTCTTGCACTAAATGGTATTTGTACTTTAAACTGTTGTATAGTCATGACACTAGATGGCGGTATTATTTGCGCTATATACTACAGTATTATCTTGGCACTAGATAGTGGTATTCTTTGCATTGTATACAGTCATATAGCTCTGGCACTAAATGACAGTATTATTTGTACTCTTCACAGTGACATAATTCTGGCACTAGATGGTGGTATTATTTGTACTGTATACAGTCTTATAGTTCTGGCACTAGATGACAGGATTATTTGCACTGTATAAAGTCATAGTTCTGGCACTAAATGTACGTATTATCTTGGCACTAGATGGCAGTATTTGTACTGTATACAGTCATATATAGTACTGTAAACCATTGTATAGTCCTGACACTAGATGGCGGTATTATTTATGCTGTATACTGCAGTATTGTGTTGGCACTAGATAGTGATATTATTTAAACACTTAATAATATTTGGGCAGAATATGTTATTTGGGCTGTATAGTTGCCGTATTAGTACTATATGGTGGTATTATTTGCTTATTCCAGTTTTGACTGAACACTATATGATAGTACTATTTAGGCTAAAATGCTAAATGAAAAATGAGATATTCCTATTTTTCCTGTAATGCTGTCCCTCGTCTTACCTGAACTGATAAAATGTGCTGCACTTCGGTGAGGAACATAGTCCTACACAGCACCCTAAACACTACAGACCTAGAACCAGCAGGGGGTGGCCTGAGATTCTATAAGAAAGCGGAAGAATTGTGAAAACAGCCTTGGAGTGTAAAACAAAGCATGAAATCAGTGCAAGAGAAATAAAGCAAATTATTCTAAGATGGTGATATTGAGACATGAAATGTTGTATATACGCAGTAATGTAGGAAAAACAGTGCCACCCCTGTCTGCAGGTAGTGCATGGTACTGCAGAGGAACTCAACAGAGTTGAGCTGCAATACCAGATGTGACCTATGGGCAGGTGTGGCGCTGTTGCAAAGTGTTTTTCTAATCCTGTGCATCTCCTTGCTATAGACTATGAATGTCTCCACTGCTGTGATCTGCCTGATTATACTGTGGTTTATTAATGGCTTTATCTCTCTCTCTCTTTCCCCTCTTCCCCTTTCTTCTTTTTCTCACCCTTCCTATCTTCCTTCCTCCCCTCTCGCTCCCCCCATGACCCCCAATTCTTGCCTCGGTCACCCTTTTCTCATTCCCTCCTGTCTGCTCCTCTTTATCTGCTGCTCCATGCACATCTCATTCCATGTTCCTTTCCTCCTCTGCTATCTGCCTCCCTCCACTACACCTGGCCTGCGGCTCTGCTGCACCCTCTCTGTTGCTCTCTCCTTTGCTCTCTTATCTCCCCTGCCTAGTTCTCCTGGTTGAATGCTCGGAGTTTGTCCCTCCAGATGGTAATTACACAGCCTGTCAAGGGGATAACGTCACTCTCAGGTGAGTGCAGAAGACACCTTCCCTGCCGCTGTCACTGCCCGGAGGAGATATCTCCATCTTCTGCCGCTTAACGCGCTGCTAACACTTTCCTATAGGAATGCTATAATTACTGCTGCGTCTCAGCCCGGAATAATTCCAATACGTCTCCGAAGGTGTCGAACCAGTATGTGTTCTCCATATGCCCAGCATCTCTGACAGCTGCATATTTCTCTTCAGCTTGCAGGATCAGGCATGTTGAAATTCCATATGCCCAATCATTTTTTATCTCTCTTGAGGTTACAGGATCAGGCATGTTGTAATCATATATGCCCCATCCTTTATCTCTCTTGAACTTGAAGGAACGGGCATGTTGAAATTCCATATGCCCAAGCCTTTTTTATTTTTCTTAAGCTTCGAGAATTGGGCGTGTTGCAATCAAACCATATGCCCAATCCTTCTTTCTTTCTCTTGAGCTTGAAGGATCGGACATGATGAAATTCCATATGCCCAATCCCTTTTTATCTCTCTTGAGCTTGGAGATTTGGGCATGTCGGAATCGCTTATGCCCAATCCTTCTTTATCTTTCTTGAAGGTTTGGGCATGTTGAAATTCTGTATGCCCAATCCTTTTAGCTTCGAGGATTGGGTGTGTTGCAATCACATATGCCCAATCCTTCTTTAGCTCTCTTGAACTTGCAGGATCAGACATGTTGAAATTCCATATGCTCAAAAGTTTATCTCTCTTGAGTTTGAAGGATCGGACACAATGACATTCCGTATGCCCAATCCTTTATCTCTCTTGAGCTTGGAGGATTGGGCATGCTGAAATCACATATGTCCAATTCTTTATCTGTCTTGCGCTTGAAAGCGTGGGCATGTCGAAATAGCATATACCCAATCTTTTTTGTAAGAACTGCCATCATCGGAGCGTAACCCACTAAAATTGCTGGGTTCATACTTCATCTCATGTTTATGACCAACTTATATACTCACTTGATCTCAATGGGGTTGTCGAGGATTTTAAGAGTAGTGACTAAGATAAATTGAAAAAAATAACCAGAATTGACCTTTCTAATCGTCTGTTGCTTCAGTGCCGTTGCTCCAGTGGTCTTCACCTGTCCTTTACATGATTTTTCTACAACCAATCACTGGCCTCAGCGAGCACATGACATGCATGCGCCTAACACCGCTGACTTCCTGCAATGGTCATGCGAATGATCTGGTTGATGTCATCGCTGCAGGACCGGAGAGGACCACTGGAGCAACAGCGCTGAAGCAATGGAGAAATTCAATGGGGAATAAAGATGATTTTTATTTTTTTTTTAGTCCACATTCTTAAAATCTTGGATAGCCCCTTTAAGTTATTGTTCTTGTTCCCCACTAGTCTGACAATCATCAGTTCAAAAAAAACAATGGTTGACATGAGATTGTTTGCTCTTGTGCACCACAAAAATGGTGGAGATCATTGGGGCAATGGAGAAGTGACTTGAAGCTTTTGGGCAGAGGTGCAAAGTCAGTACCAGTACTCCTATTTACTGGTTTCCTCTTCTACACCAGTATGGCTTTATGGTCCAGGTACAATGGCCACCTGTCCACCCAGGAGATATCTAAGCTAACCGTTTGCAGTAGATGTCGTCAGGTTCCTTGGACTTCTATTTCCAACACCAAATAATCAGATGTGGCAAATTTAAAAAAAAGGCTATTTAGCGCCACCCAGTGGCCTGGAGGTGTATTTGGCGGGTGGTGGCCCAAGGTTGGTACCAGGTGTGGCAATGATGGACTTCATGATAGACCTCAATGGACGGTGTTGACTTGTGTCCATTGTGCGCCATTTGTATCCATCACGTATTTATTATTAAAGATCATCCATGAGTGGTGGAATGTTCGTGTGATTTTGGCATTTCAGCATTTTTTTAGACACTGGTGGATCATTTTTACAAAATCTTCGCTTTTACCGTTGTCCTTGGCGTGAATGAATATTGTGATTTTGCTTCCATCAGACAACAATAGCAGTAATGCCCACCGATGAGAACAGCTGCGGGGTCACCACCCCCCATCTTTTATACACACGCTCTGTTTTTTTGTTTGTTATTTCAAATTGTTGTTTCCGGATTTCGATGTCGCCATTGACCGTTGGCAGCTGCCGCCGTAACATAATGGGATTTGTTTGTTTGGTTATAAAAGACGACGTCAACTCTTCCTATTGACCCGACATTGTGATGCACAGGAAAAAAAAATGGATGAAAAATTGCCAAGATTCTCAATATTGCTCCATTGCTTATGCTCTACAGTAGTCACATCTAAAGCTGCATTCGTAATTCTGTTGCTTACGGATCAGTCTCTAAAAAAAAGAGACTTTGGAAGTGGATAGAGTAACCTAAAATAAATGTCCATTCGTTTTATTTTGTGCGGTGTAATGCCTCATCTTCCCTGCGGGAGCGCTGCAGACAGCTTGAACCTGGCAGCATTGATCGTGGAACTTCCAAGTTTTTTTGGGAGCGACCCATCTAACCAAATTTTCAAGGGTTTTTCAAACTTTCAGCAGAAACTGAGTCTCCAAATTCATCTCAAAAAATTATCAAAAACTGTGAGTTTAAGAAAAAGACTTTGTGTGTACGTAGCCATAGACTACAATTCCTAATATTGCTGCCGTTGGGGCGTGTTGGGAGTAGACGTTGACGCTGATGATGGTTGATACGTTATCTGTCGTCACTGACCTAATCGACGGCTCCTGTCAATGTTTCCTGCACATTTAATTCTAATTAATTGGATTCATCATTACTCGTTAAGGAGAATTCGGGGGAGGGGCAGCGGGATAACGGACTAGTGACTCTGATTAGCCGGATGGGAGCGTGTATTGATGGCTAATTTCAGCACGCTCTGTTTATTAGTGTCATGTGCCCGCCATTGGGGGTGAAGGGAATGAAGATAAAGGACTGAAGCTCTTGGAGATATCTCCTGTTATCTTTCCTAGGAGTTCTTTCCTGGGATGTTCCTCTGTTACTCCTCTGGGAAATGGAACTGACAACTGAGTGTTACTATTCTCCTTGTCAAAGTCAGCACTGATTGCTCAATGTCAGACTCTGGAATTATTCGCCCTCAACTGGTAACTTCCAGTTTCCAAAGAGAATAACAGAGGAACACCACCAATGAAGGGCTCCAAAAATTTGAGGAGTACAATTATTTGCTAAAAACTGTTGCAGATGACAGACCTTTTTAAGGAGCTTGTACAGGATTATAAAAAGATGGCTGCTATTTTCCAGAAATAGCGCTGTCTCTAATCTCAGGTTGTGTCTGGCATTGCTGCTCGATATCATTGAAGTCAATGGGACTTTTTCTGTTTATTTCTGTATTTGTCCTTCTTTGGTTCTTTTTTGCATTTTTCCTTCTTTGGTTCTTTTTTTGTTTATTTTTGTATCTTCGGTTCTTTTATTTTATTTTTGCTTTTTTCCTTCTTTGGTTCATTTTTTGTTTATTTTGTGGTTTTCCTTCTTTGGTTGTATTTTTTATTTTGTATTTTTTTTGTTCTATTTTATTTTTGTATTTTGGATACGGGTAGGGCACTTCTCTTTTTTGTTGGTTTCTTTGTTTTAGCGATTGTTTGTACTTCTTTTTTCATTTTTGTTTTTGTATTTCTCCTTCTTTGGTTGTTTTTAATTAATTTTTGCATTTTTTTGTTTGTATTTTTCCTTTGGTTCATTTTCCATTTGTTAATTTTTGCATTTTTTTTACTTCTCTGGTTTGTTTGTTTTTTAATTATTTTGTGGAGGAGGGATTCTTTTTTTTTTTTTTTACAGCCACCATGTTCTTTTAATCGTTTGCTACTTATTTAAAGTATTACTTTACTTTTGAAGTCCAATTTTGCCACCTTTAAAATTTTTACATAGCAATCATACAAAATTATATTCCCTGTGCTCCAGTCACATCCAAAGCTGTATTGAACATGTTCTCGTATTTCCTGTTACCGCGGCGTTGTGAGTGCTCGGGTGGCAGTACGCCGCATGGAGAGTGCAGATTATTCATAGAAAAATCCCAAGTAGAGCTTAATACAAATGTTCCTCTTTGGATGTGAGTGGAGTATATGACATAATATACCTCCTAATCGGGAAAAGATGAGCACTGTAAAGTCTAAACTCCGCATTTTATGGAGATTTAAGCTGTGAGTTATTGTGGCGGTGCATTTGCTGGAGCAGCGATGCATTAGACCCGGTCTGATATTACACCCCATCGTCCATTAGATGCAATAATCCTCCCGATACTTTTCTGGATTCTCAGCGTCTTCCGCTATTTCACTCCGCGCTGTTTGATGGGCACGTCCTTGGGGGAAAAAAATGGTTTATGATGTTAAATGGGTCCATAATAAAACTGAGCACAAGTGTAACAAATGGCGGCTATTATATCATCCCGTCACATAATATCACAAATGGAAAATTATCTGTAAATCAGGGATGTGCTGAGAGCGCTGCAAACTGTCTACAATCCTTCCAGCTATTGAATCCGAGACCATAATTAGGAATCTTCTTCCAACTCGCCTGTGCCCCAAATGGAAAAACCTCCATCTCTATTACATTTTGGGGAAATCTGACGAATAGTGAGACTGAGTGCAAAAAATAAAAATGAGCCCTATGATCGATTCCTGAAATTTTTCCAACTTTTGCGGTTTCTTTTTTCGCAGGATGAGTTGTAGTTTTGAACAACATTCACTTTGCAAGGTAAAAAACCTTTTCACCATTGTTTTAAGATATATATATTTAAAATATTTTTTTATTTTAGCCATTAAAAAATAATATATATACACTGCTCAAAAAAATAAAGGGAACACTTAAACAACAGAATATAACTCCAAGTAAATCAAACTTCTGTGAAATCAAACTGTCCACTTAGAAGCAACACTGATTGACAATCAATATCACACGCTGTTATGCAAATAGATAGACAACAGATGGAAATTATTGGCAATTATCAAGACACCCTCAATAAAGGAGTGGTTTTGCAGGTGGGGACAACAGACCACATCTCAGTACCAATGCTTTCTAGCTGATGTTTCGGTCACTTTTGAATGTTTGATGTGCTTTCACACTCGTGGTAGCATGAGACAACCCGCACAAGTGGTTCAGGTAGTGCAGCTCAACCAGGATGGCACATCAATGTGAACTGTGGCAAGAAGGTTTGCTGTGTCTGTCAGCGTAGTGTCCAGATGCCAAATGGCAAATGTCAAGCATCCGGGCTGTGAGCAAAACCCTCATCTGTGGACATCGGGCACTCAGACCATTCTCAAGGAGTTGGTTTCTAACTGCTTGTGCAGACACATGCACATTTGTGGCCAGCAGGAGGTCATTTTGCAGGGCTCTGGCAGTGCTCCTCCTGTTCCTCCTTGCTCAAAGGCTGAGGAAGCGGTCCTGCTGCTGGGTTGTTGCCCTCCTACGGCCCCCTCCACATCTCCTGGTGTACTGGCCTGTCTCCTGGTAGCGCCTCCAGCCTCTGGACACTACGCTGACAGACATAGCAAACCTTCTTGCCACAGCTCGCATTGATGTCTGTGGTCCCCACCTGCAGATCCACTCCTTTATTGAGGGTGTCTTGATAATTGCCAGTAATTTCCATTTGTTGTCTATTCCATTTGCACAACAGCATGTGAAATTGATTGTCAAACAGTGTTGCTTCCTGAATGGACAGTGTGATTTCCCAGAAGTTTGATTTACTTGGAGTTATATTTTGTTGTTTAAGTGCTCCCTTTTTTTTGAGCAGTGTGTGTGTGTATGTGTATATATATATACAAATATATATATATATATATATATATATATATATATATATATACACAGTCATGGCCAAAAATGTTGGCACCCTTGAAATTGTTCCAGAAACTGAAGTATTTATCCCAGAAATTATTGCAGTTACACATATTTTGTTATACACATGTTTATTTCCTTTGTGTGTAAGAAAGAAGAGAGAAAAAGGCAAATTGGACATATTTTCACACAAACCCCTGGGCCGGACAAAATTGTTGGCACCTTTCCAAAATTGTGGGTAAGCAACTTTGTTTCAAGCATTTGATGCTCATTCACACTCACCTGTGGCAAGTAACAGGTGTGGGCAATATGAAAATCACACCTGATAACAGATAATAAGGGGAGAAGTTGACTCAATCTTTGCACTGTGTGTCTGTGTGTGCCACACTAAGCATAGAGAACAGAAAGAGGAGAAGAAAACTGTCTGAGGACTTGAGAACCAACATTGTTAAAATATATCAACAATATCCAGAGATTGTGATGGTCCTTTGTCCACTGTGCACATAGTCCAGATGATGGATGAGAAGCCCCAACCCCAGTGTCAGCTCATTCTGTCCATCCACATTTGACTGAAATGAAGCACTGTCATGCTGGTGGATCGTGGACCCACTGTGCCAGGGGCCGGGTTTATCCTGGAGAGGTGTAACTATGCTGCTACATGGTTTTCACTAGAGCCGCTGATGTAGAGGTTTGGCTTGAGCTGCAGGTAGCCACCAGGTACCAATGTAGTAGGGGCCCGGATTGGGGGGTGGTCCACTGCTTACCACGACCGGATGCGGCAAAGACGAGTCGGAGGCAGAATTCAGTTGTAACAGATCCGGGTTTATTTGACGTCCTCCTGACAACCTTAGCTGTGCACCGCAGCTCCTTTACAGCTCTCCGTTTCCAGGCCCGGGTACCTTTCAACTCTCCTTTAGTTGTGATGACGTCCCTCGCGGATCTTTCGCTGGGGCTGTCCTAAACCAATCTACCGCCAGCGCTTCACCTGCCCGTGGTCGTCGTACAGGCGGTATTCTCGGGGCCTCGTCTGTCCTGCGGTACGTCGTGTCAGGGCCACCCCCCTGACTGTCTCTTCCTGTCAGTCCCTGGTCGAGCTCTTCCACCGTTCTCAGTCTTCTGTCCTGAGTCTTCTCCTCCTGAGCTCCTCCCGGGACTAGCCTAGCCTGGAACCACAACCTGTCCTATTTATCCCCTTTCTCACTGGGAATTTTCCTCCTGGGTCCCTATCTCTCCGCCCCCCATGACTAAGCAGTTTCTGATGTCAAGTCCTGAACTACACTCCCCCCTGCCATCTTGTGGTCAAATCTCAGTACTGCACTCCCTTTTCTGTCTTTCCCTGCTGTTACCTTTCTGTCATTGCCAATCTCTGTCTGTAGTGCACAAATCGTCCCCTCCTACTTCCAGTCAAGTCTGTCCATCAAGTCACCTTCCCCACACTCCCCCTTCCTTTGTCTATTGTCGTCCCGACAATCGTACTCCTTACCTACGTCATCCTAAAGCTTGCCCACAGTCTGTTGTCGGACCGGTCATTGGGCCAAAGCCGCCCATGGGGGCCGAACCAAACCGGGAGCACTATGCTCCGAACAGCCTACTGCTACTTGCCGGCGCGCACACCACATCACAACTTCCTTCAGGTTGGCGAGGTCCACCTGGACTACTCTACGGCGTCTACCTCCCACTACTCTCCCCTACTACTTCCTTCAACTATCCAGAACGCCATGACCGAGGCCTTTCGCCTACCAGGTCATTGTTGGCGCCCACCCTTCCTTTTGGGGTGTCCGTGGTGTCGGGGACCTGACTGACGGACCACTGTCTGGTTCGATATCTCTCGTCTCTTCGTCCTTCACTTAAAAAAAGAGTCATGGTCAGCGTCTTCGTCACATCTACCTCATACCCGGGACCTGTTGCACACACATTTTTTTTTTTGTTACACACACTACTCATGAAATCAACTTTTAGCATACCATTACCTCTACTTTAATAACAATAGGAATTATTCAACCGGAGTAACCCCTTTTCCTTTGTTTGTTTTTTTTTCTTTTTTCTTTTTTTTTTCCTTTTCTTTCAACACAACATTTTAAAACAGAACATAAATACTCCCCCTCCCTTTAACATGAGTTCTTCCTCTCCCATATCCCCGCTATGTCAGGAGCAAACAATCAACAATAAAACATGTCCCTTATCTTAGACGTCGAATTGTCCTCTTGGGGCCTGCACAACGGTGCAGCGAAATCCTGGAAGTACGGGCCATCTCCTGATAGCCGATGTCTCATCAGTAGTAAGGGGCTCCACAGCCGTGGAGCTCCCGGGATGCAGAGAGTGTCTCTAGGGGTTCTTTTTACAGGGGCTCGTGACCTTCGGGTTCAACGATTACGGCTACCGCGTAGTAGCCGCGGGGACGGTACTCCTTGTAGTACGACACCAAGTTTCCCTCCCACAAAGCCCGGCCGTGACGGATGGAAGTCACGTTGATATATACCTTCTGGCCGGTTGCGAGGTCCCGAATGAACCCGTAACCTTTCTCCAGATTGGTATATACGAGCCGCCACGTGGATCGGGAAGCCGCCATGCCAGCCTCCCCTTTCTCATGGAGCAGGTTCCAGACCTCCCCCTCCCTGGCCTTTATCTTCTGTATGACCTCCGCGACCCAGACGGAGGGTCCGGTGTAGGCCTCGGAGTCCAGTGGGCGGGACACGGCCAGAGTTGAGAGCGGGGCAGAGGCGGCCGCAGATTTCGGCGGCCCAGCAGCCGCTGGGGCCGGGTAACGGGCAGGGGCAGCAGTGGTTCCCGGCGGGTAGGCCGCAGAGCCCGACAAGCAGGCCGCAGCCGACTCCGGGGGTGACGCAGATGCGGTCGCAGGGCAGGCTGCAACCGGAGTCGCAGCTGGGACCAAAGTGGCGGCAGGTTGCGGTAGATAGCCCACCGCCACCAGATGGAACGTAGCAGGGACAGCCACAGGTGGGTTCCGCACTGGCGACACCGGACGTGGCAGCCGGGCCTACAGGAACGCAGGAGGCCGTGCAGGGAGGCCGGGTGGTGGGGGCTGGTCGCGGAGCCGCCGGCGGAGTCGGGGGACCTCTCACCTTCCCCGGCGCCGCAGCCTCCGACAGGCCACCCCGCGGCTCCTCCCACAGCTTCTAATCTTCACCCCGCCGTCCGGCAGGGCTAGCCTCCCGGCTCGTGGGTCCCGCGGGGAGGCTCCCAGGCGATGTCTTCGGCGGCTGCTCCCGCAGGGCCCGCAGTCGCTCCTCCTGTCCGCCCAATGTCTGAGGGGCTGTCAGTGGCTCCGGAAAGTAGGACTCCCAGTAAGATTCGACCTCTTGACACCACCGCCATTCCAGGCGTCCGAGGCCACGGCAGCTGCAGCATCGCATCCCGTCCGGTGTACAGCAGTCGAATGGCGCCAAACAGCCGCAGCCGGTCTTCCCCCCGGGCCACTCCCGCCCTCGGGTGGGGCGATGGCTGGTTTCTCCACTCATCTTCCCGGGTCCAGTATGAGGGGGCGGCAGTCTCCAGTTATACACCGCTTCCCCCAGGGGTGAATTTGAGACAGCCCCAGTCCATCCAGAGCAGCGGCAAACACCTGGGCCTCTTCCTGTACAGTAGTACACAAATCGTCCCCTCCTACTTCCAGTCAAGTCTGTCCGTCAAGTCACCTTCCCCACACCAATTCAGGGCACTGTCCAAAACTGTAGCAACTGACCCCAAGGGTCAGAGATGCTAGTCCGGAGTCCCAGGTAGGTTCAGTTACTGGTGCAAGTGTAGACAGTGTTGCTTTCTGGATGCAGGACAGGACCGGACTAAACAGTTTCAAGCTTGGAGCTAGGTACTGGCAGGTCAGGTACGTGAACAGGTGCAGACAGGATGATGCAGGATCAGGTTCAGGCAGGATGGACTTAAGGACCTAAAAACAAGGAAGCAATGTACTAAAGCTCCTCAGACATCTTCCAACAGGTGAAGGTGCCTTAATGCTAAGTGCCTCCCAGCTCTTGACACATCAGGTGTGCCTGCGCTGGCTCTCTAAGAGTGAGGGCGTGCGTGCACCCTAAGCGCGCTCTCAGAACACCTGCGTGGCGTGCTCAGGCCCTTGGACACAGAAGGCGGAGTAGAGGTCGCGGCTGGGTGGTGAGCATAACTGCATCCCTGCCGAGAGTGAGGAGAGGAAGCATGCAGAGATGCCAGCATTATAAATGTTATGGCAGGAGACCAAGGAGGACCCCACTGCTGACACAGACATAAAAAAGCTAGACTGCAGTTTGCTGAAATGTACATGAGCAGGCCAGAATCCTTCTGAAAAAGCGCCTTGTGGACACGAGACCAAGATAGAGCTCTTTGGTAAAGCACAATAATTACTGCTTAATGAGAATTGAATTAGGCCTCCAAAGAAAAGAACACAGCTCCTACAGTCTAATATGGTGGAGGTTCAAAAATATTTAGGGGTTGATCACTTGTGGAGAGATCTTAAAACTGCTGTTGGGAGAAGGCACTTTCACATATGAGAGACCTGGAGCAGTTTAAATAAGAAGAGTGGTCCAAAAATCCAGCTGAAAGGTGTAAGAAGCTTGTTGGTGGTTATAGGAAGCAATTGATTGCAGTTATTTATTTCAAAAGGCGTGCAACCAAATATTAAACAGGGTACCAATAATTTTGTCCAGCAAAATAAATAATCATGTGTATAACAAAGCATGGAGTATTGTAATAATTTTCGGGGAGAAATATTTCATTTTCTGGAGCATTTTCAAAGGTGCCAACACTTTCGGCTATCAGACTTTTATGGATGTGACAATGCCAAATATGTTTTTTTATTATTATTTTTGGAATGGGAAGAGGGTGATGATTTGAAATTTTAGCATTTTTTAATAATATTATTTTTTAACTGTTTTACACTTCCTTTTCGTTCCCTAAATTGTAACTCCTAAACTGAAAATTCCGTACGTTAATATTGCATCATATTATCAAATGTAAAACCTCCTGGGATAATAATAATAATAATTTCTATAGCACCAACATTTTCCGCAGCACTTTACATTATAGAGGGGACCAGGGGCGTAACTACCATGGTCGCAGCAGTCGCTACTGCGACCGGGCCCGGGGGAGTCAGGGGCCCGGCAGGTAAGACCATATTAACTCCCAACCATGCCGATTCTTGCGGGATAGTCCTGTTTTGACCCCGCGTCCCGCACTGAGCCGCCACACCCCCCATGCACCCCAACTTCGCCCTCCCAGATAGACCCACCGCAGCCCCCCACAGCCTGCAATGAAGTCCTAGACTGTTCTGTGGCTGTTCGCACAGGACCTGATGAGGTAACAGGAGGGGAGGAGTCAGGAGTCACATGATCAGGAGCCTGGTTGTCTGCAGGACTCTGCTGAGCTGGTTGTCATGATGATGGATGAGATAAAGTTTCTGTGTGGGGTCAGGAGGGGTTTACAGGGTGGATGTAGCAGAGCTGTGTGTGTATGAGGTGTACGGAGGGAAGATGTGTGTGTATGGGGTGTGCAGAGCGGAGCTGTGTGTGTACGGAGCGGGGCCGTGTGTGCGAAGTGTACGGAGCGGAGCTGTGTGTACGAGGTGTACAGAGCGGAGCCGTGTGTGTATAAGGTGTATGGAGCGGAGCCGTGTGTGTGCGAGGTGTACGGAACGGAGCCGTGTGTGTAAAAGGTGTATGGAGCAAAGCCGCGTGTGTACGAGGTGTACGGAACGCAGCCGCATGTGTATGAGGTGTATGGAGAGCAGCCATGTGTGTACGAGGTGAGTAGAGCCGCGTGTGTATGAGGTGTACGGAGCAGAGCCACATGTGTACGAGGTGGACGGAGCAGAGCCGTGTCTGTACGAGGTGTACAGAGCGGAGATGTGTGTGTATTTTGGTATGAGGGGGCCCCATTTGAAATTTCGCACCGGGGCCCATAACTTTGTTGTTACGCCACTGGAGAGGACTTCTACAGACAATAGACATTACAGCATAACAATAAACACATAGATCAAAACAAATACCAAGAGGAATGAGGGCACTGCGTGTAATCTTACAATCTATAAGGAAAAAGGGGAGACACAAAAGGTGGATGGTAAGGCTGTGTGCCCACGATGCGATTTTTAAGCGTTTTTGCCGTGATTTTCGGCGCAAAAACGCTGCGAAAACGTTTAAAAATCTTGTACATGACGCACCCCATGCATTCCTATGGCATTCCGCACATGCTGTGCTAATGCTGTGCTTTTTTCCGCGGCAGAATCGCATTGCGGAAAAAAATCGCAGCATGATCATTCTTTTGTGTGGAATCGCAAAGAATTGCCGCGATTCCGCACCCATAGGAATGCATGAGAATCGCTTACTTCCCGCATGTGGCTATGCCCACCATGCGGGAAGTTAAGTGTCTCATGTGCAGTTGGTACCCACGGTGTGGAGGAGAGGAGACTGTCCTCCAGGCCCTGGGTACCATACCCCTGTAAAAAAAAGAATAAAAAATAAAAAATCGGGGTATATTTACCTTCCAACGTCCCGCGCTGCCATCCCGGGCCTCAGCGTTCCCAGTAATGCCTTGCGGCAAGGTGCTGTGATGACGCAGTCTCGCTTGACTCTAGCGGTCTCGCGAGATCGCTATAGTAACGCGAGACCAACGTCATCACAGGTCTCGCAAGGCATCGCTGTGAACGCTGAGGCCCGGGATGGCAGCGCGGGACGTCGGAAGGTAAATATACCCCGATTTTTTATTTTTTTATCATTTTTAACATTTTATCTTTTACTATTGAGGCCGCCTATGCAGAGCGCAGGCATGAGGAAGCCAGCTGCAGTGCCTGTCAGATTGCTGATCTGTCACAGCGCTGTGTGATGTGTCAGATCAGCGATCTGACACATCACAGTGATGTCCCCCCTGGGACAATGTAATAAATTTAAAAAAAAAAAGTGTAAAAATAATTTATAAACAAATCGCTAAATAAAAAAAAAAATATTCCCTAATAAATTCATTTTTTGGAAATAAAAAAAAAAACAATAAAAGTACACATATTTGGTATCGCCGCATCCGTAACGACCTGCCCTATAAAAATGTCCCTCTAGTTAACCCCTTTATTGAACCCCTTAAAAAATAAAAAACAAAGCAAAAAATAATGCTTTATCATCATACCGCCGAACAAAAAGTGAAATAACGCGCAATCAAAAAGACGGATATAAATAACCATGATACTGCAGAAAATGTCATCTTGTCCCGCAAAAAATGAGCTGCTATACAGCATCATTAGCGAAAAAATAAAAGTTATAGCTCGCAGAAGAAAGCGATGCAAAAATAATTATTTTTTATATAAAATTGTTTTCTTTGCATAAAAGCGCCAAAACATAAAAAAAGACATAAATGAGGTATCGCTATAATCGTACTGACCCGCTTAATCAATTTTACCGGATGCGGAACGGTGTAAAAGAAATTCATGAAATGCTAGTTTTTGTCCATTCTGCGTCCCAAAAATCGTAATAAAAAGCGATCTAAAAAGTCATGTGCCCGAAAATGGTACCAATAAAAACGTCAACTCATCTCGCAAAAAATAAGACCTCACATGACTCGGTGGGTCAAAATATGGAAAAATTATAGCTCTCAAAATGTGGTGATGCAAAAACTATCTATAATAATAAATGCCCTAAGCAACTTCTGGTTGTAACAACTTCCGTCCAGTTGTAACCGGTGACGTCACCGAACACCTCTTTCCATGTTAACCCTCAACACACACACTCCTCTCACCTTTCACCATCTCGACTCACTCTTTCACTCCACATACGACCGTTTCTCTCACTCCGTCTCTCATACTCACGCCGTCATCGCCGCTGATCCACGATCCCCGACATCTTCTTCCGCCGGCGCCATCCTGGATCCAGACGTCCTCCACGCCGGCGACATGTTCTTGCGGCGACGCCATTTTGGATCGGCGAAATCCCGCGATAGTCAAGATGGCGTCGCCGCAAGAACATGTCGCCGGTGTGGAGGACGTCGGGATCCAAAATGGCGTCGGCGAAATCTCGCGAGATTTCGCCGACGCCATTTTGGATCCCGACGGCATCCACGCCGGCGACATGTTCCTGCGGCGACGCTATTTTGGATCGGCGAAATCCCGCGATACTCAAGATGGCATCGCCGCAAGAACATGTCGCCGGCGAGGACGACGTCGGGATCCAAAATGGCGTCGGCGAAAACTCGCGAGATTTCGCCGACGCCATTTTGGATCCCGACGTCGGCCACGCCAGCGACATGTTCTTCCGGCGACGCCATCTTGACTATCGCGGGATTTCACGATACTCAAGATGGCGTCGCTGCTAGAACATGTCGCCGGCGTGGACAATGTCTGGATCCAGGATGGCGCCAGCGGAAGAAGATGTCGGGATCATGGAGCAGCGGCGATAACAGCGTGAGTATGAGAGACGGAGTGAGAGAAGGGGTTGTATGTGGAGTGAAAGAGTGAGTGGAGATGGTGAAAGGTGAGAGGAGTGTGTGTGTTGAGGGTGAACATGGCAAGAGGTGTGATGCTATCTCATCCTCCCGATGCGATAGCATCGGGCCATAATCTAGTTTTTACAATAAAAAGCATCCTTTAGCGTGCGATAGCTGTCAAGCATAAAAACCCACCATAAATAGTAAATCAAGCCCCGCTTTATCACCCCCTTAGTTAGGGAAAAATAAAATAAAAAAAAATGTATTTATTTCCATTTTCCCATTTGGGTTAGGGATAGGGATAGGGTTAGGGTTAGGGGTGTGTTGGGGTTATTGTTGGAGTTAGAATTGGGGGGTTCCACTGTTTAGGCGCATCAGGTGCTCTCCAAACGCAACATGGCGTCTGATCTCAATTTTAGCCAATTCTGCGTTGAAAAAGACAAATGGTGCTCCTTCCCTTCCAAGCTCTGCCATGCGCCCAAACAGTGGTTTATCCCCACATATGGGGTATCAGCCTACTCAGGATAAATTGTACAACTTTTGGGGTCCAATTTCTACTGTTACCCTTGGGAAAATAAAAAATTGGGGGCAAAAATATCATTTTTGTGGAAAAAAAATGATTTTTTTATTTTTATGGCTCTATATTATAAACTTCTGTGAAGCACTTAGGGGATCAAAGTGCTCACCACAAATCTAAATAAGTTCCTTGGGGGGGTCTAGTTTCCAAAATGGGGGTCACTTGTGGGTTTTCAACAGATTAGGCACATCAGAGGCTCTCCAAACGCGACATGACACCCGCAGACCATTCCATCAAAGTCTGCATTCAAAAACGTCACTACTTCCCTTCCGAGCCCCGACGTGTGCCCATACAGTAGTTTTCTCCCACATATGGGATATCAGTGTACTCAGGACAAATTGGACAACAACTTTTGGGGTCCAATTTCTCCTGTTACCCTTGGGAAAATAAAAAAAATTGGGGACTAACTGATCATGTTTGTGGAAAAAATATGATTTTTTTATTTTCACGCCCGGGCGTTATAAACTTCTGTGAAGCACTTGGGGGTTCAAAGTGCTCACCACACATCTAGAAAAGTTCCTTGGCGTGTCTAGTTTCAAGAATGGGGTCACTTGTGGGGGGTTTCCACAGTTTTTGCTCATCAGGGGCTCTCAAAAGGCAACATGACACCCGCAGACCATTTCATCAAAGTCTGCATTCCAAAACGTCACTACTTCCCTTCCGAGCCCCGACGTGTGCCCATACAGTAGTTTTCTCCCATATATGAGATATCAGCGTATTCAGGACAAATTGGACAACAACTTTTGGGGTCCATTTTCTCCTCTTACCCTTGGGGAAAAAAAATTAGGGCGTTATAAACTTCTGTGAAGCACTTGGGGGTTCAAAGTGCTCATCACACATCTAGATAAGTTCCTTGGGGGGTCTAGTTTCCAAAATAGTGTAATTTGTGGGGGCTTCCACTGTTTTGGCACATCAGGGGCTTTCCAAAAGCGACATGGCGTCCGATATCAATTCCAGCCAAAAAAGTCAAATGGCGCTGCTTCCCTTCCGAGCTCTGCAATGCACCCAAATAGTGCTTTACCCCCACATGTGGGGTATCAGCGCACTCAGGACAAATTGCACAATAACTTTTGGGGTTCTGTTACCCTTGGAAAAATAAAAATTGGGGATGAAAAGATCATTTTTGTGGAAAAAAATATGATTTTTTAATTTTATGGCTGGACGTTATAAAGTTCTGTGAAGCACTTGGGGGTTCAAAGTGCTCACCACATATCTAGATAAGTTCCTTTGGGGGTCTAGTTTCCAAAATGGGGTCACTTGTAGGGGGTTTCCACTGTTTAGGTACATCAGGAGCTCTCCAAATGTGACATGGCGCCCAATCTGAATTCCAGCCAATTTTGCAGTGAAAAAGTCAAACGGCGCTCCTTCCCTTCTGAGCTCTGCCATGCGCCGAAACAGTGGTTCCCTCTCACATATCAAATATAAGCGTACTCATGACAAATTGCACAATAACTTTTGCAGTACAATTTCTCCTGTTACCCTTGGTAAAATGAAAAAATTGAACCTGAGCTAATTTTTTTGTGAAAAAAAGTTAAATGTTCATTTTTTTAAAAAACATTGAAAAATTTCATGTGAAGCACCTGAAGGGTTAATAAACTTCTTGAATGTGGTTTTGAGTACCTTGAGGGGTGCAGTTTTTAGAATGGTGTCACTTTTGGATATTTTCTATCATATAGACCCCTCAAAGTGGCTTCAAATGTGATGTGGTCCCTAAAAATAAAATGGTGTTGTAAAAATGAGAAATCAACTTTTAACCCTTATAACTTCCTAATAAAAAAAAATTTGGTTCCCAAATTGTGCTGATGTAAAGTAAACATGTGGGAAATGTTACTTATTAAGTTTTTTGTGTGCCATATCTCTGTGATTTAAGAGCATAAAAATTCAAAGTTGGAAAATTGCGAAATTTTCAAAATTGTTGCCAAATTTCTGCTTTTTTCACAAATAAACGCAAGTTATATGAATGAAATTTTACCACTAACATGAAGTACAATATGTCATGAGAAAACAGTGTCAGAATCACAGGGATCCATGGAAGCGTTCCAGAGTTATTACCTCATAAAGGGACAGTGGTCAGAATTGTAAAAATTGGCCCGGTCATGAATGTGCAAACATGAAATGCTGCGGATCCGCAAAGTGATTTACAGTACAATGTAAATCAATTTAAAAAAAAACCGCTGTGCAGACGCTGCGGTTTTTTCCGCTCGGTTTTTGTGCGGTACAAAAAATGCAGCATGTCACTTCTTTTGTGCGGTTTTCCACCTGCTCCATTCTCCAAATCCGCAGGGGGAAAACCGCACAAAAACAGGAAGAAATCCGCAGGAAAAATGCAGGTCATTTGACCTGCGGATTTCTTCAAATCTGCGCGGAAAAATCCGCAGGAGGAAAATCCACGTGTGCACTTAGCCTAAAGAGCGGAAACCGGATTGTAGAGGGTCGAGAAGAGAGTTATCTGACAGATAGCGGATAAGTCGGGCGTGAACCAGGCGTTCCAGTTTAGAGATGAAGGGAAGATTAGAGACAGGTCTATAGTTAGCGGCACAGTTGCCTCGTATAGGGGGAAAGTGATGGACGACTGAACGGATCCACAGTCCCCCGATGTAGTTACTTAAAGTGTAACCGTTATTTTAACTTTTATTTCATAAATCAATAATACACAAGAAAATAAACAACTTTACAATATATGGTATCTTATTAACGAAATCTGCTTCTTTCTTTCTCAGTTCAAGGATAAAACCTGGATTCAGTGAAGAGATATTTTCCGTTCCTAAGATGAATGACAGTTGGTGCTTCTAAAGTTCTATGGAGAGGGGAGGAGCTAGAGGTGGGCAAAGAGATTCTACTGCAAGCTCCGTAGAACTTTATGAGCACCAACTGTCATCTCCTATCTCAGTAAGTTTGTGTTCACTGATTTTACCTAAAGAATTGAGTATTTTGAAAAAAAATATAGTGGATTTTTTTTAATAAAGTATATTACAAAGTTTCTTATTTTCGTGTGTACTATTGATTTATGAAGGAAAAAAATTAATCGGTGCTTGCCCTTTAAATGTTGCTGTCAGCAAATGACAGGAGTATAACAGGTTAAATATAGTCAGCACCTGCAGCAAATACATGCACATGTACAGCAGATATTGGGAGAGGGTTATTAATGGCTGGAGCTAAGCAGTGCTTTGGACAGGCCTGGCCGCCATCTACAGCACATAAATATATAGGATATAATGGATGCTCATATTTACTGTAAAGTAACTTCTCTTTAATTAACTTTGTCACATTTATTATCTGCTCTTCGCTCTTAATGAAAAACATCATTGGCAACAATTTACCAGTTTCCAGGGACGGTCTGCTGCCGGCTTGGTGCATCAAAGCAAGTCACATACCTACTCCGTGCCCCAGGAGCGCCGCAGCCTCCATCACGCCGAGTGCACTGAATCTGATTAGAAGATGCACTGCAATTTACAGACGATGGCGAGGATGGCGTCCGGGGCTCGGTCTACAGCCACAATTGCCCAGATGCTATTTTTACCTTTCTTTTCTTACCGTATAATTCTCAAATAAATCCGTCATACATCGACTAAGTAATAACTTCACACCTTGTCCAAATAATCAGTTTAGAGCATTTCTAAATAAATCTCAAAGGTCATGGTAAAATATATTTGCCATATACTGCGCAATTAAAACAGCAACATAGTAACCATAATAATACACCCATACAGTGCCCAAATAAATCTCTATATAGAGTTTCTAAAAACAACCTCGAAGGGCATTGTAAAATATATGTGCCATACACTGCTCAAATTAAACCACAATACAGTAATATATAATAACACACCCATACAATGCCCAAATAATCGCTACATAGAGTTATGAAATAAAACTCAAAGGTCATTGAGAAATATCTGTGCCATGGACTGCTCTAATAAAACCGCAACACCGTACATCTGCCATATAGTGCATAATTAATGCCACTATACAGTCCCTGTATAGTGTCCAAATAACAGAGTCACACAGGAACTTTACAAGGCTCGGATCATAGGGGTTCCCTTGAAACCACTTACGGTACTTTTTTAATCTTTTCTTGCCATACAGTTCTTAAATAATAGAAGCCACGTAATGCTCAAATAATACCGCAACACAGTACTCAGATGTCCAATATCATTACACCAAAGCAGTGACCATATAATACTATCTTATTACTTTTAAATAAAACCACAATTTGGGCCCGAATAATAGTTCAATGCAATAATTAAAAAATACTGAAATATGGTGCATAATTTTACTGTCTATACTATTTCTATTACTGCATATACATTGCATGGGAGAATACTCGGGACTACAGAACAGGAGAAGGATGGGGATTCTGGGTGCAAGTAAGCTGAGCAGCAGTACTCAATGTCAGACAGCAGCCGCAAAAGAAAACAAGATTTTAGGGTGTATAAAAAGAGGTAAAATCCTGCGATCTCAACGTATTTTTACCACTTTATAAATCACTGGTGTGGCCACATCTAGAATATGTGATCCAGTTTTGGGCTCCACATTTTATAAAGGATATTCAGAAGTTAGTCAGTTCAAAGGTGGAAACTAGATTATTACACAGGATGGAGGCCTCTCCTACATTACAGGGGATGGAAGCCTCTCCACTATTACACGGGATGGACGCCTCTCCTATATTACAAGGGATAGAGGTCTCTCCTATATTACACAGAATGGAGGCCTCCCCTACATTACTCAGGATGGAGGCCTCTCCTACGTTACTCAGGATGGAGGCCTCTTCTACATTACTCAGGATGAAGGCCTCTCCTATACTACACGGGATGGAGGCATCATCTATACTACACGGGATGCAGGATTCTACTACATTATGCAGGATGGAGGCCTCTCCTACATTACTCAGGATGAAGGCCTCTCCTACATTACTCAGGATGGAGGCCTCTTCTATATTACACAGGATGGAGGCCTCTCCTATATTACACAGGATGGAGGGCTCTCCTATATTACATGGATGGAGGCCTCTCCCATATTACATGGGATGGAGGCCTCTCTTATATTACAGTGGATGGAGGCCTCTCCTATATTACACGGGATGGAGGCCTCTCCTATATTACACGGGATGGAGGCCTCTCTCATATTACAGTGGATGGAGGCCTCTCCTATATTACATGGGATGAAGGCCTCTCCTATATTACACGGGATGGAGGTCTCTCCTACTCTACCTGACAGAAGTTATGTCGCTTATCCATGTTACGTAAATAAAAACTTATAATCTGATGTTAAATTCATCCATTGGTTGTATAAATTATTCTTTTGAAAGCTGAAACCCTCCGAAATGTGGTTTAGGTTAAGAAAATAAATTGGCATCAATGCAGAAATATTGATCATTTAATGGAAACAGAATGGTCAGATGTTGGCAAGACAAAAGTTTTGTCGCCTGGTCATATAATGCACCCAATCCTAGTTTACATCCTCACCTGTGCTCAGTAAATGATCGGTTAATTAGTGGGTGTGTATAAAAAGAAACCCAGCACCCCAGACCATCACTTGAGCTGCAACTTGAGCTCTGACAACATGCCAAAAATCCACCCTGCGACCAAAGCCTGGATTATCAAGAGGCTGAAGACCAGATCCACTGCAGAGGTGGCTGGCACCTTTAATGTGTCTCAGCGTCAAGTACAAAGAATTAAAAAAAGATTCAAAGAGACTGGAGATGTGTTTGACAAGCCCAGGCCCAGCAGACCCCGCAAGACAACTGCTCAGGAGGAACGTTTGTTGGTTAGAAAATCCAAAGCAAGCCCCTCTTCCACTGCAGCAGAGCTCCAACTGGCCTGGTCACCTCAAGTCCCTGTGTCAACTAGAACAGTTTGTAGGATTCTGTCTCGAAATGGCCTCCATGGTCGAATCAGTGCCCAGAAGCCAGCATTAAAGAAAAGGCAAATAAAAAATATCAAGAAGTATTAGTGTCACCATCCATTTTTGGATCTGTGTCAGAGTCTGGACTCTCTTATATAAACCTTTTTCCTTTCTGGCCCTCAGGGGTTAATATGGGTTTTTGCCCCTGGTGGCCGCTGGTGTTACTACAAGTTTAGTGAGTCTGCTGCCGGATTTCCCCTCCCTCGGTGGCCGCTGTTGTTACTACATGTTTAGTTAGTCAGCAGGTGGTGACTACTCCCACTTCCCTTTATAAGGCCACCTGGTGCTGCAGATCACTGTTGGTAATACTGGTCATTTGCTAATCAACCTTGCTGAAGACTGGACCTACCTAGTGCAGAGGGGGTTCAGCTTATCTGGAGCAGTGGTGATGCTGCTAGATGCTGATCGGGTGCCTCACTTTGCTGCTGGAAGCATTGGCAGCAGATAAAGCTAAGTTTTGGTTTTTAGTTGCTTTAACTCCTTGGTGTCTGTTTTATCTTTCCTTTTGTGTTATTGGTGCAGTTCTCTTTATTTCCTGTCTCACCTCCTGGGGAGGGGGTTGGGGTTTAGCTCAGGACTAAACAGGTGATAGGGACAGGTCGGGGACTTGGTCCTCACTACCATGAAGTGTATCCCCCAAGTTAAGGAGAGTCAGGGTACCCCCTTTAGCCTGAGGGGCAGTTCAGGGGCCCTGGTTCCACATCTCCTGTTTCCCCGCAACTGCCTTGTGACATTATTACCAACCGCCCATTTTTTCTGGTGAGCCATGGCCCTAATGCAGACCTGTCTCCAATTGCTGAAGACCCTCACTGAGGAGCGTGGGGTGCTGCGTGGTGTGGTAGAGCACCAGCTGCAGCAGTTGGTGGGGTTCGGGGCCTCAGCTCAGGTTCAGGCTTAACCAGAACCCAAGTTATCTCTCCCAGACAGGTTTTCTGGAGGGAGAGATAATTTTTTGTTTTTCCAGGAGGCCTTCAAGCTACACTTCAGGTTCCGCCCTCGTTCTTTAGGGAGTGAGGAACAGAGGGTGGGATTCATCATATCCCTCCTTAAGGGTGATCCCCTATTCTAGGCCTTCTCCCTGACGGCCGATTCACCATCTCTACGGTCGGTGGATGAGTTTTTTGTGGCTTTGGCAAATATGCCCCCGGTAGTCCTTGCTAGGGAGAAGGACTCACTGATGCAGGTGGACGAGCCCAGGCAGGTGGGAGCAGTTGGTTCCCCAGCGGTGTTGCCTGTGGTTTGTTGTGGTTTTGGGGCATGTTTTTGCTGTGGGCAGACTGACCATTTTTTCATGGTCTGCCCGGCTGGCGCCAAATCTTTGGTACCAGCTAAGAAGCCGCGTCCCCCTGGTCGTGTGGAGGGAGGCGACCAGGTAGTGTACACTTTATCCATTTATCCTCTCAGTGTTACCTGTCTGCGGCAGTGGTGCTTGGCGGCGAGACTGAGGGTCTACCGGTGCTTGTGGACATTGGAGCAGGAGTCAATCTGGTGGATGCTCACTTTGCCCGGACCCATGGCCTGAGGTGTAGGACGCTATCCAAACCCCTAAGCGTCCAAGCCATTGACTCTGTCCCACTTAGCCAGGGGAGGTTGACCCAAGTCGTAGATAACATACATCTGCGTATAGGGACTCATCATGAAGATCGCAGTTGTCTTGGAGGGAATGCCAGCATCTATCGTTTTGGGCCTCCCATGGTTGAAAAATCACAACCCGGTAATAAATTGGCGGTCTAGGAAGTAGTCTGCTGGGGTCAGTCGTGTGAGGGCTGCTGCTTGGGGGCACCTGTCTCTGCCGTCATACTACAACCGTCCCCTTCTTCTCCAGTGGGTGCAGCAGAGGTGCTGCCAGGGAGTAGAAGCAAGTCTTTATCCTCACCACATGCTAACCCTGGGTGTTGGAGTCCTCTAAGGAGGAGGGGTCAGAGGAGAGTGGTGACTTCTTCTGAGCATTGTGGGGGTGTGAGTGTGATGACACAGGGGGACGCCTCTGTTGTCGGTTCTGTGAAGAGTTCACCATCTTGTGGCAAACGTGTGCCTGGCAATAAACTTTCAGGTCCGGACCTGTGTGTGAATGAGTACGTATGGGTGTCCACCAAGAACATCCAGTGGAAGTGTGCTGCAGGGGTCTGGAGTTCTCGGGTAATCGGGCCGTATTGGGTGTTGGCTATTCCCGGCCCAGGAAATTACCAGCTGGAGTTGCCCCCAGTAATGCCCATACACAACTCATTCCCCAGGTCGGCGCTCTGAAGATTGGAGCATATGTTGCCACGAACCAGAGAGTCAGGTGGTCGCTGAGGTGAACTCTGGTGGACCTAGGCGTACTTGCCGTAGGTGTTTTTCTGGTGAGGTGCAGTGTTGAGGGTCCAGAGGGCCCTCATTGAAGGAGGGGTACTGTCACGATCCATTTTTGGATCTGTGTCAGAGTCTGGACTCTCTTATATAAACCTTTTTCCTTTCTGGCCCTTGGGGTTAATATGGGTTTTTGCCCCCCGGTGGCCGCTGGTGTTACTACAAGTTTAGTGAGTCTGCTGCCGGGTTTCCCCCCCCCCCCCCGGTAGCCGCTGGTGTTACTACATGTTTAGTTAGTCAGCAGTGCCCGACGTCCATAGATGGGGGTTGTGCTCAGAGCCCAACACCATGCAGGACGCTTGGCATTTGCTACAGAATACCAGGATTGGGAAATTCGCCACTGGTACCTTGTGCTCTTCACAGATGAAAGCAGGTTCACACTGAGCACATGTGACAGACATGACAGAGTCTGGAGACGCCGTGGAGAGCGATCTACTGCCTGCAACATACTTCAGCATGATCGGTTTGGCAGTGGGTCAGTAATGGTGTGGGGTGGCATTTCTTTGGAGGGCCGCACGGTGTTGAGCTGTGAGCACAACCCCCATCTGTGGACGCCGGGCTCCCTAGCACTTAGACCATTCTCATGGAGTCGGTTTCTAACCTTTCGTACAGACATGCACATTTGTGGCCTGCTGGAGGTCATTTTGCAGGGCTCTGGCAGTGCTCCTCCTGTTCCTCCTTGCACAAAGGCTAAGGTAGCGGTCCTGCTGCTGGGTTGTTGCCCTCCTACTGCCCCCTCCACGACTCCTGGTGTGCTGGCCTGTCTCCTGGTAGCGCCTCCAGCCTCTGGACACTACGCTGACAGACACAGCAAACCTTTTTGCCACAGCTCACATTGATGTGCCGTCCTGGATGAGTTGCACTACCTGAGCCACTTGTGTGGGTTGTAGATTCCGTCTCATGCTACTACAAGTGTGAAAGCACAATCAACATTCAAAAGTGACCAAAACATCAACCAGAAAGCATTGGTACTGAAATGTGGTCTGTGGTCCCCACCTGCAGAACCACTCCTTTATTGAGGGTGTCTTGATGATTGCCAATAATTTCCATCTGTTGTCTATTCCATTTGCACAACAGCATGTGAAATTGATTGTCAATCAGTGTTGCTTCCTAAGTGGACAGTTTGATTTCACAGAAGTTTGATTTACTTTGAGTTATATTCTGTTGTTTAAGTTTTCCCTTTATTTTTTTGAGCAGTGTATAATAGCTTTTACACAAGGGCTGGATTACTCGATAACATAACATTGTGGGTTATAGATAATTTAGCGACAAAGTGTACAATTGGTTGAGAAAGGTTGAACTTGATGGACCGGGGTCTTTTTTCAACCTATGTCGTTATATAGAAGCCCTTCATTGCTCTAGTAGTACCGCAAAACAGTGCCGAAGTAACCAATAATTATACACCAAATAGTGACCATGTAATACCAGCTTACAAATTCTAATGCTCTAAATGTTCTCCCCAAATAATATTTCCATACATTAACTAATACTGCCATATGGTGTTTACATAACACCACAATATATTTCCTTAATAAAAGCGCCATTCAGCTTCTTTACAAGGCTCAGATCATGGGGGTGCGCTCCAGGCAAAACACTGCTTATAAACCTTCTGCCAAGGGCTCACTGGGTGAGGTGGAGCCTCGGAGAGCAAGATCCGGGTGGGCACACGGGTGACAGGCGTCGGTGCAGCAGGCTGTCAAGGCACGTGTGGAAATGCAGAAAAGTAACAGAGGTTCTGGAAGCCTCATGGAGACAGGAGACGTTCTGGAGACCTTAGAGAGGTAGCAGAGATTCTGGAAGCCTCAGCAGACAGGAGATGTTTTGGATAACTTAGAGAGGTAGCAAAGTTTCTGGAGGCCTCAGACAAGATGTTCTGGAGACTTTAGAGAGGTAGCAGAGGTTCTGGAAGCCTCAGCAGACAGGAGATATTCTGGAGACCTTAGGTAGCAGGGGTTCTGGAAACCTCGGCAGACAGGCGATGTTTTGGATACCTTAGAGAGGTAGCAGAGGTTCTGGAAGTTTTGGCAGACAGGAGAAGTTCTGGATACCTTAGATAGGTAGCAGAGGTTCTGGAGGCCTCAGTCAGACAAGATGTTGTGGAGACCTTAGAGAGGTAGTAAAGGTTCTGGAAGACCAGGAATAAGTAGCAGAGGTAGGCAGACAGGATATATCATGGGGACCGCAGGCCGGGAACAAATAGCAGAGATACTGGATGTCATAGGCAGACTGGATATTTCACGGAGACCGCAGAAAAGTTGCAGAGGCACTGGAAGCTGTAGTCAGATGAGAGACTTCCTGGATTTGCAGACAGGCAGATGAGGTCCTGGGGGTTGCAGACAGGTAATTGTGTACAAACTAACAGGCTTAATATCAAGACCCAGGTGTGTGTCTTGGGAGGCCTTATATAAACCTATGAAGTTCAACACAAGGTAGCATGCCGGGATAATGGTAAAGCCCAACGTGGAGCACAAGAAAGTTTAGCGGACCGGGATGTACGAGGCAAAACCCAGACCAGGGACAGGTGTGTAACACTTCCTTTTTCTTTTCTTGCCATAAAGTACCAAAAATCATAGAAGCCACATAAAACTTCTGCCAACTTTTTGAAGCTTTATGGAGATTCTTGTGCAAAACAAATCCAGTGCTTTTCCTATTTGAAAGAAGTTTAGAGAAATTCTGCCAGAAATCCGCCATGCGGTGCCTAAAATAAGTACTTCCATATAGTGCAAAATAATAGTATTGTCCAGTGCCTAAATATGACAACGCAGGATTCTACATGATATTAGCAGCTCAGGACAGAAGCCCCATTTGTCTCCAGAATCTAGTAGTAGAGACTCATAGCGTGTGTTATTATTGGCACTGTGTGGTGCTTTTAATTACCTACAATTGTGCTCACTGGATCCGCTCTCATTGGACATCTATAATATTGAGGGACCTGGTCCCGGTGCCAGATTTCTTTTACGTCCTGGTGGTTGCAGTGCATTACTATCGCCATATAGTGCACTTTTTTGTATGCTGGATTATCTGGTCATCAATGAATGGGGTTATACAGTAAGTACGGAAAGTATTCAGACCCCTTTAAATTTTTCAGTTTTTCTTTTTTAATAAATTTGCAAAAATGTCCACATTTCTGTTTTTTTGAGTCAAGATGGGGTGCAGAGTGTACATTAATGAGAAAAAAAATGAACTTTTTTGAATTTACCAAATGGCTGCAATGAACAAAGAGTGAAAAATTTAAAGGGGTCTGAATACTTTCCGTACCCACTGTATATAGAGAGACAGTATGTGGCCTGGTCCGACCCTGTGACCTTATATCTGTTCAATAGACTCAAGTTTTGTGACCTAGAAAAAAATAAATAAATGCCCCCCTCCGGCCGCGCCAAAGTCTAAGTATTGGAAGAAGAATAATGTCAGGGACCTTTCAGTGCCAGGAATTCGCCTGTGGTCAATTCAGTAGAACTTTCTGTCTCCATTATAGAAATAGCCCGAGCGGCTAAAAATATCCCTGACGGACTGCGGTGGATAGTCACAAAGCAGTGGGCTGAGCACGGGGAGCGGGCTGAGCGCGGGGACACAGAATAGCAGCTCGCGGCTCCATTGTGATGTGGCAGGACTGCTTAGCAGATTGGAAAGCAGCAGAAACAAGGGAATTAAAGACTGAACACATGCGGCTGCAAATCCACTGCGTGGTGCAAGAGGAAGATTAACCTTTCCGTCAGTAAATGCGCTTTAGTTTGTTATTTTATATATATTTTTGCTCCAGATGTAGCAGAGTCAACTCTGCGGCAAGCGACAATCCGAGCTCTGCTACATCCGACAGGTTCTGATGCCTCGCAATTATTATAGTACTAGCTGAAGAGCCCGGCATTGCCTGGGCATAGTAACCAACTGTGTTTAGTTATAACAAATTATAATGATTATATTGCACATAAAAATATTTCACATCATATATTCAACACTACAGATTTGCAACACAAATTAGCTAAACGATTACCCAATATCCTCTCCTGTTTGATACCGTCTGTTGAGCTGTGTATCTAATCCTATCGTGTGTTACTGACTGCTCAGCTGTGTATCTAATCCTATCCTGTGTGATACTGTGTGCTCAGCTGTGTATCTAATGCTATCCTGTGTGATACTGACTGCTGAGCCTTGTATCTAATCCTGTCATGTGTGTTACTGACTGCTCAGCTGTGTATCTAATCCTATCCTGTGTGATACTGACTGCTGAGCCGTGACTTTTGTGTTTTGCCTTTTATGTGGCGAGGTTGGCGTATGTGTGGTGAAATGTGTGCTGAAGGTGGTATATGTGTTGAAGCACGTGGTAGTGTGTGGCGCATTTTGTGTGAGTGGTGAGTATCCCATGTCAGGGCCCCACCTTAGCAACTGTACGGTATATACTGTTTGGCACCATCACTCTCATTCATTAAGTCCCCCTTGTTCACTTCTGGCAGCTGTCAATTTGCCTCCAGCACTTTTCCTTTCACTTTTTCCCCATTATGTAGATAGGGGCAAAATTGTTTGGTGAACTGGAACTCGCAGGGTTGACGTGTGACTGTTGTGGTGCAGTGACCACTATGTCCGCTAGGGGGCGCTGTGTGGGTGTCCCAGGACGGGCCTATAGGCATATCCATTGTGGTAATGGGTATAGGATGCCGAAGGATCGTTATGTATCTCAAGGTGGGTGGGCTTGAGTTGAAAGCTTGCTTATGTGCTGATCAGCAGAGCTGATCTGTCGTTCCAATGTGTCAGGGAGAAGCCTTCAGATGATTGATGAGACGGGCGGGATCAATCATCTACAAATCCACCCAGGGGTGTATTTAAGAGTGTCATAATAAAGTATATGTGCATGAATGCTTGAAGGACCTGTACTGAGGTCATAGCCATGTGACCCGGTGGACGTGGCTACGGACCATATAAGGTAACCAGAGTAGGTCACATGAGAGAGAGCGCATGGATCTGATTGGGCCATGTGGAAGGTCCCGGCAGGCCTAGGTGGAGGAAAGTGTGCTACCTTCCTAAAGACCACGTGCTGAGGCTGCTGACCCGGTGAGGCCTGTGGATATTGGCTGTATGTGAGGACGGATAAGCCTCCTGTGTTTGCTGAGGCTCCAGGACTGAGCCTGAAATCATGGACACTTATGCTTGCTTTTGCCTGAGCTAAAGGCTTTTCATGGTGTTATGTGCTGCTTTATGGGTTATGAAGCAATAAACCCTATGAACTTTTAAAGGAACGTGCCTCTTGATTGACTCCCGTGGCTCCTGAGCGAGTTGAATCCCTACAATTGGTGACAGACTGCGGGCAGCGGTTCCAAGAAGCACATGTTGCCGTACTGACGGCTCTGAGCCAAGAGAGCAGACGGTCTGGAAAATCGTGAGTACTACTGACCGAGGTCACAGAAAGTGACTGTATTGACATTTGTGGGATACCTCTGAGGAGAGGAGGCGTCCAGGAACCTATGTGGCCGTCTCCAACAGGTAGCAGACAGGAGTCTGTGGTATGCTGACCTGGGTCAGTGGGAAATACTGTATACCTGGAGGGTTCAGTGATGGGAGATTCTAGGAGAAGAATCGTCTACCTGGAGCATGGGGTATGACCTGGTGAGGTGTGAGTGTTAGGCAGTCTCAGGAGGAGACGGATGTCCATGAAGAGCACCCGCTGAGCCCCTGGACCTGGTGAGGCCAGTTTCTTGGGAGGCCCTGGGAGGAGGGTTGGGTCCCTGAATAGCACCCGGTGCGCCCTGTGTGTTGGAAGGTCTCAGGCGGAGACAGAAACGTCCTGAATAGCACACAGAAAGGACACGTGAGTTTTGTGTGGTGTGTTTTTTTTCTTAACTCAGCCTGCGGTGGCTCAGTGGGAGTCACGAAGGTGACAAGCGGCTTCCTGTAACTCGGCAGGGTTACGAAGGGGACAAGCAGCTTCCGGTAACTCGGCGGGGTTACGAAGGGGACAAGCAGCTTCCTGTAACTCGGCGGGGTTATGAAGAGGACACCAGCCGCTGTGTGTGAACAGCAGCCGGTGGTGTTGGTGATTTGTGACAGCAGGAGCTGTGGTGGTGCCAGAAGGAATTGGTGTGGTGTTGTGCTTAAAGGGCCAGTACCAGCCCAAAAAGACATAAACTGTACTGTGTGAACTGTGGCATAAGAAGTTCTGCAGAATGGACATGGGGAAATCCCAAAAGGGGGCGGTGGCCCAAATCGGGGTGGTGGCCCAGAAAGGGGTGGAGTCCCAAAAGGGGGCGGTGACCCAAATCGGGGTGGTAGCCCAAAAGGGGGTGGAGTCCCAAAAGGGGGCGGTGACCCAAATTGGAGTGGTAACCCAAAAGGGGGTGGAGTCCCAGAGAGGGGCGTGACCCAAATTGGGGTGGTAACCCAAAAAGGGGTGGAGTCCCAGGAGGGGACAGCAACCCAAATTGGGATGGTTCAGGAAATGGCAGCACTGGTTGCCTCAGTGGGTATGTCTGGGGAACTGCAGTGTGTGTGTATGAGTTTTGAGGCATGCGGCATGCATTTTCCTGATAACGATGGGCCACAGGTGTGTACCGTGATGCTGCACCGGGAAGAAGTCCCTGGTAGGCTGGACTCAAAGAGTCAGGTGACTCTGACAGGAGCTCCTCTCGTTTTATCTCTGACCAAGAAAAACGTCAGGGTTTGCTGCAACCATGGGGTCATTGTGAATTATACGGTGAACAGAGTTATGATTGAGATGACAAAGGGGAAGTGTCAAGGTGGTAGTATGCCACCAAACTTAGTGCATACCTTTGAGAGGGGCCGAGACTTTTTCGTGTTTGATGACGTATGGTCGGACGATGAATACGTTTCAACTGTGGGGCCAGCAGACACTGAGACAGTGACGCCTCCTAAAGTGGACAGGTCAGAGGTAGAACCGACCGGAAGAAAAGGTACATCTGCCCAACTTACAGACCTGACGTCTCGTGACATGACGGATGGTGGGCTGGGAGATGAGACTGACGGGACTGACCCAGTGGTACCCTTTGAAAATCTAATTAAAGAGGTAGTGGTGAGACACGTGCTGGCCAAAAGAGAACAGGATTGTGAGATACAGCTGATAAAGGAGACAGTGGAAGGATATCTCGAACGGGAAAGAGTCCTAAGGCAAGCAGCTGAGCACAGAGTGGATGAGCTGGAGAAGGAAGTCTCTGAGCTCAGAGGTCACCTGTCAGTGTGTCAAACTATGAACAAAGCTATAGTGAAGGATATGGAGGTGCTCAGAGAGGCCCAACAGAAGCATCAACAGGAGATTCTCCGGAGAGAGGATGAGCGTCACTACCTGGCAGAGGAGCGGGATAAAGTTCTCCAAGAACTCAGAGGAGTAGTAAAAGGTCATCTGCGGGAGAAGAGCTGGGATGAAGATGTACAGCGGCCGGGCCCGAGTGATAACAAGGCAGAACTGCCAAAGCCCATCTTGGAAAAGGGTCCAGAAGACTGTAAATCTCAGGAAGATGGTGAGCCAAGAGCTGCACAAGACAGTCACCCGGTCATGGCAGATATCTTGAGGGAAGTGTCTGTGGTAAACCCAAAGCCGTCTGTCCAGGATGAGAGCAAGTCCATGACCTTCAAGTGCGTGATGGAGGTACCCAAAGACATGCGAGAAGCATGTGCCAGCGAGGGTGTGCATGAGACCTTTAAAAAGGCAGTAAAGGCCTATAGTGTGAACTGGGCACCAGAGACAGACCAGTTGGTGATATTGGCAGAAACGGAAGACACAGAGAAGAGGGTGGCTGTCCTGAAGGAGATGCACCTACAATGTCTCCGCACGAAACAGATGCTCGTGTTGCGTAATAGGAAAGCCGCTCGACGTCTGGAGCTTGCGAGGGAGGCTCAAAGTCGGCTGGGCTTTGTGGAAGACATAATTCCGTTACCCAGAAATCTGGTGGGGAAAGTCGTTGGCAGACTTTGAAAGGTGATGCAGGAGATGGTGCATGGATCCGGTGTGAAGAGAGTGAGGATCCCACCTGTTGGGGAAATCCAAGTAGCTGTTGAAGATGACATGGTTCCAGTCATTGTGGTTGGCTCGATGGAAAGCATTAGGAACCTTTGCATGCTCCTGGAATATCGGGTAGCTTACCTGAAGGAGATAGAGCAGCTAAGACAGGACCGCCTGCAAATGAATAAGCAGATACAGAACGTCAGGTGGCATCCACCTCCAACCCAAGGTGTAAGGACCCGAAGGGATCCGCCAAATAAGACAGGTAGTCGAAGACAAGAAAGTCGAGAGTCCGCAAGTGGCAGTTCTAATCTTAGCAGCATAAGCACAAGACCCGGTGGTGGACGTAGCAACAAAGGGTCAGACTCAGACCAGCCAGTTGGCTCAACTGGACATGGGACTCATGACCGTACGAACCGGGAGAGCAGGCCAGTGAGAGAAAGGTCGGGTGACGGAGCGCACTACCTACAGGTGGAGACTAAAGAGTGTCTGGTCACGCTCACGGACATTGACAGGAAGGCCAAAGACCAAGGCCGAGATACTGACCGCTGGGGGCGGGGGAGGCCTAGCGTAAATATGATGCAGTATGACTACCGAAACGAGATGGTCCTCTCGACTTGTAGGGCAAGGTGACATGGGTGCCCGGTCTCGAGATCCGTGGGTGATGTCATGTGTTCAACCCCACAAGTTGGAACAGAGGGGGGAGGTATGTGGTGCAGTGACCACTATGTCCGCTAGGGGGTGCTGTGTGGGTGTCCCAGGACGGGCCTACAGGCATATCCATTGTGGTAGTGGGTATACAATGCCGAAGCATCGTTATGTATCTCAAGGTGGGTGGCCTTGAGATGAAGGCTTGCTTATGTGCTGATCAGCAGAGCTGATCTGTCGTTCCAATGTGTCAGTGAGAAGCCTTCAGATGATTGATGAGATGGGCGGGATCAATCATCTACAAATCCACCCAGGGGTGTGTTTAAGAGTGTCATAATAAAGTATATGTGTATGAATGCTTGAAGGACCTGTGATGAGGTCATAGCCATGTGACCCGGTGGGCGTGGCTACGGACCATATAAGGTAACCAGAGTAGGTCACATGAGAGCGCATGGATCTGATTGGGCCATGTGGAAGGTCCTGGCAGGCCTAGGTGGAGGAAGGTGTGCTACCTTCCTAAAGACCACGTGCTGAGGCTGCTGACACGGTGAGGCCTGTGGATATTGGCTGTATGTGAGGACGGATAAGCCTCCTGTGTTTGCTGAGGCTCCAGGACTGAGCCTTAAATCATGGACACTTATGCTTGCTTTTGCCTGAGCTAAAGGCTATTCATGGTGTTATGTGCTGCTTTATGGGTTATGAAGCAATAAACCCTATGAACTTTTAAAGGAACGTGCCTCCTGATTGACTCCCGTGGCTCCTGAGCGAGTTGAGTCCCTACACTGTGCAAAATTTTGTGGCTGTAGCTACGACGGTGCAGATGCCAATACATACATACACTTTTTCCCCATTATGTAGATAGGGGCAAAATTGTTTGGTGAATTGGAACGCACGGGGTTAAAATTTCGCCTCACAACATAGCCTATGACGCTCTTGGGGTCCAGATGTGTGACTGTGCCAAATTTTGTGGCTGTAGCTGCGACGGTATGGATGCCAATCCCGGACATACACAAACACATATATATATACACACACACCCACATTGAGCTTTATATATTAGACTAGCTGAAGAGCCCGGTGTTGCCTGGGCATAGTAACCAACTGTGGTTAGTTCTAACAAATTATAATGATTATATTGCACATAAAAACATTTCACATCATATATTCAACACTGCAGATTTGCAACACAAATTAACTAAACGATTACCCAAGTATCCTCTCCTATGTGATACTGTCTGCTGAGCTGTGTATCTAATCCTATCGTGTGTTACTGACTGCTCAGCCGTGTATCTAATCCTATCCTGTGTGATACCGTCTGCTGAGCCGTGTATCTAATACTATTCTGTGTGATACTGTGTGGTGAGATGCATATCTAATCCTATCCTGTGTGATACTGTCTACTGAGCCATGTATCTATTCCTATCCTGTGCGATACTGACAGCTGAGCTGTGTATCTAATCCTATCCCTGTGTGATACTGACTGCTGAGCCATGTGTCTAATCATCTCCTGTGTGATACTGCCTGCTGAGCTGTGTATATATTCCTATCATGTGTGATACTGACTGCTGAGACATGTATCTAATCCTATCATGTGTGATACTGGGCTCCCCCTGCAGTCTGTGTCAGAGGGTGGTCTGTGTCTGCACGGTAATATATTGTGTTATTTCCAGCTTTACAGAAGGACGATAACACCATAGAAATGATAAGAATAATAGGCTTCAGTTACCACAACTGTCTACAAAGAAAACTGTTGCTGATAGCAACCAATCACAGCTCATTTTTCATCTTTTAAACAGCTCTGGGACAGCGTGGCGAGTTTTGAGTGGCGACTTTTGTGTTTCGACTTTTATGAGGTGAGGTTGGTGTATGTGTGGTGAAATGTGTGCTGAGGGTGGTATATGCATTGAAGCACGTGGTAGTGTGTGGCGCATTTTGTGTGTATGTTCATATCCCCGTGTGTGGTGAGTATCCCATGTCAGGGCCCCACCTTAGCAACTATACGGTATATACTATTTGGCGCCATCACGCTCATTCTTTAAGTCCCCCTTATTCACATCTGGCAGCTGTCAATTTGCCTCCAACACTTTTCCTTTAACTTTTTCCCCATTATGTAGATAGGGGCAAAATTGTTTGGTGAATTGGAACTTGCAGGGTTAAAATTTCGCCTCACAACATAGCCTATGACGCTCTCGGGGTCCAGAGGTGTGACTGCGCCAAATTTTGTGGCTGTAGCTGCGACGGTGCAGATGCCAATCCCGGACATACACACACACACACACACATTGAGCTATATATATTAGACTAGCTGAAGAGCCCGGCGTTGCCTGGGCATAGTAACCAACTGTGGTTAGTTATAACAAATTATAATGATTATATTGCACATAAAAACCGTGCATCTAATCCTATCCTGTGTGATACTGACTGCTGAGCCATGTATCTAATCCTATCCTGTGTGATACTGTCTGCTGAGCCGTGTATCTAATACTATTCTGTGTGATACTGACTGCTGAGCTGTGTATCTAATCCTATCCTGTGTGATACTGACTGCTGAGCCGTGTATCTAATCCTATCCTGTGTTATACTGACTGCTGAGCTGTGTATCTAATCCTATCCTGTGTGATACTGCCTGCTGAGCCGTGTATCTAATCCTATCCTGTGTGATATTGGGCTCCCCCTGCAGTCTGTGTCAGAGGGTGGTCTGTGTTGGCACGGTAATAAATTGTGTTATTTCCAGCTTTGCAGAAGGACGATAACACCATAGAAATGATAAGAATAATAGGCCTCAGTTACCACAACTGTCTACAAAGAAAATTGTTGCTGATAGCAACCAATCACAGCTCATTTTTCATCTTTTAAACAGCTCTGGGACAGTGTGGTGAGTTTTGAGTGGCGACTTTTCTGTTTTGACTTTTATGTGGCGAGGTTGGTGTATGTGTGGTGAAATGTGTGCTGAGGGTGGTATATGTGTTGAAGCACGTGGTAGTGTGTGGCGCATTTTGTGTGTGTGTTCATATCCCCGTGTGTGGTGAGTATCCCATGTCAGGGCCCCACCTTAGCAACCGTACGGTATACACTCTTTGGCGCCATCGCTCTCATTTTTTAAGTCCCCCTTGTTCACATCTGGCAGCTGTCAATTTGCCTCCAACACTTTTTCTTTCACTTTTTCCAGACGTGTGACTGTGCAAAATTTTGTGGCTGTAGGTACGACGGTGCAGATGCCAATACATACACTTTTTCCCCATTATGTAGATAGGGGCAAAATTGTTTGGTGAATTGGCACACGTGGGGTTAAAATTTCGCCTCACAACATAGCCTATGACGCTCTCAGGGTCCAGACACCTGACTGTGCCAAATTTTGTGGCTGTAGCTGCGACGGTACGGATGCCAATCCCGGACATACATACATACACACATACATACACACCCACATTGAGCTTTATATATTAGATTATATATTAGATTATGCATATCTCCGGATATTCACAGTCTGCCCCCTGCTGGACGTGACCGGTAAGACCAATCCCTCAAAATAAACATAAATCATCATATAATGGAAAATTCTGTACGTTTTTCTAAGTCACGTCATGTTTTAATTTCTCACCATTTTTAAGATTTCCATTTGCTGACAGTGACGTCAAGTTCAGTGGATAAATCGGGTTTTAAAATTGTAAAAAACTGGACTGATATGGGTCGCCCCGTTGGCTTCACCCAGGGCTGTGGCGTACTCGGTACCTGGCCAGTGTCGGGGGGATGATGTGTCACAGTAGCGGCAGTGACCCGGTCTGTGGCCCTGGGCCCCAATATCAATGGCGGTGATGTTTGTAATGTAGTTAAAAGTTCGTGACGCCACCCATGGTGTTTGGCAAGTAAGATGGTAAGCCAATGCTGCTTGCAGATCCTCTGGGGCTGATGGTGTGTTGCAGCTTAGATGGTGTATCTCCCCACAGGTAGAGCTGTAGCCCCAGGGCAGTGTAAAGATGCGATGGAGGAGTGGGGCACAGGATGGTGTAGACGTTGATACCCAAATGTAGCAGTGCTGATGCGGGAATGAATGGAGGACACCAGGGCTTGCAGTTTCAAAGCTTTACTCACAGTTCGTAGTACACACTGGTGCCCGCTTCGGTACCGTGTCCTCCGGGGTAGAGGCCCAGCCAACCTCCAGACAAGATAGGACTCTCCCCGCCAGCACCCCACCAACATTTGCCTTCCTGAACGACTCCTCTATTGCGCCTTGTAGTGTGAAGAGCTCCAGTACCGTGGTTAGTCTGAAGTTCCTCCTGTCAGATGTTCCTAACAACTCCACTTGTATGACAGACAGCTGTAGCCTGCTTTGGGGACTCCCTTCTCCTGAATCCCGGCTCTCTACTCGTTTGCTGTTGTGTCCCAAGTCTTTGATGGGAGTAGTGCTTTTGCAGCCAACTACTCCACCGGTGTCTGCTGCAGAACCTTAAGTGTCCATACAACCTCGGGGACCGGGCCCCGGCCTTGCGCTGAGAACCTATAGGCAGGGTTCCTATCCAACCCACTCCTCCTCTCTGTTCTCTCTCCACTTCGTTCCGTACTTGTCTTTCTCTCTCTTATGGAAATGCAGGTTACAGTTCTACGTCTCTCCTTCTCTCTTCCTTTCCCGTGCCAGCTGGCTTAGGTCACTAAGGCAGCTGCAGCACTCCTTCCTCCATCCCTTCTTCCAGGGACCTCTGGGACTCACCCCAGACTGACCCTCTGTCCAACTGTCCTCTCGGGGACTGACCTTCTGTCAGACTCACCCCTAAGGGACTGACCTGTAATTCTATCTTTCCCCTTCTTTTATACTAACTCCACCCACCTCCCAGCATATCTCGTGTTACGAAGCAGGGTCCCACGAAAGGTGCTCTGCTACACCCCGAGCCTAAAACTGCAATGTGGCCCTGCTGAACTATCCTGTGTGTGGGATGCAGGTGTTGGAGTGTGGCAAGGAGCTCCCACCTTACCTGGATGGTGGGGCACTTCACCTTAGGAGAAGGTGCAGTACCTCTGTGGCAACTGAGCCTCAGGGGCACCACAGATACATTGTAAGAAACTATCAGCGCAGTAGATACAATTATTTATGACACGGGAATCGCTGAGTGCTGGATTAGTGGAATTTTATGGTACTATTATATCGACTGACTGATTGTATTTCACGTTTTTTCTATGTACAAACTGGATAAAATTAAAGGGGTTTCAGCGTTTTTACAGCTTTTTTTTTACCATGGAGAAACAGTGAGAGAGAGCAAAAAAAAAAGCAGCAAAAACGCTTTTTTGACTAAAACTAACTTTATGAAACATCTACTGCAGACAAAGCACATGTGTAATCAGTGTCCAAAAAAAGCACCAAAAAAAGAAGCAAAAATGTTTTTGTAAGCAGAGTCTTTACTGCCAAGAAAGCAGGTTTTGCTTGCGGAAAAAAAAAATCTGCAAAAACAACAACGTGTGAACATAGCCTGAGGTGTAGTCAATATAGCCTCATGGTCAAGCACTGTCTAATGGGAAGACATCAGGGTGAAGATTTGAAGAAGATGGTGAAGGATGAAGATTTTAGGATGCTGGATGATGTAGGTAGAATTTGATGAGAGGAGGAATAAGAAGTTGAGAAATTAAAGAGGAAGTGAAGAAGAAGATGAAGAAAGAAGAAAGTATGAGTGAGGATTTGAAGACGCTATTAAAGGAGGAAGAATAAGAAGTTGAGAAATTGAAAAAGAAGATGAAGGGAGAATAAGATTAAGTGAAGATTTGAAGACGATAGTCAAAGGAAGAATGAGAAGTTGAGGAAGTGAAGAAGATGAAAGAAGAATAAGAATAAGATAAGGGTGAAGATTTTTAGAAGAAGATGAAGGAAGAAGAAAAAGATAAGGGTGAAGATTTTTAGAAGATGAAGAATAAGATCATGGTGAAGATTTGAAGAAGAAGAAGAAGAAGAAGATGAAGGAAGAAGAATAAGATAAGGGTGAAGATTTGAAGAAGATGATGAAGGAAGAAGTAGATTAAGATAAGGGTGAAGATTTGAAGAAGATGATGAAGGAAGAAGAATAAGATAAGGGTGAGGATTTGAATAAGATCAAGGAAGAAAACGTTAAGGCTGAAGATTTCAAGAAGATGAAGGAAGATGAAGACGAAGATAAGGGTGAAAATTTTAAGATCTTTGTCAAAGGAAGAATGAGAAGTTGGGGAAGTGAAGAAGACGAAGATGAAGGAAGATGAAGAATAAGATCAGAGTGAAGATTTGAAGAAGATGAAGGAAGAAGTAGAATAAGATAAGGGTGAAGATTTGAAGAAAATGAAGGAAGAAGAAGAAAAAGATAAGGGTGAAAATGTCAAGAAGAAGATGAAGGAAGATGAAGAATAAGATAAGGGTGAAGATTTGAAGACGTTTGTCAAAGGAAGAATGAGAAATTGGGGAAGTGAAGAAGATAAAGATGAAAGAAAATGAAGACTAACAACAAGGTGAAGATTTGAAGAAGAAGATGAAGGAAGAAGTAGAATAAGATAAGGGTGAAGATTTGAAGAAGAAGATGAAGGAAGAAGAATAAGATAATGGTGAACATTTGAAGAAGAAGATGAAAGAAGAAGAAGATAAGGGTGAAGATTTGAAGAAGCTGAAGGAAGAAGAAGAAAAAGATAAGGGTGAAGATTTGAAGAAGAAGATGAAGGAAGAAGAAGATAAGGGTGAAGATTTGAAGATGTTTGTCAAAGGAAGAATGAGAAGTTGGGAAAGTGAAGAAGGCGAAGATGAAGGAAGATGAAGAATAAGATCAGGGTGAAGATTTGAAGAAGGGGAATGAAGATTAAGAATAAGATAAGAGTGACGATTTGAAAAAGATTGAAGAAGATGATGGAAGAAGAAGAAGATAAGGATGAGGATTTGAAGAAGAAGATGAAGGAAGAATAAGATAAGGTTGAAGATTTGAAGACGATAGTGAAGGAGGAAGAATAAGAAGTTGCGTTAGTGCAGAAGAAGAAGGAAGAAGAATAATAGAAGATTACAGAGGAGCCAAAAAGAAGGTGAAGCATAAGATTATGTAAATAATCAGATAGGAAGAAGAAATATATGATGTGGTGAAGAAGATCATTATGGAGGAGTGAATTGATTTGTCATGTAGACGGACATCATTTTGCTCAGAAGGTAAGTATGAGTGAAAAAAAATCATCCCATCCCATCCTGCTGCAGCTCCCTGCTTGATACTACGCGGACTTTCTTTAGTCTTTGGAGCAGACTAGGCATCATCGCAATGCATCATGCCCCATCGTGAATGATGCCTAGACAGTGGTGGATGATCTGAAGAACGGAGAGAATGAGTGGAGGACAGCGGACAGCCTAGGATGGGTCAGCATATTTCATTATTTTTGAACCAGCTCTCCGTTTATTATGTCCTGGGGTATGGGCAGATCTCAAATCGTGATCAACGTTTTTTTTGGGGGGGAACTTAAGCGCGAACTGTGGTAAGTGTGTGACTTGTGATTCAGTGACTTTGGATTCAGGGAGTTTCCAAAGGAGGTATTACTGAGTCACTGTTATAGTTTATTAATACTTTTATATATTTTTACTTATCTTTTCTGTCTGGTGCAGTCCCCATTAGGATGTGCTCGACTATTGCCAATGCCATCCAGTGTACATCTTGTCGCATGTACAGTTGTGGCCAAAAGTATTGACACCCCTGCAATTCTGTCAGATAATACTCAGCTTCTTCCTGAAAATGATTGCAAACACAAATTCTTTGGTATTATTATCTTCATTTAATTTGTCTTAAATGAAAAAACACAAAAGAGAATGAAGTAAAAAGCAAAACATTGATCATTTCACACAAAACTCCAAAAATGGGCCAGACAAAAGTATTGGCACCCTCAGCCTAATACTTGGTTGCACAACCTTTAGCCAAAATAACTGCGACCAACCGCTTCCGGTAACCATCAATGAGTTTCTTACAATGCTCTGCTGGAATTTTAGACCATTCTTCTTTGGCAAAGTACTCCAGGTCCCTGATATTTGAAGGGTGCCTTCTCCAAGCTGCCATTTTTAGATCTCTCCACAGGTGTTCTATGGGATTCAGGTCTGGACTCATTGCTGGCCACCTTAGAAGTCTCCAGTGCTTTCTCTCAAACCATTTTCTAGTGCTTTTTGAAGTGTGTTTTGGGTCATTGGCCTGCTGGAAGACCCATGACCTCTGAGGGAGACCCAGCTTTCTCACACTGGGCCCTACATTATGCTGCAAAATTTGTTGGTAGTCTTCAGACTTCATAATGCCATGCACACGGTCAAGCAGTCCAGTGCCAGAGGCAGCAAAGCAACCCCAAAACATCAGGGAACCTCCGCCATGTTTGACTGTAGGGACCGTGTTTTTTTCTTTGAATGCCTCTTTTTTCTCCTGTAAACTCTATGTTGATGCCTTTGCCCAAAAAGCTCTACTTTTGTCTCATCTGACCAGAGAACATTCTTTCAAAACGTTTTAGGCTTTTTTAGGTAAGTTTTGGCAAACTCCAGCCTGGCTTTTTTATGTCTCGGGGTAAGAAGTGGGGTCTTCCTGGGTCTCCTACCATATAGTCTCTTTTCATTCAGACGCCGACGGATAGTATGGGTTGACACTGTTGTACCCTCGGACTGCAGGGCAGCTTGAACTTGTTTGGATGTTCTTTATCCAACATCCGCACAATCTTGCGTTGAAATCTCTTGTCAATTTTTCTTTTCCATCCACATCTAGGGAGGTTAGCCACAGTGCCATGGGCGTTAAACTTCTTGATGACACTGTGCACGGTAGACACAGGAACATTCAGGTCTTTGGAGATGGATTTGTAGCCTTGAGATTGCTCATGCTTCCTCACAATTTGGTTTCTCAAGTCCTCAGACAGTTCTTTGGTCTTCTTTCTTTTCTCCATGCTCAATGTGGTACACACAAGGACACAGGACAGAGGTTGAGTCAACTTTAATCCATGTCAAGTGGCTGCAAGTGTGATTTAGTCATTGCGAACACCTGTTAGGTGCCACAGGTAAGTTACAGGTGCTGTTAATTACACAAATTAGAGAAGCATCACATGATTTTTTGAACAGTGCCAATACTTTTGTCCACCCTCTTTTTTATGTTTGGTGTGGAATTATATCCAATTTGGCTTTAGGACAATTCTTTTTGTGTTTTTTCATTTAAGACAAATTAAATGAAGATAATAATACCAAAGAATTTGTGTTTGCAATCATTTTCAGGAAGAAACTGAGTATTATCTGACAGAATTGCAGGGGTGTCAATACTTTTGGCCACAACTGTATTAAATCATTGAACAGCCGGTCGAGGGTGCAGACTGCTGTGCGAGATGTGAGCATGTTGTGCATTTGGAAGCCCAGATACTGGATCTAAATGTGCAGCTGGCAACACTGAGGTCCATAAACAATATGGAAAGGAGTCTTCTGCTCACTGAGCAGACGCTCAATGGGATAGATGAGGGGGGGGATGCTAGGTTGGAGCTGCAGGACAATGAAGCAGCTAGCTGGGTGACAGTTAGAAGGCGGGGTAGAGGGAAGAGCACCAGGGAGGCTAGTCCTGATCTGGCACACCCCAATCAGTTTGCTAAGTTGGCAGATGAGGGGAGTGTTAGTGCAGGGGTAGTACTGCTGCAGCAAGGCATGTCCTCTGAAAGCCGCCGGAGGAGTGTCTGCTCCAGTAAGGGGGGAAATAGGAGAGCAGGGCAGGCCAGACAGGTGCTGGTTGTGGGGGACTCAATTATTAGGGGAACAGATAGGGCAATCTGTCACAAAGACAGGGATCGTCGAACGGTGTGCTGCCTTCCTGGCGCTCGAGTCCGGCACATCGCTGATCAGGTTGACAGATTACTGGGAGGGGCTGGTGAGGATCCTGCGGTCATGGTGCACATTGGCACAAATGACAAAGTTAGATGTAGGTGGAAGGGTCTTAAAGATGATTTCAGGGAATTAGGCTGCAAGCTTAAAGCAAGGACCTCCAAGGTGGTATTTTCGGAAATATTTCCTGTACCACGTGCCACGCCAGAGAGGCAACGGGAGATTAGGGAAGTTAATAAGTGGCTCAGGAATTGGTGTAGGAAGGAGGGGTTTGGGTTCATGCAGAACTGGGCTGACTCCTCAGTTGGCTACAGGTTCTACGCTAGGGACGGGCTGTATCTCATTGGGGAGGGTGCAGCTGTGCTGGGGGAGAAAATGGCTAGAAGGTTGGAGGAGTGTTTAAACTAGGGACGGGGGGAGGGTATTCCTTTTATAGGAGGGGAAGACAGTGCAGATGGAGACCTTGGCACAAATAATGTCATTGGGGGTGGCATGGGGGGTGGGGTTAGAACAGTTAATAATTTAAGAAAGAATAGAGGTACAGAGAGATACATAAAGTGCATGTATAATAATGCCAGAAGCCTCACCAACAAAATGGAGAAATTAGAATTCATTTTGTTGGAACATAATTATGACATGGTGGGGTTATCTGAGACATGTCTATACCCTCACATATGGGGTAACAGCGTACTCAGGACAAATTGCACAATAACTTTTGGGGTCCAATTTCTCCTGTTACCCTTGGGAAAATAAAAAAAAATGGGGACTAAAAGATAATGTTTGTGGAAACTGATCATGTTTGTGGAAAAAATATGATTTTTTAATTGTACGGCTGTACGTTATAAACTTCTGTGAAGCCCTTGGGTGTTCAAAGTTCTCACCACACACCTAGCTAAGTTACTTGGGGGGTCTAGTTTCCAAAATGGTGTCATTTGTGGGGGGTTTCCACTGTTTTGGCACATCAGGGGCTTTCCAAACGCAACATGGCGTCCGATCTCAATTCCAGCCATAAAAGTCAAATGGCGCTGTTTCCCTTCCGAGCTCTGCCATGCGCCCAAATAGTGGTTTACCCCCACTTATGGGGTATCAGCGTACTCAGGACAAATTGCACAATAACTTTTGGGTCCTGTTACCCTTGGAAAAATAAAAATTGAGGGTGAAAAGATCATTTTTGTGGAAAAAATATGTTTTTTTAATTGTACGGCTGTACGTTACAAACTTCTGTGAAGCCCTTGGGGATTCAAAGTTCTCACCACACATCTAGATAAGTTCCTTGGGGGGTCTAGTTTCCAAAATGGTGTCATTTGTGAGGGGTTTCCACTGTTTTGGCACATCAGGGGCATGCCAAACGTGACATGGTGTCCGATCTGAATTCCAGTCAATTTTGCATTGAAAAAGTCAAATGGCACCCCTTCTGAGCTCTGCCATGCGCTGAAACAGTGGTCCCCCCCACATATCAGGTATCAGCGTACTCAGGACAAATTGCACAATAACTTTTGCAGTCCAATTTCTCCTGTTATCCTTGGTAAAATAAAAAAAATTGGACCTGAAGTAATTTTTTTGTGGAAAAAAGTTAAATGTTCATTTTTTTTTAAACATTCAAGAAATTCCTGTGAAGCACCTGAAGGGTTAATAAACTACTTGAATGTGGTTTTGAGCACCTTGAGGGGTGCAGTTTTTAGAATGGTGTCACTTTTGGGTATTTTCTATCATATAGACCCCTCAAAGTGACTTCAAATGTGATGTGGTCCGTAAAAATAAAATGATGTTGCAAAAATGAGAAATCGCTGGTCAACTTTTAACCCTTATAACTTCCTAATAAAAAAAAAATTTGGTTCCAAAATTGTGCTGATGTAAAGTAAACATATGTGAAATGTTACTTATTAAGTTTTTTGTGTGCCATATCTGTGTGATTTAAGGGCATAAAAATTCAAAGTTGGAAAATTGCGAAATTTTCTCCAAATTTCTGTTTTTTCACAAATAAACGCAAGTTATATCAATGAAATTTTACCACTAGCATGAAGTACAATATGTCACGAGAAAACAATGTCAGAATCACCGGGATCCATGGAAGCGTTCCAGAGTTATTACCTCATAAAGGGACAGCAATCAGAATTGTAAAAATTGGCCCGGTCATGAATGTGCAAACCACCCTTGGGGGGTAAAGGGGTTAACCAACAGGCCACACCGCATATCAAATATAAGGGTTGAGGGTCACTTGGTTAATAGTGATCACAAAATAATAGGTTTTCAGGTGTCCTTTAATAAGATATGTAATAGAGGGGTTACAAGGACACTAAACCAGGAAGGCAAATTTCCAACAGATGAGAGATGATCTTGGTGCAATTAACTGGGACGATATCCTGAGACATAAAAATACACAAAGAAAATGGGAGACGTTTATTAGCATCCTGAATAGGACCTGTGCACAATATATACCGTATGGGAATAAACATGCTAGAAATAGGAGGAAACCACTATGGCTAAATAGAGCTGTAAGGGGAGCAATACGAGATAAAAATAAAGCATTTAGAGAATTAAAGCAAGTAGGTAGTGATGAGGCATTAACTAAATACAGAAGATTAAATAAATTCTGTAAAAAGCAAATCAAGACAGCAAAGATTGAGACAGAGAGACTCATTGCCAGAGAAAGTAAAAATAATCCCAAAATATTCTTTAACTACATAAATAGTAAGAAATTAAAAAATGATAGTGTTGGCCCCCTTAAAAATAGTCTGGGTGAAATGGTGGATGAGGAAAAAGCCATTATGATAAATGACTTTTTTTCAACAGTATTTACACAAGAAAATCCCATGACGGATAACATGATCAGTGATAAAAAAAAATTCTCCATTAAATGTCACCTGCTTAACCCAGCAGGAAGTACGGCAGCATCTAAAAATCACTAAAACTGACAAATCCCTGGGCCCGGATGGGATACACCCCCGAATACTGCAGGAATTAAGCACAGTCATAGATAGACTATTAATTTTAATCTTTAAAGATTCCATAATAACAGGGTCTGTACCACAGGACTGGCGTATGGCAAATGTGGTGCCAATATTCAAAAAGGGGACAAAAACTGAACTTGGAAATTATAGGCCAGTAAGTTTAACCTCAACTGTGGGTAAAATCCTGGAGGGTTTTCTAAGAGATACTATACTAGAGTATCTGGAGAAGAATAACCTCATGACCCAATATCAACATGAGTTTACTAGGGACCGTTCCTGTCAGACTAATCTGATAAGCTTTTATGAATAGTTAAGTTCCGGACTGGACCAAGGGAATGCAGTGGATGTGGTGTGCATGGACTTTTCAAAAGCTTTTGATACGGTGCCACACAAAAGGTTGATACGTAAAATGAGAACAATGGAGATAGGGGAAAATATGTGTAAGTGGGTTAAGAGCTGGTTCAGGGATAGGAAACAAAGGGTGGTTATTAATGGAGCACACTCAGACTGGTTTACAGTTAGCAGTGGGGTACTGCAGGGGTCAGTATTGGTCCTGCTTCTTTTTAACATATTAATGACCTTGTAGGGGACATAGAGAGTAGAATTTCAATATTTGCAGATGACACTAAACTCTGCAGGGTAATCAATACAGAGGAGGACAATTTTATATTACAGGAGGATTTATGTAAACTAGAAGCTTGGGCTGATAAATGGCAAATGAGCTTTAATGGGGAAAAATGTAAGGTCATGCACTTGGGTAGAATGAACAAGATGTATAATTATGTGCTTAATTGTAAAACACTGGGCAAAACAGTCACTGAAAAAGACCTGGGTGTATGGGTGGATGACAAACTCACATTTAGTGGCCAGTGTCAGGCAGCTGCTGCAAAGACAAATAAAATAATGGGATGCATTAAATAGGCATAGATGCTCATGAGGAGAACATAATTTTACCTCTATATAAGCCACTAGTGCGACCACACTTGGAATACTGTGTACAGTTCTGGTCTCCAATGTATAAGAAAGACATAGCTGAACTGGAGCAGAGAAGAGCGACCAAGGTTATTAGGGAACTGGGCGGTCTGCAATACAAAGATAGGTTATAACACTTGGGGTTATTTAGTTTGGAGAATCGAAGGCTTAGGGGTGATCTTATTACAATGTATAAATATATGCGGGGACAGTACAAAGACCTTTCTAATGGCCTTTTTAATCTTAACCTGTGATGGAGACAAGGGGGCATCCGCTACGTCTGGAGGAAAGAAGGTTTAAGCATACTCACAGACGCGGATTCTTTACTGTAAGAGCAGTGAGACTATGGAACTCTCCGCCATATGATGTTGTAATGAGTGATTCCCTACTAAAATTTAAGAAGGAATCGGAGGACAAAGGAGCATAAAAAATAGCAAAAATATTTTATTAATATCATATAAATCACATCAAGTCAAAATAGTAAACATTAGTATCAAAAATACATAATAATAGATACAATTTAAGGGAAGGAAAAGACACAAGGACAAGGAAGTATTAAAGAGCACAGCGTCAGCAAGAACAGTATATTGCTCAATAGGCCTGTACATTTACACCCCCAAGCAAATGTATGATGTGCTGCAAGCCCTGAAAAATAACAGGGTATGTATAGAATATCAAAATGGGGGGCTGGCTCTAGGCCGCTGTGAAAAAAAGGGGGCCGACACTGAGTTCAAAAGTGCAAACCCTGATGCTCAAAATACCCCAAAATGATGAGTGTACCACACCAGCAGGTAAGGGGTCCCAGCAGTGGACCACCCACAACGCTATATAGAGCCCATAATGGGATGAAGGAGAAGTGGAGCGGTGCTTAACAGTAAGGACCCAGTGTGGACCACCAAGATGGATCAAGAGAAGACCCCCGACGCGTGTTTCGCCCAGCGTCTGATAGCTTTCTCAAGGGGATGGTTGGTAAAAGCCACAAGGACCTTCAAATACCGGAGGTAATGAGTCATGTGACCCAGTCACATGTTCTCGGAGACGAATGACAGCATAAAGAGTCGATGCATGCGCCAAGGTGACGCCAGGTCCTACACACATCCTGGCATCACCCCTCAATCACGCGGAAGCAGGAGGTGGGACGAGAATCCCGGACCTGGGTCACACGCGACAGGAGGGAAGAATTTTTTCCCCAATGTGAAGCTTACTGTTGCCACGTGGGGTTTTTTTGCCGTCCTCTGGATCAACATGTTAGGGTAGGTTAGGACAGGATATGGGTTGAACTAGATGGACTTAATGTCTTCCTCCAACCTTAATTACTATGTTACTATGTAACTTTAAGCCTTATTTGGGTTGAATTGAATCTGCTGGAGGAGAATGGTGTGAATTGGCCTGAAACCAATTTTTGTGAGATTTTCTCATATCTAATCATGATAGAAATAAAAGTAGAAGATAATGTGAAGGAGAAGTGGTGAAGGAATAGAAGAGGATGTCGAAAAAGAAAAAAAGATGAGAAGGATGATTATGTGGGAGAAAAATGTAATGTGGCGAAGAAGAGGAAGTTGTGAAGAAACGAAGATGATGATGTGGAAAACTGTGACGTAAAAGAGAAGCAGTAATGGAATGGTGTGGAAAGAAGAGAAAGATGAAGATGTGGGAGAAAAATGTAAAATGGCGAAAAAGAGGAAGATGTGAAGAAACAAAGAAGATGATAATGGGGAGACTATTTGATGGAAATGTAAAGGTGATGATGTGCTGCAGTCTGCAGAACAATCTAGGGTTATCCTGGTCTTTACAAGATTGCTCTTGCTCCTTTTCCTCTTCCTCCTCCTTCGCCATCTCAGCTTCTTAGCCTCCTGCAAACAAAACAAAATGCAATTATTCCTCCACTGTTTGCCCGACAGATGTCAGACTAGAGAGAAATGCCAGCAAATGTACCCACAGGACAACAGATGAACCAGATCAACCCAACAGCTCGACTGCCAGAGGGGATGACACGCAATACAGCATATTATAGAATTGCTGCCTGCATCCTCCACCATCCGCAGAGGAGCCAGGTTCTATGACCTTATTATGAGGCCATGCCATTTTTTCAAGCCCATGAAGTGTAGCAGAAGCCAGCCATCTTCTCCTTTTGCTTCATTTCTCAGTGCAGTCCATTTTACATTCAAGCCTTTTAGTGAGGTATCGTGGAATACAGAAAATGAGGCAGATTTACTTATGTGACAGCGCTCAGCCCTTGGTGAATAATACAAAATTTAGTGCCTTTTTGTGCATAACATTGCATCAAGTTTTGGAATTTTTTAGGGATTAGATTATATTAAAGAGACGTGGTTTAAATGTTTGAAATTCATAAACTTTAAGGAAAAAAAAAACGGCTTTGGCTCAAAAAACTGCACCAAAAAAGTGCATGTGCGCTTCCAGCTCACAAGCTGATGACACTTGACGGAGCGTTCTCTGCCTCATCCACTCATAATGGCTTCTTTGTCATCTAGTGGAGCAGAAACACTTGGACAGGTGTCAAAATTGAGAAGTGAGTATCATACGGAAATCGCGCTCTTTTGTCATAGAAATCAATGTTGTTTTGAGAAAAAAAAGACTGAGAAAAGATGAGCGCAGCCCGGCGACCCCTTATCCTTGATATGCGCGGCGTCGACAGTGCTCGGTGAGTGGAGGAAACATTGATCACGTCTCCTTTGCGGCAAAACCGTTCTGTCAAACGATCTCTTTCCTTCGAACCTTCAACAGTGGAATACATTGAAATAAATACCGACACCTCTTTATTAAGACCTTATGGCGGCAGACATTATGGCTAATAAAAGCCACCGCAACTTTATTATTTTTATACACCGCTGGAAAGAAATCTATGGCGCTTTTTACAGGAGGAAGAAATTAATACCTCGCTATAACGGCTGGCGATAACTGGAAAGCACGTAGTAAACCGGTGAAGTGGAAGGTAGAAGGGGTGACTGGTTTATGGGGCCACACAGAAAAAAAAGCGAATAGAAAATCATCCGTCATTCTCCGGGAAGACAAACGATTGCTGATTGTGTGATTACACAGCAAACTATATAAACGTCCAAAGGCCCCAAACCTCTCCGCTTCTAGATTAATGCACAACTCTGGCACAGCGGTTTGTTTTAACCCTCATGTGTTTTTCATCTCTTTGTTGAAAATCTGGCAGTGTAGCTTTAATATGTGTCGGAAGTGGCCGCTCTAGGGGTTGATACATTGTTGCAGGAGGCTTTTAATTGCTTTGCATGGATAGAAATAATAAGAATCAGATGGCAACATTCCGAAGTTGTTACATTATATCAATATGACGCCATCTGGTGGACGTCGCTAATGGTCCTTGTATTTAATTATCAATTTTTATTTATTTATTATATAACAACATCAAATTCCGTTGTGCTTTACAGTCATTATCATCAATTTCCCCATTGGAGCACACAATCTAAAAGCCCTATCAGTATGTCTTTTTATGTTTCTTCCAAACTCCTTGCAGATGTTATCTTTGGTGGGATTTGGACCCAGGACCCCAGCACTGCAAAGTCAGAGTGCTAATCAATCAATGATCCTTATTTTTATTTTTTTTTGTACTGAAGAAAATTGAAGGGTGTAGCTTATAAAGGGATGCAGCTTTTTAAAAAGGGCAAGGCTATATATCTCCAACCACCTGTATGAATATCATACCCAAATAAGACCCCTTTGTTATAGCCAACCCCTATATTTAGACACTAGACCCTATAAATATTATCAGATTTTAGACAGACCCCATAATGAATCAAATCCCCCAAATCAAGCCTCTAAATGAATGTCATACTCTAGATCAGGCTCCCTAAAAACACTCAGACCGGAAATCCACTTAATTAATTGCAGACCCTCGACTAAACCTCCTTTAAAGGGTTATTCCCAAGATAGTAAGATATAATTAATAATTTCAATGGGGCCAACTACTGGGACCTCCATTGATCCAGAGACCATGGCTCCAAAACCCGGGGAAAGGACTCTTCATCTCCGTCATGAAAGGAGTGGAGATGCGCATGCTCGACCTCTGCTCAATTCATTGTTAATTCGACCACCAGAGTGTAGGTGCGCAGTGCGCATGCTCGACTTATACTCACTTCACTGTTAATTCGACAATCAGATTGTAGATGCGCATGCTCGACCTCTGCTCAATTCACTGTTAATTCGACCACCAGAGTATAGATGCGCATGCTCGACCTCTGCTCAATTCACTGTTAATTCGACCACCAGACTGGAAATGCGCATGCTCAACCTCTCCTCCATTTACTGTTAATTTGATCACCAGAGCCTAGGTGCACATACTCAATCTCCACTCTGTTCACTGTTAATTTGACCACCAGAGCGTAGGTGCGCATGCTCAACCACGGCTCCATTCATTGTCTATTTGATCAAGAATACGAGGAGCACAGCGCACTGCTATTTCCGCCAATTCTATGCACAGCTTTGCGCCATTCAAGACTGAGCTCTGCAATGTCTGGTTCTCTAGTTCCAGATCACTGAAGCTCCCAGCGTTCGGACCCCCAGCTATCGGTAAGTTATCCCTTATTCTATGGATATGGAGAAAGCTTAATGTCTTGAGACTAACCTTTTCATATACTCATACCCAAAACCTGTAGCCTATATCACTATCAAACCCCAGATCAGACACATAAAATTAATTTTAGAGGGGACCCTATAGTTTATCCCTGCAGCTGGTACTGTCAGACAAAGTGGGTTCCTGAAGCTTCATCAGTTCTGTCTGTGTTATTTACTACTAGCTGAAGAGCCCGGCATTGCCAGGGCAGAGTAACTAACTGCCGTCCTGCTCTCTCCCTCCGCAGCACCACTCTACACTCGCCGTCCTGCTCTCTCCCTCCGAAGCCGAGCTCTCCATCCACTGTCCTGCTCTCTCCCTCTGCAGCCCCTGTCTCCACTGGCCGTCCTGTTTTCTCCCTCAGCAGCCCCGCTATCTCCCTCCGCAGCCCAGCTCTCCCTCCACAGATCCACTCTCTCCCTCCGCTGCCCTTGTCTCCACTGGCCGTCCTGCTCTCTCCCTCAGCAGCCCAGCTCTCCACATGCGTCCTGCTCTCTCCCTTACGGCCTGTTTCACACATCAGTTTTCCTGTTCAGTTTAAATCCGCCAAAATAGCGGAAAACGGATCCGCAGGCGGACTCACAGGAACGGGTGTCACCGGATCGGCGGATGTACGGATCCGCCGATGGTTTAAATTTAAAGGAACACGCGCCGAGATATAGCAGAGTACCTGCATGATTGAGCGGGGGAGCATCGCCGCGATCTGAAGGCATAGCACGAGTGGGTGATGTCGCGGGAGTGCCTCTCCATGTTGTAAAGTCCGGGTGGCCCGCGATAATCGGACATGTACGGGAGTCCCGCAATAAGAGATCGTGCGCAGAAGGAGTAGATCGCGCGATGGGAGAAATGGGCCATCGCGCGATGGGAAACCGGGCCGGAGATCGGGCAAGAAATGGAGGAGGCAGTTAAGTAGAGAGTGAGAGAGAGAGACGATCATCAGTCAAAATCCGCCGATAATGAAAGTCAATGGGGAAAAAAACGGATCCGCCAATAAAAATGGCGGATCCATTTTTTTGTCAAATCGGCGGATCTTGACTGATTGTGAAAAATGTATGTGTGAAATAGGCCTAACAGCCCCGATCTCCACCTGCCATCACTCTCTTTCCTTCCACAGCCCCATTCTATCCCTCCGCAGCCCCATTCTCCATCCGTGTCCCCCTCTCCCTCCACAGCCTCACTCTCCACTTGCTGTCCCACCCTCTACCTCCGAAGCCCAGCTCTCCGCCCGCCGTCCCACATTCTCAGCAGCCCTGCTCTCCATCCTCCGTCCCGCTCTCTCCCTCCACAGCCCCTGTCTCCACTGACTGTCCTGCTCTCTCCCTCAGCAGCCCCACTTTCGCTCCACAAGCCCTGCTGTCTCCCTCCACAGCCCAGCTCTCCATCCACCATCACGCTCTCTCCTTCCGCAGCCCCACTCTCCAATCACCAGCCCACATTCTCACTCCACAGCCCCGCTCTCTTCCTCAGCAGCCCCTGTCTCTACTGGCCGTCCCGCTCTCTCCCTCCACAGCCCCACACTCCACTGGCAGTCCCACTCTCTCCCTCTGCAGTCCCGCTCTCCACTCGCTGTCCCAATCTCCACTTGCTGTCCCACTCTCTCCCTCCGCAGCCCCTGTCTCCACTGCCTGTCCCTCTCTCTCCCTCAGCAGCCCAGCTCTCCACCCGCATCCCGCTCTCTCCCTTAACAGCCCCACTCTCGACCCGCCATTACGCTTTCTCCCTCTGCAGCCTCGCTCTCCATGCGTCATCCCGTTCTATCTCTCCGCAGGCCCACTCTCCATCTGTGTCCCACTCTCCCTCCACAGTCCCGCTCTCTCCCTCCACAGCCCCACTCTCCATGCGCCGTCCCGCTCTATCCCTCCGCAGCCCTGCTTTCCTTCCGTGTCCCACTCTCTCCCTCGCTGCTCCGCTCTCCACCTGCGTCCTGCACTTCTCTGCAACCCCACTCTCCATCCGCCAGTGAACAGGGCTATGTGGAGAAGGAGTGGCTTGATGCATACATAAACATACACTCAGCTTTATATATACACAGTTGTGGCCACAAGTATTGACACCCCTGCAATTCTGTCAGATAATACTCAGCTTCTTCCTGAAAATGATTGCAAACACAAATTCTTTGGTATTATTATCTTCATTTAATTTGTCTTAAATGAAAAAACACAAAAGAGAATGAAGTAAAAAGCAAAACATTGATCATTTCACACAAAACTCCAAAAATGGGCCAGACAAAAGTATTGGCACCCTCAGCCTAATACTTGGTTGCACAACCTTTAGCCAAAATAACTGCGACCAACCGCTTCCGGTAACCATCAATGAGTTTCTTACAATGCTCTGCTGGAATTTTAGACCATTCTTCTTTGGCAAAGTACTCCAGGTCCCTGATATTTGAAGGGTGCCTTCTCCAATCTGCCATTTTTAGATCTCTCCACAGGTGTTCTATGGGATTCAGGTCTGGACTCATTGCTGGCCACCTTAGAAGTCTCCAGTGCTTTCTCTCAAACCATTTTCTAGTGCTTTTTGAAGTGTGTTTTGGGTCATTGTCCTGCTGGAAGACCCATGACCTCTGAGGGAGACCCAGCTTTCTCACACTGGGCCCTACATTATGCTGCAAAATTTGTTGGTAGTCTTCAGACTTCATAATGCCATGCACACGGTCAAGCAGTCCAGTGCCAGAGGCAGCAAAGCAACCCCAAAACATCAGGGAACCTCCGCCATGTTTGACTGTAGGGACCGTGTTTTTTTCTTTGAATGCCTCTTTTTTCTCCTGTAAACTCTATGTTGATGCCTTTGCCCAAAAAGCTCTACTTTTGTCTCATCTGACCAGAGAACATTCTTTCAAAACGTTTTAGGCTTTTTCAGGTAAGTTTTGGCAAACTCCAGCCTGGCTTTTTTATGTCTCGGGGTAAGAAGTGGGGTCTTTCTGGGTCTCCTACCATACAGTCCCTTTTCATTCAGACGCCGACGGATAGTATGTGTTGACACTGTTATACCCTCGGACTGCAGGGCAGCTTGAACTTGTTTGGATGTTCTTTATCCAACATCTGCACAATCTTGCGTTGAAATCTCTTGTCAATTTTTCTTTTCCATCCACATCTAGGGAGGTTAGCCACAGTGCCATGGGCTTTAAACTTCTTGATGACACTGCGCACGGTAGACACAGGAACATTCAGGTCTTTGGAGATGGACTTGTAGCCTTGAGATTGCTCATGCTTCCTCACAATTTGGTTTCTCAAGTCCTCAGACAGTTCTTTGGTCTTCTTTCTTTTCTCCATGCTCAATGTGGTACACACAAGGACACAGGACAGAGGTTGAGTCAACTTTAATCCATGTCAACTGGCTGCAAGTGTGATTTAGTTATTGCCAACACCCGTTAGGTGCCACAGGTAAGTTACAGGTGCTGTTAATTACACAAAATAGAGAAGCATCACATGATTTTTTGAACAGTGCCAATACTTTTGTCCACCCTCTTTGTTATGTTTGGTGTGGAATTATATCCAATTTGGCTTTAGGACAATTCTTTTTGTGTTTTTCATTTGAGACAAATTAAATGAAGATAATAATACCAAAGAATTTGTGTTTGCAATCATTTTCAGGAAGAAACTGTCTATTATCTGACAGAATTGCAGGGGCGTCAATAGTTTTGGCCACAACTGTAGATGATGACTTAAAATTCGATCATAAATAGATAGCGCCCCCTGTCTGGCACCAGGTGAAAAGGATATATTACTGGGTGATGGTGACAGAGAGGCTAAAAAATAGAGGTGGGCTTGGTAACATCAGGTAAACTGACATCCTGCAAGGTCAACCAAAGGCTCCTAGGTCCAGGTGTAACTGCACCCACTGTACATCCTATCATTTTGCACTTCCATGAACAACTTTTGACCTTGCTGGAAAGTCAATTATACACTGAAAATGCTCCGCTATATGGCAGCATCATTACCAGAAATACTTCCTGAAAGTTTACCCTTTAATGTGTCCGCCAACTTCATATTCCATATTACTGAACACTTGATTTCCAGTCTCTGTGAGAAGAATCTGAGTACATCTGTACAGAAATGGTCTCAGGAAGTTTTATCTGCCATACAATAGACTACCTCACCAGGATGCACAGACTTGTTTTAGGCCCCTCCCACTCAACAACAAGAAATATTTAGAGATTGAAAACAAATAGATGTAGTTTCAAATTAGCAACATGGATGATGACAGAGAAACCAAAGGAGGAGTCATGTTTCCGCAGCCTCTCCCATGCCTCATTCTGCTCCGTAGTAATAGTTTTCCCTTCGTACCTCATCTCCACATGACATTAGAAGAATAATGCCAGAGTCTGTTTTAAAGCTTTGTGTAATTTTAATCCAGAATGTTATAAAATATGTATCCCCATCAGATGACCTCACCGGGACTTCTCTCCACTTGTTGGGTAGAGTCGATGTGGCAGCTTCCTCCTGTTAATTCATGTCGCTGTCAGAGGAAATCTCTTCTTGTAGGGATAAGATTCATGAACGCATCGTTCTTCGGCTCTGTCACCGAATATCAAATACTTTATGCATGAGGAGCATTGTTTGGAAGTTTAGAACGAGATCGTGTTCCTTCCGGGCATCGCAACCTTCATCTTCTTGAGTAGATCTCCTACTCGCTGATACAAGGACCTTTCCGTAAAGATTCATGTCAGCTGCAGCACATGTGTATGCACCCATGTAGCAGAGATGTCTGATGGAGCAAATCTGCCTCCTTTATCAACTAGGATTTGGCTCCAAGAGGAGTTAGTGTAGAAATTAAGGGGACGGTGGGAGTCAAAACTACTTGGCCTGGAGTTGCTGGAGATGATCTCTTTATTTCTTCAGTTTCGATTCCCAAAAAGAGGACATGGCACTATAATTAAAAGGGCATCAGGAGGCAGAACTGATTGAACTGGAGGTGATCACTTTCTTCCTCCAGTTTCAACTCCCAAGTGGAGGACATGGCAATGGAAATAAAAGGGTGACGGGAAGTAGAATTGAAGGTTCTTGCGCTTTTGTCCTACTGTTTCTTATTTCAAGAGGAGGAAATAGGGCATTGGGAGGCAGAACTGCTTGAACTGGAGGCGATCATTCTTTCTTCCTCCAGTTTGGACTCGCAAGAGGAGGACATGTCACCAGAAAATTAGAGGGTTGTGGGAGACAGAACTGCTTGATCTGGAGGTGCTTTCTCTTTCTTCTTCCAGTTTCTGCTCCCAAGAGGAGTAGAAACTAGCACCAGAAACGGGTGCCATTGGGAGGCAGAACGCTTTGAACTCCTTTCAGACACTGTTCAGATGCACCACTGTAGTGTTGGGTGGCTCCTGGAAAAACCATGTTAGTTGATAGTTGTGCAAAGCAAGAGTATGAACCTATGGCACCTCTGTAAAACTTGACAATTGTTTCAGTGATGACCAGGACATCTGGAAGAGATGACAAATCTCCTGGGTGCCTCCGAAGACTCTGAAACATTCCAGAAATGACATCTTTTGGACGGTTTCTTGTGCATGACACTGACCTGAGCAGACATCACTAAATGAAGTCCCAAAGCACATTCTGGGATGGGGTGTGAAGGAGGTCCATACTGACCATGGCCTGAAAAAGGGGCATAATTATGGGATGGAGATTTTCAGCAAGCACTTTGCTCTGCTAGAGTCAATATCCTCCTCAACCCAAAAAATTGGCAAGTATGATGTATCCTAGATAAAAATTTAGACATTATCTAATACTAGAAAGTTTCCAGGATTTTCCAGGACTTTGAAATTGATGATGTATCATGAGGATTGTCATTCAATAACAAGTTTAGGAACAGAAAATTGGACCTGGCCAATCTATCAGTGAAGTGACAGGTCAGCACTCTGCAACAATCCAACAAGGGGCTTGTCCAATTGATTGAGCACAATGGCAGACAGTTGGTAGTGCCAGGTGAAGCAGTTTAGTTCCATTCACTTGAATGAGACTGAGTTGCAGAAATCCACGATACCAGGCGCTGCCACCACAAAATATGGTCATGGCATTATGGCACAATTGCGGACTGGTGAGGGTGCCAGGAGTCGGATATCAACTCATCTGATACTGATGGCTTATCGAAAGCAAACAAAAAAATGAAAATTCTTGCTCGATTTGTAACAAAAAGAAATTGCAAAAAATGTTGCAAACATTTGCTAATTTTTTTGAATGCAAAATTCACACCTAAAAACTAGTGCACTTTGATTCATATCATCTCCCTCATTCTGTTATTAATAGTTCTAAAAATCTGGTCTCCGAGATGATGAGCTATAGGGAACAATTTGATAGAAACTTCTTACATACCTCCCCCCTCAACTTTCTGGGTTTTCGAAGGGCTGTATCATAATTCGGATTCCAAAACTGACATGATGTATTTTCAGATGCATTAAGGGTAAATTGCAGGGAAGTTTCATGCATGAGGACCACAGCAATCAGCTCCCCATATCTCAGCTTCCTAGCCAAATGTAAATGCGAGTCGGTGCTGATTATTTTTTCGCGTTTTCTCTGTCTGCTTTGATACCTGAGCCCCCAACGAGTTCTGCAGTAGAAAACTAGTGAGGAGGAACCTAGCATCACTGACAATCTACTCTTTATCTTGGTGGCTCAGGAAGCTAATGCGAGATGCGGAGAGGCGATAGGAGATGTGATTGCAGCTGCTCAGGCCCGCCAGGGATATATGTTTGGATATGGAACTTGCTTTTCAGACATAATGCGAACACACAGATATACAAAAAGGATTTTTTACCTTCCGTCGTGCCTCGGAGACGCCGTTTTGATGTTTATTTGCTGCAAGTCTCAGGGAAATTTATGTATATTTATGGAATTTTCCGACTTGACAGTCATTTAAACTGCGCGAGTTACTATAAAACCGGTTTCCATGTAGGAAATGTGGATCCAATGGGGCTCAGGTGTGAAATATGAGATAAAAAATGGCATAATTATATGAAGTGGTCGCTGCGTGTCCTTGTATCTGAAACATGCAAAATGTGGGATAATTTTGCCCCCTGTTTCTTTACAAATTCTTTTTTTTTTTTTAACAAAATATTTTGGGTTCTTCAAAGAACATGGCCAAACAGTCACAGACTTGCAATATACACAATAAAGGAAATAATTATTTGATCCCTTGCAGATTTTGTAAGTTTGCCTACGAACAAAGACATGAACAGTCTATAATTTTAAGGGTAGGTTAATTTTAACATTGAAAGATAGAATATCAAAAATAAAATCCAGAAAATCACATTGTATAAAGTATATAAATTTATTTGGAAAAATAATTGTTTAATCCCCAACCAACCATTAAGAGTTTTTGGCTCCTACAGACCAGTTAGAGGCTCCTAATCAACTTGTTACCTGCATTAAAGACAGGTGTCTTCCATAGTCACCTTTATAAAAGACTCCTGTCCACAGATTCAATTAACCCCTTTCCTACATTGGACGTAGTATTCCGTCCATGTGACCTGGGACCTAAGTCCCAAGGATGGAATAGTACGTCTAATACGATCAGCGGCACTCACGTGGTGAGCGCCGCTGATTGCGGCCGGGTGTCAGCTGATTATCACAGCTGACACCCGGCACAATGTGTCAGGGGCGGTCACGGACCGCCCCCGACACGTTAACCCCTGGCACACCGCAATCAAACATGATCGCGGTGTAGCGGGGATTAAAGGAAGCATTGTCAGGGAGGGGGCTCCCTCCGTGCTTCCCTGCGACCCCCACAGCAGCGCCGCTGCGGGGGTCTCTTTCCCTGCAGGTCCCCGGATCCAGTATGGCGACGGGGACCTTTGGGGGCCTGCAGGGAGCTGGCTTCCTCACTGCCCGCAGAGCGCAGGCATGAGGAAGCCTGCAGCAGTGCCTGCGACAGATCGCTGATCTGTCACAGCGATCTGTGATGTGACAGATCAGCGATCTGTCACAGGACAGTGATGTCCCCCATGGGACATTATAATAAAGTAAAAAAAAAAAAAAAAGTGTAAAAATAATTTAAAAAAATAAAATATTCCCTAATAAATTCATTTTTTGAAAATAAAAAAGCAAAAAAACAATAAAAGTACACATATTTGGTATCGCCGCGTCCATAATTACCCATCCTATAAAACTGTCCCATTAGTTAACCCCTTTAGCGAACCACTTAAAAAATAAAAATAAAAAACGAAGCAAAAAATAATGATTTATTATCATACCACCGAACAAAAAGTGCAATAACGCACGATCAAAAAGACGCATATAAATATCCATGGTACCGCTGAAAACGTCATCTTGTCCCGCAAAAAAAAGAGCCACAACACAGCATCATCAGCAAAAAAATAAAAAAGTTATAGCTCGCAGAATAAAGCGATGCAAAAATAATTATTTTTTATATAGAAATTGTTTTCATTGCATAAAAGTGCCACAACATAAAAAAAGACCTAAATGAGGTATCGCTGTAACCGTACTGACTCGAAGAATAAAACCGCTTTATCAATTTCACCGCACGCGGAACGGTGTAAACGCACTCCCCCAAAAGAAATTCATGAAACGCTGGTTTTTGTTCATTGTGTCCCAAAAATCAGAATAAAAAGCGATCAAAAAATGTCACATGCCCGAAAATGGCACCATTAAAAACATCAACTCGTCCCGCAAAAAATAAGACCTCACATGACTCGGTGGGTCAAAATATGGAAAAATTATAGCTCTCAATATGTGGTGATGCATAAACTATTTTTACAATAAAAAGCGTCTTTTAGCGTATGACAGCTGCCAAAAATAAAAACCCGCCATAAATAGTAAATCAAACTCCCCGTTATCACCCCCTTAGTTAGGGGAAAATAATAAAATATATTTTTTTTAATTTATTTCCATTTTCCCATTAGGGCTAGGGTTAGGGTTAGGGCTAGGGTCAGAGCTAGGGTTAGGGTTGGAGTTAGAATTGGGGGATTTCCACTGTTTTGGCACATCAGGGGCTTTCCAAACGCGACATGGCGTCCTCTCTCAATTCCAGCCAAAAAAGTTAAATGGCGCGACTTCCCTTCCGAGCTCTGCCATGTGCCCAAATAGTGCTTTACCCCCATATATGGGGTATCAGCGTACTCAGGACAAATTGTACAATAACTTTTTGGGGCCTGTTACTCTTGGGAAAATAAAAATTGGGGGTGAAAAGATCATTTTTGTGGAAAAAATATAATTTTTTTAATTGTACGGCTGTAAGTTATAAATTTCTGTGAAGCCCTTGGGGGTTCAAAGTGCCCACCACATATCTAGATAAGTTCCCTGGGGGGTCTAGTTTCCAAAATGGGGTCACTTGTGGGGGGTTTCCACTGTTTAGGCACATCAGGGGCTCTCCAAACGTGGCATGGCGTCCAATCTGAGTTCCAGCCAATTTTGCAGTGAAAAAGTCAAACGGCGCTCCTTCCATTCTGAGCTCTGCCATGCGCCCAAACAATGGTTCCCCCCACATATCAGGTATCAGCGTACTCAGGACAAATTGCACAATAACTTTTGTAGTCCAATTTCTCCTGTTACCCTTAGTAAAATAAAAAAATTGAACCTGAAGTAATTTTTTTTGTGAAAAAAAGTTAAATGTTCATTTTTTTTTTTAAACATTCAAAAAATTCCTGTGAAGCACCTGAAGGGTTAATAAACTTCTTGAATGTGGTTTTGAGCACCTTGAGGGGTGCAGTTTTTAGAATGGTGTCACTTTTGGGTATTTTCTATCATATAGAAAGTGGCTTCAAATGTGATGTGGTCCCTAAAAATAAAATGGTGTTGTAAAAATGAGAAATCGCTGGTCAACTTTTAACCCTTATAACTTCCTAACAAAAAAAAATTTTGGTTCCCAAATTGTGCTGATGTAAAGTAAACAGGTGGGAAATGTTATCTATTAAGTTTTTTGAGTGCCATATCTCTGTGATTTAAGAGCATAAAAATTCAAAGTTGGAAAATTGCAAAATTTTCAAAATTTTCGCCAAATTTCCCATTTTTTTCACAAATAAACGCAAGTTATATGAATGAAATTTTACCACTACCATGAAGTACAATATGTCACGAGAAAACAATGTCAGAATCACCGGGATCCATGGAAGGGTTCCAGAGTTATTACCTCATAAAGGGACAGTGGTCAGAATTGTAAAAATAGGCCCGGGAGTTACAGTGCAAACCACCCTGGGTAGTGAAGGGGTTAATCAGTCAGACTCTAACCTCTACAACATGGACCAGAGCTTTATAATGATGTCTGGGACAAGATCATAGACCTGCACAAAGCTAGAATGGGCTACAAAACCATAAGACGCTGGGTGAGAAGGAGACAATTGTTGGTGCAATGGTAAGAAAATGGAAGAAATACAAAATGACTGTCACTCAACATCAATCTGGTCAAGTATAGCGTGGCACTACCACAAGGTGCACAGGTAGGTTACCCAGACCCAAGTGAATAATAAAGTAACTTGGCACTCAACTGAATGATCCTTTATAAATGTGATTTTCATTTATATGCAGTCCTAAAAGACGTTTCGGCCTACAATCGGCCTTTGTCAGGGTGCCGACTGCTGTCAAGGTACAATGACTAAATATGAGTCTACGAGAGAAGTTTTATGTGGTTTCCTGCTTTAGGGTATGCTGCAGGTGTATGCTGTGCTTCCAGCTAACACTGAGGCGTGCTGTGCTGGTAAATCAACTAGGAATAATATTGGATGCGCTTATTAGAAAGTACGTTCCCTTGATGAGACTGAGTAAAAATGCATTTCTTTGAAGTGTTGAAGCAGTTTGCCTGTTGGTGCTGTCTGTGTGAAGCACGTTGTGGGCTATCCTTGATCATGAGGAAGGTGAGAGATCAGCCTAAAATTACACGGGGGAAACTAGTTAATGATCTCAAGGCAGCTGGGACCACAGTCACCAAGAAAACCATTGGTAACACATGACGCCCTAAAGGTTTAAAATCCTGCAGTGCCCACAAGGTCCCCCTGCTCAAGAAGGCACATGTGCAGGCCCGTCTGAAGTTTGCCAATGAACACCTGGATGATTCTGTGAGTGATTGGGAGAAGGTGCTGTGGTCAGATGAGATGAAAATTGAACTCTCTGGCATTAACTCAACTCGTCGTGTTTGGAGGAAGAGAAATGTTGCCTATGACCCAAACACCGCCCCCCACTGTCAAACATGGAGGTGGAAACTTTATATTTTGAGGGTGTTTCTGTGCTAAGGGTACAGGACTACTTCACCGCATCAATGGGAGAATGGATGGAGCCATGTACCGTAAAATCCTGAGTGATAACCTCCTTCCCTTCGCCAGGACATTAAAAATGGGTCGTGGCTGGGTCTTCCAGCAAGACAGTGACCTAAAACATACAGCCAAGGCAACAAAGGAGTGGCTTAAAAAGGTCTTGGAGTGGCCTAGCCAGTCACCAAACCTTAATCCAAACTTATGAAGGGAGTTGAAGCTCCGAGTTTCCAAGTGACAGCCTCAAAATCTTAATGATTTAGAGATGATCTGCAAAGAGGAGTTTTTACATTATATGTCCCTCTTATGTTCAATTAATAATTAGTGCAAGCAGTTTTCTGGACAAGCAGAAAATTAGCTGATGTTCCGACACCTCATGGTTGACAATTTTAGAAACATACACAAAAATTTCCATTAAAGAGTGATTCTTAAAAAGTTTTCCCTTATCTGTTGGACATCCAACGATACTGAAATATGAGCCTCTAGAACCCAGAGAATAGTGCTCTGCAGCCCCTTTTTCCATGCGCATGCTCAGCGTTCACTCCATTGATTGTCAATGACACTGTCAAAGAAAGCTGCGTATGGCAACATTCCCATTGACAATAAAAGGAGAAGACGTGGCGCTTGCGTTCTTCATCTCCATTCAAGATAGGGGATGAGATCCACATTCTTGGGGTTCCAGTGCCCCAATCATGGGATTGCTATGGAGAGGGGGATAATGTGTTTTTGTTTTTGTTTTTTGGAGGGGGCGGAGGTAATCCATCAAAATCGAAGTTACTATAATAAAAAATAACTTGCCTTTTTTGGTTTACACCCAAGCTTAAGTAGAGACCAGCACTCTGCCTCTTGACCAGTTGTTTTTTCGTTTGTGAAAGTCTTACTTTCTGCAGACACCAAAGAGTATAAGACCACCCATGAGCAAGAAGCCAATCCCATGAGGAAATCTTTCACACTTCATACATTATTTATAGTCTTCTATACATTTTCTAACTTTTCTGGGCACCTAACAGTGGTTAATAAGAAAAGAATTATTATTATGGTAAGGAACCGTCCAATTTTACCCTAAAAAACAAATATTCATTGGTAATTGCTTTTCACTTTTTCTGTATCAACAGCCTATATGTCCGATTTGCTTCTTGAAAACGGAATACATGACTGCTTTTGGGTAGAATAGAAAAGAGTAGGTCTTGGGGAAAATTTAAGATTAGCACCACGATGGGGATCATCTTTGCTCTATTATGGGACCCCGTCTCGTGTCTGTTTCCCCTTATACACTTTATATGGATGTTGTACCTGCACAATGGGCTTGACCGATAAATGGAGAGGGGTTGTATCCTTAACCTGTAGATGAAAACTTTGGTGGGGCAAAGAACAAAATAGGGCAATGCAACAAACACCCCTGTCGAGAGAGACTAGAAGCCACCATACACATTAGATGGTCAAATCCACCAGTTTTGTAAGGCTTGGCAAACACTGATCTAATTCATGAGGTCCGCTTAAGATCTACCCAAGAGGTGGCTTTTCTCCACCAAAGAAGGTGTTGCTTCTGAAGAGCTAACACCTTGGTTCACTGTGAAACCTGCCCTTGTCGACAGTCCATATGGAGGCTCCACCAGAAGGAAAAGCAGTATAAATGCACAATGACTATGGAGTGAAGTCCATAATAAACCCTCTATTAGGCATGTTAGGTATTTAGTACACAAAAATATCAATAACCGGGCTTTCACCAAGATCCTCCTGCAGTGACCCAAGGTGGCACAGCCATTAATAATTCATGGCGGGCAGGATTATAGTAAGCTCTGCTGCTTTACTTATCTATTACAGGGACATAGGTTAGGAATGTAATAAATTTCAGTAGTGCTGGGGATTACAGATCCATCATTTATTACAGATGCACATGAATTAATCATGCTGAGGGGATGCGGCAGGAGTGAATGGGGACTTACTGCGGAGACATGTACCAAGCATGGTCCTCACTAGAGTTGAGCGACTTTTGGTTTTTTAGGGTCGAGTTTCGTTTCGTGAAACCCGACTTTTCCAAAAGTCGGGTCGAGCAAGATCGTCCGATTATAGGGAAAAGTCGGGGTCGTCCCGAAACACGAAACCCAATGTAAGTCAATGGGGAATAAAAGTCGGCAGTGAGAGGAGGACAGGAAACACACCTACAGTGCCCAATTGAATGCCAAAAGCATCAATTCTTCTTACTTAAGCTTGTCAACCTTAATTAACTTCATAATACAAGTTACGCACTGAAAAATGGGGGTTATTTGGCTAAAGTTGTGGGGGGGAGGGCTGGCTCCAGGTTTTCATGTGCCCTGGGCGAAAGAGCGCCCCTTTAACACATACCACAACTCATCATGCTCCGATACGGCAGAGAAATAGTGGTATAGTACAATGAAAAATACTTCACTTTTTACATCTCATGACGAGGCCCATCTATTTCTCCATACAGAATAATTGGTCCCATATAATGTTTGAAACAGTATATGATGAGCTCCACATAATGCTACAGTATATGTTGGTCCCCATGGATGAAGCTCCACTGTCTTATGGGCCCAAATAATGCTCCAAACATAATGGGCCCCATTTCTAATGCTCTAGTGTATAATGGGCCCTGTAAATGCTGCTCCAGTGTCTGATGTCCACCTTTGGAATGTTCCAGTGTATGGTGGGCCCCATCTATCATTCTCCAGAGTATAGTGCTCCCCAAAAATTGCTGTCCCAACATTGAAAACAATCAAATAAGTCTCCTCGCTAGGGAATCCCTGTACTAGTCTGGACTCCTCGTCGTCCCCATCTTCCATCTCACTGCACAGTATTTCAACCTTGCAAGTACTGTGATCCTGAGCAAGCAGGGGGGGCCCACTCGTTGGCGACGGCACTGGCACAGGGCCCCTGATAGTACGGTGGTGTGTCTGATGGCGGGTGGGCCGAACCTGCACTTTCATCTGCAGCTTCCTCTTTGTCACCGTGTAAGATGGAACTGTATATGGGAAGGGTAACCTGAGTTTCATCAGGGTCAGATTCAGGCCGTGTAGCGTGCGAGGGGAATGTAGTGGTCTGGGTCAATGTACCAGCAGATTCATTGAGCAGTGGCTGGGCATCAGTGCACTTGTGTCGCCCCCAGGAGTACGGTCGCCACAGTGGCATTACCTTCCTCCTAGGGAGTGTGATGTCATGCTTGGGAGCAACGAAGGATCTCTCTAGCAGGTTAACTGACTGGGCGGCGTTATTCCCACGAGTCATGACCCTCCAAACAGCGTTCATGAAGGCAAAGTGTTTGTTTTACGTGGGCAGTATGGTTGCAAAGCTGAACCTTAAAGGAATGTCCAGAAGGGCACCACCAGGAGTGGAGCCTACGGTTAAATTCGACTCCACCTGGGAAACCTCAACCATGCCAGCTACAGAACAGATGCACACATTGCAAGCTTAATTCCGTTAACGAACGAGACTCCGTCATGCCCCGCGGTCCGAGTCCGGCTTACTAGAGGGACACGTGAGGCTCTGGCACATGAGATTGGCCAATAACTGGTGTGTCATGCCCTTACATGTCCGTGGCTGCATGTGCGCTACACTGAAAAGGCCAGTGTTTGTCGCTTACAGGTGCAGATAACCCGCTGAACAACGTTAGTGATGGGGATCACTGATTACAATTATTACCCGCGAACAATGATTTCCCAGTAAGTGCAGGTCAACCGCAGTTCCGGAATTAGGCCTAACCGTCATTCCTGAAAAAATGAAAAACTTACGTGTGCAAACCACAGGTGCTGTAGCTTGCTTAACAGCTCGCCAGCCGTTCTCACGCCCAGTATGGATTACACGTGATTGCACAAAGGTTAGAAAGGGTACCGTATCCCCAGATAACATGTATGGATAGCGTACACATTCAAAATATATGTCTATACATCAGGAGGCAGGCTCAGACGATGTCAGGCACAGTATGGATTGCACGTGATTGCACAAAGGTTAGAAAGGGTACCGTATCCCCGGATAACATGTATGGATAGCATAGTGTACACATTCAAAATATATGTCTATACATCAGGAGGCAGGCTCAGACGGTGTTAGGCCCAGTATGGATTGCACAAAGGTTAGAAAGGGTACCGTATCCCCGGATAACATGTATGGATAGCATAATGTACACATTCAAAATATATGTCTATACATCAGGAGGCAGGCTCAGACGGTGTTAGGCCCAGTACGGATTGCACAAAGGTTAGAAAGGGTACCGTATCCCCAGATAACATGTATGGATAGCGTACACATTCAAAATATATGTCTATACATCAGGAGGCAGGCTCAGACGGTGTCAGGCACAGTATGGATTTGACGGCCCAGATTACACAGCGGAGGAGCAGGGAGAGGTAAAGATTGCAAATGCTGGGGCCCTGCCCAAGCAAGGGGGGCCCACTCGTGGGCGTCGGTACTGGCACTGGGCCCCTCATAGTACAGCGGTGTGTCTGACGGCGGGTGTGCACCACCACCGTCAGAGACACTTGATTGCACTATGAGGGACCCTGTGCCAGTGCCCGCGCCCAAGAGTCGGCCTACCCACCTGTCCAGGGCAACGGCACTCACACGGTGTCGTGCGCTAGGTGGTGACCCCGGCCATGGGGGGGAGGCAGCACAGTTAGGGAGTTTTAGAAAGTGGCATATGTTGATGTTGGACATTCATCTGATGCAAAAGGCGAAATAGGTGAAGTCCCAGGAAGAGGTGGACCAAAGCAAGCCATTTTTCTGTCACCCTATGTGTCATCAGGGGAAGGTGGGACAAAATCCTTGGAAACCCATGCATGGTTCATTTTAATGAAGGTTAGATCATCCACATTTTGGGTTGACAGACGGGTCCTTTTTTCTGTCAGGATTGATCCAGCTGCACTGAAGACTCTTTCCGATAGCACACTTGCAGCTGGGCAAGCGAGCTCCTGTAAGGCATATTGTGCCAATTCAGGCCAGGTGTCCAGTTTAGCGGTCCAATAGTCAAAGGGGAATGACCTGTGTGGGAGAACATCGATATGGGAGGAAAAGTAGTTTGTAACCATAGTTGACAACTGCTGTCTCCTGTCACTTTCCATCGATGCAGTATTACCAGTTGTGTGAGCGGTATTTGAAAAATCAGTCCACAACATTGTCATGAAACCCCTGTCTCCAACGCCACTTCTGCTGTGTGCACCACGAACACCTCTGCCAAGCTGCCCCCGGCCCGTACGGCTCATGTGAGAACCATCACCGCTGCTGTGTGCTGGGAATGCCTCAAGCAACCGATTTACCAGAGTTGCTTGTTTATTAGCCAATATTAGGTCAAGGTTCTCCTGTGGCATGATGTTTTGTAATTTGCCTTTATGGCGTGGATCCAGGATGCTGGCCAACCAGTAGTCGTCATCGTTCATCATTTTGGCAATGCAGGGGTCCCTTTTTAGGATCTGCAAGGCATAATCTGACATGTGGGCCAATGTTCCCGGTGTCAATGATGCACTGCGAGTGCTGGTTGGAGGAGCACTTTCTGGCAAATCCACATCCCTCCAGTCACGCACAAACCCTGTACCAGACCTTGCCACGCCAACATTTTCACTTGCCCCACGAGATGCATCCTCCTCCCCTAAGTAATCATCCCCATCATCATCCTCCTCCTCCTCTTCTTCCTCCACCTCGTCCAGGAGAGGTCCCTGAGCAGACAATGGCTGAATGTCATCAAGGATTCCCTCCTCCTCTTCCTCCTCATCAACATTGGCTGCAGACGCCTGCTCCTTAAGGTGCGTCAAAGTTTGCATGAGCAGACGCATAAGTGGGATGCTCATGCTTAGGATGGCGTCGTCTGCGCTTACCAGCCGTGTGCATTCCTCAAAACACTGAAGGACTTTACAGAGGTCTTTCAGCTTCGACCACTGCACACCTGTCAACTCCATGTCTGCTCTCAAAGTGCCTGGCCGTGTATCCTCCCACAAATGCATTATGGCCTGCCTCTGCTCGCACAGCCGCTCCACCATGTGCAGGGTGGAGTTCCACCTTGTTGCAATGTCGATAATGAGGCGGTGGTTGGGAAGGTGGAGCAATCGCTGCAGCTTCTGCATACGAACGGAGTGTACAGGCGACCGGCGGATGTGCGCGCACAGTCTTCGCACCTTCTGGAGCAGGGCTGTTAACTCCGGATAATTTTTGAGGAAGCACTGCACCACCAGGTTCAAGGTGTGAGCCAAGCAAGGTATGTGGCTGAGTTTTGAAAGGGCTATGGCTGCCACAAAATTACGGCTGTTATCACTAACTACCTTGCCTGCCTCAAGATGTACACTGCCCAGCCATGACTCAGTTTGTCGCTTCAAGTACTTGGCCAGTACCTCGGCGGTGTGTCTGTTGCCCAAACACATCATCTGCAACACAGCCTGCTGACGCTTTCCACTAGCTGCTCGATAGGGGGACACATCGTGTGCAATAGTGGCAGCTGCAGATGGAGTGCTCGTACGACTGCGCTCTGTGGACGAGCTTTCGCTTCTGGAGGAGGAGGAGGGTCGAACGCCTACAGCCAACTGTTTCCTATACCGTGGGCTAGGCAGCACTGTCCCACTGTCCCCTGTGGACCCTGCATCCACCACATTAACCCAGTGCGCAGTGATGGACACGTAACGGCCCTGGCCATGCCGACTGGACCATGCATCAGTTGTGAGGTGCACCTTTCCGCTCACTGACTGCTTGAGTGCATGGACAATGCGGTCTTTCACATGATGGTGGAGGGCTGGGATGGCTTTGCGAGAGAAGAAGTTGCGACTGGGTAGGTCATAGCGTGGTACTGCATAGGCCACGAGTTCGCGGAAAGCTGCGCTTTCCACCAACCGAAAGGGCATCATCTCAAACGAGATTAGTTTGGCAATGTGGGCGTTCAAACCCAGTGTACGCGGATGAGAGACTGAGTACTTTCTTGACCTACTCATAGTGTCTGGGAGGGTGAGCTGGACTTGAGGGCTGCATATGGTGGAAGTAGCGGTGGACAGGGCGGACTGAGAGAGGGTTGATGATGGTGATGGAGTTGTTATTCTTTCTGATGGCCTAGAATCAGTCTTTCGTTGATATAACAGTGGGATTCCCTGACTGCTGTGGCATTGCAATGACACCTCAACATTTGCTGCTGTGCTAACCGGTGGGCTTACAGTGGGGGAATGTCATGATCACGTGTGTCTGGATGCAGATGATACCGCAAGGCGAACCCATAACACACGTGACCCTGGATACAGCGCCTCCAGTGGGGCGAATTTAAATAATAAAACGTGCAGATGGATACACCGCCTCCACCTGGCGAATTTAGGTATTACACGTTAATATAAATTCTGGAAACCCCGCCTCCAGTACGGTGAATTTAAATAATAAGGGGGACCTGGGAAAAAATAACAATGGTGGGCCCTGCGATAGGGAAAAGGGAATTGGAGACCTCCTGAGCTCCCCTGAGCCAGTGTCCCTGCACTCCTAACGTTCCCTATGCCGGTTTTGCACCGGGCGCCGCACGCGTACCTCAATGCCCTAGCTCGCCCTGAACCTAAACCCTCACTAGGGAATAGGTCGGTGCGGAAACTAATCCCACCACTGCACTAATAACACACATGAGGGAAAGAGACAATACAGGGGGACACCACTTAGCTTTATGCTCTGTGCTTATGCTCCTGCAACAGAGCCCACCACCTGCGTGCATCTTCTCCTCCACCTGGATCCATCACCATAACAGGATCTTTCACCTTAGTGCAGCCTCGGAGCAGAGTCCACCACCAGTTGCAGCTGCTTAGTACCAGAGTCCCAAGGATGAGTTCAGCTTCTGACACGAAGTCAAGCATGCTTGAGTCCAGCTCAGCAGCCAAGTCCCACATGGTGAGTGCCATTCTCCATAGTCGCCACTCCACCAGTCCATGCAGACACTTCCCGCTGACACCATCACTGCGACCCCACCACGCCATGCCAGCCCTTCGTCCAGACACCATAGCTGAAACACGTCCCCCCTGGCTAAGCTGCGCAGGACTCCTCACCAGCTCCATCCTTCCTCCAGGCTCTCCCCCAGAGTGAAAACAATCTCACAATATCACAGGCAGTGATTGCACCCCCCTAGCACACCTTTATAGGGTGTCACACCTGATCCATAATTAAGTGAACATTAACCTAAACCTAAGGTGCGATACCATTCCCCACCACCGGGCAACTTAGAATAAACAACACCACGTGTGATAATTCTAATGGCCACCGGGGGCTATCACGACACACTTTGGAACCAAAGGAAAAAAAGTTCACTTAATGCATTTAATACCGCCAGATCCAACACTGGATCATCACAGGGAAACAATGTAGCGTTGCTGACTACCTTCGTTGTGATCAGTTGCACATGTGGCACTTGAGGTTTGGTGTTGTGTCCACGCTTGCAAGTGCATGCTGGTTAAATGTCTAAGCATGCAACTGGTATTCAAATTTTTCAGATTTTTCCCTCGGCTAAAGGTCTTTGCGCACTTCTTACAGATAACCTTGGCCTGATCATGAGGATTTTGTTCAAAAAAGTGCCTCACTGCACTCATCCTACTTTGGCAGACATTTTGCGGCCTAGCACGCTGTGATCTTTTGACCCTCTGGACAAGCTGTCCAGCAACTCTTTTGATGTTTGGAACCTGTCTTTGGAGTGCTCCGGGCCTGCCAGATAACAGCTGTTGCGATGTCGATGTCTGCTGTGGATGCTCCTCATCTGAGCTATTGGAAGCAGCACCCTCTTCCCCCAATGGATGCCAATCTGGGTCAACAACTGGGTCATCCATCACCTCCTCTTCTATGTCATGTGCACCTTCCTCTGTGTCACCGTGTATGGTGGTATAGTGTGCGGGAAGGGGCACCTGAGTCTCATCAGGGTCAGAATCTGGCTTTGTACACTGCGAGGACAATGTAGTGCTCTGAGTGAATGTACCAGCAGAATCATCCATCAGCGGCTGTGCATCAGTGCACTCCATGTCAGATTCATCTTGGCCTGGGTAATTCACCATTTCACTTGATAATCCAGGCATGGTATGTGAAAACAGCTCCATGGAGTAATCAGTAGTATGGCCTGCGTCATCCTTCAATCTTGGTTGGGGTGAAGGACACAAGGAAAGGTGTGGTTCATGAACATGAGCCTCCAATGACGACTCAGTGCTTTTACTTTTTACAACTGAAGAAGAGGAGGCGATAGAGCTGGAGGCTGAGTCAGCAATGTAAGACAAAACTTTTTCCTGATGCTCTAGCTTTAAAAGCGGTTTGCCAACTCCTAGAAAACTAAGCGTTCGAGGCCTTATGTAGCCAGACGATGACGCAGGCTCAACACCTCCTGCATTCGGTCCTATTTTGCTCTTGCCACTACCATCAGATCCACCACCAACACCATCATTACCAGCTGCCAACCCCCGCCCAATTCCACGGCCTCTTCCACCAGCCTTCCTCATTTTTGGTAGAAATGTAGACAAAATCCAACAAACTATATAGTAATGTAAAACAAGGTACAAGGTGTCTATAGGACAGGGGAGATTTTGAATTTCTGCAGACACTTGTGGACACTGGACACTTATGGATTGTGTGAGGCCCACTGAGTATCTGAGCGCTCTGTCACAGGCTCGATGGCAGAGCTGTGACCAAAGTGACTAGAGGATAAGGGAGATTTTGAATTTCTGCACACACTTGTGGACACTGGACACTTATGGATTGTGTGAGGCCCACTGAGTATCTGAGCGCTCTGTCACAGGCTCGATGGCAGAGCTGTGACCAAAGTGACTAGAGGATAAGGGAGATTTTGAATTTCTGCACACACTTGTGGACACTGGACACTTATGGATTGTGTGAGGCCCACTGAGTATCTGAGTGCTCTGTCACAGGCTCGATGGCAGAGCTGTGACCAAAGTGACTAGAGGATAAGGGAGATTTTGAATTTCTGCACACACTTGTGGACACTGGACACTTTAGGATTGTGTGAGGCCCACTGAGTATCTGAGCGCTCTGTCACAGGCTCGATGGCAGAGCTGTGACCAAAGTGACTAGAGGATAAGGGAGATTTTGAATTTCTGCACACACTTGTGGACACTGGACACTTATGGATTGTGTGAGGCCCACTGAGTATCTGAGCGCTCTGTCACAGGCTCGATGGCAGAGCTGTGACCAAAGTGACTAGATGATATGGGAGATTTTGAATTTGTGCACACACTTGTGGACACTGGACACTTATGGATTGTGTGAGGCCCACTGAGTATCTGAGCGCTCTGTCACAGGCTCGATGGCAGAGCTGTGACCAAAGTGACTAGAGGATAAGGGAGATTTTGAATTTCTGCACACACTTGTGGACACTGGACACTTATGGATTGTGTGAGGCCCACTGAGTATCTGAGCGCTCTGTCACAGGCTCGATGGCAGAGCTGTGACCAAAGTGACTAGAGGATAAGGGAGATTTTGAATTTCTGCACACACTTGTGGACACTGGACACTTATGGATTGTGTGAGGCCCACTGAGTATCTGAGCGCTCTGTCACAGGCAGAAATTGGCTAGTGTATCACAAACTATAAGGTGTATGTAGAAATGGGCAGAATTGGAATCTCCCTAGAGTGCAGGTCTGTAAGAACGGAACATGTCCTCGACTTATTCTCACAGAGTGACTCACTGATAGCTTCACTGTGGCTGTGATAACAGCCGTTACACGGTTCTGTGTGAGGAGCGTACACCGCTGTATACCCAGCAGGACAAAAAAAAAAATTGTGATTGCTTTTAAAAAAGCAGTTTGCAGAGCAGTGGGTAAACAGCAATGCAGGAATGTCAGGAAGCCTTAGAAGGCAGCCTAACAACCAACACCACTGATACACCACTATATAGCCTCCCCTTGCACTGCACAGTGACTGGTGTGTTGTACAGGCAAAATCGCTAGCAGCAGAAGCAGGTTTTTTTTCTTCTTCTCAGCAGGACAAAAAAAAAAATTGTGATTGCTTTTAAAAAAGCAGTTTGCGGAGCAGTGGGTAAACAGCAATGCAGGAATGTCAGGAAGCCTTAGAAGGCAGCCCAACAACCAACACCACTGATACACCACTATATAGCCTCCCCTTGCACTGCACAGTGACTGGTGTGTTGTACAGGCAAAATCGCTAGCAGCAGAAGCAGTTTTTGGTGTCTTCTTCCCTGCCTAACGCTCTCCCTACAAAATCAGCAGCAGCAGCAGCTCTCCCTATTCTGAGATCAGCATGAGTAACATGGCGGTCGGCGTGCACGCCCTTTTATACCCCCTGTGACGCCCCCCAAAGCAAGCAATCACTTGCATGCCCTTCTGAAAGATGGTGGTGACCCGTGCCTATGTCATCACGTTGCCCACAGTGTCCGTGGATCCTGATTGGCTGAAAAAGAGCGCAAAACAAACTTTTGAAACGCGACTTTGGCGCATAAGTCGCCGACCTCGTGGCCGACCTCATCCTAGGGTCGGGTTTCGTTTCATGAAACCCGACTTTGCCAAAAGTCGGCGACTTTTGAATTTTTTCGACCCGTTTCGCTCAACTCTACTTACCACCTGCTTCAGTGACATCACTGTATGGACTTAGGCATGTCATCATGCCAAAGCGTAAGATGCTACAAGCAGGCAATGTGTATACCAGCGGCAATACACTGTAATGGAGGCAGAGCGTGTCAGTGCTGGTTGCAACAGGGCAGATAGTAGTGACTGGAACATACTAAGGGAAGGCCGTACTCCTACTGCACCATGCATTCTTATGGCAGTCCATAATAATGATGGAGCACACTAATAGCAGGAAATGCCTAAGGGGGATGCAGATAATATGCAGGCAGTACATGTGACAGTGTTACTTAGTGCTAGGAATTCTAGTCAGGCAGTGTGAAGTAGTGGTAGTACTATGATAGGTGACAAAAGTATAATATCTAAGGCTACTTTCACACATCAGTTTTTTGCCGTCAGGCAGGATCCGGCTATTTTTAGAAAAAACGGATCCGGCATAAATTTTGGACAACTGTAGAAACGGATCCGTTTTTCTGCCGGATCCGTCTAGCAGGTTATATCTGTTTCCTGGGGGCTGGCCAATTGGATCTGAGCATGCGCAGACTTAAAAAAACGGATCCGGTGGCTGGATCCGTCTTTTTCTGGATCCGGCGCATTCCGGCGCCCATAGACTTTCATTGTGGCAAAAAGCCGGAAGTGTCGGATCCGGCGCTTCCGGCTTTTTCGCCGGAGACAAAAAACGTTACAGTAGCCGTTTTTTCCAGACGCCGGAATGAGACAAGTAGCCGGATCCAGCAAAAAACGGATGAAACGCAATGCCATCCGGCGCTATCCGGCGCTAATGCAAGTCCATGGGGAAAAACTGGATCCAGCATTGCATTTTGCTGGATCCGGTTTTACAAAAAAAAACCGGATCGCGTCTGACGGCGAAAAACTGATGTGTGAAAGAGGCCTAAAGCAAATATTTTATAGTCAAAAGGCGCATACTATTATATTCATATATACAGTATATATTATAGGCAATATGTGCGGACTAGCGGTGGAGCACGTTATAGGCAGTAAGTGCAGACTAGCAGCGGTGCACAGTATAGGCAGTAAGTGCAGACTAGCGGCAGTGCACAATATTGGCAGTAAGCACAAACTATCAGCATTGCACGTTATAGGCAGTAAGCGAAGACTAGCGGCCGTGCACAATATAGGCAGTAAGTGCAGACTAGCGGCAGTGCACAATATAGGCAGTAAGCACAAACTGTCGGCATTGCACGTTATAGGCAGTAAGCAAAGACTAGCGGCCGTGCACAGTATATGCAGTAAGTGCAGACTAGCGGTGATGCACAAAATAGGCAGTAGGCGCAGACTAGTGGCAGAGCCCAGTATAGGCAGTAGGTGCAGACTAGTGGTGGCGCATATAATAATCAGTAAACGCAGACTGGAGGTGCACAGTATTGGCAGTAAGCGCAAAATGGCGGCGGTGCACAGTATAGGCAGTAAGCGAAGACTAGCTGTGGAGCCCAGTACTGGCAGTCAGCACAGACTAGCATCAGTACACAGTATAGGCAGGAAGCGCAGACTAGTGGCGGTGCACAGTATAGGGAGTAAGCGCAGACTAGTGGCTGTGCCAATAGCAATCAGTAAGCGCAGACTAGCGGAAGTTCACAGTTTTAGCAGTAAGCACAGACTAGCGGCGATGCACAGTATAGGAAGTAAGTGCAGATTAGTGGCGGCGCATATAATAATCAGTAAGCGCAGACTAGAGGAGGTGCACAGTATTGGCAGTATGCACAGACTGGTGGTGGTGTACAGTATAGGCAGTAAACACAGACTAGCAGCAGTGCACAGTATAGGCAGTAAGTACAGACTACTGGTGGCGCATATAATAATCAGTAAGCGCAGACTAGCTGCAGTGCACAGTATTGGCAGTAAGGGCAGATTGGCGGCGGTGCACAGTATAGGCAATAAGTGCAGACTAGTGGCAGCTTATATAGTAAGCGCAGACTAGCGGCGGTACACAGTATAGGCAGTAAGTGCAAACTAGCGGCGGTGCACAGTATTGGCAGTAAGTGTAGACTAGCGACAGTGTACAGTATTGGCAATAAGTACAGACTAGTGGCGGTGCACAGTATAGGCAGTAAGCGCAGACTAGTGGCGGTGCACAGTATTGGCAGTAAGTGCAGACTAGTGGTGGTGCACAGTATGGGCAGTAAGTGCAGACTTGCGGCGGTGCACAGTATGGGCAGTAAGTACAGACTAAAGGCGGTGCACAGTATAGGCAGTGAGTGCAGACTGTTGTGAGTTCATTTTCCCCTTCGTCACTGAGGTCTGGTGAACTCCCTATTCTGGTAAAGGAAGGTAATGAGCCTGATTATCAGGCACCTGAGCCTAATGATGATGACTGGCTGAGTGGAGTCACGGACTGGATATAAGGCTGCCGACGCCCTTCTGCCCTGCGGGTGATTTCTCTGTGGACTTCTAGGAGACCAGTCTGATTCCTGCTCCTCTAAAGCTAAGTTTTCTGCTTTGCCTTTTAGCATTTGTGTTTTGTTTTTGTTTGCCTTGCTTTTCTGGATTCTGCCATTCCCTGCTGGGGTGAGCTGAATCTCCTTTTGCCGGTTGCTCTGTCTTCAGAATATTCCTGAGTACTGACATAGTCTTTTGAAGCTTAGCGTCTTCAGGGCCTTTTTCACTGTCAGTCTGTTGGCTCTTATTTTCATAGGGTTTTTCACGGATTGCAGACAGCAGCCTTCCTGTCCTTTCCTATCTAGTTAGCTTGGGCCCCGTCTTTGCTCAGTCTATCTTTCTGTCTGTGTTGTGTTTTTTCTTCTTGCTTCACCGTTATTATATGTGGGGGGCTGCCTTTTGCTTTGGGGTCTGCTCTGGGGCAGTTTAGATTTCCCTTTCTGTCTTTAGGCTATTTAGTCCTCCGGCTGTGATCGAGGGGTCTAGGGCATCGTAGGAACCCCCCACGGCTACTGCTAGTTGTGTTGATAGGTTCAGGGGTCTGCAATCCGATAGCTGCCAACCTCTCTGGTTTTCTGGACTTAGCTAGCATTTCTGTTTTTGCCTCCTACGGTGACTCAATCATAACAGCAGACTAAAGGCGTTGCACAGTATAGGCAGTGAGTTGCTGACTAGTGGCCGTTCACAGTATAGACAGTAAGTGCAGACTAGCGGCGGTGCACATTATAGACAATAAGTACAGACTAGCGGCGGTGCACAGTATAGGCAGTAAGTGCAGACTAGCAGCGGTGCACAGTATAGACAATAAGTGCAGACTAGCGGCGGTGCACAGTGGCGGCTCATATAGTAAGCGCAGACTAGCGGCAGTGCACAGTATAGGCAGTAAGTGCAGACTAGCGGCGGTGCACATTATAGGCAGTAAGTGCAGACTAGCGGCAGTGCACATTATAGGCAGTAAATGAAGACTAGCGGCGGTGCACATTATAGGCAGTAAGTGCAGACTAGCGGCGGTGCACATTATAGGCAGTAAGTGCAGACTAGCGGCGGTGCACATTATAGGCAGTAAATGAAGACTAGCGGCGGTGCACATTATAGGCAGTAAGTGCAGACTAGCGGCGGTGCACATTATAGGCAGTAAGTGCAGACTAGCGGAGGTGCACATTATAGGCAGTAAGTGCAGACTAGCGGCGGTGCACATTATAGGCAGTAAGTGCAGACTAGCGGCGGAGCACATTATAGGTAAGACATGCATATTACAGACAGTTATGGGAGTGTAATGACGGCATATTTATAGAAGTGTATGGAGATTGCAGGCACTGTATACCTGTTCTGGTGCTGAGGAAAGGGCACATCAATTCCATTAGATGATGAATGCTCAAGTTCTCATCTTGCTCCCTAGAACTCCCACGTGTTTCTCTACCTCCTGGAAATGCTGACAATGACGACGGCCTGAGACCTTTATAACAGGGACTCTAAGTGGAGACGTCTCCGAGCCGCTCACATGACAAGATTCACGGTTTTATAACAAACAACAGAAGATGTCAGGGAAATAGCCGGACGTCTGATTAGAGAGCCATACTTAGGGTGATGAGGAGGCAAATTCATCTGTATTGAGGATTCATTGTAGGGTTTGATACCTTCCACCAGATCGGTATTTATAGAAGAAATGATAGCGTGCCGAGCTGTCACAAACTAATAGGTTTTTTCTCCGTGTGCCGTGTACACTGTAATTTAAGCGATGGAAGAAAAAAAAGCTTTGAATGCCGGGAAGAGATTTCCGTGAACCTACAGGACCCATACCGAGATGAGAAATGGGAATGACATCTGTGCCATACAGTAAGTGGATCATCTTCAGGCCTAAACAGGATGAGACGGAGATTTTCCTGCAGAAATAGATGGAAAAAACTCATGGCATATTGGGTACTATAGGAGCAAGTAATGTTAGTGTTAGGCAAGAATTGGGAGAAAAGCTGTGGGGAGGCGGACATAGCGGTCATGCCCTGTTCTGGCACCACAGGGTGTTCATGAGAAGACACCACCTGGCACATGCTGAGCACCAGGGCGGTTAGAGTTCGCTTGAAGGCACAGGACAATTTTTTTGGGAATATAACTGCAAAAACTTTAAAAAAAGTTATCTGAAGCAATACTGGAACTCCACAAAACCCAACTACTTACACGCCTGTGCCATAACGGTCAGAGTTTGGTACATGTGCTTGTACTTTTAGACACTAGTTCGTCATGCATTGTTGGCCCCTCGCCAGAAGAAAACTATTGCATAACATGTAATAATCATGCCTAGGAGTATAAGAGGTTGATGTTTCGGGGTGTTTGCCCCTCATCAGCAGAAATCTGAGGACTTCATCCCTTATTCCCTCAACCAGTCTGCTCTATGCTGATGAGGAGCAAACTCCCTGAAATAGCTGCCTGTAGATGAGTGTCCTACTTGACATGTAGCCCTGGTCTTTGTTACAGGGCTCATTAAATGTTTGGACATTTACTTATAAAGTAGCCGTAATGAGCTGCGCCATGATCCGAGGAGAGCATGGAGAGGTTGGACTAGGCAAACAACTGACTTTTTGCTAGGTGCTACTCTAGGACAGACCTCGGACACACAGCAGCTGAACCCCAGAGGGGCAGGCAAATGGAATGGCCAAGACTGGATGGACTTGATAAGTACAATCAGGCACGACAGGAATACTGGGAAACATGGCAGATGTAGACCGGTACGGCTGGTATACAGACTTACATGTGAGGTGCAGGCTGGAACAGATAATATACAGGCCGACTGCTGCAAGTGGGCAAAGCTGACATACAGGCAGGCAGGTGGGCATTGCTGATAGCAGGCAGGTAGGTGCTGGCAGGCACATCTGATACACAAGTAGGCAAGTGCTGTCAGGAATGGCTGATATGCAGGCAAGTGATGGCGGGCATAGTTCATTTACAGGCAGGCAGGTGCTGGCGGGCACGGCTGACATACAGTCAGGCAGGTCCAGTCGGGCACAGCTGGAATACAGGGACACAAGGCAAGTACAGGCAGACAGATACAGGACAGGTAAACTGACTGGCAGGTACTGGGGAGCTGAGAACTAGCAAGAGTGCAGACAACTGACTATAAACGCTGCTCTGGCACCTCCCATCAGGTGGAGGTACCTTAAGTAATAAGTCTCTCCCAGCCATTGGCTATGGACACTTTAGGAAGGCGCACACTGTCACTTTCTGAGGATATGAGTGCTTCCCCTAAGCATAGTGCCTGGGGATCTGTGAACCGTGCGCAGACTCTGAACAACAGCAGGAGAGAGAGGAGGGAGTGCGGGACGGGGTGGTGAGTAAGTCGGCATCCCTGTCGGGGAAGGGAAGAAGCATGCAGGGATGCCAGCTCTAGAGTATCTACTAAAATAGCTACAGTCAGACTTTAATGTAAAGTTGACTTATAGGGTTTCAACCTCCAATAGGTTGCACCAGAGAGCAATCTTTCTTCTTCTTGGAAGAGCATTATGGTCTCATCATGGCAGATGTATAAATGACTCTGTGTTGTCGCCAATATATAAGTGGGGATTTTTGACCCTCCACACGTCCACGGCTTCATTAGTACTTTGCACTGCCAAAAATGTCTTGCCTATTCTGCCACTAGATGTTACTAGTTTTGCTTTCTCTATGGTGCACAGGTGCACTTCCACTCAGCAGCTCCCCATGTGGTCAAACTCGGCATTACAAGTCAATCCAATCGTAAGAGAAATATGAGCCCAAAACAACAGAATTGGAGGCAAAAGGGGAAAACAGCAAAGAAAGGAACAGATCTGTCAATTCCCATTTGCTTGTTTAGAAACTGGATTTAGTAGTTACTTTTATGGAGGTTTTATGGAGTGACATGAAAAGAGGGCAAATAAGGTTACCGTCTGCAAATTGGGAGAGGAGCTGTTTTGCGAATGACTGTTTAGCGACATTCTCAGTCTGCAGTCGGCTATTATGTCTGCGTAATGAGGCTTTCTGTATTAAACTAAAATTACCATCTGTCTTCATGTAATCAGCAAAGCTACTGGCACGGGGAGGGTTAAACCTGCTACGGAGAAGAAGCCAAACCTGGTAATGAACCCAGGATTTTATTTTTTTTTTTAAATTTTTCTTCATTAGATTAGAGAAAAATAATTTCAGTGGCTTCTATTGGGGCTCAGGGTAGAATCGGAACATTGGCTTTATATATTTTACCCTATTAGGGCCCTCAGGGGCCTGACATTCCCAACAATCAGTATTCATTGCACTAAAAGAAGGCGATCTTGTCAGAAGAGTGTTTGTTGACATAGCAGTAACATAGCTAACAAGATGAGCTGCAGTATAAAGCATGGGGAGAGACAGGGCATCAGATTTCAGACATTCACAATGGGGCATAGTTTAAGCAATGGTATACTAGAATGCTACATACAGGTATGTTAGATAGTGAGATATTGGGTCGGGGCTCTGACAACCTTTAGCGAATTTTCAAGAAATATGAGAAAGTTGTCTTAGTAATAAATAAAAAATGAGTAGCCGTCTTTGTAATTTACAACGCTTCAAGTATTATAACCTGACTTTGATGTGGAATTACTGTTTGAAATTTGTCATCAGATGACCTAATCTTTAAATCAGGTTTTCGTGTTTTATGTATTTTTGAAAATTTGTATTTTTTTTTATCAATCTGTATTAAAAAAATTAGTAAATTTTTCAATGTTCATATTGGCCCCAGGGTTCATTTATATTCAAAGTTCTTCTTTATTCAGGAAATGTTTTCAGCAGTCTCATTATCATCACAGACAGAATTATGATAAGTAGCAAATCCAATCTACACGAAGATTTCATCCATTTTAAGTTTATGCTTAGAACATACAACACTGCCCTTCACCTCTCCAAACAAACCTATTTCAACACCCTCATCATCTCACTGTCCAATAACCCGAAACGTCTCTTTGACACTTTTCATTCTCTACTCAATCCAAGAGTACAGGCCCCAACCACTGAGCTCCGAGCTGACGATCTGGCCAATTACTTCAAAGAAAAAATTGACCAGATCCGACAGGAAATTATCTCCAAATCCCCTCATACCATGCACTGTCCTCCCTCCCCCACTGCATCTAACTCACTCTCTGATTTTGAACCAGTCACAGAAGAAGAAGTAAGCAGGCTCCTTGCATCTTCTCGCCCAACTACTTGCACCAGTGACCCATTTCCGTCACATCTCCTCCAGTCCCTTTCCCCTGCTGTCACCCCTCACCTAACTAAAATATTTAACCTCTCTCTCTCTTCTGGTATTTTTCCCTCCTCATTTAAGCATGCCATCATACATCCACTACTTAAAAAACCATCCCTCGACCAAAACTGTGCCGCTAACTATAGACCTGTCTCTAATCTTCCCTTCATCTCTAAACTCCTGGAACGCCTGGTCCACTCCCGTCTTATCCGCTATCTCTCAGAAAACTCTGTTCTCGACCCTCTCCAATCCAGTTTCCGCTCTTTACACTCCACTGAAACTGCCCTCACTAAAGTCTCTAATGATCTGCTAACAGCTAAATCAAATGGTCATTACTCCATGCTAATTCTCTTGGATCTCTCTGCAGCATTCGACACTGTGGATCATCAGCTCCTCCTCACTATGCTCCATTCCATTGGCCTCAAGGACACCGTTCTCTCCTGGTTCTCCTCCTATCTCTCCGACCGCTCCTTTACTGTTTCTTTTGCCGGTTCCTCCTCCTCTCACCTTCCCCTTACTGTTGGGGTTCCTCAAGGATCGGTTCTAGGCCCCCTCCTCTTCTCCTTGTACACTGCCCCTATTGGTCAAACAATCAGTAGATTTGGTTTCCAGTACCATCTCTATGCTGATGACACCCAATTATACGCTTCTTCTCCTGACATCACGCCAGCCTTTCTAGAAAACACTGGCGATTGTCAAAACGCTGTGTCTAATATCATGTCCTCACTATATCTGAAACTGAACCTGTCAAAGACTGAACTCCTTGTGTTTCCTCCCGCTACTAATGTACCTACACCCGACATTGCCATTTCCGTCTGTGGTTCCACTATTACTCCCCAGCAACATGCCCGCTGTCTTGGGGTCATACTTGATTCCGAGCTTTCCTTTGCCCCCCACATTCGATCACTGGCTCGCTCTTGTCATCTGCACCTCAAAAACATTTCTAGAATTCGACCTTTTCTTACTTTTGACTCTGCAAAAACTCTTACTGTTTCTCTTATTCATTCTCGTCTCGACTATTGTAACTCTCTTCTAATCGGTCTCCCTCTTACAAAACTCTCCCCTCTCCAATCTGTCTTGAATGCTGCAGCCAGGATCATATTCCTCACCAATCGTTACACCGATGCCTCTACCTTGTGCCAGTCATTACACTGGCTACCCATCCACTCCAGAATTCAGTATAAACTTATTACCCTCACCCACAAAGCCCTCCATGGCTCAGCACCACCCTACATCTCCTCCCTTGTTTCAGTATACCACCCTACCCGCGCCCTCCGTTCTGCTGATGACCTGAGGTTAGTATCCTCAATAGTCAGAACCTCCCACTCCCGTCTCCAAGACTTTACACGTGCCGCGCCAATTCTTTGGAATGCACTTCCCAGGTCAATACGATTAGTCCCCAATCCCCACAATTTTAAGCGTGTCCTGAAAACGCATTTATTCAGACTGGCCTACCGCCTCAACACATTAACCTAACCTATCCCTGTGTGGCAGAGCCAAAAATTTTACCATAACCAGGTTCCCAGCATCATGTTCCCACATGCTTTATGCATCCATTAGCCCTCTGTGTCTGTACTGTTACACACTTAACATTATGGCTGGTCCATACAATCAGGGCAATTGTTACCACCCACCTTTCGTGTCTACCTCTTTCCTCATAGACTGTAAGCTTGCGAGCAGGGCCCTCACTCCTCTTGGTATTTGTTATAATCTACTGTATGTGATTATTGTTATGCTGTAATGTCTATTGTCTGTACAAATCCCCTCCGAAATGTAAAGTGCTGCGGAATATGTCGGCGCTATAAAAATAAAATTTATTATTATTATTATTATTAACTCTATACACAACTAAAAACATGGAATCCATCATTCACACTAGGTGATGTCACAGCTCACCTCCTCCTCCTGTACAATGACTAATAACACCTCTATATACAGTAAATAACTCAGGCTTCACCATTCACAATAGGTGATGTCACAGCTCACCTCCTCCTCCTATAGAATGACTGATAACACCTCTATATACAGTTGATAACAAAGGCTCCACCATTCACAATAGGTGATGTCACAGCTCACCTCCTCCTGTACAATGACTGATAACACCTCTATATACAGGAGATAACACAGCATCCACCATTTACAATAGGTGATGTCACAGCTCACCTCCTCCTGTAGCATGACCGATAACACCTCTATATACAGGAGATAACACAGCATCCACCATTTACAATAGGTGATGTCACAGCTCACCTCCTCCTGTACAATGACTGATAACACCTCTATATACAGGAGATAACACAGCATCCACCATTTACAATAGGTGATGTCACAGCTCACCTCCTCCTGTACAATGACTGATAACACCTCTATATACAGTAGATAACACAGTATCCACCATTCACAATAGGTGATATCACAGCTCACCTCCTCCTGTACAATGACTGATAACACCTCTATATACAGGAGATAACACAGGCTCCACCATTCACAATAGGTGATGTCACAGCTCACCTCCTCCTCCTATAGAATGACTGTTAACACCTCTATATACAGTAAATAACACAGGCTCCACCATTCCCAATAGGGAATGTCACAGCTCACCTCCTCCTGTACAATGACTGATAATACCTCTATATACAGGAGATAACACAGGATCCACCATTCACAATAGGTGATATCACTATTCACCTCCTCCTTCATTCATGATGACCTTTACACATGCTCATCAGATGCCTTAATACAAAGACAGGGTCAAAGTAAGTCTATTGCTGCCAATGTTCATGTGCGTTTCCTGAATCAGCAGGAAGTTAGAGTCTATTATAGCCTCAGTGGCCGGGGTGAGAATTACAAAATTTCTATTTTTTTAATCGCGATAAGGGGAACAAATAAAACATTGCAGAGCAGTAATTAAAAATACATTTACACAGTCATTTTTATAAATATATCAACATCATTTAAATCAGGGGTCTCAAACTCAATTTACCCAGGGGCCGCTGGAGGTAGAATCTGGGTGAGGCTGGGCCGCATCAGGTTTTCCACAAGAAAAGCTCTTACAAAAACATCCCAATATTATCAAATGTCTTTACTTTTTCATCTTATTTTGTGTTAAAAAATAAAAATAAATTAACAAAATCATAAGAAAAAAATAAATCAATCAGTAATAAATAAATAAAATGAAAATGATAATAATACAGCAGATATAGAAGACTAAAGAAACCACATATAGTTCCTGACTAGAGAAATGTGATTATTATTATGCGACTTTCTCTGTGTAAATAAGACACGTCGGGATGCCCCGTGCTCAACAAAGAAATATTGCACTTCCCACTTTTCCTGAAATTGTCTGCGCTCATCACCAACCTTTCTCTTCACTGCAAGCTTTGAAAAAGACATGTTTGGGGCTGTGTGATAGATAATTCCACTTGGTGTCACTGTTTCAGCCGATGGCTTTTCCGCTTTTTTTTCTGTCCCGCTGAGCAGCAATTCCCGCGGCCGCCTCCGCTTCTGAGCCTGGGGTAATGGCGCAAGTTCGCCATAAGGCCGGCTGATGTCCCGCCTCTGAGTGCAATATACCGCACCGCCCCACCGTTCATTCTGAACCCGGCACACCTGAGTCTGTGGCGCGGTCCGGTCCCTGCTCGGCTGCTCCTGCTGCATGTGCTGTGAGTGTGACTCATATGCCTTGCCTGCTGACAGCAGGCTGCTGTGCCCGTCTAGTCATCATCATACTCACCTCCTGCTGCAGCTCCGATGGTCCAGCGCCGACATCTTCTTCCTGTATGAGCGCGCGTTCGCACGTCACGTGGAACCGCTCATTAAGCTCATGAATATGGGCGGTACGCCTATGAGAGTGGAGTGGCATCCATATTCATGACCTTAATGAGCGGTACTACGTGTGACTGGGATTTCACATGCGAGACTCGGCCGTGTTTCTCGCAAGTGTGATCCCGGCCGAGGTGAGGGCCGCAAACTATTGTCCCGAGGGCCGCAGTTGGCCCGCGGGCCGCGAGTTTGAGACCCGATTTAAATGGAATGTCCCGCCGACACTCTCACGCTCTCAATCAAAGTTGGTTCCAATGATCTGCCCTGTTCTGCATTCTTACTAAGCGTGACCTTGTGCATGCCAACCATAGGGATTGTGGTGGGGTCTGTTGGACAGGGGCCCCACTACAGTGCTACCGCCTGGCAGTGTAAAGGTTCGGAGCATCTTGGCTTGTCTTTATATATATCAAGTGGAGCGGCAACACTGCGACCTGAAGTAGAACTCCTGGCAATGAAGCTCGACCCTCCCCTGGGATTTCCCAGCCAGAAATTCATTCGAAACCTTCCCAGCTTATTAAACCTTGATTTTCCTGACTACGGAGCAGAAATGTTTAAATCTATTTACGCGTCTCTCCTCCGAATACTTCTGTGCATTGAGAGTTCTCCAAAGTGGAAAGGATATTGCTTTAAGTTGGAGGAATATGCGCGGCATCAGCGGAGTTTTAATTTAGTGTCCTTTACGTTATGACTGCTCTGTCACACATTCACCTGACACCATAGGGAACTTATTTTTTCCTTTTTGGGGGGGCTCAATTAACCCCAAAGAAGCATCCTCTAATTCCCCAGGACATATTTGGATTTAATACATAAATTACTGCACTTATTATACTTACCACTAGGTGGAGCCTTAATGTTTTTTCTCCACTTTCCTCCTATATGTGTCTTTTTATAACAGCACTCCATGTGGTCAGGTGCGGAATTGCAAGTAATATCCAAATTAGGTAAAGACTATTGGGTATAAGTTAAATGTAACTCTATTTTGCAACATCTAGGTGGAGAGTTAACGCTTTTTTTCCCACTTTCCTTTTACGTGTGTTAATGTAAGGGCACACCATGTGGTCAGGTGCAGAATTACAAGTGATATCTAAATTATGTAACGACCATTTGGCATAAATTATGCATAACAAATAGCTTTTCCTTTATACAGTCCACTAGATAGAGCTTTTTCTCCATCTTCCTCTTATATGTGTCTTATTATAACAGCACACCAGGTGGTCAGGTATGGAGTTGCATGTAATATGCCCAATAGCCTTTTATGGAATTTGGATAAGTTATTTATGACAAATTTCTGCACACATTAGATAGTCCATTAGGTGGAGCTTTTGAGCTTTTTTTCACCTTCCATTTAGATGTGTCTTATTATAACAGGACACCATGTGGTCAAGTGCAGAATTGCAGAGGAGTCCAAATTATGGCAAGATAATTTGGAACAAGTTATATGCTCCAAATTGTTGCTTCACTAATAGTAATAGGTGGATCTTAAAAAAAATTCTCCACCTTCCTCCAAAATGTTTTTTGTATAATAGCACCCCAGGTGGTCAGGTGGGAATTGCACATAATATCTACATGATGTAACGATTGGGTATAAGTGATTTGTTACATATTTCTGCAACAATTATGTAGTCCACTAGGTGATGCCTTAGAGCTTTTTCTCCACCTTCCTGCTGTACCTGCCAGTCAGTTTACCTGTCCTGTACCTGTCCTGTGTATTGTCAAGACAGCACACCATGTGGCCAGATGCAGAATTGCAAGTAAATCGAAGTTATATAAGACTATTTGGAATAATTTATATGTAACTAATTTCTGCATCCATTATACAGTCCACTAGGTGGAGCTGGGAATTTTTTTCTCTACCTTCTTTGAATATCTGTCTTATTATAACAGCACCCCATGTGATCAGGTGGAGAACTACAAGTATAATCACAATTATTTGGAAATTAATAAATTATCATAAGAACAATTTTGTATAAGCTATACGTAACAAATTCTTGAACCTAGTATATAGTCCATTAGGTGGCGCTTTTCAGCTTTATCACCATTTTTCTCCTCCATGTTTTTTCATAACAGCCCTCCATGTGGTCAGATGCGGAAATGTAAGTAGAATGACATAAAGTCTATTTGTAATCAAGTTAAACCTAACACTGCTGCATTCAGTATATGGTCCACTAGGTGGAGCTTTAGAGCATGAGTTCGGCCTTCTGGATGTGTTTTTCATAACAGTGCACCGTGTGGTCAGGTGCGGAATTGCAGACAATCAAAATTGCGTGTAATTGCTTAGATTAATAGAAAATTAACAGTTTTTGGTCACCCTGTCATTCTATAAACGACTGTGCTCATTTCTGCAATTTTAGCACAAGGAAGCATGCAAATATATCAGTACAAGCCCTAATTATTGCACCTTCTAATACAAAGCCCCCAGCACTGGCCTTTTGCATCTTGATTGGCTCACTGAAGATGAAAAGGGGGCAAGAAGCCAAAAATGAGGTCATGTCTGATTGGTTGGTAATGGTGTATTTTTTTTTCATCGTAGTTTTCCTCTTTCTTTCTTGCAGTCACTCACATCTCATGTTTCTCTTCTCCGCTCAATATTCTTACGTTCTTTTCATCTCCTCTTCAATGAAATCCCCATTTCCCCAATTCATTTGCATCAGTCGGTTAGGAAACAAATCTTTTGCATGTGAAAGTATACGGAGCGCGGGAGCAGTAAACACATTTTCTTTGCTTTGACAGATGCTTGACGTGACCTTCCAATGGTCGTTAATCAAAAAACATGACGTTGTACAAGTGCAGGATGGGCGCCGCTCCCAACACGTTTGCATTAATAATGCAAGTTCCACTTTCCGAATTATAAAGGCCATGAAAACATTGTCGGGACCACCGTGCCACGGACCTGGCTGTTCTCTGCTGACACAGATATATATTGTTCTGTCCTATGGGGGCGACAGGACGGGCCGGACTAGTATAAAGGGACCCCTGGAGGGGCAACCATTAGAGGGGTCATTAGACTCCATTAATCAGCAGCTTCTAGTTGTGAATGCACCCCTCATACTCAGCTTCTGTACCCCTCATACTCAGCCTCTGTACCCCCTCATACTCAGCCTCTGCACCCCTCATACTCAGCCTCTGCGCCACTCATTCTCAGCCTCTGTACCCCTCATACTCAGCCTCTGTACCCCCTCATACTCAGCCTCTGTACCCCTCATACTCAGCCTCTGTGACCCTCATACTCAGCCTCTGCGCCACTCATTCTCGGCCTCTGCACCTCTCATACTCAGCCTCTGTACCCCTCATACTCAGCCTCTGTACCCCTTATACTCAGCCTCTGTACCCCCTCATACTCAGCCTCTGTACCCCTCATACTCAGCCTCTGTGCCACTCATCCTCAGCCTCTGCCCCCCTCATACTCACCCTCTGAACCCTCATACTCAGCCTCTGCGCCACTCATTCTCAGCCTCTGTACCCCTCATACTCAGCCTCTGTACCCCCTCATACTCAGCCTCTGTACCCCTCATACTCAGCCTCTGTGACCCTCATACTCAGCCTCTGCGCCACTCATTCTCGGCCTCTGCACACCTCATACTCAGCCTCTGTACCCCTCATACTCAGCCTCTGTACCCCCTCATACTCAGCCTCTGTACCCCTCATACTCAGCCTCTGTGCCACTCATCCTCAGCCTCTGCCCCCCTCATACTCACCCTCTGAGACCCTCATACTCAGCCTTTGGGTCATTCATACTCAGCCTCTGCGCCCCTTATACTCAGCCTCTACGCCCTTCATACACAGCCTCTGCGCACCTTATACTCAGCCTCTGCACCCCTCATAATCAGCCTCTGTGCCTCATACGAAGCCTCTTCCTCCTTGTACTCAGCCTCTGTGCCCCTTATACTCAGCCTCTGCACCCCTTATACTCAGTCTCTGCGCCCCTCAAACTCAGTCTCTCTGCGCCCCTCATACTCAGCCTCTGCGCCCCTTATACTCAGCCTCTACGCCCTTCATACTCAGCCTCTGCGCCCCTTATACTCAGCCTCTGCACCCCTCATAATCAGCCTCTGTGCCTCATACGAAGCCTCTTCCTCCTTGTACTCAGCCTCTGTGCCCCTTATACTCAGCCTCTGTGCCCCTTATACTCAGCCTCTGCACCCCTTATACTCAGTCTCTGCGCCCCTCATACTCAGTCTCTCTGCGCCCCTCATACTCAGCCTCTGCGCCCCTCATACTCAGCCTCTGCACCCCTCATACTCGGCCTCTGCACCACTCATTCTCAGCCTCTGCACCCCTCATACTCGGCCTCTGCACCTCTCATACTCAGCCTCTGCATCCCTCATACTCAGCCTCTGCACCCCTCATACTCGGCCTCTGCACCTCTCATACTCAGCCTCTGCACCCCTCATACTCAGCCTCTGCGCCCCTCATACTCAGCCTCTGCACCCCTCATACTCAGCTTCTGCACCCCTCATACTCACCCTCTGCACCCCTATATTCAGTGTCCAGCCCGACATTATGGAGGCTGCTCGTAGTGCGATGTGTTGTGTAGTGTTTGCTGTGACTTGACATCTGATATATATGGAGGGAGAGGTGCTCTGCATTATTCTGTGCCCCCCCAGTCGACGCGTTGCTCCCCATAGCTTTAAGACCAGCTGTCACTAATGGTGACATTGAAGTCTCTGTGTGACCTTGTGCCACATAAAACCCCGGCGTCATCGCTTCATGTCTCTTGTGGAAGTTTTGAAGCTCAGGAACAGATGCAAATGCATATCAGGAGCCTTGTCTGATTCCTTCTGGGGTTTTACATTTTGCCTTTGAAAGTGACTGTTCCTGAGAATAATCACATTTATTCTTGCCTGAATGCAGTGATGACATAAGGAACAATAGACGGAAGTCCAGGGGTCGTTTACTTTACAAAACCATTTTTAAAGGGTCCATTGGGTCCCCCAATTATGGAGAGTGGTTACAAATCACATCACTCCCTCTGGAGGTCTTGTCCTGTCCTACATTACACAGATATCTCATTGATTTGAATGGACATAGTGTAATGCTTAATTTCCCCTGTGGTGGCACTGTAAGGAAATTAAACACTTAATGTGAGGCTTCTCTACAGTTGATCACTTGGGATTTTGGTAGGGGGGCACTTTGTGATCAACTTGTGGTAAAGGAACGTATTAAATAGTTTGTACAAAATGGACAACTCCTTTAAGAAAACAACTCAAGAAGGTCCTAGACATCCTTCAAAGTCCTTCTTCTCACTTTTTTATATTTATTAGCAGCCAGGAATGGAAATGAAATTTCAATCACATCTATCCTCCCTACAGATAGGGAGGGATCCTTCCTAGAACCTACATTTGCTCCTGACGCTTCAAAAACTTGCTTGGACGCCCAGAGGATCTGAGAACCCAATACGTTTTTTGTTATTCTTAAATTGATGTTCTCAGGGCTCAAAACTAAAGAGGTTTTGCCTCAAAGTTAAACCAAAATGGTTCTCGATTGTATTTCTTCTGAAGTCTCCAAGCCAAGACTCAATCAACCTTTTCCTTGGTTTGATAGCTATATGGAGACTGTTCGCTGTCTCTCTTTTCTCAGTGGTGGCAAATCTTAGGACAAAGAGTGGCATGACTCAAGTGCAGATTCCAAAAACAGGTCTGTGCAGTGAGGGAACTATGGTTTGGGTCTCTGTTATCTAAGACCAATGACATATTGTCACGATCCATTTTTGGATCTGTGGCAGATCAGGCCTCTCAGATTAAAACTTTTTTTCTTTCAGGCCATAGGTAGGTAATGTCAGTTTTTTTTCCCCGCTAGCCTGCTGATGTTAGTGGTAACCACTAGAGTTGAGCGACTTTTGGTTTTTTAGGGTCGCGTTTCGTTTCGTGAAACCCGACTTTTCCAAAAGTCGGGTCGAGCAAGATCGTCCGATTATAGGGAAAAGTCGGGGTCATCCCGAAACACGAAACCCAATGTAAGTCAATGGGGAATAAAAGTCGGCAGTGAGAGGAGGACAGGAAACACACCAACAGTGCCCATTTGAATGCCAAAAGCATCAATTCTTCTTACTTAAGCTTGTCAACCTTAATTAACTTCATAATACAAGTTACGCACTGAAAAATGGGGGTTATTTGGCTAAAGTTGTGGGGGGGGAGGGCTGGCTGCAGGTTTTCATGTGCCCTGGGCGAAAGAGCGCCCCTTTAACACATACCACAACTCATCATGCTCCGATACGGCAGAGAAATAGCGGTATAGTACAATGAAAAATACCTCACTTTTTACATCTCATGACGAGGCTCATCTATTTCTTCATACAGAATCATTGGTCCCATATAATGTTTGAAACAGTATATGATGAGCTCCACATAATGCTACAGTATATGTTGGTCCCCATGGATGAAGCTCCACTGTCTTATGGGCCCAAATAATGCTCCAAACATAATGGGCCCCATTTCTAATGCTCTAGTGTATAATGGGCCCTGTAAATGCTGCTCCAGTGTCTGATGTCCACCTTTGGAATGTTCCAGTGTATGGTGGGCCCCATCTATCATTCTCCAGAGTATAGTGCTCCCCAAAAATTGCTGTCCCAACAATGAAAACAATCAAATAAGTCTCCTCGCTAGGGAATCCCTGTACTTGTCTGGACTCCTCGTCGTCCCCATCTTCCATCTCACTGCACAGTATTTCAACTTTGCAAGTGCTGTGATCCTGAGCAAGCAGGGGGGGCCCACTCGTTGGCGACGGCACTGGCACAGGGCCCCTGATAGTACGGTGATGTGTCTGATGGCGGGTGGGCCGAACCTGCACTTTCATCTGCAGCTTCCTCTTTGTCAACGTGTAAGATGGAACTGTATATGGGAAGGGTAACCTGAGTTTCATCAGGGTCAGATTCAGGTCGTGTAGCGTGCGAGGGGAATGTAGTGGTTTGGGTCAATGTACCAGCAGATTCATCGAGCAGTGGCTGGGCATCAGTGCACTTTTGTCGCCCCCAGGAGTACGGTCGCCACAGTGGCATTACCTTCTTCCTAGGGAGTGTGATGTCATGCTTGGGAGCAACGAACGATCTCTCTAGCAGGTTAACTGATTGGGCGGCGTTATTCCCACGAGTCATGACCCTCCAAACAGCGTTCATGAAGGCAAAGTGTTTGTTTTACGTGGGCAGTATGGTTGCAAAGCTGAACCTTAAAGGAATGTCCAGAAGGGCACCACCAGGAGTGGAGCCTACGGTTAAATTCGACTCCACCTGGGAAACCTCAACCATGCCAGCTACAGAACAGATGCACACATTGCAAGCTTAATTCCGTTAACGAACGAGACTCCGTCATGCCCCGCGGTCCGAGTCCGGCTTACTAGAGGGACACGTGAGGCTCTGGCACATGAGATTGGCCAATAACTGGTGTGTCATGCCCTTACATGTCCGTGGCTGCATGTGCGCTACACTGAAAAGGCCAGCGTTTGTCGCTTACAGGTGCAGATAACCCGCTGAACAACGTTAGTGATGGGGATCACTGATTACAATTATTACCTGCGAACAATGATTTCCCAGTAAGTGCAGGTCAACCGCAGTTCCGGAATTAGGCCTAACCGTCATTCCTGAAAAAATGAAAAACTTACGTGTGCAAACCACAGGTGCTGTAGCTTGCTTAACAGCTCGCCAGCCGTTCTCACGCCCAGTATGGATTACACGTGATTGCACAAAGGTGAGAAAGGGTACCGTATCCCCAGATAACATGTATGGATAGCGTACACATTCAAAATATATGTCTATACATCAGGAGGCAGGCTCAGACGGTGTTAGGCCCAGTATGGATTGCACGTGATTGCACAAAGGTTAGAAAGGGTACCGTATCCCCAGATAACATGTATGGATAGCGTACACATTCAAAATATATGTCTATACATCAGGAGGCAGGCTCAGACGGTGTTAGGCCCAGTATGGATTGCACGTGATTGCACAAAGGTTAGAAAGGGTACCGTTTCCCCGGATAACATGTATGGATAGCGTACACATTCAAAATATATGTCTATACATCAGGAGGCAGGCTCAGACGGTGTTAGGCCCAGTATGGATTGCACGTGATTGCACAAAGGTTAGAAAGGGTACCGTTTCCCCGGATAACATGTATGGATAGCGTACACATTCAAAATATATGTCTATACATCAGGAGGCAGGCTCAGACGGTGTTAGGCCCAGTATGGATTGCACGTGATTGCACAAAGGTTAGAAAGGGTACCGTTTCCCCGGATAACATGTATGGATAGCGTACACATTCAAAATATATGTCTATACATCAGGAGGCAGGCTCAGACGGTGTTAGGCCCAGTATGGATTGCACGTGATTGCACAAAGGTTAGAAAGGGTACCGTTTCCCCGGATAACATGTATGGATAGCGTACACATTCAAAATATATGTCTATACATCAGGAGGCAGGCTCAGACGGTGTCAGGCACAGTATGGATTTGACGGCCCAGACTACACAGCGGAGGAGCAGGGAGAGGTAAAGATTGCAAATGCTGGGGCCCTGCCCAAGCAAGGGGGGCCCACTCGTGGGCGTCGGTACTGGCACTGGGCCCCTCATAGTACGGCGGTGTGTCTGACGGCGGGTGTGCACCACCACCGTCAGAGACACTTGATTGCACTATGAAGGACCCTGTACCAGTGCCCGCGCCCAAGAGTCGGCCTACCCACCTGTCCAGGGCAACGGCACTCGCACGGTGTCGTGCGCTAGGTGGTGACCCCGGCCATGGGGGGGGGAGGCAGCACAGTTAGGGAGTTTTAGAAAGTGGCATATGTTGATGTTGGACATTCAGCTGATGCAAAAGGTGAAATAGGTCAAGTCCCAGGAAGAGGTGGACCAAAGCAAGCCATTTTTCTGTCACCCTATGTGTCATCAGAGGAAGGTGGGACAAAATCCTTGGAAACCCATGCGTGGTTCATTTTAATGAAGGTTAGATCATCCACATTTTGGGTTGACAGACGGGTCCTTTTTTTCTGTCAGGATTGATCCAGCTGCACTGAAGACTCTTTCCGATAGCACACTTGCAGCTGGGCAAGCGAGCTCCTGTAAGGCATATTGTGCCAATTCAGGCCAGGTGTCCAGTTTAGCGGCCCAATAGTCAAAGGGGAATGACCTGTGTGGGAGAACATCGATATGGGAGGAAAAGTAGTTTGTAACCATAGTTGACAACTGCTGTCTCCTGTCACTTTCCATCGATGCAGTATTACCAGTTGTGTGAGCGGTACTTGAAAAATCAGTCCACAACATTGTCATGAAACCCCTGTCTCCAACGCCACTTCTGCTGTGTGCACCACGAACACCTCTGCCAAGCTGCCCCCGGCCCGTACGGCTCGTGTGAGAACCATCACCGCTGCTGTGTGCTGGGAATGCCTCAAGCAACCGATTTACCAGAGTTGCTTGTTTATTAGCCAATATTAGGTCAAGGTTCTCCTGTGGCATGATGTTTTGTAATTTGCCTTTATAGCGTGGATCCAGGATGCTGGCCAACCAGTAGTCGTCATCGTTCATCATTTTGGCAATGCGTGGGTCCCTTTTTAGGATCTGCAAGGCATAATCTGACATGTGGGCCAATGTTCCCGGTGTCAATGATGCACTGCGAGTGCTGGTTGGAGGAGCACTTTCTGGCAAATCCACATCCCTCCAGTCACGCACAAACCCTGTACCAGACCTTGCCACGCCAACATTTTCACTTGCCCCACGAGATGCATCCTCCTCCCCTAAGTAATCATCCCCATCATCCTCCTCCTCCTCCTCTTCTTCCTCCACCTTGTCCAGGAGAGGTCCCTGAGCAGACAATGGCTGAATGTCATCAAGGATTCCCTCCTCCTCTTCCTCCTCATCAACATTGGCTGCAGACGCCTGCTCCTTAAGGTGCGTCAAAGTTTGCATGAGCAGACGCATAAGTGGGATGCTCATGCTTAGGATGGCGTCGTCTGCGCTTACCAGCCGTGTGCATTCCTCAAAACACTGAAGGACTTTACAGAGGTCTTTCAGCTTCGACCACTGCACACCTGTCAACTCCATGTCTGCTCTCAAAGTGCCTGGCCGTGTATCCTCCCACAAATGCATTATGGCCTGCCTCTGCTCGCACAGCCGCTCCACCATGTGCAGGGTGGAGTTCCACCTTGTTGCAATGTCGATAATGAGGCGGTGGTTGGGAAGGTGGAGCAATCGCTGCAGCTTCTGCATACGAACGGAGTGTACAGGCGACCGGCGGATGTGCGCGCACAGTCTTCGCACCTTCTGGAGCAGGGCTGTTAACTCCGGATAATTTTTGAGGAAGCACTGCACCACCAGGTTCAAGGTGTGAGCCAAGCAAGGTATATGGCTGAGTTTTGAAAGGGCTATGGCTGCCACAAAATTACGGCCGTTATCACTAACTACCTTGCCTGCCTCAAGATGTACACTGCCAGCCATGACTCAGTTTGTCGCTTCAAGTACTCGGCCAGCACCTCGGCGGTGTGTCTGTTGCCCAAACACATCATCTGCAACACAGCCTGCTGACGCTTTCCACTAGCTGCTCGATAGGGGGACACCTCGTGTGCAACAGTGGCAGCTGCAGATGGAGTGCTCGTACGACTGCGCTCTGTGGACGAGCTTTCGCTTCTGGAGGAGGAGGAGGAGGAGGGTCGAATGCCTACAGCCAACTGTTTCCTATACCGTGGGCTAGGCAGCACTGTCCCACCACCGCTGTCCCCTGTGGACCCTGCATCCACCACATTAACCCAGTGCGCAGTGATGGACACGTAACGGCCCTGGCCATGCCGACTGGACCATGCATCAGTTGTGAGGTGCACCTTTCCGCTCACTGACTGCTTGAGTGCATGGACAATGCGGTCTTTCACATGATGGTGGAGGGCTGGGATGGCTTTGCGAGAGAAGAAGTGGCGACTGGGTAGGTCATAGCGTGGTACTGCATAGGCCATGAGTTCGCGGAAAGCTGTGCTTTCCACCAACCGAAAGGGCATCATCTCAAACGAGATTAGTTTGGCAATGTGGGCGTTCAAACCCAGTGTACGCGGATGAGAGACTGAGTACTTTCTTGACCTACTCATAGTGTCTGGGAGGGTGAGCTGGACTTGAGAGCTGCATATGGTGGAAGTAGCGGTGGACAGGGCGGACTGAGAGAGGGTTGATGATGGTGATGGAGTTGGTGTTCTTTCTGATGGCCTAGAATCAGTCTTTCGTTGATATAACAGTGGGATTCCCTGACTGCTGTGGCCTTGCAACGACACCTCAACATTTGCTGCTGTGCTAACCGGTGGGCTTACAGTGGGGGAAACAATGTAGCATTGCTGACTACCTTCGTTGTGATCAGTTGCACATGTGGCACTTGAGGTTTGGTGTTGTGTCCACGCTTGCAAGTGCATGCTGGTTAAATGTCTAAGCATGCAACTGGTATTCAAATTTTTCAGATTTTTCCCTCGGCTAAAGGTCTTTGCGCACTTCTTACAGATAACCTTGGCCTGATCATGAGGATTTTAGTCAAAAAAGTGCCACACTGCACTCTCCCTACTTTGGCAGACATTTTGCGGCCTAGCACGCTGTGATCTTTTGACCCTCTGGACAAGCTGTCCAGCAACTCTTTTGATGTTTGGAACCTGTCTTTGGAGTGCTCCGGGCCTGCCAGATAACAGCTGTTGCAATGTCGATGTCTGCTGTGGATGCTCCTCATCTGAGCTATTGGAAGCAGCACCCTCTTCCCCCAATGGATGCCAATCTGGGTCAACAACTGGGTCATCCATCACCTCCTCTTCTATGTCATGTGCACCTTCCTCTGTGTCACCGTGTATGGTGGTATAGTGTGCGGGAAGGGGCACCTGAGTCTCATCAGGGTCAGAATCTGGCTCTGTACACTGCGAGGACAATCATAGAATCATAGAATCATAGAATCGTAGAGTTGGAAGGGACCTCCTGGGCCATCTGGTCCAACCCCCTGCTCAAAGCAGGATTCGCTAAATCATCCCAGTCAGATGTCTGTCCAGCCTCTGTTTGAAGACTTCCATTGAAGGAGAACTCACCACTTCTCGTGGCAGCCTGTTCCACTCATTGATCACTCTAACTGTCAAAAAGTTTTTTCTAATATCTAATCTGTGTCTCCTCCCATTCAGTTTCATCCCATTGCTTCTAGTCTTTCCTTGTGCAAATGAGAATAAAGTTGATCCTTCTACAATGTGACAGCCCTTTAGATATTTGTAGACAGCTATTAAGTCTCCTCTCAGTCTTCTCTTTTGCAAACTAAACATTCCCAAATCCTGCAACCTTTCCTCATAAGACAGGGTTTGCAGACCGGTCACCATTCTGGTCGCTCTTTTCTGAACTTGCTCCAGTTTGTTGATGTCTTTTTTAAAATGTGGTGCCCAAAACTGGACACAATATTCCAGATGAGGTCTGACCAAAGAGGAGTAGAGGGAAATAATGACTTCACGTGATCTAGACTGTATGCTTCTGTTAATACATCCTAGAATTGCATTTGCCTTTTTTGCTGCTGCATCACACTGTTGACTCATATTCAGTCTGTGATCTATTAGTATACCCAAGTCTTTTTCACATGTGCTGTCACTTAGCCCTATTCCTCCCATTCTATATATGCTTTTTCCATTTTTATTGCCCAGATGTAGTACTTTGCATTTCTCCCTGTTAAAAACCATTCTGTTAGTTGCTGCCCACTTCTCCAGTTTATTTAAATCTTTTTGAATCCTCTCTCTCTCTTCTCTAGTATTAGCTATCCCTCCTAGCTTTGTGTCATCAGCAAATTTAATCAGTTTACCCTCAATTCCTTCATCTAAATCGTTGATAAAGATGTTGAACAATACAGGGCCCAGGACAGAGCCCTGTGGTACCCCACTTGAGACATTCTTCCAACTGGATGTGCAGCCATTTACGACCACTCTTTGGGTCCGATCACTAAGCCAGTTATGAATCCACCAAACAGTTGCCTTGTCCATTCCATACTTAATCATTTTTTCAATAAGGATTGTATGAGAGACTTTGTCAAATGCTTTGCTGAAGTCAAGATATACTATATCTACAGCATTTCCTTGATCCACCCAATCAGTGATACCGTCATAGAAGGAAATTAAGTTAGTCTGACATGACTTATTAGTTACAAACCCATGCTGACTCTGTTTAATCACTTCATTCTTATCCAGGTATTGACATACATGTTGTTTAATAATTTGTTCAAAGATCTTTCCTGGTATAGAAGTCAGACTCACCGGCCTATAGTTACCTGGGTCCACCTTCTTCCCCTTTTTGAAGATAGGAACAACATTTGCTCTTCTCCAGTCTTCTGGCACTTCTCCTGTTCTCCAAGAATTTTCAAAGATTATAGAGAGGGGTTCAAAAATTTCTTCTGCTATCTCCTTCAGTACTCTGGGGTGTAATTCATCTGGACCTGGAGACTTGAATTCATTTAGGCTAGCTAAGTGTTTCCTCACTATCTTTCTGTTTATAGATATCCTGGATTCTTCTATTCCCTTAATAGGACAGTGAATAACAGTTGATGTTACGTTTCCTTTCTGAGAGAAAACAGATGCAAAATAGGAATTTAAAAGTTCAGCCTTCTCAACATCCTGTCTTACCATTTCATCATTTTCATCCTGTAAAAATCCTATAGCATCTTTGACTTTTCTTTTACTTTTGACATATCCCCAAAATCCTTTATTATTGCTTTTGACATCTCTTGCAAGCCTCAATTCATTTTCAGCTTTAGCTAATCTGATTTGTGCCCTGCAGGTTCTGCAGACAGCATTATATTCTTCTTTAGATATGCCTCCCTCTTTCCATTTTATAAACATTTTTTTCTTCCTTTTTAGCATGTGCTTAAGTTCTGTGTTCATCCATCCTGGTTTCCTTAACTGCTTCCTATTCTTCCCTCTTTTCGGAATTGTTAACAACTGTGCTTTGAGTATTTCATTTTTCAAGATTTCCCATCCTTCCTGGACATTTTTGTCTTTAAGGATATCCAGCCATTGGATCCCTCCAATTCTCTTTCTGAATCCCTTAAAATCTGCCTTTCTGAAATCTAACCTTGACGTCTGAGTCTTCACAGGTCTTCCGCCTCTAGTTATCCAAAATTCTAAAATAGCATGGTCGCTACCTCCTAGGGTCCCAGCCACTTTTACCTCCTCAACCATTTCCTCCCTGTTTATAAGGATTAGATCCAAGGTAGCAGTTCCCCTTGTTTTCTCCCTTACCTTTTGGAAGATAAAGTTGTCAGCAAGAGAGGATAAGAATTTCCTTGACCTGTTAGTTTTGCCTGAGAGAGATTCCCAACAAATGTCTGGATAGTTGAAATCTCCCATGACAACTATGTCATATTTTTTGGAGAACTTGGCCATTTGATGCATAAAGAGTTCATCCATAGCTTCAGCTTGCACAGGCGGCCTGTAGTAAATGCCTACAATGGTGTCCTTTCCATTGTTCTGTCCTTGTATTCTTACCCAAAATGTAGTGCTCTGAGTGAATGTACCAGCAGAATCATCCATCAGCGGCTGTGCATCAGTGCACTCCATGTCAGATTCATCTTGGCCTGGGTAATTCACCATTTGACTTGATAATCCAGGCATGGTATGTGAAAACAGCTCCATGGAGTAATCAGTAGTATGGCCTGCGTCATCCTTCAATCTTGGTTGGGGTGAAGGACACAAGGAAAGGTGTGGTTCATGAACATGAGCCTCCAATGACGACTCAGTGCTTTTACTTTTTACAACTGAAGAAGAGGAGGCGATAGAGCTGGAGGCTGAGTCAGCAATGTAAGACAAAACTTTTTCCTGATGCTCTGGCTTTAAAAGCGGTTTGCCAACTCCTAGAAAACTAAGCGTTCGAGGCCTTATGTAGCCAGATGATGACGCAGGCTCAACACCTCCTGCATTCAGTCCTATTTTGCTCTTGCCACTACCATCAGATCCACCACCAACACCATCATTACCAGCTGCCAACCCCCGCCCAATTCCACGGCCTCTTCCACCAGCCTTCCTCATTTTTGGTAGAAATGTAGACAAAATCCAACAAACTATATAGTAATGTAAAACAAGGTACAAGGTGTCTATAGGACAGGGGAGATTTTGAATTTCTGCAGACACTTGTGGACACTGGACACTTTTGGATTGTGAGGCCCACTGATATCTGAGCGCTATGTCACAGGCTCAATGGCACAGCTGTGACCAAAGTGACTAGAGGATAAGGGAGATTTTGAATTTCTGCACACACTTGTGGACACTGGACACTTTTGGATTGTGTGAGGCCCAATGAATATCTGAGCGCTATGTGACAGGCTCGATGGCACAGCTGTGACCAAAGTGACTAGAGGATAAGGGAGATTTTGAATTTCTGCACACACTTGTGGACACTGGACACTTTTGGATTGTGTGAGGCCCAATGAATATCTGAGCGCTATGTGACAGGCTCGATGGCACAGCTGTGTCCAAAGTGACTAGAGAATAAGGGAGATTTTGAATTTCTGCACACACTTGTGGACACTGGACACTTTTGGATTGTGTGAGGCCCAATGAATATCTGAGGGCTATGTGACAGGCTCGATGGCACAGCTGTGACCAAAGTGACTAGAGGATAAGGGAGATTTTGAATTTCTGCACACACTTGTGGACACTGGACACTTTTGGATTGTGTGAGGCCCAATGAATATCTGAGCGCTATGTGACAGGCTCGATGGCACAGCTGTGACCAAAGTGACTAGAGGATAAGGGAGATTTTGAATTTCTGCACACACTTGTGGACACTGGACACTTTTGGATTGTGTGAGGCCCAATGAATATCTGAGCGCTATGTGACAGGCTCGATGGCACAGCTGTGACCAAAGTGACTAGAGGATAAGGGAGATTTTGAATTTCTGCACACACTTGTGGACACTGGACACTTTTGGATTGTGTGAGGCCCAATGAATATCTGAGCGCTATGTGACAGGCTCGATGGCACAGCTGTGACCAAAGTGACTAGAGGATAAGGGAGATTTTGAATTTCTGCACACACTTGTGGACACTGGACACTTTTGGATTGTGTGAGGCCCAATGAATATCTGAGCGCTATGTGACAGGCTCGATGGCACAGCTGTGACCAAAGTGACTAGAGGATAAGGGAGATTTTGAATTTCTGCACACACTTGTGGACACTGGACACTTTTGGATTGTGTGAGGCCCAATGAATATCTGAGCGCTATGTGACAGGCTCGATGGCACAGCTGTGACCAAAGTGACTAGAGGATAAGGGAGATTTTGAATTTCTGCACACACTTGTGGACACTGGACACTTTTGGATTGTGTGAGGCCCAATGAATATCTGAGCGCTATGTGACAGGCTCGATGGCACAGCTGTGACCAAAGTGACTAGAGGATAAGGGAGATTTTGAATTTCTGCACACACTTGTGGACACTGGACACTTTTGGATTGTGTGAGGCCCAATGAATATCTGAGCGCTATGTGACAGGCTCGATGGCACAGCTGTGACCAAAGTGACTAGAGGGTAAGGGAGATTTTGAATTTCTGCACACACTTGTGGACACTGGACACTTTTGGATTGTTTGAGGCCCAATGAATATCTGAGCTCTATGTGACAGGCTCGATGGCACAGCTGTGACCAAAGTGACTAGAGGATAAGGGAGATTTTGAATTTCTGCACACACTTGTGGACACTGGACACTTTTGGATTGTGTGAGGCCCAATGAATATCTGAGCGCTATGTGACAGGCTCGATGGCACAGCTGTGACCAAAGTGACTAGAGGATAAGGGAGATTTTGAATTTCTGCACACACTTGTGGACACTGGACACTTTTGGATTGTGTGAGGCCCAATGAATATCTGAGCGCTATGTGACAGGCTCGATGGCACAGCTGTGACAAAAGTGACTAGAGGATAAGGGAGATTTTGAATTTCTGCACACACTTGTGGACACTGGACACTTTTGGATTGTGTGAGGCCCAATGAATATCTGAGCGCTATGTGACAGGCTCGATGGCACAGCTGTGACCAAAGTGACTAGAGGATAAGGGAGATTTTGAATTTCTGCACACACTTGTGGACACTGGACACTTTTGGATTGTGTGAGGCCCAATGAATATCTGAGCGCTATGTGACAGGCTCGATGGCACAGCTGTGACCAAAGTGACTAGAGGATAAGGGAGATTTTGAATTTCTGCACACACTTGTGGACACTGGACACTTTTGGATTGTGTGAGGCCCAATGAATATCTGAGCGCTATGTGACAGGCTCGATGGCACAGCTGTGACCAAAGTGACTAGAGGATAAGGGAGATTTTGAATTTCTGCACACACTTGTGGACACTGGACACTTTTGGATTGTGTGAGGCCCAATGAATATCTGAGCGCTATGTGACAGGCTCGATGGCACAGCTGTGACCAAAGTGACTAGAGGATAAGGGAGATTTTGAATTTCTGCACACACTTGTGGACACTGGACACTTTTGGATTGTGTGAGGCCCAATGAATATCTGAGCGCTATGTGACAGGCTCGATGGCACAGCTGTGACCAAAGTGACTAGAGGATAAGGGAGATTTTGAATTTCTGCACACACTTGTGGACACTGGACACTTTTGGATTGTGTGAGGCCCAATGAATATCTGAGCGCTATGTGACAGGCTCGATGGCATAGCTGTGACCAAAGTGACTAGAGGATAAGGGAGATTTTGAATTTCTGCACACACTTGTGGACACTGGACACTTTTGGATTGTGTGAGGCCCAATGAATATCTGAGCGCTATGTGACAGGCTCGATGGCACAGCTGTGACCAAAGTGACTAGAGGATAAGGGAGATTTTGAATTTCTGCACACACTTGTGGACACTGGACACTTTTGGATTGTGTGAGGCCCAATGAATATCTGAGCGCTATGTGACAGGCTCGATGGCACAGCTGTGACCAAAGTGACTAGAGGATAAGGGAGATTTTGAATTTCTGCACACACTTGTGGACACTGGACACTTTTGGATTGTGTGAGGCCCAATGAATATCTGAGAGCTATGTGACAGGCTCGATGGCACAGCTGTGACCAAAGTGACTAGAGGATAAGGGAGATTTTGAATTTCTGCACACACTTGTGGACACTGGACACTTTTGGATTGTGTGAGGCCCAATGAATATCTGAGCGCTATGTGACAGGCTCGATGGCACAGCTGTGACAAAAGTGACTAGAGGATAAGGGAGATTTTGAATTTCTGCACACACTTGTGGACACTGGACACTTTTGGATTGTGTGAGGCCCAATGAATATCTGAGCGCTATGTGACAGGCTCGATGGCACAGCTGTGACCAAAGTGACTAGAGGATAAGGGAGATTTTGAATTTCTACAGACACTTGTGGACACTGGACACTTTTGGATTGTGTGAGGGCCACTGATATCTGAGCGCTATGTCACAGGCTCGATGGCACAGCTGTGACAAAAGTGACGAGAGGATAAGGGAGATTTTGAATTTCTGCAGACACTTGTGGACACTGGACACTTTTGGATTGTGTGAGGCCCACTGATATCTGAGCGCTATGTCACAGGCTCGATGGCACAGCTGTGACAAAAGTGACTAGAGGATAAGGGAGATTGGATTGCTTTTAAAAAAGCAGTTTGCAGAGCAGTGGGTAAACAGCAATGCCAGCCTGTCAGGAAGCCTTAAAAGGCAGCCCAACAACCAACACCACTGATACACCACAATATAGCCTCCCCTTGCACTGCACACACAGTGACTGGTGTGTTGTGCAGGCCAAATCGCTAGCAGCAGAAGCAGTTTTTTTTTCTTCTCAGCAGGACAAAAAAAAAAAATTGGGATTGCTTTTAAAAAAGCAGTTTGCGGAGCAGTGGGTAAACAGCAATGCAGGAATGTCAGGAAGCCTTAGAAGGCAGCCCAACAACCAACACCACTGATACACCACTATATAGCCTCCCCTTGCACTGCACACACAGTGACTGGTGTGTTGTACAGGCCAAATCGCTAGCAGCAGAAGCAGTTTTTTTTTCTTCTCAGCAGGACAAAAAAAAAAATTGGGATTGCTTTTAAAAAAGCAGTTTGCGGAGCAGTGGGTAAACAGCAATGCAGGAATGTCAGGAAGCCTTAGAAGGCAGCCCAACAACCAACACCACTGTTACACCACTATATAGCCTCCCCTTGCACTGCACACACAGTGACTGGTGTGTTGTGCAGGCCAAATCGCTAGCAACAGAAGCAGTTTTTTTGTCTTCTTCCCTGCCTAACGCTCTCCCTACAGAATCAGCAGCAACCTCTCCCTATACTGAGATCGGCAGAAGTAAGATGGCGGTCGGCGTGCACGCCCTTTTATACCCCCTGTGACGCCCACCAAAGCAAGCCAATCACTTGCATGCCCTTCTGAAAGATGGTGGTGACCCCTGCCTATGTCATCACGTTGCCCACAGTGTCCGTGGATCCTGATTGGCTGAAAAAGAGCGCTAAACAAACTTTTGAAACGCGACTTTGGCGCGTAAGTCGCCGACCTCGTGGCCGACCTCATCCTAGGGTCGGGTTTCGTTTCATGAAACCCGACTTTGCCAAAAGTCGGCGACTTTTGAAATTTTTCGACCCGTTTCGCTCAACTCTAGTAACCACTTCTACCATCCTTCAAGAGGTCACCTGATGCATCAGCTGACTGTCGGTGTTAGAGGATTCTACAGTGACCAAACTGGAGGAAGGAGCTCGCTGGGTGCTGTGGTGCTTTGCTGAGTTCTCTGATCTGGTGTCTTTATCCTGCTGTGCGGTGCTTTGCAGCAGAAAGCTAAGTGTTGCATTTGTTGTTACGTTGTCCCTTTTGGTGTCTGTCTTTCCATTCCTTTTGTTGAATTAGTGCAGCGGTGGTGCTAGTGCTCTCACCTGCCAGTTCCCTACTTAGGGATAAGAGCAAGGCAAGTGAGGGAGATCAGGGCACATCCTCAGGTGAGTGCAGGAGGTGTCCATTCCCCCATTCCCTATCAACAGGGCCCACCATTGTTATTGTTTCCCTGGTGTTCCCTCGTTTGTTGTGCCGTTTGGTGACCGACCAACCATTGGGTCGTGTCACACTGGGTCAGTTACTCCGTGACACATACCCAAGGTTGGGACAACATCAGGTGGTCTAAAGAAGCAGAAGAACCATAGGAACGTGGAAGATTGAGTAGGTCAGTTCCAGTGGGATATCAAGGATTGCAAAAGATGATTCTGTTCATAATAATTGTGCCTAGTGTAATTAATATCTACGATTAGGAAACAAGGTTCCAAAAGTTGATATTAGCTCTACAGACCACCGAAGACTTCCCTGATCATACGATATGTCATCTTAGATGCAACACACATCATTGGTCTTGTGTCCCTCATAATTTATTCACAATATTGAGCAGCAACTGATAAACTACTGAAAAATTGCACATGCATTTCCTTGAAACATCCAAAAAGAGAACCAACCAAAGGTTGTCTGAGGCTTTCTACTCTTCTTGTATTATTCCGGTACCATCCTAATGAAGGAAACATCTGGAGTGGTCTTAAAGATGCTATGTTTCATGAGAAAGCAGCAGTAGACTTAAGGACTTGTGTTGTCATAGTGCCCTAGTATGATGTTATCTCAAATCACATGGGTAGGATAAGGATCAAAGATTTCCAATAATTTGGACACCAAACTATTGATCTGAGAGCCACAATGTCTTCCTAAAGTTGATGGAGATGAATATGGTCTTCCTCAACCGTTGGCTTCTTCTATGACCCCTCAGTCCACCAAATGTAATGAGTGCAGTGATAAAGTTCTAGTATCAGAAGGGTTAAGAGCCTTCTACCTTCCACTGTGATTTATGTGTCCGTCTCGCAGTAATCATAACTACATTATGATCTCTCCGCGGGCGGTAATTCAGATCAATCCTGACATGTTGAGACTATGATGTTCTATCAGGGGAGTAGTACTATTGAGATGGGAATGTCTCCCAGAGGAGCTCGCTTCCAACACAACCTCCAAAATGTTCTTAGGCGTGAAAAACTGGGAATCCTCTCCTGATGAGACGCTTATAGACCAAAAACAGGGCGTCCTTAAATTAAAATATTGCTTTCTCCTAGGAAAAATCTGATTGCTCTTATAAAACCTGCTTTGTTGGAAGGAGAGCTCTAATTAGGGGATAACTCTCCTGGAAATAGCTGCCGCACTACGCCAACGAGGAGCGGAATAAATTCATATATTTTCTATACTATCTTTTAATAGAGGGGTGTAAGGATTTATGCAATCATAACAGGCAATTACTGTTATAGCTTTATTACCACTGGCAATTCCTTTCATATCATCCATACACATGCACGCTCAACTGAGCGAGCGTGTGTTGTGTAGAGGGGATAGTAAGCCGCGATGGGTCATTCTCCATAATAATAAAAGTATTAACCATGTTGAGATCCCGCATGGCAGTTCCTACTTTTCCCAACATCTCCAGTCCGAGTTAAGTCAGGACACCAGCCAATCCTGTGAAATCAGCTCCCGAGGGGTCCAGGTTCACATCAGCCATTGAGAAGGAGATAGGGGGCAACCTAATTTCTGGCTCCCTTATGCATCACCCCCTCTGCACCCTAATAGCAGCTGTAGCCCTTCTTCTATGGACAATATAGCTCTAGAAGGTGGTAGTTATGTAGGCAGCTGTGGCCGTACAGTCAAGTTTTGGTAGAAAGTATAATATGATATAGCCCATAATATTTATATGACACCCTATGGCACATATGGTCTTTTTTAAGGGGAGGTGATGTGTTTTTATTATGTAGCACATATTATTTGTATGCCAACCCGCCGTATGGCTCATACTTTTATATGGAATCTATAAATTATTCTTGTCATACAGTCCTTTATGACTTTTACCTGATATTTATTTACAGGATTGGAGAAGCAGGAAGCTCATCTGCATATTTCTGGTGCATTCTGGGAAGAGGAGAAGAATCGCCTTAGCTGATCGATCGCTGGAACTTGCCGGGTCTCGCTGTTTGAGGACATTGCAAAACCAGGGATTGGAGAAGCAGGAAGCTCATCTGCATATTTCCGGTGCATTCTGGGAAGAGGAGAAGAGTCGCCTTAAGCTGATCGATCGCTGGGACTTGACGGGTCTCGCTGTTTGAGGACATTGCAAAACCAGGGATTGGAGAAGCAGGAAGCTCATCTGCATATTTCTGGTGTATTCTGGGAAGAGGAGAAGAATCGCCTTAAGCTGATCGATCGCTGGGACTTGCCGGGTCTCGCTGTTTGAAGACATCGCAAAACCAGGGATTGGAGAAGCAGGAAGCTCATCTGCATATTTCCGGTGCATTCTGGGAAGAGGAGAAGAGTCGCCTTAAGCTGATTGATCGCTGGGACTTGCCGGCTCTCTCTGTTTGAGGACATCGCAAAACCAAGGATTGGAGAAGCAGGAAGCTCATCTGCATATTTCCGGTGCATTCTGGGAAGAGGAGAAGAGTCGCCTTAAGCTGATTGATCGCTGGGACTTGCCGGCTCTCTCTGTTTGAGGACATCGCAAAACCAAGGATTGGAGAAGCAGGAAGCTCATCTGCATATTTCCGGTGCATTCTGGGAAGCGGAGAAGAGTCGCCTTAAGCTGATTGATCGCTGGGACTTGCCGGGTCTCGCTGTTTGAGGACATCGCAAAACCAGGGATTGGAGAAGCAGGAAGCTCATCTGCATATTTCCGGTGCATTCTGGGAAGAGGAGAAGAGTCGTCTTAAGCTGATCGATCGCTGGGACTTGCCAGGTCTCGCTGTTTGAGGACATCGCAAAACCAAGGATTGGAGAAGCAGGAAGCTCATCTGCATATTTCCGGTGCATTCTGGGAAGAGAAGAGTTGCCTTAAGCTGATCCATCGCTGGGACTTGCCGGGTCTCGGTGTTTGAGGACATCGCAAAACCAGGGATAGGAGAAGCAGGAAGCTCATCTGCATATTTCGTCGCGAGTTTCTACCCATCATAGCCTGCATCAGCAATATGGAAGAGAAGAAAATCCACATGGTCACCTGCAACACATGCTAAATGTTTACGGATCTTCCGGCCCAAAAACTCAACTTTACCTGTCAGAAGTGCAAACTTGTTGCCCTCTTAGAGGAAAAAGTGCAGGGACAGGAAGAAAGAATAGCAACATTGAAGGTAATTAAAGAACATGAGGACTTCTTGGATGAAGCAGAAGCAACCATTCAGGATTTGGAAAGTGAGAAAAGCTTCAGAGCACATACAGAGGCTGAAAAGTGGAGCCATGTGATGAAAAGAAGCAAACGGATCAAGTGGTCATCACCACCCACACAGCTTAGCAACCAATATGAAGCCCTCATGCTGGAGAATGAAAATGGCACAGCTCAGGATGATACCGTATCTACAAGAGAAGACACACTATCAACAAAAGTTACTCTGTCAACAAAAGCGGAAACAAATGACACTCAAAAACACTCACGAGCAACAAGCAGTGCGTCCGGAAAGAAAAGAAGAGTGGTAGTTGTAGGCGGCTCACTACTAAGAGGCACGGAGGCAACTATCTGCAGGCCGGACAAAACCGCACGAGAAGTATGCTGCCTCCCAGGAGCAAAAATCAAGGATGTGGCCAACAGGATACCAACTATCCTCAAATCCAAGGACGACTACCCTTTCCTACTGATACATATAGGCACAAACGACACAGCAAGAAATGACCTACCAACTATCTGCGAAGACTTTGAAATTCTGGGGAAGAAAATAAAGGAGCGGAACGTACAGGTTGTTTTCTCATCAATTCTCCCAGTCAATGGCCATGGCATCAGAAGATGGAATAGGATACTAGAGGTGAACAACTGGCTACGACGGTGGTGCAGGCAGCATGGATTTGGATCTTGGACCATGGCATGAATTACCTCTACGATGGACTTCTCGCAAGAGATGGGATACACCTCACAAAACCTGGGAAACACACATTCGCCAGAAGACTTGCCACACTCATCAGGAGGGCTTTAAACTATAAGGAGAGGGGATGGGAGAAAAAACAGCAGACAAGAACATGCAGCAGAAGGACAAACTAATCAAGGATACTAGATGTGGTAAAGAGGACCCAAGACAGGGTACTCAGAAGGAAGCTAAGAAAAAGGAAGCAAAACTTCTTTCCTGCATGCTGACCAATGCAAGAAGCCTGACCAATAAGATTGAAGATCTGGAATTGGTAATGTATGAGGAAAAATACGACATAGTAGGAATAACTGAGACATTGTTAGATGACAGCTATGACTGGGTGGCTAACTTGCAAGGATATGATTTGTTTAGGAGGGATCGTAAAAAAAGGAAAGGGGGTGTAGTCTGTATATATAAAGGACACTTTAAAGCCCACACTAAGAGAAGATATACAAGAGGGAAATGAAGAGGTGGAGTCTCTATGGGTGGAGATACAAGGAGAGAAAAGTAATAAAATCCTCATAGGGGTTTGTTATAAGCCACCAAATATAACAGAAACCACTGAAAATGTATTATTGAAACAAATAGACAAAGCAGCAAATCACAATGAGGTGATTATTATGGGGGACTTCAACTACCCCGACAGACTGGGAAACTGAAACCTGCGTATCTCAGAAAGGAAACCAATTTCTGTCAGTGACCAAGGATAATTATCTGTCACAACTTGTGCAGGGCCCAACTAGAGGGACAGCCCTTCTGGACTTAATTTTAAGCAACAGGCCAGATAGAATAACAGAAGTACGAGTCGATGGGCACCTAGTGAACAGTGACCACAATATAGTACAATTCCACTTGTCCTTCAGTAAGGTGCCCTGGAAGGGGGTTACGAAAACGCTGAATTTCAGGAAAGCAAAGTTTGATCAGCTTAGAGAGGACCTTCACTGAATTGATTGGGACAATGTCCTCACAAATAAGAGCACAGAAAATAAATGGGAAATATTTAAATCAGTTTTACACACCCACTGCGAGCTAGCCCTACCGTACAGAAATAAAAGGGCTAGGAACAGGAGAACACCAATGTGGCTAAATAAGGATGTAAAAAGGGCAATAAATAACAAGAACAAGGCATTTAGGAAGCTAAAACAAGAAGGAAATGAAGAAGCAAAGTTATAGAGAAAAAAATAAATTGTGTAAAAAACAAATACATTTAGCAAAAGTGGAAACTGAGAGACTCATTGCTAAGGAAAGTAAAACAAACCCAAAACTATTCTTTAATTATATAAACAGTAAAAAGATTAAAATTGATGGTGTCGGCCCTTTAAAGAACAATGAGGGTGAAATCAAAGAGAGCGAATTGGGAAAAGCAAATGATTTAAATACTTTTTTCTCAACAGTGTTCACACAGGAAAAGGATTTGCCAGGGGAAATGCAGAGTGATAATGTAAACTCCCCATTAAGTATTACCTGCCTAACCCAGGAAGAAGTGCAGAACCGCCTTAGTAAGATTAAAATTGACAAATCACCAGGCCCTGATGGCATTCACCCTAGGGTATTAAGGGAGTTAAGTAATGTGATAGACAGGCCTCTATTCCTTATATTTAAAGACTATAGAAACAGGGTCTGTTCCTTTTGATTGGCGGCAAGCAAATGTGGTACCAATATTCAAAAAGGGGTGTAAAAGGGAACCTGGAAAGTATAGGCCGGTAAGCTTAACATCTGCTCTGGGTAAAATTTTTGAAGGGTTTCTAAGGGATACCATTATGGAATATCTCAGTGTTAATAAATGTTTAACTCCATATCAACATGGATTTATGAAGGATCGCTCCTGTCAAACTAACCTGATCAGCTTCTATGAGGATGTAAGCTCTCAAATGGACCAAGGAGAATCATTGGATGTCATTTATCTCGACTTCTCTAAAGCATTTGACACTGTCCCAAATAAAAGATTGGTAAGTAAGATGAGAAAGCTTGGGCTAGGGGAAAATGTGTGTAGATGGGTAGGTAGCTGGCTTAGTGATAGAAAACAAAGAGTGGTTATTAATGGTGCATACTCAGATTGGGCCAGGGTTACCAGTGGGGTACCACAGGGTTCTGTATTGGGCCCCCTACTATTTAATATATTTATTAATGATCTAGTGGATGGCTTGCACAGTAAAATATCAGTATTTGCAGATGATACAAAACTATGTAAGGTAGTTAACACAAAGGAGGACAGTTTGCAACTACAGACAGATTTGAGTAAATTGGAGAATTGGGTTGAAAAATGGCAAATGAGGTTTAACACAGATAAGTGTAAGGTTATGCACATGGGAAGGAGAAACAGATGCTACAATTACTTACTAAATGGGAAACTGCTGGGGAAATCAGACATGGAAAAAGAATTAGGCATCTTAGTCAATAAGAAGCTAAATTGGAGTGCCCAGTGTCAGGCAGCTGCCACCAAAGCAAATAGGGTCATGGGATGCATTAGAAGAGGTCTGGGAACACGAGATGAAAACATAATTCTCCCTCTGTACAAATCACTCGTCAGACCACACTTGGAGTATTGTGTGCAATTTTGGACGCCGGTGCTCAAGAAAAACATTACCATTACTGAACTTGAAAGGGTTCAAAGACGGGCTACTAAAATGATAAATGGAGTTGTTCACTACAATACCCAGAAAGGTTATCAAAGGTTATCAAAATTAGGTCTATTTACTCTAGAAAAGAGAAGACTTATGGGAGACCTAATATATATGTATAAGTATATCAGAGGGCAATACAGAGATCTCTCCAATGAACTGTTTGTACCAAGGACAGTGACAAGAACAAGGGGGCATTCTCTTCGTTTGGAGGAAAGACTATTTCTGCACCAGCATAGAAGAGGGTTCTTCACGGTAAGAGCAGTGAGGCTCTGGAATTCTCTTCCTGAGGAAGTGGTGATGGCCAACTCACTGAATGAATTTAGGAAAGGAATGGATGCTTTTCTTGTGAGTAAGAGTATAGAAGGTTACGAATAACATAATATTATAGGTAGATGGTTGACCCAGATTAGGGGAAGGAATTTTTTTCCCTATGGAGAAAATTGGCTTCTACTCTGTGGGTTTTTTGCCTTCCCCAGGATCAACAATGCAGAACAACTGCACTAAAAATAGGCTGAACTAGATGGACATAAGGTCTTCCTTCAGCCTTCAAAACTATGTTACTATGTTACTAATATATACTCCTATAGGTCATATTAGTTGATTGTCTCCCCCACATGGCTCATACTATTTATATGGCTCACTATGGCTCATATTAGTTGTATGGCTCCCTATGGATCTTACTAGTTGTATGACTCCCTATGAATCTTACTAGCTGTATGGCTCCCTATGGATTTTACTAGTTGTATGGCTCCTTATGGCTCATAATAGTTGTATGGCTCCCTATGGCTCATACTTGTTACATGGCTATATATGGCTCATACTAGTTGTATGGCTCCCTATGGCTGATACTAATTGTATGGCTCCCTATGGCTCATACTAGTTGTATGTCTCCCTATGGCTCATACTAGTTGTATGGCTCCCTACGGCCCATAGTAGTTGTATGACTCCCTATGGCGTATACTAGTTCTATGGCTCATGCTAGTTGCATGTCTCCTTATGGCTCCCTAAGACCCATAATAGTTGTATGGCTCCTTATGGCTCATATTAGTTGTATGGCTCATGCTAGTGGCTCATGCTAGTTGTATAGCAGAAAATGCCTCATAACAGCTATATATCCCCTATGGCTCATACTAGTTGTATATCTTTTTATAGCTCATAACAGTTTTATCAACGACTATGGCACGCATTGGTCACATGCCCCTTATGGCTTTCTAGTTATTTGACCCCCTATGACTCATATTAGTTTTATGACTCCTTCACCCTTTTAATGCTATGGCTCGCACAAGTTATATGGCTCACTAATTGCTTGGTCCCTTATGGCTCACTAGTTATATGGCCCCCTATGTCTCATATTAGTTATATGACCCTTGATTCTCCATGTGATATAAAACATTAAAATCCATAACACAATATCCAAGGAGGGGGCATTAACCTTCCTCCTTTCTTACACAGAATTTCTCAAGGAGGGGTCATCACTGTGTGTGGGCACTGAATGGGAATCATGCTGTGTATGTGGGGGGTACTGTGTAGGAATTCACTGTGAGGGTATCGTGTTTGTGGGAAAAATGTGTTGGTATCATACTTTATTTTGGTCATTAATGGGTTGTCGTAGTGGGTGAGAACAATAAGGGGGTTCAGTGGGGAAAATTACTTTGTAAGTGCTACAATACATGCCCCTCTCCCTGCCTTTAAGACATGGGAGATACAGCCATCTGTGACTGCAGCTACAGTGGGTACGGAATGTATTCAGACCCATTTAAATTTTTCACTCTTTATTTCATTTGCAGCCATTTGGTAATTCTAAAAGGTTCATTTTTTTTCTCATTAATGTACACTCTGCACCGCATCTTGACTGAAAAAAACAGAAATGTAGAAATGTTTGCAAATTTATTAAAGAAGAAAGACTGAAATATCACATGGTCATATGTATTCAGACCCTTTGCTCAGTATTGAGTAGAAGCACACTTTTGAGCTAGTACAGCCATGAGTTTTCTTGGGAATGATGCATCAAGTTTTTCCACACCTGGATTTGGGGATCCTCTGCCATTCTTCCTTGCAGATCTTCTCCAGTTCTGTAAGGTTGAATGGTGAACCTTGGTGGACAGCCATTTTCAGGTCTCTTCAGAGATGCTCAATTGGGTTTAGGTCAGGTCTCTGGCTGGGCCAGTCAAGAATGGGCACAGAGTTGTTCTGAAGCCACTCCTTTGTTATTTTAGCTGTGTGCTTAGGGTCATCCTGTCCCTGCAGCTGTAAAACACCCCCATGGCATGATGCTGCCACCACCATATTTCACTGTTGGGATTGTATTGGGCAGATGATGAGCAGTGCCTGGTTTTCTCCACACATACCGCTTAGAATTATCACCAAAAAGTTCTATCTTCGTCTCATCAGACCAGAGAATCTTATTTCTCATAGTCTGGGAGTCCTTCGTGTGTTTTTTTGCAAATTCTATGCGGGTTTTCATATGTCTTGCAATGAGGAGAGGCTTCCGTCGGGCCTCTGTGCCATAAAGGCCCAATTGATGGAGGGCTGCAGTGATAGTTGACTTTGTGGAGCTTTCTCCCTACTGCATTTGTGGAACTGAGACACAGTGATCTTGGGGTTCTTCTTTACCTCTCTCACCAAGGCTCTTCTCCCACAACTGCTCAGTTTGGCTGGACAGCCATGTCTAGGAAGACTTCTGGTGGTCCCAAACTTCTATTTAAGGATTATGGAGAGCACTGTGCTCTTAGGAACCTTGAGTACTGCAGAAATTCTTTTGTAACCTTGGCCAGATTTGTGCCTTGCCACAATTCTGTCTCTGAGCTCTTTGGCCAGTTCCTTTGACCTCATGATTCTCATTTGGTCTGAAATGCAATGTGAGCTGTGAGGTCTTATATAGACAGGTGTGTGCCTTTACAAATCAGATCCTATCAGTTTAGTTAAACACAGTTGGACTCCAATGAAGGAGTAGAACCATCTTAAGGAGCATCACAAGGAAAAGGTCAGCATGTGACTTTAATATGAGTGTCTGAGCAAAGGGTCTGAATACTTATGACCATGTGATATTTCAATTTTTCTTTTTTAATAAATTTGCAAAAATGTCTACATTTCTGGCCGAATGAGTTGGTGGGTGGCCGGATGAGCAGGCTCCGCTGGCCCGCGGCTCACTATGAATGTGCACATCGCAGCACAGCGGGAAAATGCCTGGCTGGGACTGCCTGCAGTGACCAAATAATTAAGGCAGGACATCTATTGTTAAATGGGCATGAAGTCTAGGATTTATGGATTTAAGAGGCAGAAAAGCAGGGAATCTAATATCTTAATAAGTAACTCTCATTCCCCTTAGAGGAAACTGGATGTCTGCAACTAGTCGGTTTGGCGATGATGGGAAGTTATGAATATTTGGGCTTTTCTAGACCCGATATTGATGGGACATACATTTCAACTTCAGGACTAATCGGGGAAGAATATGATAATTTTTTTTAATAACTGTGACACCTACCTATAAGCCCCAAATCTATAGTGGACAGATCGCTGATAACAGCCATGCCATGGTTACTATCTATGAAAAGGTAAAATCCGGATAAATATGACAATGATATCAAACTCCTGTGAACGTCAGGAATAAAGATTTTCTGAATATTGGGAATATCATAACTTTCTGAAACTGACGCCACCTGTCATGTCCAGCCTTGTTATGAGTCATCAAGAGGATTACGATTAATCCCCAATCCCCACAGTTTTAAGAATGTCCTAAAAACGCATTTGTTCAGACTGGCCTATTGCCTCAATGCATTAATCTAAATATCCCTGTGTGGCTCATTCAAATTTTTTTACCATAACTAGGTTCCCCGCATCATGTTCTCACATGCTTTATGCATTTAATAGCCCTCTGTGTCTGCACTGTTACATATTTAGACTGTTAACTGGTTCATGCAGCAACGGGAACACCCGATTCTTACACTACGGCTGGTCCAAACAATAAAAGCAATTACCATCCACATTTCGTGTCTCCCCTTTTTTCCTATAGATTGTAAGCTTGCGAGCAGGGCTCTCAGTCCTCTTGGTATCTGTTTTGATCTATGTGTTTATAGCTATGCTGTAATGTATATTGTATGTAGAAGTCCCCTCTATAATGTAAAGTGCTGCGGAATATGTTGGTGCTATAGAAATAAAATTATTATTATTATTATTATGAGGAGGTATGAGGGTGTAACTTAAGTGCTGATAGAAGGACAAGGTGAATTATGATCTGTGTTCCATGCAAAGAGATACACATCAGTGTATACATGATCCACGGTCACAGAATATTTCCAATCCAAGTGCTCTTCTTCGCTAATCTCTGAGCCAGCTCTGTGACCAGCATTTAGTAAGTTTGTTTTGTTAATCCTGTTTCTTATGTAATTGTGTGTGCTGTATTGTTTTGTCCCCTTTTTAAAATAACTTGTATAACTGCCTATCTTTCTGGATTAAATATAAAATTAAATAGTTCTGTTCCTTTTGTTCTATAAACCACACTCCTGAAAGCCATACGCTACCAGAAACCAGGCGTCCAATCGGCCTGTATAAATGATTGGAGGTGGCAGCGAATAGTTCTTGGGTTATCGTGGCGTTAGCAGTGATGGTATCGTTGTCTATATATATTCCATACACGGGAATCGGAGGTGTATATACCATACGTTCACTGTTATTTCTCCAATAACCGGCATGTTAGTTGTAATGGTCGCAGCCTCATCCATTAATCATCATTCAATTGTGTAATTGTACTAAGGATCGGAGGCAGCAGAGGGCTTTTTGAGACACAAAGATAACGTGGTGGCTTCAGCGTGACACACCCAACTACGACCTTTGACACTGTACTGTTGCTAATACTAGTTATTTGGCCCTATATGCCTGATACCATTTATATGATTCTTTATGGCTCATACTAGACATATTGCCCCCTAAGGCCTGTTTCACACTTCCGTTTTTGACCATCAGTCAAAATCCGCCGTTTTTGCAAAAAAACGGATCCGCCATTTTTTATGGCGGATCCGTTTTTTTCCCATTGATTTGCATTACCGGCAGATCTTGACGGATGGCCATCCGTTGGATCCGTTTTTTTGTGGATCCGTTGTGGAGATGCCTGGACAGACCATATAACGTTTTTTGTGCTGCAGGATCCACACTTTTATAGTGCGCATGCCAGGAGGAATGAAGTCAGGCAGAAGTTTAACCCTGAAATCATTTCTGGCGGACAAAAAAATTCTCTCTCTCTCTTTCTCTCCTTTCCCCGGGCAGCGGTTCCTTTAAAATTCTTCATTTGGTGGATCCGTAAAAAAAAAACGGTCCGGTGGCATCCGTTAACAACGGATCCGCTTTCCGCCATTTTGGCGGATTTTAACTGGCACAAAAAAATGATGTGTGAAACAGGCCTAAGGCTTCAGCCATGTCTTAGAATACCTTGATAGGGTCATGTATAGATAGGGAACATTTTTGAACATTTTTTATAGATCCTGATTGCTTTGAGTTTTTGATCCAGCCCCAGTGTCCCCCAGCTCCACACAAATAGCTCCAGCATCTATAAAGTAGGTACGTTCCCGCATGGTAATCAATGCAATCTGAAAGTTTTCCACTCTTTAGACCCTCGCCGACTCAGCTGGGCCACTGTGTTTTGGATTAGAAGTCGGTTGGAGTCTATAGACGTTGTGGAAAGCCTTTTATAAATAAGGAAATAACAGGGCTATCGGATCCGGCATCATACCAAGTGCTATAACAGGAAAGGATCCAGCTGTGAAGACGAGTCTATAGAAAAGAGACACGATATGACGGCTGGAAGGCAATGTATTATCCAAAAGGATAAAAACACATGGTGGAGATGTCAATGACGCTTGGAAAGGCTTTGTGAATGTAATCTTCTATCAAAAGGGTCATGTGGACTTCTACAGTCTCGTTATCACCGAGCGATGAGGTTTAGAGATGACCCTTTGACATACAATGAGGGTGGGGAGTGGGGTATTAATTTAATGAGGGTATTGTAATGGCCGATATGCGAGAATGAACAAAATATCTTCTACATCGAGGCTGGGGAAATCTCAGGAGCGAGGTAGATACGACGTCTAGAAAATTACTGCCGGTTCCGAAGTTCTTGGCTTGATTTCTACAGATGCTTTTGGGTTGTAATCTAAGGACATTTGTTAGATCGTTTTAGGATTTACAGTGAAAGAATGGGGAAGCCACATCCCCTGTGCTCCCCAAACATTAAGACCAAGGCCAGGAGGAATTGTGCATGTGCCCTGCTGCTCCAATGAAGGTCTATGAACCTTCAGAAAGTAGACATCCAAAAACAGCGTCACACTTGTACTCGGCTCAGGTTTAGTTTTGCAACTCGACCAGAGTGTAAGAGACTGAGATGTAATAACACAAAATGTTCCCAGAAAGGAGGGCATTGTTATTAGGAGAGAGAAGCCATATTTATAAGACATTCAAGAGATCGTATCCTTCTCTATCCATTCCAATGACTAAGTGAGGTGAAATCATGATGTTTTTTTTTTTGTCTTCCAGTTGTTCGATTGATGACCAAGTAACGCGAGTTGCCTGGCTCAACCGGTCCAACATCCTGTATGCGGGCAATGACAAATGGTCCATAGACCCTCGCGTCCAACTACTCAATTACAACAAAACCGAATTCAGCATCATCATTACCCAACTGGATGTGGCGGATGAAGGTCTATACACCTGCTCCTACCAGACCCAGGATAAGCCGCACACTACCCAGGCCTATCTCATAGTACAAGGTAAGTCCCTGAAACCTCCATCCATCCTGGTAAAGTATGGTTAAAAGGCACCTCCACTGGATCCGTACATCAATGTACATCAATGATGTTCCCCCGTGCAAGCCTATTGGAGGAGACCATGTTGTTGACTAAATGTTGTCCATGAGTACTAAAATCTTAAAGGATCAGTGGTGCAAGCCCCAATGTAATAGTAACCATTCCCTTCTTTGTGTCTCCACATGGTGATAATAGTCCTTTTGTGCCCTCCACAAATTATTGGTTACCACTCTGTACCCCTGAAAGAAGTAATCCTCCTTCACATTGCCCATAAAGTAATAGTGCCTCCTCAAACCTTTAAAAATATTTTCCCCCTACAAACAAAAATTTCCCCCTGCCTCACAAAATATAATAGTACCCCTTGTCCTGCAAAGAAATAGTTCCCCCATTGTGCCCTCTCAAAGTTATATATATAGTATGCCCTCTCTAAATTCTATCACCCGTTAATGCCTCCTCAGTTACATAATCCCCTTTTACCCCCTAGTTATAGTATCCCCGAGTTGCCCTTCTGTGCCACCTTAAATATTACCTACCTTGTGCCTCAATGTAAAAGTACCCCCACACTATGATAATTTTCCTTTTGTGCCCCCCAACACAACAACAGTGCCTCCTGTAGTCATTCAATAATATTAAAGCCTAATCACCGATTCCAGGACCCCCATATAGTCTGAAAGACCTATACTTGACTGATTCACCAGTATCCATTGCCCAGTCATCCATAGATTTAGTGGATGATGCACAGTAATAGCGACATCCCAATTCAGGACCCCCTCTTATATTAAGAGTAGGCACAAGAATGGATCTCGGTCTTGAGAACCTGGTGTATCTCCATTACGTGGACGACCCATGATCTTTGGTCCACTGTTTTTCCTGCCTATCATCGGGGACCCTTATAAACAGTGACATTTGCTAAAACCAGAAGACCCCTTTATTAAACCTCCCTGTCAGCCATACTGCCTATGCTTCAATCCCATCCAGAAGAAGGACACAGGCAGAAGAGTATGCATAATACTCGTGCTGTTTTTTCCGCCTGGAGTGTGCCTTTAACTTCAAAATCTTAGTCTACTTTCCTCCGATTGGGTCCTAATTCATTAATTGAGTATACAGTGAATTAATATAATTACCTATTAATTAGAGCCGTGATAGACCTCGAGCGGGCCACCCATGAGTGATATCCACTTTCGGAGAGAGGTCACGGTTAATGAATCCTTTTGTATCCAGAATGCTGAATATCGGAGGATATTTCTGCTTTGCTCTCCAGCCCGGGGACGTGTTGTGAGGGTCTGAGCTGCTAAACATCTATTTATGATGTAGAAAGGGTAATTATGGCTTGTTGCTTTTGGTTATTATGAAAGGTTCCCTGAATTGGCAGTGGAGTCCAATAATGAGTCAGAGAATGACACAACGAAGGGGGAGTCGGGGTGTGGGGCTTCACTAATAGTCTAGCTCAAATGTGGCCCTTTACACCCCCGTTTTTCCTGTGCATAGCAAGAAGGCTACATAGCACTCACATATAGACAGCACAGAATACAGGCAATGCCTTTCACCTGCACTGATACACTGTAACAGACTCGGTCTGTGTTCACACTTTGTATGACATCTGCACAAGGAAAAGTTCATTGAGTAGATCTGGGAGGCGGGTGGAGTTAGAATACATAAGAGCGGGAAGGTTAGGATATAAGGTCAGTCGGTCAGTCAGGAGGAGAGATATGCAAAACACAAGCCGCGGAGACACCATCACATGTCTCTCAACGCAAGCAATGACTAGCCAGGTCTTTCCCCGGGAAGGAACAACCACGGGAAGGGCAGTCTCCAATGAAGGAAACCACCTATGCTAAAACATGGTATCCATCCACAGACAGCTGTTTCGGGGTATTGCCCCTCATCAGTGTGGAGTAGGAAACTGGCCAGTAGGAGCAATGCCTAGTAGAAGACTGTGAAAGATGAGGATGAATGAACTCATGGAGATCAACATCCATGTTGATGTTGATCTCCATGAGTTCATTCATCCTCATCTTTCACAGTCTTCTACTAGGCATTGCTCCTATTGGACAGTTTTCTACTCCACACTGATGAGGAGCAATACCCCGAAACAGCTGTCTGTGGATGGATGCCATGTTTTGGCATAGGTGGTTTCCTTCATTGGAGACTGCGCTTTCCGTGGTTGTTCCTTCCCGGGGAAAGACCTGGCTAGTCATTGCTTGCGTTGAGAAACATGTGATGGTGTCTCCGCGGCTTGTGTTTTGCATATTTTACATATTTCCCATAAGGGATGGGGGCTTTGCTCTAGAATCACTGCGTTGAGAAACATCTGATGGTGTCTCCGCAGTGTTGGATGCTGATCTCCATGAGTTCATTCATCCTCATCTTTCACAGTCAGGAGGCGAGATTGAGGAGAGAGGATCCCTGGGAGAGGGATGGAGGAAGGAGGTGCTGCAGCAGACCTCAGTGACCTGGGTCTGCTGGCACGTGAAAGGAAAGAAGGAGAAAGACATTGAACAGAAACCTGATCTTCCATAAGAAGGAGAGACTAGTACGGAACGAAGGAGTAAAAGGGAACAGAGGACATGGGTTAGGAGAGAACCCTGCCTAGAAGTTCTAAGAGCAAGGCCGGGGCCCGGTCACCGAGGTTGTATGGATACTAATGGTCCTACAGCAGACACCGGTGGAGTAGTAAGCTGTAAATGCACTACTCCCATCTAAGACTTGGGGGCACAACAGCAACTTGGATAGTGAGCCGGGACTCAGGAGTAAGGAGTCCCCGAATCAGGCTACAGCTGTCTGCCGTACAAGTATGGTTCTTGGGAACATCTGTCAGGAGGAACTCCTGTGTAACTCAGTACTATGAGTACTTCACACCAAAGGCGCTATAAGAGGAGACGATCAGAAAGGCACATGTTGGCGGAGTTTTGGAAGGGAGGATTCCATCTGACCTGGAGGTTGACTGAGTCCCTGATCCGGAGGACACAGCACGGAGGCAGGCACCGGTGTGTACTACAGACTGTGAGTAAAGCTTTGGAACTACATGCCCTAGTGTCCTCCAATTATTCCTGTGCTAACATACCCTGTACCGCTACATCTGGGTACCAGCTTCTACACCGCCTGTGCCTCTCCTCTACCCCTACATCTACACTGCCCTGGGACTACAGCTCCACCTGTGGGGAGCTACACCATCTTGGCTGCACCACACCACCAGTCCCAGAGGATCTGCATGCAGCGTCGGCTTAACAACTCACTTGCCGAACACCACAGGTGGCGTCACAAACTATTCATTTAATCAACTACATTCCACCATTCAAACCTCCCCTAATACTTGGGTGCCCAGGGCTACGGACCGGGTCACCGCTGCTGTGACACATCCCGCCAACACTGGCCCGGTACCGAGTACCCCACAGCCCTGGGAGGGCAACCCAGATCTGCAAAACGATCATTTGTTGAGTGCAATAATTTTTCATCTTGATTTAAAACCATCATTTTTGGCAGCATATCATTTTGCGTAATCAGTAAATGACCTGCAGCAATGACGTGCCGGCCAGGGCCCACGGGAGGATCCTCCGCTTCTCTGGTGAGCCAGTCCACTGCTGGGCACTCGCCTTCTTCTGCCCTTTGGTTTTAGTGATTGGTGAGGTTTCATCACCCCAGACCACCACAAATCAAAACTTCTGATCTCTACATCATGAAACCATAACTCATAAACCTAATACTTCTTGCAGCTGAGGTTTTGATACAAATGTGTCCAGCCCAAAATATACAGGACAGGAGACGTGGTACTGTGCAGTGTATATACATGACAGGATAAATTGTACTGTGCAATGTATATATGCAGAAAAGAAGGAGTGGTACTGTGCAGTGTATATATACAGGACAGGAGGAGTGGTACTGTGCAGTGTATATATACAGGGCAGGAGGAGTGGTGCTGTGCAGTGTATATATACAGGACAGGAGGAGTGGTACTGTGCAGTGTATATATACAGGACAGGAGGAGTGGTACTGTGCAGTGTATATATACAGGACAGGAGGAGTGGTACTGTGCAGTGTATATATACAGGACAGGAGGAGCGGTACTGTGCAGTGTATATATACAGGACAGGAGGACTGGTACTGTGCAGTGTACATATATATACAGGACAGGAGGAGTGGTACTGTGCAGTGTATATATATATATATAGGACAAAAGGAGTGGTACCGTGCAGTTATATACAGGACAGGAGGAGTGGTACTGTGCAGTGTATATATACAGGACAGGAGGAGTGGTACCGTGCAGTGTATATATACAGGACAGGAGGAGTGGTACTGTGCAGTGTATATACATGACAGGATAAATTATACCGTGCAATGTATATATACAGAACAGAAGGAGTGGTACAGCAATGGCCGGAGCTGAGCCTCCCCTTCCTCTCAGAAGAGGCGTGGGCGGAGGCCAACATGACGGGGGGTTGGAAGGTGAGGGTGGGGGGAGTGGGTTTCTAGGGGAAGGGGCGTTGCTCATATATAATGGGGAGCAGCGGACCTTCCTTCCTCTTTGTTCCCGCTCTTGTACCAGAAAGCCTGCAATCATCATGTCGGCTGTGGACCGGGCCCTGGAGTGTTTGCGAGCGGCGTCCTTGTCGCAGCCGCCAGGTTGGCTGGAGGCACACGTTTTGTCGATCGTATCTGGGACCTCTGGGCAGGCGGCTCAGCCGGCAGCGAGGGAGCGGCGCGCAAGAAGGGTGAGGCCTCCTGAGCGGCTCTCCCCTGATTCGGCTCCCCGGGCCTCGCATCGGCGCAGGAGCCCCTCCGGGTACCCTCCAAGCTGGGCGCCGTGCGCTCCCCGCAACAGCGGGCCCCGGCTTGGGAGAAATCTGCAAGCCCGGCGAGGCCCTGCGGCAGTGTCTGGCCCTCCATCTCACTCCGTGCAGGGGGCGGGGCTGACAGGCGCCGGGCGGCGCAGCTTTCCAGAGGCATCGGGGGGCGGCGTGAGTGGCTCATCCGCTCCAGGCCGCGGTCGGCCAGCTCCAGAGCGGCGGCCTGCCAGGCGGCAGGGCCTAGCGCTTCACCCCTCACCGGGAGGGGGGCATCGGGAGTGTCGGGGGGCTGCGGCAGGGGGGTGCCCGCAACGTGGTCTGCTTCTCACACCGAGCAGAGTGACAGGAGGTCCTGCAGCAGAGATCCAGTGGCCTGCAACACTGCAGGGCATGTGCCTTCTACCCCCACAAACGGCGGCAGGGGGTACGCTTTGGGGGCACATGCTTCACCATCGGGGGCCGTGGCTGTTCCAGCACAGACAGATGGCATGGGATCCAGGCAGCATGGTTACCCGGGGATCAGCAAGCGGGATCCCCCCTTGGTTTCGGGCCCTGTACCCCGGTTCCCTCGGGGGGGAGTCCTGGACATTAGCGGCAGTCCAGCGGGATCAGCATCGCTATCAGAACAGGCGAAAACTTATCCGTGGATCCTGGTTGTTCGGCTGGAGGGCTCACAGCCCCCTCGCAGCCCGGTGAGTATGCCTCGGAGTCTACTGTATGTCAGACACTTTTGTCTTCATCGCTAGCGGGTGTGGGTTCCTCGGCGGATTGTACTAGTGTGGGGGTGGCGTGAGGGACATGCTAACGGACGTGCGCAATTTACTGTCACGCTTAGAGCGGGGTTTCTTTGCGCCATCTCCGTTGGCAGCTTGGGTGGGGTCTCAGGCCGGGGGGCAGGCGTGGCCGAGCGGGTCAGAGCTGGCCGGGCGCGCACGTGACCCGGTGTCGGTGCAAACGGAAAAAGAAAAGGAGTGTCACGTGCACCTAGACGACAGGGCTCATGGGGAGGTATACGTATGTTTTGAACGCCCTCTGGGGGCTCATTTAAAAAAGAGGTAAAGGAGCGTATTTGGAAGGATGAATATGTGGAGATTTTCTCATTGCCTCTCGAGAAATTTAATTTGGATAAGAGTAAGAAGGAGGATAGCAAGAATGAGGAGGAGGAAAAACGTAGGTGGCGCCTACAGCGTTCGTGAATTGGCAGCAGGCGTTTGCCATTTTGGCAAGCGTCATCGGAGAAAGGGCCCCAGACAATTGCTCGGCATTGTTTTGTTACCTGGACACGATAGGGGAAGCTTACAGGGTTTATGGGGGTCAGGCTTGGGTGCGGTATGACGAGCAATTCCGACAGAGGAAGGCCGTTCGTCCAGCCATTCGGTGGGACCAGAAGGATATTGGGTTGTGGATGCACGTCATAGCACAAAACAAGTTTGGGAGCTCCTTTCATGGGGGGGCTGACAGCACCAGCCAGAACAGCGGAAATATCAGCGCCACAAGTGGAAGCGGGCAGGGACAGGCAGGAAACCACAAGTTGGAGGTTTGCTGGCAGTTTCACGAGGGGCAGTGCAAGTTTGGGGCGAATTGCAAATTCAATCATCTCTGCTCCACCTGTAACGGTGCTTCTCACGGAGCGTCTAAGTGTTTCAAAAAAGGGAAGCCTAAAGCTGGGGGCGGTAATTCACAAGGGGGGGACTCCAGTGAATCTGGAAAGGATGGTCCCTTATCTAAATAGATATATTGGGACAGAGAAAAAGCGGCATTGTTGTACGCCGGTTTCAAGGACGGTTTTGTTATTCCTCACCCCCCTTTCATTATTCCGCTTGTTTTGAAAAATTTGCGTTCGGCGCTGCTTCATGCCGCTGTCGTTTCAGAGAAAATCGAAAAGGAAGTCTCTTTGGGCCGCATGGCGGGCCCTTTCGCATCTCCCCCGTTTCCAGATTTGGTAGTTTCCCCTTTGGGTGTGGTTCCGAAAAAGGAGCCAAAGAAGTTTCGGCTTATTCAGCACTTGTCTTTTCCTTGGGGGAGGTCGGTTAACGATGGTATTGATCTGGAGATATGTTCGGTGGTCTACTCCTCGTTTGATGAGGCTGCACGGTGGGTGCAGAGCTGTGGTCGGGGGGCACTTCTGGCTAAGACCGACATTGAAGCCACGTTTCGCCTTTTACCGGTTCACCCAGACAGCATGAGCCTGCTGGGTTGTTTTTGGGAAGGCAAGTTTTTTGTGGACAGGTGTTTACCCATGGGTTGCGCATTGTCCTGTGCGTATTTTGAGGCATTTAGTCCCCTTCTTGAGTGGGTCATGCGAGAGGTTTCCGGTTTTGACTCAGTCATCCATTATTTGGATGATTTTCTATGCGCTGGTCCCGCGGATTCGTTGCGTTGTCATAGAATTCTGAAGGCCATTGAGTGGGTAGCTGATCGTTTTGGAGTTCCACTGGCACCCGGTAAAACAGAGGGCCCAACTACATGCCTGCGTTTCCTGGGGATTGCCATTGACACTGTTGAGTGGGAGTTCAGGCTGCCTGACGTCAAGTTAGTGGATTTGCGGGCGGAGGTGGTTCGGGTGTGCCGTTTGATGAAAATGTCATTGCGTGACCTCCAGTCGTTGTTGGGGAAGTTTAATTTTGCATGTCGAGTGATGCCAATGGGGCGAGTTTTTTCACGTAGGCTGGCGAGCACTACTGCAGGGATTCGAGCCCCCCCATCATTTTATCAGATTGCCGTCGGCACTCAGGGCGGATTTGGCGGTTTGGGAGTCTTTTTTGGACGGGTACAATGGCCTCTCTTTGGTGATGTCTGAGGTTGTTGGCAACGATGTCTTGGAGTTGTTTACGGATGCTGCCGGCGGTATTAGTTTTGGTGCTTACTTCAGAGGACAGTGATGCGCGTCTCGTTGGCCCGATGAGTGGATTACATTCGGTTTGGTGCGTAGCATTACGTTGTTGGAGATCTTTCCGATCCTTGTGGCTGTGCATTTGTGGGGGCGGGAGTTTCGTGATCGGCACGTGCAGTTCAATTGTGACAATATGGGCGTGGTGTGTGCGATTAACGGTTTTACCGTGTCGTCCCCTCCAGTCGTTCGAGTGTTGCAACAGTTGGTTTTGCTATGCTTGTCTTTGAATGCGCATGTGACCGCGTGTCACATTCCTGGAGTAAAGAATGAAATAGCTGACTCTCTCTCTCGTTCGCAGTGGGATCGTTTCCGCTCTTTGGCGCCAGAAGCAGAGGTCAAGGGTTTAGCTTGTCCGGAGGAACTGTGGAGATTGGCTTACGAGCTGCAGAGTCGCTGATTGAATCTTCATTGGCCCCTAAAACTTGGGAGGCCTACCGGGCAGTATGGCGGATGTGGGAGGAAGTTGTTACAGCCGGCCCGGTCAAGGGTTTTGGGCAGGATAATGAAGGGATATTGTTGGCTTGGTTGGAGCGTGGTGAAATTGAGGGAACAGGAGGAGTGGTACTGTGCAGTGTATATATACAGGACAGGAGGAGTGGTACCGTGAAGTGTATATATACAGGACCGGAGGAGTGGTACTGTGCAGTGTATATATACAGGAGGAGCGGTACTGTGCAGTGTATATATACAGGACTATATATACAGGACAGGAGGAGTGGTACTGTGCTGTGTATATATACAGGACAGGAGGAGTGGTGCTGTGCAGTGTAAATATACAGGACAGGAGGAGTGGTACTGTGCAGTGTATATATACAGGAGGAGCGGTACTGGGCAGTGTATATATACAGGACAGGAGGAGTGGTACTGTGCAGTGTATATATACAGGGCAGGAGTAGTGGTACCGTGCAGTGTATATATACAGGACAGGAGTGGTACTGTGCAGTGTATATATACAGGAGGAGCGGTACTGTGCAGTGTATATATACAGGACAGGAGGAGTTTTTCTGTGCAGTGTATATATACAGGACAGGAGGAGTGGTACTGTGCAGTGTATATATACAGGACAGGAGGAGTGGTACCGTGAAGTGTATATATACAGGACCGGAGGAGTGGTACTGTGCAGTGTATATATACAGGAGGAGCGGTACTGTGCAGTGTATATATACAGGACTATATATACAGGACAGGAGGAGTGGTACTGTGCTGTGTATATATACAGGACAGGAGGAGTGGTGCTGTGCAGTGTAAATATACAGGACAGGAGGAGTGGTACTGTGCAGTGTATATATACAGGAGGAGCGGTACTGTGCAGTGTATATATACAGGGCAGGAGTAGTGGTACCGTGCAGTGTATATATACAGGACAGGAGTGGTACTGTGCAGTGTATATATACAGGAGGAGCGGTACTGTGCAGTGTATATATACAGGACAGGAGGAGTTTTTCTGTGCAGTGTATATATACAGGACAGGAGGAGTGGTACTGTGCAGTGTATATATACAGAACAGGAGTGGTACTGTACAGTGTATATATACAGGACAGGAGGAGTGGTACTGTGCAGTGTATATATACAGGACAGGAGGAGTGGTACCGTGAAGTGTATATATACAGGACCGGAGGAGTGGTACTGTGCAGTGTATATATACAGGAGGAGCGGTACTGTGCAGTGTATATATACAGGACTATATATACAGGACAGGAGGAGTGGTACTGTGCTGTGTATATATACAGGACAGGAGGAGTGGTGCTGTGCAGTGTAAATATACAGGACAGGAGGAGTGGTACTGTGCAGTGTATATATACAGGAGGAGCGGTACTGGGCAGTGTATATATACAGGACAGGAGGAGTGGTACTGTGCAGTGTATATATACAGGGCAGGAGTAGTGGTACCGTGCAGTGTATATATACAGGACAGGAGTGGTACTGTGCAGTGTATATATACAGGAGGAGCGGTACTGTGCAGTGTATATATACAGGACAGGAGGAGTGGTACTGTGCAGTGTATATATACAGAACAGGAGTGGTACTGTACAGTGTATATATACAGGACAGGAGGAGTGGTACTGTGCAGTGTATATATACAGGACAGGAGGAGTGGTACCGTGAAGTGTATATATACAGGACCGGAGGAGTGGTACTGTGCAGTGTATATATACAGGAGGAGCGGTACTGTGCAGTGTATATATACAGGACTATATATACAGGACAGGAGGAGTGGTACTGTGCTGTGTATATATACAGGACAGGAGGAGTGGTGCTGTGCAGTGTAAATATACAGGACAGGAGGAGTGGTACTGTGCAGTGTATATATACAGGAGGAGCGGTACTGTGCAGTGTATATATACAGGGCAGGAGTAGTGGTACCGTGCAGTGTATATATACAGGACAGGAGTGGTACTGTGCAGTGTATATATACAGGAGGAGCGGTACTGTGCAGTGTATATATACAGGACAGGAGGAGTTTTTCTGTGCAGTGTATATATACAGGACAGGAGGAGTGGTACTGTGCAGTGTATATATACAGGACAGGAGGAGTGGTACTGTGCAGTGTATATATACAGGAGGAGCGGTACTGTGCAGTGTATATATACAGGACAGGAGGAGTGGTACTGTGCAGTGTATATATACAGGGCAGGAGTAGTGGTACCGTGCAGTGTATATATACAGGACAGGAGTGGTACTGTGCAGTGTATATATACAGGAGGAGCGGTACTGTGCAGTGTATATATACAGGACAGGAGGAGTTTTTCTGTGCAGTGTATATATACAGGACAGGAGGAGTGGTACTGTGCAGTGTATATATACAGAACAGGAGTGGTACTGTACAGTGTATATATACAGGACAGGAGGAGTGGTACTGTGCAGTGTATATATACAGGACAGGAGGAGTGGTACTGTGCCGTTGTAGTAAGGGCCAGATTGGGGGGTGGTCCAGTGCTTACCGCGATCAGACGACACAGACACGAGACGGAGGCAGATTTTAGTGGCAACAGGTCCGAGTTTATTGGCCGTCCTCCTGACGACCGTAGCTATACACTGCAGCTCCTTTACAGCACTTTTCATATTCAGGCCCGGGTACCTTCACCTTCCTTCAGTCGTAGTGACGTTCCTCGCGGATCTGGGGCTGCCCTAGGCCTATCTACCGCCAGCGCTTCACCAGTCCAAGGTCGTCGTCCAATCGGTACCCCCAGGGCCTTGTCTGTCCTGCGGTTCTTTGTGTCAGGGCCACCCCCCTGACTGTCTCTTCCTATCAGTCCCCTCGTCGAGCTCTCCACCATTGTCAGTCCTCCGTACTGAGTCTTCTCCTCCTGAGCTCCTCCCGGGACTAGCCTAGCCTGGAACCCTGTCCTGTCCTATTTATCCCTTTCCTCGGGAATTTCCCTCCTGGGTTCCTATCTCCCCTCCCCCCATGACTAAGCGATTTCGTAGCCCTAGGCTGCTGACAAGTCCTGTTCTACGCTCCCCCTGCCATCTTGTGGTCAAAGTTAGGTATTGCACTCTTATTCCATTTTCCCCAGCTGTTTCTCTTCTGTCATTGCCAATATCCATCTACAGTGCACAAACCATCCCTTCTCCCTTCAGTCAAGTCTGTCCGTCAAGTCACCTTCCCCACACAGTGTATATATACAGGACAGGAGGAGTGGTACTGTGCAGTGTATAGTGCAGTGCAGGGGCGGACACAGACTATAGTGGGCCCCTGTGCAAGAAATTTTTCGGGCCCCCCCAACCCTTCGTAGGACAACAAAGTTATTTGTTATTTGTTGCTATCTAATATTGAGGCTATGCAGGGCTGGATATAATATCTGTATAGAACATAATGTAACCCCCCATAGAATATAATGCAGTCCCCCCATATAGTATAATGCAGCCCCTCCATAGAATATATGGCAACCCCCTCATAGGATATAATGCAGCCCCTTAAATAGTATAATGTAGCCCCTCCATAGAATACAATGTAGCCCTCCTCATATAGTATAATGCAGCCCCCATAGAATATAATAAATGTAATACAGCCCCCTATAGAATATAATGTAGCCCCAAATAGAATATAATACAGCCCACCTCCCCATAGAATATAATGTAGCCCCCCATATTATATAACACAGCCTCCCCTTATAGAATATAATGTAAAATGTATCCCCCATGGTATAAAACAGCCGCATAGTATATAGCCCAGCACCACATGGTATACAGCCCAGCCCCCCATTGTATACAGCCCACCATGGTATATAGCCCACCATGGTATAATACAGCCCAGCATAGTATATAGCCCACCCCAGAATGGTATAATACAGCCCAGCATGGTATATAGCCCCCCAGCATGGTATAATACAGCCCAGCATGGTATACAGCCTCCCCAGCATGGAATATAGCCCCCCATCATGGTATATAGCCCCCCCCAGCATGGTATGATACAGCCCAGTATGGTATATAGCCCCCCCAGCATGGTACAATACTGCCCAGCATGGTATGATTCAGCAAAGCATGGTATATAGCCCCCCCCAGCATGGTATAATACAGCCCAGCATGGTGTATAGCCCCCCAGCATGGTATATGGCCCCCCCAGGATGGTATATAGCCCCCCAGCTTAGTATGATACAGCCCAGCATGGTATATAGCCCCCCCAGCATGGTATGATACAGCCCAGCATGGTATATAGCCCCCACAGATGGTATATAGCCCCCCAGCATGGTATAATACAGCCCAGCATGGTATATAGCCCCCCCCAGCATGGTATGATACAGCCCAGCATGGTATATAGCCCCTCCCAGCATGGTATAATACAGCCCAGCATGGTATATAGCCCCCCCAGCATGGTATAATACAGCCCAACATGGTATATAGCCCCCCCCCACAGTCACACTGACCTGCGACTGAACTGCAGCCACCGTCTGGCCGGTGCCACAGTCAGGGCCGGCAGTGTGAGTGACAGTCTGACAGTCTGTCTTCCCTCCTCTCCTCCCCCATGGCACTGACGCTGCTGGCTGGTCGCTGATGATCTCAGTCCACTCTCACCACAGTCTTCCCTCCTCTCCTCCCCCACGGCACTGACGCTGGGCTGCTGGCTGATCGCTGATGATCTCTCACCTCAGCCGGCTCAGCCCTCAGGGCTGGCTCCTCTGCACTGGGCCGCGCTAGCACGCAGCCTCAGGAGGAGTCAGACCCCTCCTGTTGCCTCCTGCAGGGGGGCTGCTCTCCTCCTTGCTGGCTCTGCAGCACTGCTCCACAAGTCCACATGGCTAATTTGCGTACATAATTAGCCTTGCGGTGCTGGAGGCTGGAGGGGCCCCCTCTCCCCTGGGGCCCCGTGCAATGAACCGGCTGCACAGGTGGTAGGTCCGCCCCTGGTGCAGTGTGTATATACAGGACAGGAGGAGTGGTACTGTGCAGTGTATGTATACAGGACAGGAGGAGTGGTACTGTGCAGTGTATATATACAGGACAGGAGGAGTGGTACTGTGCAGTGTATGTATACAGGACAGGAGGAGTGGTACTGTGCAGTGTATATATACAGGACAGGAGGAGTGGTACTGTGCAGTTTATATATACAGGACAGGAGGAGTGGTACTGTGCAGTGTATATATACAGAACAGGAGTGGTACTGTACAGTGTATATATACAGGACAGGAGGAGTGGTACTGTGCAGTGTATATATACAGGACAGGAGGAGTGGTACTGTGCCGTTGTAGTAAGGGCCAGATTGGGGGGTGGTCCAGTGCTTACCGCGATCAGACGACACAGACACGAGACGGAGGCAGATTTTAGTGGCAACAGGTCCGAGTTTATTGGCCGTCCTCCTGACGACCGTAGCTATACACTGCAGCTCTTTTACAGCGCTTTTTATATTCAAGCCCGGGTACCTTCACCTTCCTTCAGTCGTAGTGACGTTCCTCACGGATCTGGGGCTGCCCTAGGCCTATCTACCGCCAGCGCTTCACCAATCCAAGGTCGTCGTCCAATCGGTACCCCCGGGGCCTCGTCTGTCCTGCGGTTCTTTGTGTCAGGGCCACCCCCCTGACTGTCTCTTCCTATCAGTCCCCTGGTCGAGCTCTCCACCATTGTCTGTCCTCCGTACTGAGTCTTCTCCTCCTGAGCTCCTCCCGGGACTAGCCTAGCCTGGAACCCTGTCCTGTCCTATTTATCCCCTTCCTCGGGAATTTCCCTCCTGGGTTCCTATCTCCCCGCCCCCCATGACTAAGCGATTTCGTAGCCCTAAGCTGCTGACAAGTCCTGTTCTACGCTCCCCCTGCCATCTTGTGGTCAAAGTTAGGTATTGCACTCCTATTCCATTTTCCCCAGCTGTTTCCCTTCTGTCATTGCCAATATCCGTCTACAGTGCACAAACCATCCCTTCTCCCTTCAGTCAAGTCTGTCCGTCAAGTCACCTGCCCCACACAGTGTATATATACAGGACAGGAGGAGTGGTACTGTGCAGTGTATAGTGCAGTGCAGGGGCGGACACAGACTATAGTGGGCCCCTGTGCAAGAAATTTTTCGGGCCCCCCAACCCTTCATAGGACAACAAAGTTATTTGTTATTTGTTGTTATCTAATATTGAGGCTATGCAGGGCTGGATATAATATCTGTATAGAACATAATGTAACCCCCCATAGAATATAATGCAGTCCCCCCCATATAGTATAATGCAGCCCCTCCATAGAATATATGGCAACCCCCTCATAGGATATAATGCAGCCCCTTAAATAGTATAATGTAGCCCCTCCATAGAATACAATGTAGCCCTCCTCATATAGTGTAATTGCAGCCCCCATAGAATATAATAAATATAATACAGCCCCCTATAGAATATAATGTAGCCCCAAATAGAATATAATACAGCCCACCTCCCCATAGAATATAATGTAGCCCCCCATATTATATAACACAGCTTCCCCTTATAGAATATAATGTAAAATGTACCCCCCATGGTATAAAACAGCCGCATAGTATATAGCCCAGCACCACATGGTATACAGCCCAGCCCACCATGGTATACAGCCCACCATGGTATATAGCCCACCATGGTATAATACAGCCCAGCATGGTATATAGCCCACCCCAGAATGGTATAATACAGCCCAGCATGGCATATAGCCCCCCAGGATGGTATAATACAGCCCAGCATGGTATACAGCCCCCCCAGCATGGCATATAGCCCCCCCAGCATGGTATATAGCCCCACCAGCATGGTATGATACAGCCCAGTATGGTATATAGCACCCACAGCATGGTACAATACAGCCCAGCATGGTATGATTCAGCAAAGCATGGTATATAGCCCCCCCAGCATGGTATAATACAGCCCAGCATGGTGTATAACCCCCCCAGCATGGTATATGGCCCCCCAGGATGGTATATAGCCCCCCAGCATAGTATGATACAGCCCAGCATGGTATATAGCCCCCCCAGCATGGTATGATACAGCCCAGCATGGTATATAGCCCCCACAGATGGTATATAGCCCCCCAGCATGATATAATACAGCCCAGCATGGTATATATCCCCTCCCAGCATGGTATAATACAGCCCAGCATGGTATATAGCCCCCCCAGCATGGTATAATACAGCCCAACATGGTATATAGTCCCCCCCCACAGTCACACTGACCTGCGACTGAACTGCAGCCACAGTCAGGCCCGGCAGTGTGAGTGTGAGTGACAGTCTGTCTTCCCTCCTCTCCTCCCCCATGGCACTGACGCTGCTGGCTGGTCGCTGATGATCTCAGTCTACTCTCACCACAGTCTTCCCTCCTCTCCTCCCCCACAGCACTGACGCTGGGCTGCTGGCTGATCGCTGATGATCTCTCACCTCAGCCAGCTCAGCCCTCAGGGCTGGCTCCTCTGCACTGGGCCGCGCTAGCACGCAGCCTCAGTAGGAGTCAGACCCCTCCTGTTGCCTCCTGCAGGGGGGCTGCTGTCCTCCTTGCTGGCTCTGCAGCACTGCTCCACAAGTCCACATGGCTAATTTGCGTGCATAATTAGCCTTGCAGTGCTGGAGGCTGGAGGGGCCCCCTCTCCCCTGGAGCCCAGTGCAATGAACCGGCTGCAGGGGTGGTAGGTCCGCCCCTGGTGCAGTGTATATATACAGGACAGGAGGAGTGGTACTGTGCAGTGTATGTATACAGGACAGGAGTGGTACTGTGCAGTGTATATATACAGGACAGGAGGAGTGGTACTGTGCAGTGTATATATACAGGACAGGAGGAGTGGTACTGTGCAGTGTATATATACAGGACAGGAGGAGTGGTACTGTGCAGTGTATATATACAGAACAGGAGGAGTGGTACTGTGCAGTTTATAAATACAGGAAAGGAGGAGTGGTACTGTGTAGTGTATATATACAGGACAGGAGGAGGTACTGTGCAGTTTATAAATACAGGACAGGAGGAGTGGTACTGTGCAGCGTATATATACAGGACAGGAGGAGTGGTACTGTGCAGCGTATATATACAGGACAGGAGGTGTGGTACTGTGCAGTTTACAAATACAGGACAGGAGGAGTGTTACTGTGCAGTGTGTATATATACAGGACAGGAGGAGTGGTACTGTGCAATGTATATATACAGAACACGAGTGGTACTGTGCAGTGTATATATACAGAACAGGAGGAGTGGTACTGTGCAGTTTATAAATACAGGACAGGAGGAGTGTTACTGTGCAGTGTGTATATATACAGGACAGGAGAAGTGGTACTGTGCAGTGTATATATACAGGACAGGAGGAGTGGTACTGTGCAGTTTACAAATACAGGACAGGAGGAGTGTTACTGTGCAGTGTGTATATATACAGGACAGGAGAAGTGGTACTGTGCAGTGTATATATACAGGACAGGAGGAGTGGTACCATGCAGTGTATATATACAGGACAGGAGGAGTGGTACTGTGCAGTGTATATATACAGAACAGGAGGAGAGGTACTGTGCAGTTTATTGCGAGAAAGTGACCGGCATTGTTGTAAATGGCCAGTACGGGTCGCAGAGGAGGAGGTCCTCTGTGCTGTAAGTCTAAAATGTTGCTCTGGAACCTGTAGTTCCACAAGCTTTGTTTTGCTTATAAGGGGCTGGGCTTACAGGGTTGGCCGGAGAGCTGGGCGGGACTGGCTAACCACACACCTCTTATCAAGGGGTGTGTCTCATGTGATATAATGAGACTGTGGTTTGGTCACATGATCTCTGATGGAAGGTCCTGCAAGAGGACAGGCTTTCCTGAATAGCACATGGTGAGGCCATGTACCTGCAAAGCCTGTGATGGCTAACTGCATTGGGGAAGCTACTGACCTTCTGAGGGTCTGGAATTGTTGGGTTTGACCTGTTGAGCAAGTAATCGATCGTCCAGGACAGTGATCCTAGTAAGGGACCTTCCCTGGAAGCCAGGACTGACAAAAAGTCAGCGTGTGGTGCGGAGCATGTGCTACATGAACAGACTGGTGCCTTACTATGTTCGTGGATGTAATGAAATGGACTGTAGTTTTTCCGGTTCATGCTGTGTTTAAATAAACCGGATGGTCTGTTTAAGTGAGAAATCTTTCTTGTGTGCCTTAATCCTGTTGCCAAGCAGGTGTCCCCCAACACATACAGTGAACGCTATCTTACAGTATATATACAGTACATGACAGGAGGAGTGGTACTGTGCAGTGTATATATACAGGAGGAGTGGTACTGTGTAGTGTATATATACAGGACATGAGAAGGGGAACTGTGCAGTGTGCCAGGACTGGAGGCGATGCATGGCCCAGGCGGAGACGGGCCTGCCTTTCGAGGCCAGGGGGTGGGAGGAGCTGGAAAAATGGCACTCATTCCGGCGGCAGGACAAGCAGCCAGTGGAAACCAAGGAGTTCGAGGGATTGGTGGTGCCCTGAGAGGAACTGGAAGGAGTCCGGAAGACTCTGGAGGCTGCCCTTAGGGGGATTGTTGCGGCCGTGATCACCTGCACCAGCGGCCGCGCCAGAGGACTACCACCGGACGCAGCGGCGGTGAGTAGCAAGTTTCTGCCCGGTTGTCCTGCCACCTCGGCCTCTACTCCTTCACCACCAAAGGCCCGCCTTCATCTCTGGTGGCATCTCGTCTCCCAACTCTGCCGTCGACCCCGGTGATGGTGGCACCTGCTCCTCCCGGCACCGACGGCGCGTACGTGGACGAGCCCCGGGTGCCCACTGCTGGAGAAGCTCGGTGGATCCGGTGAGTCATCCAGGTTAAGAAGCGGAGGGAACGCTGCATTATACAAGAATTGTTAGGATTGTTATTGATCAGGAGGACCCGAGGTGCGAGCCAGGTCAGGACTGTGAGAACTGTGTTATCTGGCCATCAGGCCAGGGTATCTGTTTTCTAGGTCCCCGGAGCAAAGGGATCGGGGTCAAACAGACCCATTTATGAGACTAAGTGTGTTTTTATGAACTATGTCACCTTTTGTTCAAGAGCCGTTATGGTCGGGGACGACCATATTTTAGAAGGGTGGGGTGTAAGGAGATGGCAGAGACCCTCATTGCTCCCTCTCTCCTAGATGCCGGGCATGAGTACCCCGTGCGGTTCCCTGATGGTTTGCCTACATTTCACTGTTTTATTAATGCTATGTGTACTGTGTGTTTTATCCCATGTCCTTGTAATGTATATATTGTGTTGTAATGAGTATGTTCACATTAGGGATAGCAAGGGTTAATCTGGTAGGCTGGGTCAGCAGCATCAAAGGAACAGGAAGTCCCTGATCCCCAGTCAGTGCCCGGGCAGGCTTGCCCATGGCAGGACGCTCCTACAGCCAGGAGAAGAAGGTGCCCCGGATGATGGGACAGAGCTGTCGCAGACCCCTGCTTGAGTCTGCCAGGCAGTGTAGACAGACCCCGGGACCGTGGGACCGTCATCAGAAAGACTGTTGTAGCTCTCCAGTTCGGGAGGGAGCCACTGATACTGACTTGCCTCAAGTAGCTGCAGGGACAGAGCAGGAAGCATTATTTCATGTACAGTAAAGTTCTCCTTGTTGGATGAGAACTGTGCCTGTCGTGTTCTTCCTGGATCCTCACCCTCAGTGGCCACAGTGAGCATGGAAAGAAGGTAACTGACTGTGCTGTAGGATTGGGACCGCAGCTGTCTTTTTCATGTGCAAACGGCCGGGGTGCTTCTGGACTGCTGCTTTAAGGCTATGTGCACACGTAGTTTTTTGGGTGTGCGGGTTTTGTAGAGAAAACCGCAGGTAAATCCTATCTGCGGTTTTACACCTCATAATGGATGAGATATAAAACTGCAGCGTTTCTGCACCAAACAATTGACATGCTGCGGTTTGTAAACCGCAGCAAAACCGCGCGGAAAAAAACGCAGCATGTGCACAGCTTTTTTTTTATTTCCATAGGAAATAATGGTACTGTACAACGCAGCAGAATCTGCTACGGACCCGCAGGTGCAGAAACGCTGCGGAACCGCAGCAGAATCCGCACCGTGTGCACATACCCTAAGAGACTCGGTCATGACAATCACTCTGTGCCACCTTATTACATATAGACCAAATAGGAGATACTGAGGCCGGTGTATATACACCACATAGCAGATGCTGTTAGATACAGCCCGGATACACAAAAAAAGTTCTCCTGAGGCCTGATGCTGACAGACAGTGTTAACCGTAACATTGCTGCAGTGCACTGAACATTGAGTGCGAGTGGGTGAGGGTGTGCGCCTGCATGCAGTCTATCTGTTGGTAAGAATTAAAGGACCAGCAGTCATAAAACTGGGCCAGCGGTCCACTCTGTACTGGAGCACTGCAGCCCAGTGGAAATTTGCCCAGTGGGCAGATGCCCAATCCAGGCCAGATGCCCTACATCGTGCCAGAGGGGGAAAGGCAAGAATAATCTTTTTTTTTTTTTAAATCTGCTGGAGAAGAATGAAAGGTGCATAGAATAGGGTGCATTGTACAAGTAAAGGACCCAGGATGGGGGCATTATACCAGGAAATGACCCAGGATGGGGGGCATTATATCAGAAAGGGGCCAAGGATGGGGGACATTATACCAGGAAGGGGCTAAGGTTGGGGGGCATTATACCAGGAAGTGGCCAAGGATGGGGGGCATTATACCAGGATGGGGGACATTGTTAAAGGATGGGCAGCATTATTACTGGAAGGGTCCAGGATGTTATTACTGGACGTAGCCGAGGACATTATACCAGGAAGGGGTCTAGAATGGGGAGCATTATTATAACATTGAGCCCAGTATAGGGGACATTATTATATTGGGAGGACAAACATGTCTTTATAGGATCTAGAACGCTACAAGCACTCACACATCTGACCTACATGCAGGTGGGGACCCAGGTTCAAATTTTACACTGGGGCACATCAGACTCTAGTTATGCCACTGAGAGGATGAGAGTGCATTTGTGACAAATTTTGCGAGTTTTTGAAAAGTTGCAAATGATGGATCAGGTGAACACATACACAAAAGAAAAAAGACCAATGTGTATAAAATACTTAAAAAAAAATTAAATGAAAATGGCACAGGAAAAAAAAGCGCAAAAAAGGTCTACAAAAAAATATGGGTGTAAATACTATGCCATCATCCTCTTCATCCCCATCATGCTCATCCTTGTCATGTACAGTCTGCAGCAAGGTAACAGTTAACCCCGTGGCCGGCCCTCTGCACAGTACGCGGCGCTGTGTCCTTTCCCCCTCTGCTCCCTTGTGCCGCAGTGACACGTGCAGTGTGCAGTCGCCGTAGCCAATTGCGAGGCGGCTTTTCATTCGGCCAACTTGATAATGGCCGCCATTGTGTGTGCGCAGGGGCCCCATCTGGATTTGCGGGAGAGAAGCCGTCAGTCACAGAATTTGCCGCCCTCCCCCCCTTCTCACAATCAGCCGTATTGTCAGAGCTCTGAAAGCTTTTCTATTGTGGGACAGGGGGGATAATTACAGCTTGACGGTGTTTTTTGGAATGGAGACCGCAAGTCTGTGCGAAGGGCCCAATTCAGCAGAAACCGACAAACAAAGAAAAAAAAAAGCTAAAACAAACAGTCCAAACTTTAGCAAGATGTCAGCAGTTTGCTTCCTGCCTAATTCCCCTGAAATTGAGAACCGTGCGTGAATCCTTTCTGATGTGGAACGGCGCTGATTTCCCTTTTTTTCAAAGCTGGACCGAGACCTTAAAGTGAAAATCGACCCAAAAAAAGGAAAAACAAACCTCTGCGGTATGATAACAAAGCGCTAGCAGTTTGTAGGAATTGCGCCACTCTTGTGTATGGCTACACCTGGTATTGCAGCTTATTCCTTAGTATGGAGCTGAGCTGCACTACCAGATGCAACCAGTGGAAGGAAATGGCGCTGATTTTGCAGAATTTTTTTTTTTTGTAATATTGGGTCAGTTTAGTCTACGCAATGATTTTGATCATTCTATGTAACTTAAAATGTAATCTGCTGTAATTATAGGGGGATACATCAGCAGCGTCTTATCTGTAGACTTGACCCCTCCATTGTCCTGTATGGATCCGCAGCGTTTTTGGATGCGCGGAATCGCATCAAATCCACAGTGTAGTGCACAGCCAATGCTAGTCAATGGTAAATTAAGAATTGCTGTGTACATCCTGCGGAAAAATCCGGGCAGATTTGCTGCGGGTTTCTTTCCTCAGCATGTCAATTCTTTTTGCGGATCCACAGCAGCGTTTTTCAGTCTGGCACATTCTCTCTCTCTCTCTCCCAGAAGCTCAAGGGAAAAAATTCACACACCAAATCCGCACAGCAAAAACGAATCACAATCCGCATGAAATGAATGCGACCTGCATTTCCCTGTGTACCTATCTTTAAGGGTATGTGCACACGTTGCAGATTAGCCTGCAGAGTTTTCTGCACAGAATCCGCATCTCTTGGCAGGAAATGCAGGTCGCATACAGAAGTAGGTGGAGCATAGGCAGAGCTTCAGGGGGGAAGAACGGAGGAAGTAGGCAGCCATCCGCAGCCCTCCTGAACGCAAATGTGAACCTAGCCTTAGTGAGGAGTCCACTGGTGTCAGCAGCTGTGGCATGTATGGAAACACCAATGGTGCACTCAACGAGGCACATGTGGCAAGGACTAAAGGACGCTGGTGCACTTATTAGGGTTACTGGCACTAATACTTTTGGAAGCATAAGTATGGCACTCAGGAAAAACTTTAAAGGATGAGGCACTTTTTGGGGTAAATTGTAGTTGTATTAATTGGACCTGTTTTGAAGACTGATGGGAACTGAGGCACATACTGTACAAGGGCAGCTTGACTTCCATCGTCATGGGTCACGTTGCCTTCAGTACCCTTGGGTCACATTGCCTTCCGTCATCATGGGTCACATTGCCTTCAGTCCCCTTGGGTCACTTTGCCTTCAGTCTGCGTGGGGCACTTTCCCTTTCATCGGCATAGGTCACATTGTCTTCCGTTGTGGATCACAGGGTTGGACTGGCCCACCAGAGAACTGGAGAATTCTCCGGCGGGCCCTACCTTCTCCTTCAGGAGAGTTCATAGTGCAAATCTTGCAGCTGCTATGGGGCTCTTGGGGGGACAAAGGTGGGCCCTCAGAATCATATCCTCTGGTGTGCCCAATGTTCTTCAGTCTGACACTGGTGGGTCACGTCACCTTCCATCGTCATGGGTCACGTCGCCTTCCGTCGTTGTGGGTCACGTTGCCTTCCGTTGTCTTGGATCACTTCGCCTTCCATCATCATGGTTCATGTCGCCTACTGTCGTTGTGAATCTCGTCACTTAACATCATCATGGGTCATGTTTCCTTCCGTCATTGTGGGTCACGTTGCTTTTCATCGGCGTAGGTCACATTTTCTTCCGTCATCATGAGTCATGTTGCCTTCCATCTATGTGTGGGTCCTCCTATGTACATAAGATCCTGGACTTCTTCTGACTTAAACTTATGTTGGATTACATAAGACATCTCAGTCATGAAGAAGACGTCATAAAGATGGCCGAGCACTATCCCAGCCGCAGACCCAACTTCTAAGTGCTCCAGGAATATCCTGGACGCTTCTGATCTCATCTCTGAAGCAATTATGAATCCTATGGGGAAGGTTACACCATTTATAATGCAGCGAGGAAAGGAAGAAGACTCCGCTGATAACTATTGGGGGAAGGAGTAAATAAACAATATTTAACTCTTTAGGTGACAGATCATAAGATAATCTTAATATATCCTTTATCTATCCCCTAATCACTGCGCCCCCAATGTCTACTCCTGCCATGGATTACGATGTTGGAGGTTGTCCACTTTGGTCAATTCTTCATGCATCCATTGACTTATACATGTAATCTGCTTGTCTGTACAAGCCCTGAGGATGTTTTTACTTAGTGCTGTATCCTTTATGGTTCTAGGACTGTGCCCAGGAAGGGTACGTCTGATGGGGATGGTGGGCATTGTGGCAGAAGGTCGGCACCGAGTTCTACCAGACTGCGATGTGATCAATCAATGGTTGTAATAAAGCACAATGTGGCTGCGATGGTCCCGCGGACCGAGCATTGCTACAGTCCTAGTCTAGACGGCTCCATCCGCGTATAGAGACACGTTCCACCACTAGAGCTTTAGAGCTTTATTTGCTCGGGGATCCCGCTGCTTTGCTGGTTGTTTTATTGTTTTGTTGTCTTTTATGTCTCTTTCGTCAGCCATTTATGAAGCAATATATCAGGAAAGTAACAATAAAAGCTGTAGATTCTGGGTGCAGTTTACAAACATTTTTCAAAGGGAAAACTATGTTTCATTGTTTGCAGCTGCAGATCGGAGACACAAAACGGTCCCGGAGGCCAAATCCAGATCTTATTATTGTCCTATTAACCATGCAAATAATAACAAATCAAGAGAAACAATGTTTCATTAAAGGTGTAAATCATAAATGGGCAGCCCCTATTAATATCGTGGGTTCCCCTAGTGACAAGTTAATGGTAGGGGGTCCCACCTCATGATCGATTTACCTTTGTGCGCAACAACGCTCCTACAGGTAAGACTAAGTAGTGCATGGAGCCTCAAGTGACTCAAGCTTTAGAGACTTAAAGGGGTTGTCCAAAACTAAGGAATTTATGATGTATCCTTAGGATATACAAGAAATGAAAAAATTTTTAAAAATCAATGTTCCCTTTCCCTGCAGCCAGCAGAGGGGCTACACATTAAAAACATAGATTTTAAATGGAAAATAACATTTCTGTAAATGTGATTTATTTTTGTTTTTCCTTCTAGTTCCAGCCAGAATTGTGAACATCTCGTCGAGCATCACCGTGAACGAGGGCAGTAACGTCAACCTCATGTGTCTAGCTGTAGGAAAACCAGAACCGACTGTGACCTGGAAGCAGCTGAGAGGTAAAGACATCAGTCTAGGGAAGGGACTGTCCCATCCAGATATGGCAACATATAAAATGTAGGCAGGGCCTGGCTATTAGGTAGGATGGGGGGTAGATACTCCTTACCGCCGCTTGTACTGGGCCACGGACAACACGCTGAAGTTGGGGAAACTATTTCTTTATATCTTACTTCATAGATGAGATGTGATCAAGTGAAATTTAGACCTGGAGCCGCACTGCTGAGGTGGGATGGAGGGATGGGTTCAGGATGGATGGAGGGATGGATATTAGATGGGGGATGGATGGAGGGATGGATATTGGAGGGATGGATGGATATTAGATGGAGTAATGGATGATGGATGGATATAACATAGAAAATATAGAAGAACTAGATGAATGAATGGATGGGAGAAATGGATAAAAGAGAAAGATAGAGAAATAAATAGAAGAGATAGATAACTGATAGAAGAAATGGATGGAAGGATTTAAGAGATGGAAGGATGAAGCAGATGGATGGATAGAAGTGATGGATGGATGGATGGAAGGATAGAAGAGATGGAAGAGATGGATAGATGGAAGGATGGAAGAGATGGATGATGGATAGAAGAGATGGATGCATGGATGGATGGATAGAAGAGATCGATGGATAGAAAATATGGAAGGAAGAGATGGATGGATGGATAGAAGAGATGGAATTGAGAGATGGATGAATAGAAGAGAAGGATTGAAAGAAGGGATGGATGGATAGAAGGGATGGATGGATAGAAGGGATGGATGGATAGAAGTGATGGATGGATAGAAGAGATGGATGGATAGAAGAAGGAATGGATGGATAGAAGAGATGGATGGATAGAAGGGATGGAAGGATAGAAGAGATGGAAGGATAGAAGAGATGGAAGGATAGAAGAGATGGAAGGATAGAAGAGATGGAAGGATAGAAGAGATGGAAGGATGGAAGAGATGGATGGATAGAAGGGATGGATGGATAGAAGAGATGGAAGGATAGAAGAGATGGCTGGATAGAAGGGATGGATAGAAGAGATAGATGGATGGATGGAAGAGATGGAAGGGTGGAAGAGACGGAAGGATGGAAGAGACGGAAGGATGGAAGAGACGGAAGGATGGAAGAGATGGATGGATAGAAGTGATGGATGGATAGATGGATGGATAGAAGAGATGGAAGGATGGAAGAGATGGATAGATGGTAGGATGGAAGAGATGGATGATGGATAGAAGAGATGGATGCATGGATGGATGGTTAGAAGAGATCGATGGATAGAAAATATGGAAGGAAGAGATGGATGGATGGATGGATAGAAGAGATGGAATTGAGGGATGGATTGATAGAAGAGATGGATGGATAGAATGGATGGATGGATAGAATGGATGGATGGATAGAAGAGATGGATGGATAGAAGAGATGGATGGATAGAAGAGATGGATGGATAGAAGAAGGAATGGATGGATAGAAGAGATGGATGGATAGAAGGGATGGAAGGATAGAAGAGATGGAAGGATAGAAGAGATGGAAGGATAGAAGAGATGTAAGAGATGGATAGATAGAAGGGATGGATGGATAGAAGAGATGGAAGGATAGAAGAGATGGCTGGATAGAAGGGATGGATGGATGGATAGAAGAGATGGATGAATGGATGGATGGATGGAAGAGACGGATGGATAGAAGGGATGGATTGGTAGAAGGGATGAATGGATAGAAGGAAGGGATGGATGGATAGAAGGGATGGATGGATAGAAGGGATGGATGGATAGAAGAGATGGATGGATAGAAGAGATGGAAGGATGGAAGAGATGGAAGGATAGAAGAGATGGCGGGATAGAAGAGATTGGTGAAAGCATAGAAGAGATGAATGGAAGGATCAAAGAGATTAGTGGAAGTATATATTGGATGGATGGATTGAATAGATGGATGGAACAGATGGATAGATGAATAGAAGGGATGGATGGATAGAAGAGATAGATGGATAGAAGGGGTGGATGGATGGATAGAAGAGATGATGGATGGATGGATGGATGGATGGATGGATAGATGGATAGAAGAGATACAGTAGATTGTTGGATGGGTGGGTGGATGGATATGGTAGTCCGTAGTTGGCTCTGCACTCCTCTTATTATTATGTCAGGCTGTTTTTAATTAGTGTTTTCCCTTTAATTTTTTAAGCCTTTTGACCCAGGTGAGACATATCTGATAGAAGTGGTCCCATCATGTTGAGGATTGTTGTCCATGATGTGCAGAGGATTTTAGACTTGTATTATAAATATGTTGGAGATCATAGTTCTTTGTAAATAGAGTATAATAGAAGAATATGATGGCCATGTTAGGGGTTGTAGTACTCCTCCACTATGTTGGTCATATATAGAGGGTAATAGATGTTCATTATTGTCATGTAGGGAATTGTAGTCTTCTGTGTATAGGATTCTATTATGAACATTGGGAGGTGTAGTATTCTTTATAAGGAGTACAATAGAACGGCATGATACTCATGTTGGGGGTTGCAGTGCTTTGTGTGCAGTATAAAAGTGTATTATGTTGATGTTGGGGGTTGTAGTGTTTCAGTGAATGTCATAGATTTGTATTCTTCTCAGATCTATGTGGTTTTCTCTTGTAATAATGAGGCTTATTTCTGAGCTCGCTGTTTCATTCCAGTCCTGGATCTACAGCGTTATCTGCGAATCCTCGGCATATTGTCTGCACATCTGGATTCTGGATTAGGACAGGATATTGTGGTGTCTGCAATATGTCTGGTATCAGCACAAGATGCTGCCTGAGTGCAGCTGTGATCCGGCCTATGATGGGATATTAGCAGGACAAGGTCTGGCGTGTTCGCAGCGCTGCTCCGGATTAATATCACAGCAGTCAGATGTGCACAGATCTCTGCTTGTTACACTGACAGCAATGAGATCCAGACTGGAGAACAGACACAGGGCGACCCTAGCAGTCAGCATGGGGAGGGTCCACCCTGCCAATATTGCCTGTGCTGCCCGCATGCGGTCATGTTCTAGATTAGGTCTGCATATTCCAGTACTAAGTGAACCACAGAGTTTACATTGTCTGGATCCGTACAGTATTTTGGAGCATAGATACATAGTATTTTTATATTATTGCAACATAAGTAAGTGTTATATAATAATAATAATAATAATAATAAATTTTATTTCTATAGCGCCAACATATTCCGCAGCACTTTACATTTCAGAGGGGACTTGTACAGACAATAGACATTACAGCATAACAATAATCACATAGATCATAACAGATACCAAGAGGAATGAGGGCCCTGCTCGCAAGCTTACAGTCTATAAGGGAAAAGGGGAGACACGAAAGGTGGGTGGTAACAATTGCCCTGATTGTATGGATCAGCCATAATGTTAAGTGTGTAGCAGTACAGACACAGAGGGCTAATGGATGCATAAAGCATGTGGGAACATGATACGGGGAACCTGGTTATGGTAAAAACTTTTGACTGTGCCACACAGGGATAGATTAGGCCTCTTTCACACTTCCGTTTTTGACAATCAGTCAAGATCCACCAATTTTGAAAAAAAACGGATCCGCCATTTTTCTTTGCGGATCCGTTTTTTTCCCCATTGACTTTCATTATTGGCGGATCCTGCCTGATTGCCGTCCGTTGCATCCGTTTTTGTGAGAATCCGCCACAATGTTACAGTCCGTCAACATCCTGAAAGATTTCCAAACGGAGCTTGCAACGTTTTTTTTGCCGGCGGATCCTCCAGACCCTGAATTAACCCCAAATTCTGTCTCGGTGCCGGAAAAAAATTCTCTCTCTCTCTCTCTCTCCCTCTCTCTCTTTCTCTCTTTCTCTCTCTCTCTCTCTACTAATCGTATTGACCTGGGAAGTGCATTCCAAAGAGTTGGCGCAGCACGTGTAAAGTCTTGGAGACGGGAGTGGGAGGTTCTGACTATTGAGGATGCTAACCTCAGGTCATCAGCAGAACGGAGGGCGCGGGTAGGATGGTATACTGAAACAAGGGAGGAGATATAGGGTGGTGCTGAGCCATGAAGAGCTTTGTGGGTGAGGGTAATAAGTTTGTACTGGATTCTGGAGTGGATGGGTAGCCAGTGTAATGACTGGCACAAGGTAGAGGCATCGGTGTAACGATTGGCGAGGAATATGATCCTGGCAGCAGCATTCAAGACAGATTGGAGAGGGGAGAGTTTGGTAAGAGGGAGACCGATTAAAAGGGAGTTACAATAGTCGAGACGAGAATGAATAAGAGAAACAGTCAGAGTTTTTGCGGAGTCAAAAGTAAGAAAAGGTCGAATTCTAGAAATGTTTTTGAGGTGCAGATAACAAGAGCGAGCCAGTGATCGTATGTGGGGGACAAAGGAAAGCTCGGAGTCAAGTATGACCCCAAGACAGCGGGCATGTTGCTGGGGAGTAATAGTGGAACCACACACGGAAATGGCAATGTCGGGTATAGGTACATTAGTAGCGGGAGGAAACACAAGGAGTTCAGTCTTTGACAGGTTCAGTTTCAGATATAGTGAGGACATGATATTAGATACAGCATTTAGACAATTGCCGGTGTTTTCTAGAAAGGCTGGCGTGATGTCAGGAAAAGAAGCGTATAATTGGGTGTTGTCAGCATAGAGATGGTACTGGAAACCAAATCTACTGATTGTTTGACCAATAGGGGCAGTATACAAAGAGAAGAGGAGGGGGCCTAGGACTGATCCTTGAGGAACCCCAACAGTAAAGGGAAGATGAGAGGAGGCGGAGCCAGCAAAAGATACAGTAAAGGAGCGGTCAGAGAGATAGGAGGAGAACCAGGAGAGAATGGTGTCCTTAAGGCCAATGGAACGGGGCATAGTGAGGAGGAGCTGATGATCCACAGTGTCGAATGCTGCAGAGAGATCCAAGAGAATTAGCATGGAGTAGTGATCATTTGATATGCAGAAATGTGCTGTGAATTAATGTTCTATGCGCACAAAGCATTCTAGATTCTGCAGAATATACTACATACAGAGTCGTGTTCTTGATAATTCAAAATATACTACGTACAGAACAGTGTTTTAGATTCTGCAGTATATACTACTAACAGAGCCGTGTTCTAGATTATGGCTAATATACAACACACAGAGCCGTTTTCTAGGTTCTGTAGAATATTTTACGTACAGAGCTCTGTTCTAAATTCTGCAGAATATATTATGTATAGAGCTGTGTTCTAGAATCTGCAGAATATACTACATACAGAGCCGTGTTCTAGATAATTCAAAATATACTATGTAGAGAACAATGTTCTAGATTCTGCCAAATATAATACGTAGAGGTGTGCTCTAGATACTGCCTAGTATACTATTTACAGAGGCGTGTTCTAGATTCTGCAGAATATAATACATACAGATGTGTTCTAGATTCTGCAGAATCTACTATGTACACAGCTCTGTTCTAGATTCTACTGAATATAGTACGTTCAGAGCCAAATTCTAGATTCTGCAGAAAATATTAAGCACAGAGCTGTGTTCTAGAGTATGCAGTATATACTGCATACAGAGCCATTTTTTTAGATTCTGCAGAATATACTATGTACAGAGTTGTGTTCTAGATTCTGCAGTGTATACTATGTACAGAACTGTGTTCTAGATTCTGCAGTGTATACTATGTACAGAGCTGTGTTCTAGATTCTACAGAATATAGTAAGTACGTACAGAGCCATGTTTTAGATTCTGTAGAATATATTATGTACAGAGCTGTGTTCTAGATTCTACAGAATATTTAAGAACGTACAGAGCTGTGTTCTAGATTTTACAGAATATACTATGTACAGAACTGTGTTCTAGATTCTACAGAATATACTATGCACAGAGCCGTGTTCTAGATTCTTCAGAATATGCTATGCACAGAGCCGTGTTCTAGATTCTGCAGAATATACTATGTACAGAGCTGTGTTCTGGATTCTGCAGTATATTTTATGCACAGAGGTGTGTTCTAGATACTGCAGAATATACTATATGCAGAGCTGTGTTCTAGATACTGCTGGCGTGTTATAGATATTACAGAATACACTATGTACAGAGCAGAATTTGAATGAACAGCAGCATGTTTAGCAGATAAGAAATATATATATATTAATAGTATGTGGCTAATAATAGCATGCCTGGTGGTCTAGGGAAGTTAATGGGTTAACAACCATGTCCCTTGTGGTCCTAGGGACAAAGAGGGCCTTGTGAGTACATATTTGATGGTCAAGGGCAGTGAAGGAGTTAATGTTAATCTCTCTGCTGGACTAAGGCAGTGAAAGGGTGGTTGGTAGAGACACCCCTGGTGTTCTATGGCATGTAAGGGGTTCATATTGCGGTGGGGTGATTGGTTTAACAGGGTAAGAGTCTCCAAAACGTGGCGTCGTGGAGGAGGGGATGGAGAGCCATACATCAGGAGGTAGACAGCGGCACGGTGATGCATTATATCTATACATTATCAGCCAGCATTGCGCTCTTGATGTATTAGAGTAACACATTAGATATATACATCATCCCCGGCCCTGACTGTGATGTATAGCGAGAGTACCTTGCCAGGAAGTGAGGAGGGCCAAGGATAAAGGAGGCTTCCCCACTTATTTTAGGTCATTAACTCTTAATGTCCCAGTGTCAGGAGGATGTTGTACTGTTGCATGTACTAGTCATGCAGATATCCCATACTAGGGAATTGTTTAAGTACCAAATCCTCAAAGTAATGCAAGGTTTTTGGAGAATTGCTCAGATTGTGATCCCTTCATTCCATTCTGAATTCTTTTTCTTTATCCTCCTCCGGCACCGGGTCGTCGTGTGAGTGACAGTTCGCTCTGCTACTTCTATAGATTAAATTCCCCAAATCAGTGATCAGCAATTAAATACCAAGCGTCTACGGAGCGTTTGTTGTCAGTGATTTTAGCCGTTCTTGTTCACGTCCTGAAAACACGGACTCGGGTGCAGGATTTGTTACAGTGTATCAGATCTCTTATTGCACTTGTATAACTTCCGGAAATAAGAAAAAAAGTTTTTTAGTCACTGACAATTTTTTGGGGGGTTTGAAACTAAATGGTCTACAAATTCTGTGCTGAATAATTAATACCTCTTTCTACAGATTAAATCTCTGTTTCTGATACAGAATTCCAAATCCTCCGCATAGACTTAGGCTATGTGCACACGCTGCGGATCTGCAGAAGTTCTGCAGATAGTGTACAGTACCATGTAAGTCTATGTGACTTATAATCCGCAGTGCACATGCTGCGGTTTTTCAACTGCGGAAAAGCTGCGGTTTTGTATCCGCAGAAAGAATTGACATGTCAATTCTTTCTGCGGATTCCGCTGCGGTTTGCCACCTATTTCATTGTCCAGGTGGCAAACCACAGGGGAAAACCACAGGCCAATCCGCAGGTAAAACCGCAGGTCATTTTACCTGCGGATCCGCAGATACAAATCCGCGGGCGAATCCGCAGCGTGTGCACATAGCCTTAGATATAAAATGCAACCTTGTGGTTACCTGCAGCCACCACTAGAGGGAGCTCACTACATATAATATTGATATTGAACTCAATGGTAACACAGCATGCTATGTGCTCCCTCTAGTGGTGGCCGCAGGTTACCACAATCTTGCATTTTGCATCTAGGTCTATGCTGAGGATTTGGAGCTCTGTGTCAATTAATAAATTAACCAGCTCACCTACAGAACTGGCATTCAAAAGTGTAGATTGACAGAGGACAGGATGCTGTAATCCCATCATACACACATCAGGCTGTCGTCATTTAAGGGGTAGTTCCATTGTCGAACTGGGGTGCCAAGGGCCCACCAGTAACATTGACTCTAGTGGTTCACTATTCAGCTAAATGCAGGTATCACATTACCCTCAATCACAAACTTTTCTATGTTTCTATTTAATAATAAATGGTGAAACAAATATATTGTGCCAACTACTTCTCATATATGTGGAATACAGAGCAGATTCCTGCAAGAGGGCCCACCGGAGGATTCTCCTGTTCTCCTGTGGACCAGTCCGAGCCCGGTTAGATCCTTTGCTTTTAGTTCTGATTATTCTTGTTTTCTCACATGTGAAGCTCCACAGCGCCCCCTATATTGCACTTCCCCCGTCTTTTATGCGGTCACATCCCTTCCTCCGCAGACACAGTATCTGACATTGTTAATCTCAATTTCTCGCCCAGGATCCGTTGCTCGCTACACACACAGACGCATAGCTGCTCCACCCTCCGCATTACACACATGGCTGTACCTGTGCCCTGCTCCGCAGGATCACACAGCATGGCACAGCAATCACAGTCATGCCATGGCATCTAATAGCTGTCGTTTAGTAGAACATTGGTGCATGCCAGAGCCTTCCAGCTGCAGAGGTAGGGCAGTCTTATCGCCTTCTGATGACAGATACAGCTTTGCAGACTATCATGGCTCTGCCTTGTTACGGCGGCTCCCTCTGAATTGATTTTTACATGCATTGCTTTGCTGCATCGCCTATTTTGCTTCTCTTAGCAGGAACCTTTAAAGGTGACCGTGACCATAAAATGATCCGCCATTTCCATGCCAAGCAGGAGAAATGCCAGAGATATAACGCTGCATGCAAAATCTGTATCCGGGGCTTCCCATATACCTTACGTCAATGTGATCCCCTTCTGTGATCCTGGTACAAATCCAATCTCTGCACGCCCTAAAGTTGTACCTCTGGGCAGTGGTGTACCTTGACGATCATGGGCCCCAAAACAAAAGCTCCAACGGGGCCCCAATTTATTGCAAATATTGAAAAGCATTGGATCGTTCGGGCTCAAGGGCCCGGGTACGAATATAACCCCTGCACATAGTTACGCCCCTGACACTGGGGGGGATAGTAACGCTCATCTCTCAAATTAACGGGTCATCCGTCACCTACTAGAACCAATGTGGTCACGTGAGTGATGAAGGTGACCGGTAAAGACTACTGTAGTCGAGCAGAATTAGTCATGCGATGGAAAAGTGACGCATTGCATCAGTTTTACATAGGACTGCAAGTAAACTAAAAACCAGTAGAATGGCAAATTGAGCTCTGCTAGATTTTGCCTAAATAGACCCTGTTCTGTGCTTTTTAATTTGCTTGCGACAAATGTACAGTACAGTTTGGTATTTCACAGTGATTAAGATCAGTGGTGCTGTTGCCCTTAGCAACAGAATCCTGAGATCAAGAGAGAATGTTTGAAAAAATGTATCTAATTGGTTGCCGTGGGCAACAGCAGTCTTGTCTCTTTATTCAAACCAGTCCCAGTTTGTGAATGCAGGAATCCATTTTTTAAACACAAGGGTTACTTTTAGGGCAAGAGGCACCTGTACAGCCCTACAACTGGGCACCACAATGTATCCTGCCGTTTACATCAGTAAAGTTCATGGCTAAATATGGGATGCGTAGAGGCGTCACTTTCACTCTTCCCAAACACCAATTCTACGTTCCAAGTGACCAGGGGCATTTTGACTTCACCACTAAATACCCTTGTCTTTATTAAAAGGCTATTCCCATCTCCAAGACCCTATCCTAATATGTAAATATGTAGGTGTAATAATATTAGCAAATACCTCCAATTAAAAATGTAGCACAGCTCTTCTGATTTGCTATGTTTCTTTCCTCATGCGCAGGCATTGCAGGACCTTAGGTATCCATGGTTACGATCAATGATACAGTGACAATTAGCTAGTTGCTTGTGGTCGTAACCATGGATACCTAAAGTCCTGCAATGCCTGCACATGAGGAAAGAGACATAGCGAATCAGAAGAACTGTATTGCATTTCTAATTGGAGGAATTTGCTAATATTATTATTGCACCTACTACATATTGGAATAGGATCTTGGAGATGAGAATACCGCTTTAAATAAGCACAGGTATTAATTTATGCCTCAGGGAAAGACCCGACATCCCTAGAGATTCTGCCACTTTCTATCTGTTTCTCGAAATCTAAGATTATATATATATATATATATATATATATATCATTTTTTTTCATTCCATCTAAAACCACATGATTTAACCATATGTTACTGCAGATTTGTAAGCGAAGAGGTCAAAATGCTTCCAAGTTATGGAAGGTTTCCACAGAAACAAATATCTTCGCTGTCAAGTGCATTTCAGAAATAGAAGTGTTTTTCAAATATTTTACATAAACATTTTCAGAATTGTTAATTATTACTATGTAATAAATGATTTTTTTTTCATTTACACTATAACTAGAACCACTGGCAACAATGTTCCCGTTTCTTCTCAACCTCAGTGACCACCAGGCATATGGTGAACCATGATTGATGGAGCTGGGTCACGGCTTCCATGAACGATCCATTATATGGAAACCGTAAAACAATTATGTTCAAAATAGTTTTTAAAGTGAAATTTATGTTAAGGTAAAGGAGGATAGATTTGAGTAGAGATCCTCCTTAATTTTTTCATTTGTTCCTTTCATAGATTGAAAATTTCAAGTCACTTGTGTAATGAATCGCTTAATTACTGACTAAATTAATGATAGATATATAATCACATGATTTGTCTCCAATCAAGAGATGTATCATTGCTATACAGAGTCCCTGTCCAGTTTATGACCTCAACTTGGCCTTGTGACCTTACCTCCTCATTTCATCTACCCTGTATGGTCACATTCGTAGATGGACACCTAACCGTGAATCTAGTATATCTGGAGGCAAGCAATGGAGAATATAAAGTCTAGACTACCTGCACATGTTGTACTTTATCAGATTTGGTCTTCAAAGATGACCATAAGGGTATAGATACCATAGATGTAGCTGGCAGGACTCCCATAGAGTCTATGAAGAAGACTGATGCTCATGTTAGACACTTCCTTCTATGGGCTAAACCTTTCAGTATATTTTTGAAGCTGGTATAAGGAAACCAACACACAAACACTTGGAGAACATCACATATTCAATTTGGTCATTAGAAATGACACTGAGGGTGTACAAGCCATGGAGGGAACCAATGGTGGAGTTGCAGTGGTGGCTATGTATTAAATTTGGCCACATCTTGGTTCTCATTTGGTGGTGAAGGACTTTTCTTCCTTCCACAGCCTGAGTCTTCCATCTTATGTTTGGTCTTGTGAAATGAAACATCTATGTAGATGTCAGACACTCAGATTTGGTCTTCTGAGATGAAAATAAGAGTGTGCATGGAACAGAGTCAACCATTCTAGCTGCAATGAGGGTTTTAGAGAAGATCGCAACCCATTTTCAATGCGTATTTGTTATCAATGGGTCTTGAGAAACTAAGAAGGACTTCTACATACATAACACTGCGAAATTTTTTTGGTCTTATGGAAGGAAACCCATAAAAACACTTTCAGAGCATCCATTTAGGTTTTGTGACTGGTCACATTTGGTCTATGGAGAGGACATGCTAGAGGGAACCAATCAGGCTGCCATAGAGCCTAGGGAGAAGAAGAAAGTATCCCAATTCTCATTGGGTTTTCTATGGCACCACAGTGTTAATAATCAAGGGTAAGGAATGAAAGAGAAAGGAGAGCAAAAAAGACCAAACCTTTAATGACCTTGGTGATAGGTTGTGGTGGTATCAACCAGAATCAGGAGATGGCTTCAAAATTATTTTTGGCTCTAAGTGAACACCTTTATTGACCCAAGTTCTAAAAGGTTTATTCACATCCTCATAGATGGATATTGTTGGATACTGCTTGTAAAAACATGTTTCTTTTGTTTACATATTGTTGTCAAGGAGGCGGACCAGTACGGCTGTTAAATATGAGCATTGTTTACAAGCTCTTTTCTATTGAACTTGTAAGCGCTGCCCTGACACTGACTGTGATCATTGGAGTGTCGGTAAGCTGCTGATTCCAACCAGCTTCAGTGCAGTGCTTAAAACCTAGACTGCAGCGGTGGTCGGTCTCCTTGGCAACAGATTGTAAACAAAAGAAAAGTCTTAATATATCAAGAACGGATACAAATTTTAATAAACAGTAAATTGCAAAATTGATTCTTTTTTCAAGATCTATCCGACAATTTTAAGCAGTTTAATAAAATTTCTCCAAAAGTGCCTCTGCCCCCATAACCCTGTGCGGGGCGACCTAGACTTGTAGGAAACATATTTTCTATCCTCAGCAAGTGGAGGTGATAATTTTCATGTTGTGTTTCTGTGTTGTAAGTGTGTGTTTGTCTTTCATTCCTACCCGACAACCCTCATTCCTTCCCTTCCCCCAAACCTTTCCCTCCCGCCTTCACCTCACAGAAGGGTTTTCCAGCGAGGGCGAACTTCTGGAAATTACGGAAATCAACCGACAGCAAGCTGGAGAGTACGAGTGCATCACGTCAAATGGAGTGTCCATGCCCGACAGCAAGAAAGTGATGATCACGGTCAACTGTGAGTAGTGCATGCAAGTGACACTGTTAAATGGATCAGAGTAGGGGCCCGATTGGCATGTCCGACTCTCTATGGCCATTGCCCTTCACAGAGATTGTAAAAAAATTTGAAATAACTCAATCTGTATTTTAAAACACTACAATGGAGACATGTTTTATGTCACTGAGGAAACCCTGGTGATGTCATCATTGGGACCCTACAGACAGCTCTGACTCCTAATGAGACAACATTGGGTCTCCATAGACTGCCCTGACTCCTAATGAGACATCATTAGGTTTCCATAGACAGCCCTGACTCCTTATGAGACATCATTGGGTCTCCATAGACAGCCCTGACTCCTTATGAGACAGCATTGGGTCTCCATAGACAGCCCTGACTCCTTATGAGACAGCATTGGGACCCTACAGACAGCTCTGACTCCTAATGAGACAACATTGGGTCTCCATAGACTGCCCTGACTCCTTATGAGACATCATTAGGTTTCCATAGACAGCCCTGACTCCTTATGAGACATCATTGGGTCTCCATAGACAGCCCTGACTCCTTATGAGACATCATTGGTTCTCCATAGACAGCCCTGACTCCTTATGAGACATCATTGGGACTCTACAGGCAGCCCTGACTCCTTATGAGACATCATTGGGTCTCCATAGACCGCCCTGACTCCTTATGAGGCATCATTGGGACTCCATAGACAGCCTTGACACCTTATGAGACATCATTGGGTCTCCATAGACAGCCCTGACACCTTATGAGACCTCATTGGGTCTCCATAGACAGCCCTGACACCTTATGAGACCTCATTGGGTCTCCATAGACAGCCCTGACACCTTATGAGACCTCATTGGGTCTCCATAGACAGCCCTGACTCCTTATGAGACAGCTTTGGGACTCGCACAGGCAGCCCTGACTCCTAATGAGACATCATTGGGTCTCCATAGACAGCCATGACTCCTTATGAGATATCATTGGTTCTTCATAGATAGCCCTGACTCCTTATGAGACATCATTGGGTCTCCATAGACCGCCCTGACTCCCTATGAGATATCATTGGGTCTCCATAGACAGCCATGACTCCTTATAAGACATCATTGGGTCTCCATAGACAGCCCTGACTCCTTATGAGACATCATTGGGACTCTACAGGCAGCCCTGACTCCTTACGAGACATCATTGGGTCTCCATAGACCGCCCTAACTCCTTATGAGGCATCATTGGGACTCCATAGACAGCCTTGACACCTTATGAGACATCATTGGGTCTCCATAGACAGCCCTGACTCCTTATGAGACATCATTGGGTCTCCATAGACCGCCCTGACTCCTTATGAGGCATCATTGGGACTCCATAGACAGCCTTGACACCTTATGAGACATCATTGGGTCTCCATAGACAGCCTTGACACCTTATGAGACATCATTGGGTCTCCATAGACCGCCCTGACTCCTTATAAGACATCATTGGGTCTCCATAGACAGCCCTGACTCCTTATGAGACATCATTGGGACTCTACAGGCAGCCCTGACTCCTTATGAGACATCATTGGGTCTCCATAGACCGCCCTAACTCCATATGAGGCATCATTGGGTCTCCATAGACAGCCCTGACTCCTTATGAGATATCATTGGGTCTCCATAGACCGCCCTGACTCCTTATAAGACATCATTGGGTCTCCATAGACAGCCCTGACTCCTTATGAGACATCATTGGGACTCTACAGGCAGCCCTGACTCCTTATGAGACATCATTGGGTTTCCATAGACCGCCCTAACTCCATATGAGGCATCATTGGGACTCCATAGACAGCCTTGACACCTTATGAGACATCATTGGGTCTCCATAGACAGCCCTGACACCTTATGAGACCTCATTGGGTCTCCATAGACAGCCCTGACACCTTATGAGACCTCATTGGGTCTCCATAGACAGCCCTGACACCTTATGAGACCTCATTGGGTCTCCATAGACAGCCCTGACTCCTAATGAGACATCATTGGGTCTCCATAGACCGCCCTAACTCCTTATGAGGCATCATTGGGACTCCATAGACAGCCTTGACACCTTATGAGACATCATTGGGTCTCCATAGACAGCCCTGACTCCTTATGAGACATCATTGGGTCTCCATAGACCGCCCTAACTCCTTATGAGGCATCATTGGGACTCCATAGACAGCCTTGACACCTTATGAGACATCATTGGGTCTCCATAGACCGCCCTGACTCCTTATGAGACATCATTGGGTCTCCATAGACCGCCCTAACTCCTTATGAGGCATCATTGGGACTCCATAGACAGCCTTGACACCTTATGAGACATCATTGGGTCTCCATAGACAGCCCTGACTCCTTATGAGACATCATTGGGTCTCCATAGACCGCCCTGACTCCTTATGAGGCATCATTGG